>NC_134531.1:83436273-84084190 GCF_050624435.1 Tenrec ecaudatus
AAAACTATGGGAGCGTGAAAAACATAATAAGAATTTTGAGTCTTAGTTTCCTCTTCAGTCTTGTAGAGCTTAGAAATGACGTGAGCGAAGCTGTGAAGATTCTATGAAGGAAAGCAATTACCGGGCATTTGATACATATCATGTTGTAAAAATACATTTGTTATATTATAGTAATAATGAATTATTGATGCACAAGCTGTAATTAATTTTGTGTCATTAGCCAAAGAAATTCATAGTGTAATTAATTAAAAATATTTTTTATTTTTATTAAGTTAGTGTTATTGAAATGGACATATAAACTTTTCCTATATATAAAACTGTTTATTGTGAATTAGGTGAAGATATACAGATCTTATCAATTTCACATTGAAAAATGCAAGCACATTTCAATTCATTTAATTGATGGCAAAGCTCTGTTTAACATTACTTACCCCACTTCCTCTAGGAAATCATTCCTATTTCCGAATGGCTGACTATTCTAAGGTGTGCATACATCACTAGCATTCTCTCCATTAGGGGCTTGTCTGAGGTTGGAGAAAAAATTGAGCCATCGGGGTGAGTTCACCTTCATACCTGTAGGATGTCTGACCACCTAATCTTGGGAATTTCACCAGCCTCTAACCAACCAAAATGTCTGGTTTCTCTTTTATTTAAGCTATTTACTTATTGTTATGAATTGGTAAAGATTTATAGAGCAGATCACTGAGTATTTGCAGGAGGGGTTGGCTGTTGAAAATATGCACCATAAAATACACACCAACATTTTTTATTTCTGTATGTATGATTTATTGAGCTGGCTGACTCTATTCAAGTTGTGTGACAATTCTCACTCCCACAACATTTTCCAAAACAAATCAAGTAAAATATATAAAGTGCTTGGTAGAAAGTTAAAAAATCTAATTAATTCTAGACTTTGTTGTCAATATAAATTTGGCTTTGTTCAATATATGGTTCAATCTTTTAAAAATATTATAGCATTCATCATTAGTCATTATAGTTAATAATATAAAATAACATAGTTGAAAGATTTCACACAGGCTACAAACAAGCTTTTCTTATTATTGCATTAATAAATTACCGCTGGCAATAAAAGCCAGAATAATTAATATCAACAAGTTGTTTTGGTGAAACTCATTTGGATTTTTCATACCTTTATTTTTTCTATCCTTGTGTCATTTCCTATTTTGTAGGAACTGATTATTTTGATAAAGCCCAAACTGGAATTCAAAAGTTTATTAAAATCCTAAGAACAACAGAAAACTGGACTGCTCACATATTGTCATTGGACTTGTAGTTGCCTGTGCCTTAAATTACTTTCCCCATGATATAATTATCATAAAGTCAATTATGTATAAATGACTATAAAATGCTCAAGCTGGTCTTAAACGTTAATATTTTTATTATAATCTGTAATATTCAGATAAACAAATTCCATGTAGGCAAATACCTAATATTTGCTTGTTGCTTTTGTTGCTAAGAGTTTGCTAATAAATTTTTAAAAGCTCAACATAAAGCATAGAGGATTAGAATGTTTTAATTTCGAACTTCATAAAAAGTTACCAGATAATTTCTAAAAATTCATATTTTAGGTCAATTAATTCTATTAATTAGATAACCATAAGGCAGTGATCACAATGGCCTGGTTGTAGATAGAGATCAACCTTATATAAATGTCTTTAGCCTTTTGAGACATTATGTTTATGTATTTTATATATTAACCTACCATGAGTGATTGTTCGTACATTTTATATTAGATTACTTAGTTGCCATCTGACAGCTATGGTTTGAAAATTCATAGTTCACCAACATATGAGCACAATTCCTCTGAGCACTCTCAGGAATTCATAAAGAGTAATGGCTGGTTTTCTAATAACTAACACAAGTAATGTGGTTAAGGAATATGCTTTTAAGGGGATAATCAGAAATCAACAAAAATAGTGACAACTTTATATTTATGTGGAAAATAACTTTATTATTAAAACTTTGGTTAAAACTTTGGTTTATTCCTCTTTATTTCTTATGTCCTTATAGGAAAGCACCATAAACAAAACATTACACTAAGTGGCTTCTATTGAGAATCTAAGCATCATTAGGCAACTGTGTAATTTGTACAGCCTTGAAGAGTATCATAATTTATGGAGTTTTAAAAGTAGAACATTTATGATGTTCTTTCTCATTTTGTTTTCATCTCTTCCACAAAATAATGCAAAATAACAAATATTGCAAAGTAATTTTGTGACTGAGATTCTAAAAAACTGAAAAGAACACACTTTCACAGTAAATATAATTTCCTAGCAACTTTTAATAAGATAATTAGAATAAAGTTTACATATGGTCTTACAAAAATTCCTACTGTGTGGCAGTGGTGGTCGTGTTATGTTCTAAGAGAGACCCTATGGTCCATAAAACCAACCACCACCCATTTGTTTGGCATTCTTGTAATTGGTACAATCTTTGAGCCCATTCTTATAGCTCCTTTACTTTACCAAGCAACAAGAAGCTTGAAAATATATTACATGCTGTTTCCTCTTGTCCCAACTGCATTTCTTCTTTCCTCTTTCCCCACCTCATATCACCTTTTTTTGAAACACCAATGAGTATTGAGATAGGGCTAGGGATCCAAAGTGACAATACAAACAAAGCATGTTCAGAGTGCCACGAGTATGTCTTAACCTGAGGATTAAATTTCCCAGAACCCCTTTCTACTCAGGTGGAAATTCCTAAGAACCTCCTATTCAGAGCAGTCTTTTAAAGTCTGATACACATCTTGGGCACAAGAAAAACAGATTTTAGCCAATGTGGTAACAGTGTCTTTTTTTATTAGAAGTTTCTAATAAAACTCTCTTGGGTTGCCATATGTCTTTCAAAAATAAATATTGCTCTTGGTAAGATAAGCCCATCTGTCAATGATAAGTGCTGTCACTTATGTAAAAATTTGAATAGCCCATTAGTCCCACTGCCATTAAATCTAATCTGATTCATAGCAACCATATACTGTGTATTAGGGTACAAACTCTTCTTTAGGGTTTCCAAGACCATAGACCATTGTAGGAGCAGTTAACACCATCTTCTCTCTAAGAGTGTGATATAATCCTTTGTCAATTTGAGAGAGACTTAAGAGTTGATATAGTTAGTTTGCTTGCCAACCTGGCTGATAAACACATGTGGGGTTAATTGAAGGGCGGAGAGATAAATGGTTCAGTGAGCCTTGCCTTTCTAATTCTCAGACCTCTTGCTTTGTGATGGTCGGACCAGGGTGCAGTTGCCTTAGCCAGTTCAGCTAGCAAGGCTTACTTCCTACAAGACATCTTGAGGAGAAGCCACATGTACCTACCCCAATGCAGCCCTGGGTGCTGGAGCAGCCGAGTGGAGACCCCTGCCAGTGCTGAGATGCTTACACGTTCACTCAGGTGGCTCTCCTCCGACAGTCAACATCAGTGTGTGTGTTTAGTGAGATGGAGGAGGATTTTGTGGATTGGTGACTGACATATGGGGTAATGTTGGACTTGTGGGCTTGGGAATCACTGGGTTGGAAGGAATGTTTTCTTGATGTCCACTTAACCTTTATATAAAACTCTCTCTTATACATGAATCTCTGTGTATATTTTTCTCTAATGCACCCAGACTAACACAAGGGTGAAAGGGTGGAGTCTAGCCTGTCAATAGTCAATGATTCCTCTGTGTGAGTATGGTCTTCTCCTGAGGATCCTGGAAATTCCTGTATTCCTCCTTGGAGGCATGAGGCTCACTCTCTCTACTCACTCCCTGGGCAACATTGCAGCTGACAAGACACATGGAACTACCCTAGTGCCCTTAGCTGGAGGAGCCACATGGAGATCCCTTCCAGCATTGAGATGTTCAACAATGCCACTGGTTCCACAAGACTTCCCACCCACTGGCCTGTGATCTTCCTTCACTAGGCATCATTACATTTGTTTCATGAGTATGAAGAAGACTTTATAGATTGCTGTCCAACATAGGGGCTAATATCAGACTTATGAACTTGATCTGGACTGGGCTGGGATATTTCCTGAGTATTCCATTTTTCTTGTATATAAACCTCTTTCTTATACACATATGCGTGTGTACAAATTTGTTCCTCTAGTCTACCCAGACTAACACAGAGTGGCAAATGAATTTGTACCACAGACCTTTTGGTTAGCAACCCTACACTTAACTACCTAAACTACCAGATATCAACCCAAACCAAACAAAGCAAAGGAAAAAAAAATAATTTTGACTCATACTGACCTTAGAGAGCAGGGTAGACCTATTCCTGGGATTTCTGAGCCCTCTTAACTAGAGGAATACGCCTCCATTTTCCTCCCCAACATTTATATTAGAATTAAAATGAGATTTAGAAATCAAGTAAGCAGTTCTGGATTTTCACAGTTCTCTTGGGAATTAAGAAATTGTCTAGTCCTTCACAACTCAATTCTATACTGTTTTGTGAAATACTCAGCCGAAAGCTTATGTTTCATAATTTTTTTCGCTGCATGACAAGGAGGTAGAGCTTGGTAATGAACAATGTGGACACTAAGTTTATAGGAAGCAGTTCAAGATCAAACTTATTATTGTGACTATCTAAGATTCAAATAATACCAAAAGCTATAGAAAATATATATTTAATTAAGGAGAAAATAAATAATATATGATATGATTTAGATATTTAAAAATGCATTAAAGCACAAGGATATTAGTGAATAAAACCTAAAAAGCATTCTAATCAAATATGACAGGTGTTAGTATAGTTTTTAAATTGCAGCTGACGTTTCCTAAATCTCCTACACTGTCTATTATTGTATTTGCTATTAAATTATTTAAGATACTTCTAGTTCACAACACGTGTAATACCTTTCCATTTGTTTCCTATGCATTTAACCCACATACAAGGGGTTATACCTCCCTCCAGCCAAAAAAAAAGGAATTGTGCCGAGTGGAGCAAACCTTTCCTAGCGCGCATTCTTCCAACTAGGTTGTCATCAAGCAGCTTACTCTGAGTTAGTGCATCCAGTGGTGTTACCTTTGGAGGTTCACACTGGTCACAGTGGATTTTTTCAAAACCATTTTATTGAGGCTCCTACAACTCTTCTACAACTGATACATCCATTGTGTCAAGCACATTTGTTCATTTGTTGCCATCATCATTTTCAAAACATTTTCTTGCCACTTGAGCCCTTGGTATCAGTGACTCAATTTCTTAACCTCCTTCCCTCCTCACCCTCCCTCCCTCTTGAACCCTTGAACATTTATAAATTATTATTACATTTTTTATGTCTTACACTGACCTAGGTCTCCCTTCTCCTGTTTTTCTGTTGTCCATCCCACTGGGCAGGGGCTAGATGTAGATCATTGTGATTGGTCCCCACTTTTCCACCCACCTTCCCCTTACCCTCCTGGTATCCCTACTCTCCATATCAGTCATGAGGGTGTTATCTGTCCTAGATTCCCAGTGTTTCCAGCTCTTACCTGTACCCAGGTACATGCTGTGGTCTAGACAGATTTATCAGGTATAATTGGAGTCATGATAGTGGGGAAGGATCGGGAGGAACCATTAAAGAACTGATACCTGATCCCATCAACCCCTCTTGATCGCACAGGCTGGTGTGCTTTTTCCATGTGGGTTTTGTTATTCTCAGCTAGATTGCCGCTTGTTTATCTTCAAGCCTTTAAGATCCCAGATGCTATATCTTTTGATAGCCGGGCACCATCAGCTTTCATCACCACCTTTGCTTATGCACCCCTTTTGTCTTCAGGGATCTTGTCAAGAAGGTGAGCATCATGGAATGCCAGATTATTAAAACAAAGTGCTCTTATACTGACCGAGGACTTGAGTAGAGGCCCAGTGTCTGCCTGCTGCCTTAATTCTAAACTTCTAAAATTATGTGCATCAATCTATTTCCCTATCATTATATATAAATATATTTCCATATGTTTATTCCTGTATTTAGACCTCTGCAAATTCCCTTTGCCTTCTAGTTCTTTCCTCTATTTTCTTTTACATTGCTCTTGTCCCTCTATCATGTTCAGCTTTCATTCGGGTTTTGGTAATTCTCTTTGTTATATTGCCCTTGATCAAGCCCTACCAGACCTGCTACACCCTCCTCAACATAAATTTTAGATCAATTGTTGTTCCCTTCACCCTGAGTTTGTTAGCAACCACTTCCTTTCCCCCGCCTCCCCCTCTCCCATCTGTCAAGGTGTTTCCTCCTCTGGATTATGTATCCCACCTATCTTATCTAGATAGGTATGCAGAAAATAATAAGCACACAAACAAGGCAGAATAAAACAACTAAAGGAAAAATAACAACAGCTAAAAATGATGGGGGATAACGAAAAGCCTATAAATAGTTCAAGGCCTGTTTGGTGACCTTCAAGGGTGTTTCTAGTCAAGTCTGATGGGGTGCCATGCCCTTGCCCCCAAATCTCTTTTTGGTATTCCCCAGGGAATACCATGCTCCCCTTGCTGCTCTGTTGTACACCCTTAGCATTTTGCTCAGAGTGGTGGTGTCAGATCAGGCAAAATTTCCACACTGTGCCTCCTGTGTTGTCCCTCAAATTGCTATGGGTCATTTAGGGTTGTCATGTCCCATGATGGGACTGTGCGTTGACTGCTAGGAGCAGGAATATCATCCTTGGGGTTTGGTGGGACAGGATGTATTCCACTCTTTCATTCCCTCTTCATTTGGTCCTGTTTTCTCTCTTCAGACATGACTCTTTCCCTGAGCTGTAGTTTCAGTGCTTTCCTCTGAAGTGAATTCTTTGGTGGGGTGGGAGTGGGGGTATCCACCTAGGTGAGAATGGGGCTGGCCACAGACCTCTCTATTGGTTCCCCCCTTCATGCCAGTATGTTGCATTCAAGGCTTGGCATGCCAGGTTGAAGTCTGGTCCCTCTCTCTCTCTGTGCTTTGAAGATATAGGCAACACCCTCCCCGGGTGAGTTAGTGCCTTCGTCCCCCAGAAATCCATGTCTTTGTTTCTTTCCCTCCTTTTTAGTTGTCTCCATGTGTATCCTTGGACTGGGTTTGGTCCCTGCTACAGCACCCGGACCTCACACCAGGAATGTATGTATAAATTAGCTTCTCCCTATGCCCCATATTTTAAGCTTACCTCAGTGGATTCCTGGTGTACTTATCCTTTTGTGCTTGGCTTACTTTGCTAGCATAAATTCCCCTAGTTCTTCCCATATGGTGATGTGCTTCTTGTGTTCATCGCTGTGTTTTATGGATGTGTAGAACTCCATTGAATGTATGCAATGCAGTTCTTTATTGCATTTGTCCGTAGATGGGAATTTGGATTGTTTCCAAATCCTTGCAACTGACACGTGTTGCAATGAACATTGGAGCACAGATATCTGGCTGTGGTTTGTCTCTTGCCTCTTCTGGGTATATGCCCAGTAGGGAGATTGCTAGATCATGTGGTAGCTTGATTTCTATTTGTTTTAGACATCGCTAAATCATGTGATGTGAGTTCCTATCTCACCACAGCCCACACAACAATTGTTATTTTCTGAGTTTTTGAATTGGGCTATCTTTGAGGGTTTTAGGTGGTTTCTCGTTTTAATTTCCATTTCTCTTATGGCTAATGATCAGGAATGTTTTCTCATATGTTTATTGGCCATTCTGATTTCTGTCCTCCTGAAACTTCTGTTCAGATCTTTGCCCATGTCCTCAGTGGGCAATTAGCTTTTTTTTTCCTTTTGGAAGCTAGCAGAGTACTATAGATTTTAGTAATACGGCCTTTGTGTGATGTGTCATTGCTAAAAAATGTTTTCCTAGTACTTAAGCTCTCTTACTACTCACTTTGTGAGTTCTTTTGATGTACCAAGCTGTTTTTCTTCAGTAAACCCCACTTGTCAATTTTTGCCTCATCTTTGTGTCCTTCCCTATTTCTGATAGTCTATCTATTCCCTGCACCAAAGTTCTCAGGTTTTTTTCCCAATTCTCTCACTGATGGCCCTAATAATTTGGGATTTTACCTCAAGGTCTGAGATCCACCTTGAATTTATTCTTGTGCATGGAGTATGGAAGGATCTTGTTTCATTTTTCTACAGGTAAATGTCCATATTTCCCCCAGCCACTTGTTGAAAAGGGTATCTGTTTCCCATTTGATATTTTATGGGCCTTTATCAACAATCAGTTTTCTGTATGCTGACAATTTTATTTTGGGGTTTCAGTTATTTTCCATTAGTCTCAGTATCAGTCGTTACACCTATACCATGCGATTTTGACCATAGTAACTGTGTAATATGTGCTAAGGTCAGATAAAGCAAGCCCTCCCACTCTGTCCATTACTTGAGGAATTCTCGGCTAAGTATCAGCTTCTTCCTTCTCCACATGAAATTTGTAATCCATTTTTCCAATTCTTTGAAGAAAGATGATGGCATTTGTACCAGGATAGTTTTAAACTGATTTAGTGCCTTGAGAAGAACTGACATTTTTACTATATTGAGTATTCAGTTCCAGGACCATGCGGTATTTTTCCATTTGTTGACGTCATTCTTGGTTTCTTGTCAGGGTTCCATAGTTTTCCTCATACACATCTTTTGGTGTTTTACTCGGGTTATCCCTAGATATTTGAATTAGTGCTTGGCTATTGTAAGGGGTACTACCTTTTGATCCCTCCTCTGTGGTCTTGCTGAAGTGTATAGCAGTCTGAGAGACTTCTGTTTGTTGATCTGTATCCTGCCACTCCACCATATTCCTCTATTACTTCTAGTGCTCCCCTTAAGGTGTTTTGGGGATTTTGCATATATAAAATGATATTGTCTGCAAATAACAATAGTTTCACTTCTTCCATCCCCAGGAGAATATATGTGATGTCTTTTATATGCCTTATGTTATTAGGTAGGACCTCAAGTACAATGTCAAATAAGAGTGGGAACAAGAATCATTCTTGGCTGGTCCCTATTTTCAGTGGGATTGTTTTTGTTTTTTCTCCATTGACTAACACATTGGCTTTTGCTTTTTCATTTAAACCTTTCATTATATTGATCAATTTTCCTTCCATTCCTATATTCTTCAGTCTCCTAAATAGGAATTGGTGCTGGGTATTGTTGAATGCTTTTTCTGTATCTATCAATATTATCATGTGGTTCTTATAATTTTTCAAGTCAATGTGGTGAATAATATTAATGTTTTTTAAATGTTGAACCATCTTTGCATCACTGGTATGAATCCCACTAGGTCATGGTGAATTATTTGTTTTCTATGCTTTTACATTCTATTGGCCAGTATTTTGTTAAGGGTTTTTGCACTGATGTTCATTAGGGATATTGGTCTGTAGTTTTCATGTCTTGTGCAATTCTTGCCTGGTTTGGGTATTAGAGTTATGCCAGCTTCATAGAAAGAGTTCAGAGTTTACCATATTTTTCTATGTTCTGGAAGTGTTTTTGTAGTATTGGTATCAGTTCTTCCCTGAATGCTTGGTAAAATTCTCCTGTGAAGCCATCTGTCCAGGGGACTTTTTTTGTTGACAATTCATTGATAACCTTGTTAATTTCTTCTATTGCTATGGGTCTTCTGAGATTGTTGGTGTCTATCTGGGATAGTCTAGCAAGGAATTTTTTCCCAATTATTTGTCCATGTCTTCCAAGTTGTTCAATTCATTGGAGAACAGGCCTTCGTAGTACTGCGTAATTATTCTTTTGATTTCATTAGGGGCCATTGTAATGTCCCCTGTTTCATGCCCATCCTTGGTATAGAAATGTGTACCCTCCTTTTTCAGTTAGGTTTGCCAGAGTTCTGTTGATGCTGTTAATCCTTTCAAAGCACCAACTTTTAGCTGCGTTAATTTTCTCCATAGTTTTCTTGTTTTACCTCTCCTTAATCTCAGCCCTGATTTCTATTATTTCTTTTCTTTTGCTATTTGTCAGATTGTCCTATTGATTCTGCTCTGATTGCTGTAACCTTTGTGTTAGCATATCAAACATAGGTCTCTTTTCCTTTACAATGTGTGCATGTTTTGCTATCAAACTTCCTCTAATAACTGCATTCTGTGTCCCAAAGGTTTTGGTACATCATATTCTCAATCTCATTGTTCCTAGAAATTTCCTGATTTCATCTCTGGTCTGGACCAGTACCCACTCCTTTTGCAATAAAGAGTTATTCATTCTTCAATAGTTTCCCCGTGTTCTTTTAATCATCCTTTTGTCGATTTCCAGTCTTGTGGTATAGTGGTCTGAGAGAAGTCTATATCTTTATGTGCTTGAATTTATACATATTTAACTTGTGTCCCAGCATGTGGTCTATCTTCAATTATGTGATATGTGGGCTGGGTTGAAAAGAATGTGAATTTTTTTGTATTGTGGTGTAGAGCTCTGAAAATATTTATGAGGTTAAGCCATCTGATCATAATATTTAGATCTGTAGCCTCCTTGTTAAACTTCTTTCCCTGTGATATATCTTTCTCTGAGGTTGATGTATTAAAGTCGCCTACTACAATTGTTGTGCCTGCGATACCTTTCTTCATATTTTGAAGTGTTTGACCAATTTCGCAGGTCCCTTCTTGGCTGCCTATATATTTATTATGCTCACTAGTTCTTGGTCTAGTGTTCCCTTGAGCATTATATAGTTCTTCTCCTTATGTCTTGTTATTGCTTGCACCTTGAGATCGACTTTGTCCGAGGTTAGGCTTGCAATCTGTGTTAGTCTGGGTAGACAAGAGAAACAAATGCATGGACACACATATATGTATAAGAAAGAGATTCATATACAAGAGCATTTGAACATTGAGAAAACATCCCAGCCCAGTCCAGATCTAGTCCATAAATGTGATATTAGCCCATATATTGGATACCAATCTATGAAGTCCTCTTCAGACTCATGAAGAACATTCAATGATGCTGAATGTAGAAGTAGAAGATGACAGGCCAGTGGGTAGAAAGTCTGTGGATCCAGTGGCAGTGGAAACATCTCAGCACTGAAAGGAGTTACTGCGTGGCTTCTGTAGGACCCAGGGCTGCATCAGGGTGGTTTCATGTGTCTTGTCAGCTGCTCTGTCTCCCAGGATGTGAGCAGAAGGCTTCCTACCACCAAGGAGGAAGTACCAGAATTCTCAGACTCCCTAGGGGAAGGGTATACCCACACAGAAGCCTCATTGGCTATGACCTGATTGACAGGAAAGAGTCCACCCTTACATGCTTAATCCTTAAATTGAAAATTATATAACTACCACACAACCCCTTGTGTTTTTGAATTGCCATTTGCTTGGTATATTTTTCTCCAGCCTGTTAGTCTCATGCTATTTTTGTCTGTAATCTTGAGATGTGTCTCCTGTAAGCAGCAGATTGATGAGTTGTATATGCTAAGCCAGTCTGCTTGCTTTTGCCTTTTAACGGCTGAGTTCAGTTCATTGATAATCAGGGATATTATCTCCATCTGTGCAGTCTGTGATGTCATCTTGTCCCTTTTGTGTTGAGTATCAGCCCCCCCCCCTTTCTGATCAGTGTGTTGTGCATGTGTGTGTGTGTGTGTGTGTGTGTGTGTTTCATTCTTGACTTATTTCCAACCTGAATCCAATGCTATCTTTCTCACTCTTTCTCTTTGCTGCCCTCTGGGTGTGGTTGCTCTATGTGGTGGTCTCCTATTTGTGCTCAGTGAGCGCTGTTTTTCTGGCCATTCTGGGTTGGCAAGGATCTTTTGTAGGGTTTGGTTTCTTTTAACATATTCTTTGACTTTTCCTTGTCTGAAAAGACTTATCCATCTATCTTGATAGGTAACTGGTTTGGATACAGTATTCTTGGGTGTGTTATGTTCCTTCAATGTTTGGAATACGTTACTCCACTCTCACCTCTTATTCATGGTGTCTGGTGATAGGTCTGAGCATATTCTTATTTGGGACCTGGTCGATAAACACATGTGGGGTTAATTGAAGGGCGGAGAGATAAATGACTCAGTGAGCCTCACCTTTCTTGTTCTTGATATGTTTTCTGATTGTCTGACCAGGGTGCAGCTGCATTTGCCAGTTCCCTGCCTCAGCTGGAAGGCTCACTTCCTACAAGACTTCCCCAGGGAGAAGCCGCATGGACCTACCCTGATGCAGCTCTGGGTGCTGGAGCATCCGTGTGGAGCCCCCTGCCAGCACTGAGATTCTTGTACACTCACTGATTCAGCTTTCCTCCTGCAATTGGCATCATTGCATGTGTTTTGTGAGATTGAGGAGGATTTTGTTGATTCGTGTTAGACATAGGGACTAATGTCGGATTTATGGGCTTGGACATCACTGGGTTGGGATGCTTTCTTAATGTACACTTACCCTTTATATAAAACTCTCTCTTCTACAAATGAGTTTCTGTGGATTTGTTTCCCTAGTCTACCCAGACTAACACAGTAACTTCTTAGGTTTTCAGTCTAGCTGGTGTTCTTTAAGCCTCCTGAATGGTTGCCTGATTTTCATTCCTTAAGCTGGTAAAGTTTTCCTCCAAGAATTCCCTTGATATTTTTCTTGTCGACTTCTTTGTTGTGTCTTCCTCCAGTAATCCAATTATTCTGATGTCCCTATTCTTAGCATCAGACATAACTCTCAGGATTTCTTTAGCTTCTCTGATGATCTTATTTGACTTTTATTTTCACATTTGTTAGTCTGCTTGGCAGTCCTCTTGGTCACTGGTGCGTGTCTCTGCCTTCTCCAGTTGGCTGTAGTAGTTTGTGAATTTGTTCCTGGTTTGTGTTATCTCATCCCTTAGCTCCTGTATTTCCCTTTGGTGTATGATCTTTATCTCCTTTATCATTTCACCCTGTTTTCTGTGTTGCTTCCCTCATATCTTGGAGGATTCCAAGAACCATTCAGAATATTTCTTTTTGTGGCAGATCTGTGTCTGCTTCTTCAAGGTTCAGGACTTCTGACATTGCCTTTTGTTTCTCTTGTTTACTCATTGAGGTGGTAGGGGCTATTGGCTGTTTGTATTATGTTGTTTTAGAGGAGTCCGGTGCCATTTTTCAGAGAGTTGAAGAGCATTGGGCTTTCTCTTTGGGAGACTTATAGGAATATTTTTTTGAACTGCCTTCAGCTAATTGCACTATGGAATGGGGCTACTGCTTTATCCTCCTATACCTTGACTCTTTCCATAGCCAACTAGTATTTGGAGGGCAAGTTGGATGGTCCTCTCAGGGGACTCTAGTTTAATGTTTGTGGACACATAAGAATGTTGCTGCACTGGAATATCTCACAGGAAGCCATGGTAGTGCAGCCCACATAGTCTTGGGGCATCTCAGAGGATGTGTAGGTGTGCCTGGTGCACCACGAGTGCCACAGAAGGCTGGTATGTATGCCTGCGTAGGTGTAGATCACTGCGGAGGGTGGGTGGAATTGCCCTAGTCATCTAGATTGCTGTGTAGGTAGGGCAGAGGTTCCTGCAGCAGCACGAAGCACTGGAGAGTGTTGGCAGAGCTGCCTTAGGCTTGTGAGGCACTATGGCAGGGTGGAGGAAGTTCCCTCAGCCATGTGGGACCACAGAGGAAGGGAAGGGCTCTACCAGATACATGGAGTGCTGTGGAAGGTAGGCAGAGGTTCTTCCAGCCATGTGAAGCACCCCAAAGGGCGGACAGGAGTTCCTACAACAGCTCTGGAGTATAGGCATTAGTTTCCCTGTGGTATGAGGCAGGAAGGATTTCCCCAGCTGTAGAAAGTGAGCAGGTAGAAATTCCCAAAAATACATTTATATGACCTTTGAGGGTGGGCATTAGTTCCCCTGGGAGGAAGGTGGACAGGATTTCCCCAGCTGTGTGATATGCTGAAGAGGGCGGTGCACCACCAGCTAGCTGGGTAGAGGGTGGGTGCAATTGCCCTAGGCTAAAAGGAGCGACCTAGAGTTCAGCAGTGGGAAGAGAGGAAAGATGAGAGAGGAAAAGAAGTGAGTCTACTGAGACTGTGGGGGAAAGAGAGAAGACAGAGAAACAAAAGTACATATAGCTGATCCCTGATCACCTGACCATGGGGCTGGAGTGGTTTAAATCCTGCCCAGAGGTGGTGGCAAGCTGTGTCTGTGTTGAAATAAGAGCCTTAGGTCAGCCAAAGCAACCCAGCTTGGCTCACACTGTGACAGGGTTAATGTTAAGCCTTAGCCAGGCTCCACAGCAGTAAACCAAAAACCCACAGCTCCTCAAAAGCAAGTGGATCTGTGTTTCTTATCTTTATTGTGCTCCTCCTGTGACCCGGCAGTGTGGAATTTCCCACTTAGTTCGTCTCTTGCACTGATTTCTGCAGAGTCACTCTTGTATGTGTTATTCAATTGCCACCTTGCTGGAAATCCCCTTGAGAAAAATTTTTTTAAGGAGGTATGCTAGAACCTGGTTTTTTTGTGATGGTCAATTTAAGAGAACAGTGTGCAACCATGAACTTTTGCTTCCTGCATAGGAAAAATGTCCCAGAAACTGTTTTGATGTTGAACACAGCTTACAAGGACAGCACTATGGCAAAAACCCAAGTGTACAGATTGGTTTTCTCATTTTGAAAAAAAAAAGGTGAAATATAGATTGATGACAATCTCTCGCATTCTAGATGCCCATCAACTTCCTGACTGGATGAAAATGTTGCGGCTCCTAGTGCATTTGGAATTTGTTCCACCAAGTCAGACTGTAGATCTAGCTTTCTATTTAGAGGTTCTGAAAAGATTGCCTAACAGTGCAACAAACAGCTATCTCAGTGCACCTGTTTTTGACCAAAAAATAGCATGCTTCTCTTGCCTGTTGCAACTTACTCACCTGACCTCGTTCCGTGCATCTTCTTTTTGTTTCCCCAAAGGAAGAGGAACATGAAAGGACAGTGATTTGAGAAAATAGAAGAGGTGAAGAAAAAACACAATGGAGGTGCTGTCAGCAATCCAAACATGAGCTAGAAAAATATTTCTAAGACCTGTATCATAGATTTGACTAATGTATTAAGTCTAATGGAGAGTACGTTGAAGGTGATAAAGTTGCTTTGTAAAACATTTAAGTACATAGCTTTGAAAAAATATTCCATTGGGGTAAACCCCCTTGTATATATGCATTTAACCACACACACACACACACACACACCGTATATACTCGAGTATAGCTGACTTGAATATCAACTGAGGCACCTAATTTTACCACACAAACTGAATAAAAAATATGCTGAAAACCTTGGCTTATCCATGAGTATATACTGTATATATAGTATGGACAGTTATGCTTTTACATATTATATATCTGCGTGTGTGTTTAAACTGTTATGGTGATACAAATTCATATACATATTGTGTTGATACATATATGTGTGTTGATGTTGAGTGACATTTAGGTGTGTTGTCATTCATATAATATTGATAGATTCATAGACACATTCCTTCAGCACAGCTTGACTTTTGCATACCATAATTGATCATTGAAATAGTTGAGTATTTACCCAGTCTTTTTGGGAGAGCGACATTGTGTGTACCTTTTACCTTTGATACTTGCTGAAATTTAATATTTTGCTCATAGAATCTTTCAATATTTCAAATCAGACTAATTTTTTCTCTCTTCGTTTAGTCTGAGAAATGCTGTGCCTGCTATTCTCTTTGGCTTTCTAGCTGCAGGTGTTTTCAGGTGTCCTTTATTCCAAGTGGCATCCTTGGCCTTCAATACTTTTAAGATTTCTTATGTATCAGATTTGTCTAATAAAAATTTAATGTGTATTTTAATGTCTTGCCTGCTTCCCCAATGAGAATTGATTGTGGATTAAATAAAATCAAATTATTGGCTTATATAGTACTTTCTCCATTTAACATGATGTTGTTCATTGGTCCAATTTTGAGGGTTATAGTTTTCTTTATATTGATGTAGCATTCATATTTTGGGTTTCAGTCTTTGATCATCATCAGCAAGTGCCTGAATTGCTTCTAACTTTCAGAAACCAAGATTTGTCATCTGAATCTTGCAGTTTGTTAATAAGCCTTCCTTGAAACTTAGTGCTTCAATCTTCTTCATATAATCAAGCTTCTTAAATTATTTGTTTAGCATTCAAATTGAATAAGTATGGTGAGGGTATACAATCCTATGAACATTTTTTCATTTTTTAACCCATGGCCTATTTCCTGTTTTTGTTGTAAATACTGACTCTGTACACATACAGATTTTACCTGAACACAATTTAGTGTTAGAGAAGTTCAAATCTTCTCAATGTTATCCACCGTTTGTTAAGATCCCACAAATGGATACATTTATAATCAATAAAACACAAGCAGACATCTTTCTGTTGTTCTCTGCTTTCAGATTAATCTAACAGCATCAGTGTGCCCCTCATTTCAAGACCTCTGATGTGTCTGGCTTGAAGTTATAGCTGCACTGTCTATGTACTGCTGCGAACACGTCTGCATTATCTTCAGCAACACACGACTTGCATGTGAGTTCAATGTTATTGACTGATAAATTCCCTCTTCAATTTTCCCAACCATTACATTAGGAGTCAATCCAGACATCATATCATTCCATAGCTCAGTCACATCAAGCAGTATTGTCCACATTCTTTTGGGTCACCATTTTTGGTCTGGATACAAATAACAAATATGAATATCTTCCATTTATTTGGCCAGGAATCTTCTAAATTTCTTTGTACAGATAAGTGATTCCTTACAATGGTTGTGGAAATATTTCTGTTAATTCTGGGATCCTTATTTTTCAATAAGCCTGTCAGTGAACGTTGCACTTCTTCCTTTATTTACACTGGTTACTAATCATATGATCATATGATCCTTTTTGAAGTTATCAACTCTCTTGTTTTTGTTCTTTAATATTTTATTGGGTGTTTTTATAGCTCTTATAACAATTCATACATCAATTGTATCAAGCATATATTTAAATAGGTTGCCATCATTATTTCCGTGACATTTATTTTCTGTTGAGCCCTTAGTGTCAGCTCCTCTTCCCCCACCCCCCACAACCCCCTGCCCTCGTGGATCCTTGATAAATTATAAATTATTATTTTCATATATTACCCTGACAGCTGTATCCCTCCCCCCACGATTTCTGTTGTTCACCACCCTAGGGCAAGGGGGGTTTCTACTTCCTCTTCTCTTCCCACCCTCCTCCTGCCTTCCTGCTATTGCTACTCCCATTCCTGTTCCTGGAATCTGTGTGTCATGAGTCCTTATGCCTTATGTGTACCTGTGCACATGCTCTGGTCTAGCCCACAGTGAAAGGCAGTACTGGGGTCATGATAGTGGAGGGTGAGGAAGACTCAAGGAACCAGAGGAATATTGTGTGTTTCATCAGTGCTTTACTGCCCTGATTGACACACCCCTTCCTGTGACCCCTCTGTGAGAGGGTGCCCCATTGTTTACAGATGGTTTTGGGGGCTCTTCTCTGACCCACCTTGTTCTCAACAATATGTTTTTCATTTGTTTGTTTGGGGTTTTTGATACCTGTTAACTGGTCCCGAAGACACCTCATGATCTCACAGGTTGGGGTTCTTAGTCCATGTGGGCTTGATGCTTCTCTGCTAGATGGTGACTTGTTTAATGTCAAGCCTTTAAGACCCCAGACACTATTCTTTTAATAGCCAAGCACGAATCACTTTCTTCACATTTTCTTATGTACCCATTTTGTCTTCAGAGATTGTGCTGGGAGAGTGAGCATCACCGAATGCCAGGTTTTTAGAACAAAGTGCTCTTGTATTGAGGGAGTGCATGAGCAGAGGCCTGAGGTCTGTCAACAACTTAGTGTATTGCCATGGAAATATATGTACATAGGCCAATACCTCTATTTTTATGTGTTAATGTATTAAAATGTACACACCTATACTTATACCTCTATCCATATATTTACTTCCTAGCTTGTTCCTCTGTTTCTTTTCACTCTTGTCCTGCCCCACCGTCATACTCGCTCTTCTGCCTCTTAGTAATTCTGATCAGCTAGATTACTGTTGCTCTAACACCCTGAGGGTCTCTAGGTCCTTGTTGTTGTTGATTTTAATTCCCTAGTTATTCCCTTTTTTATGGCATTGTTTGCTCACTGCTCCCTTCCTGCACCTCTTTCTCTTTCCAATCCCTCCAGAACCTTTGGTCCCACTGCTTTCTCCTCAATCTTGCTTCCCATGACTATCTTATATAAGTAGGCAACCCAACAATAATAGAGACCAAATCAAAAGAAAACAAAATATTGAAAGAAGAAAAAAAAACTATAGGTAACTTCAGGTCTGTTTGTTGACCTCTATGACTGTCTCCCCATTGCTCTTGGGGGAATTGCAGGAGCTTCCCCTCTTAACCTAAAGTCTACTTTGGGGACTCTTCAGGGGACTGTATGGATTTCATTTGCTCCCATTCCTGATCTAGTTTGCTCTCTTTTTTTGGTGGAGGTGGGGCGCTCTCTGAGGGGGTTTTCAGACTGGACAAACTGTTGACTTGTGTCTCCAGTATTTTCTTCTATCACCACATGTTCTCATGAAGGGACAAATTGTCTTGAGCTATTGTGGGCCCCACATTCCGCTCTGTGCCTTAGCAGTTCCTTATAGGGATGTAGTCCTCCAGGCTTGGTGTGCTGATATGGTGTCTAGACTGTGCCTTTCTCTTTTTCCTTCTTGGTTTGTTTCTGTGTGGACGTGAAATGCCAGCCTCTCCTCCCTATATAGGTTTAGTGTTGTCCTCTGTAGCACCGTGTTATTCCAGGTAGACTAGAGAAACAAATTTACAGACACTCATGTGTATTAGAAAGAGTTTTATATACAAGAGAATTGAATATTGAGAAAACATCTCAGCCCAGTTCATAAGTCCTACATTAGCTCATCTGTCTGATGCTAATCTAAAAATTCCTTTTCAGACCCACAAAACACATCCAATGATGCCAAATTCAGGCAGATCACAGGCCAGTGGGTGGGATGTCCTGTGGATCTAGTGGCACTGTAAGCATCTCAGCACTGGCAGGGGTTTCCACGTGTCTCCTCCAGCTCAGGGCACTAGCATAGTTCCATGTGCCTTGTCAGTAGAGTGTCTTGCAGGGAGTCAGTAGCAAGAGAGAGAGTATCTCTCACCTCCAAGGAGCAATACAGGAGTTTCCAGAATCCTCAGGAGAAGGTCATGCCCACACAGAGGCTTCATTGGCTATGACCTGATTGACAGTCTGCACTCCACCCCTTCATTCGTAAGTCTCTCTCAAATTGACAAAAGATTATTTAACTACCATGAGCACATACATCTAAGGAGGGGTCAGTTTGGCTCTGTTTGGGGCCAGCCCTGTAGCCCAATCTCTTCATGCATTGCTCTACATGATTATATTGCCCTCAAGGTTTGGTGCACATGGTAGGGTCTGCTTGCACACTCCCAATTCTGTGGAGAGAAAAAATACTCCCCCCTGGTTCAGTAAGTGTCAGGCTTCCCAGTGCCATCATCTCCTCCCTATTTTTCTCCCCTCTCCTTTCCCTCCACCTTCCCCCTCTTTGTTTTGGAAGAGCATGTACCTCCTTTGGGTTGGTCTAAATTCCACTTGATTGTCTGTATCTCAACTCTTATAGTTTGAGATAATTGGCTTTTTTCCCCAAACCTACTGTGCTGATTGTACTTACTGAAAGGGATGATTGTTGAGTCATTTTTTTTTTTGGTATAGTGATCTGTAAATTGTTTCCATTGTCTTCAATCTTTCTACATGATTCAATATTTTGAACCATGAAATCTTTCAGTATTAAAACTCTAAGTTTGAATTTTTTCTTCAGTTCATTCAGCTAAAGATATATTCTATTCTATGTTTAAAAGCAATTTTTCTTCAGATAACCATTTTTGCTTTTGTTTTTCTCTATTATTTTTTCCTTTAGATAGAATGGTCTTAGTGTTTAATGTATAAGATCTGTTCTTCAGTTTGTCACTAAATTTAGATGGGACGTACTCAAGTTTATTTTTTGGTCCTTGTAGAGTTGTTTTAATTTTTTTCAATGTAACCTTGAATTTGAATATGAGGATGTTAGTAACAATATATTTTTTAAATTGTCCTAATTGTGATTCCCAAATAAGATGCATGTACTATATATGTAAATATATTCCTATGTAGACTTATATATGATAGAGCTATAAAAAATTATTGTAACAATGAAATTGAAGTATTAGAATTTTCCACCAACCTTTTGAACTTGCCTTATTTATGTATCCACAATTTAATGTGGTTCATTTTAAATTTTGACAGTAAACATTCATTTTTATTTTAACTTTAATTCATGAAAGCATATTTTGTACAGGGTAGGTTAATTGAGTAAAGTCTGTGTGACCATTTATTATCATCGAATGAAGAGAACATAATACAGTAACTAAGTGGCTGAAGTTGTCAACATAACCATAGCATCTCTATTTAAAAACAGTTAATTAATTTCCCTTCAGCTATGTAAATATAAATATTTAAGGCATTCTAGTTGCCTTCTGAATTTGAAAATGAGGTAGTTTTCAAGTTTCTCATATGCATGTGAAAGTTGGACAGTGACTAAAGAAGATTGAAGAATTAATGCTCCATGTGACTTGTCTACAGGAATATGAGGCAGAGAGAAAGTGCATCCCACCTCCATGGAGAAAGAGAGGAATTCCCAGAATTCTCGTGAGAAGGTCCTGCCTCAAAGGAAGGATCACCAGGCTGTGAACTGACAGGCAAGACTCCGCCCCCTCATTCATATTTATCAAGGTTGTTTTTTTTTGTCTTCCTGCTTATCACTTTATTTTTTTTTTAATTTTAACAATTTATTGGGGCTCATACAATTCTTTTCACAGTTCATATATATACATACATCAATTGTATAAAGCACATCTGTACAGTCTTTGCCCTATTCATTTTTTTCTCTTTTCTTCTTTTACATTTTATTAGGGACTCATACAACTCCTACCACAATCCATACATATACATACATCAATTGTATAAAGCACATCCATACATTCCCTGCCCCAATCATTCTCAAGGCATTTGCTCTCCACTTAAACCCCTTGCATCAGGTCCTCTTTTTTTTCCCCTCCTCCCTCCCCTTCCCCCCTCCCTCATATGCCCTTGGTAATTTATACATCGTTGTTTTGTCATATCTTGCCCTATCCGGAGTCTCCCTTCCCCCCTTCTCTGCTGTCCCTCTCCCAGGGAAGAGGTCACATGTGGATCCTTGTAATCAGTTCCCCCTTTCCAACCCACTCACCCTCCAAGTTTATATGAAATTGTGTAACAACCACAGACTACCTCTTAACAAATTGACACCTTTACACACCTTTAGCTATATATAATTCTTAGAACAAGGACAGTAATAAAATCATATTTGTGCTTAATAGGATAAAACTAGAATGCATAAAATAAAATATGTGCCAGTGTCATTTAAACATAAATTTTATAAGTGAACAGAGCAACAATAATCTATGCTTAACAATTGCAGTTAAGGGAATACCTACACCTTAATCCTATAATCTTATGAATATATTATTCCACCTATGAAAGTTTGTAAGCCAGACACTTTATGCCTATATCCTTCCCATTTTGGGTATCCAATTTTTATACTGGCCACTTACATCAACCCAGGTTCTGAAGAAAATCATATTCTTAGATGTGAAGAATATTTATTCCAGTTGGAACTTTGTGAGTCCGCAGCAATGTGCACCAATCCCAAGGCTCAAAAATCTTCTTTACATCTGGTGGGATTCTGGTCAATTCAATGGGGCTTCCTCACTTAGCATCATTAGGGGGCCCATTGGCCTCCTCACCTTTGATCACATGCCCCATCCCAAATTCTCAACATTCCTGGCTCTCTTGTGCTAGGTCATGAACTTCAGACTAGTCAACCGGTCTTGTCTACTTTAATCCCAGTGAACCAGGTCAATGGGTGTCAGTGGTCTGACTCAACTGATCTGTTTATCACTGCTCTCTCTCACTTCCACTCACCAAGGGGCTAGAGGACTCACCTAGCAAGCATTTCAGCCTGCCCCCACGCTCCCTTCAGCATTCAGTCCTAGAGAGCAGAGTTCCTTCAAGCCTCACATTTTTCTAACCTGAGGCACAAACCACTAATTCAAAATTTAAAAAGTCAAAGAGTCTCTCTTCAATCTGTCAAGTCTCTTCGAATGCAAATGTCTTGAGTATTTCAAAGCACCATATATCTTTTCAGAGTCTTTTTTGCAGATGTTTTCTAAAGCATTTAAAGATTCACATTGATGGTTCAAACAGCGAAGTTTCAAACTCTATATTTCCCAATAATCATTTCTATCAATCATTATATCAATAACAATAGACAGAAGAAAACAGCATGAAGCCAGACCCTAAACTCAATTTTTACACATTCAAATTCCCTTATTTATCTTATCTTTATTAACTTATTCCATTGGTACAAATTTGGCCTTAGGCCTCTAACTGCATCAAGCCAGTGCTGGGCCTTCTGTCAGCCAGTTTTAATTTTTGTCAGGCATTTTCACTAAGCAGTATGGTTTCTGAGAAATTCAAAGAGTGATTTCAGGCCCTGAGCTCAAAATATACATTAATCATATTCATTTTGGTCATTTTCAGGCAGGAATAACCAAAGACAATAACCAAAGAAAGTAATACAAATTTTCCTCCCAGAAACATCCCAGTAAACTGCATGGTCATATTGGACTTGAAACATCCCAGTAAACTGCATGGTCATATTGGACTTGAAACATCCCAGTAAACTGCATGGTCATATTGGACTTCTGGCTAGGTAAAGAAGAAAAACTACCATGTGGCCGAGGTCAAGGAAGCATCCACTCTCCATCTTAACGATTTGTTTCTCTAGGACCCCACTCCCAAAGTACCATCATGTGTTCGTCCAGGGTGAGTAGAGAAACAAATCCAGAGACACGCGTAGATGTAAGAGAGAACTTTATATGAAGTAATTATGCATCAAACAAACAGCAAGAAATGTTATATCATCTGTGTATGTCAGGCTGTTCATAAGCCTTCTTCAAATCCTGACTCATCATTCTTCATTCAATTTATCATACGATTTTCTTAGCATACAGATTGAAGAAGCATTGTGAGAGAATACAACCCTGATGCACACCCACATCGACACAACGAAAGTAAACTGCCTGGTCCTGCACCATGCTCACAAAAATACCTATGCTCACGCCCATTGTAGCCTCTGTGACCTTCCATCTCTTTGAAAGCTTGGCCTTATTACTGCCCCTACACACTAGCAAACATAATGTCCTTCTCTGAGTACCGATCTCTCCTGACAGCACGCACAAAGTATGTCAGACAAAGTATTGCTATTTTTACCTCTAAGGTGACTCCACCATATATCTTCTAAGGCAGGTCATTTTATCCTTTTTGCACTCTGTAGTACTTTTTGATGGCAGCCAGAGTCCTTGATATGCATCCACCACCATTGGACCCGCAGGACTTGCTACCCACTGGCCTGTGTTCTTCCTGCATTCAGCATCATTGCATGTGATGCATGTGTCTGAAGAGAAATTCATGGGCTAATATTGGACTTATGGGATAATATTGAATTTATGGACTTGATCTGGACTGGATGTTTCAGTGATGAAGAATTACTTCTTGATTTAAAGTTCTCTTTCACATATATATGAGTTTCTCTGGATTTGGCTCTTGAGTCAAGGTTGACTGACTTACTTGCAGAAAGTGACAAGGACTTGAGATACTTTTTGATGAAGATCAAGAATTGCAGTCTTCATTATGAATTGTGACTCAATATAATGAATACCAAAAACCTAACCACTAAACCATTATGTAACATCATGGTAAATGAAGAGAAGATTGAGGTTGTCATGGATGTTTTATCTGGTTTGGAAGCATCAGTCAAGAGATCAAAAGATGCATTGCATGAGGTAAATCTGCTTCACAATGTCGTTTTAGGGTCTTGAAAAACAAGGATGTTACTTTGAGGACTAAGGTGTGCCTGACCCAAATGATGGTATTATTCATTTACTCATACTAGTGAGAGTTGAGCTTTGAATAAGGAAGACTCAAGAAGAATTGACGTCTTTGAATTGTTGTGCTGATGGAAAAATATGAAATGTGCCATCGAGTGTTAAATGACCAAACAAATCTGATTTTGAAGGATTCCACCCAGAGAGGTAAGAATGGTGACTTTGACCTATATTATTTGGGCATGTTGTCAGGAGACATCATTCCCAGGACAACAAAATCGTGCTTGGAAAAATAGAGGGGCAGTGAAAGAGAAGAATGCTCTGGATAAGATGTATTGAAGCAGTGACTACAACAACAGGCTCAAACATATGGATTATTGTAAGGATGGTAAAGGACCTGGCACCGTTTCTTTCTACCATGCACAGGGTCACTGTGTCTGAGCTGACTTGATGTCACCTAATAACAAAAACAACATAGACTTACAAAAGAACAGCAGATCTGCCTGGGTTGAAGTACAACTAGTAAGCTCCTTAGAGCCAAAGATGTTGAAACTTTGTCTCATATCCATTCGACATGTTATCCAAATAAATCAGTTTTTGGAGAAGAACATTATTCTCAGGCAAGTTTATGGGACAGCAAAAAGAGAAATACCCAAGACAAGATGGACTTAAAGAGTGGCTTTAACTATGGGCTCAGGAATAGGAACAATTGTGTGGACGTCGCAGGACCAGGTGGCCTTTTGTTCACTATGGGGTCGCTCTAAGTTGAAACCAGCTTGATGTCACCTAACAGACAGCTGTTAAGATCACACTTTAATATTATGTTTTCTTATTATATATTTCAAATTTTAAGTAAATTTCAGAGTTATATTTTTGAGTACCATCTCTCATGAAAGCATCCGTTCATGACATTAAAAGAACACTCACAAAATAAAAGACAAAATTTACATTTTAATTGAGCCCAATTCAACATATATGTATTTATACGCATCATACATTATATAAATCAGTGTGTATTATTCTACTCTTTAGATCTAGCATGTTTAACTCAATTTAAAACCACCCATATCAATATAGATTAAAGCCCACTCCTCATATTGTAGTATCTAAAATGAGCTAAAATTAATTTAATCAATTTTATTATTATTAAATAAATCATTTTATTGGGAGTTCTTACATATATTATAGCAAACAATATATATGTTATACAATTATTATTTTTACATCAATTTTATATAATTCTATGAAGCTGTACCCTTTATCTATTCTAACTTTGTTATTTAATGACCCAAATCAGAAGTCCAGCATTATAAAGTAAAATAAATACCAATCATACAAGAGATAACATCTGTCTGCTCCTGTAAGGAATGACAGTGAACTAATTCCCTTGGCACACATGAAGCTATTAGTGCAGTTTTAGTTGCCTCTATCCTGCTGAAGTTAAGAGAAATCATAAGACACTTTTTTGGTTCATTTACTCAGGATGTTGATTAAGATATTTTCAATATGAGAGAGGTGTCAAAATCAACAAAACTGCCACTTCGCCATGAGCATCCAGAAGGCTCTGCTGATAAAATTTCTCTCAAAGTATATTTTGGGGCATCACCTATTATCTTCAAAAAACAATTGTAATGCCTAGTGTGTGTGTGCGTCTGCGTATATATGGTTTTCATAGCATTTAATGGTGTTACATTTAGTGTTCAGAGTCTCAAAAACATACCCCAACACTCAAGCTTTATACTCACTAGTCTGCTTAATCTAAGAATATGTTTGGGAATACTGATAAAATCTACATTCATTTACATAGCATTATCATTTCAAAATTCACTCAATAAACATGATTTCGTTCGATAACTTTTCTTGCACAGCATAGTGGCAAAATCAAGATAAGTATCCGATCAGCTTAACTATAGAGTCGGGTCTGGCAAGACTTTCATCATGAAAAATGGTTGATCTGTGGTATCACAAAGTTGCCTCTGTCATGAATTTGGCAGAAAGAACAGGTGTTACTTGTCAAAATGCCGAGGACAAAGTGAGGCAGGCATTACTCTTAACACAAGGTGTGAGATCAAGCAGCATAAAATATCGATAATTTAATCACATGAACAAAAGCAAAAGGACATATTCTTTATTTAGGGGGATTTGTATTTTCTGAACATGGTGTAATGGTTGAAATTTTACATTTTTGAAAACATAGGGTTCTATGTCATATTACCTTTGGGAAGAATATCACATGTTTAAATATTTATAAGCATATAACATGTTTACTTGTGTTTGTATTAACTATGCCATAGTATTCAACTGTGTGCGTCATAACAAACTATGGATAGCCTTAAGGAGTATGGGAATTCTCTGTGTTCATGTGGAAATTTTACCTGCTTCAAGAGCCATTGTGTTAACAACAGGGACTACTGATTGGTTTTAAATCCGGAAAGATGTGCATGCACCAGGGTTTTGTCTTCTCACTATATTTTTTCAATCTGTGTGCTGAATAAATCATCAGAGAAGTTGCATTATATGAAGAAGGATGTGATCTTAGGATTGGAGGGAAGAGTTAATAACAGTCTGAGATAGGCAGATGACATAGTCTTACTTGCTGAAAGTGAGGTGGACAAATAGCTCTTACTGAATTACCACTCATTGTCAAGAAGAGAATAAACCTCACAAATGGACTAATAGTTAATATCATGATTAATCGTGAAAAGGTTGATGTTGACAACTGTGTTGTCTTGCTTGGAGCCACAATCAATATTCATAGAAGAAGCAGTGAAGAGATCAAAAGATGCACCGCTTTAGGTAAACCTGCTGCGCAAGACCTCTTCACAGTGATGAAACCAATAATGTTACTTGAGGACTATATTGTTTCTGACTCAAGCTATAATATTTTCAATTGTTTCCTATGTATGTGAAAGCTTGACAATGAATAAGGTAAACCAAACAAAAATTTATGCATTTGAGTTGTAGTGTTAGAGAAGAACCTGGACAGTACCATGGACTGCCAAAAGAACAAACCAGTTAATCTGGGAAGGTGTATGACCTGAGTGCTTCTTCAAGACAAGTCTTACATACTTTGGATAGCTTGTCAGGAGAGATTAGTCCTTGGACAAAGGCACTATGCTTGGTAAACTGGGGGAGGGGCGGGGTAAAGAAGAAGGTCTTCAACAAAATGTATTAGACCCAGTGACTGCAACAGTGCTCTCAATCATGGGACTATTGTGAATACGGTGTCAGGCTGTACCATTGGTAGTACTGTTGTACATAAGGTTGCTATTGGCCTGAACAAACTTGATGGCACCTAACAACAAAAATTGGGTTAATACATCTCAATATACAACTACCTTGTGTTTGAATTGTCGTTATAAACATCCTCTTATTAAATAAATTATACTAGAGAATGGAATTGCAATAGAGTTTTAAGTCAATTTTAAAGGACCAGTGTGTTAGTCTGGGTAGACTAGAGAAACAAATCCATGGACACTCATATGTATATAAGAAAGAGGTTTATATACAAGAGCAATTGAATCTTGAGATAATGTCCAGAGTGCTCTTTAGAGACAACAATGGCAAAACTTTATTTTACATTCTTCAGACATATTTTCAAGAGAGACCAGTCCCTAGAGAAGGACATGATGTTTGGTAAAGTAGAGGGGCATTGAAGAATAGGAAGGCCTTCAACAACACAGATTGATACAGTGGCAGCAGCAATGGGCTCAAGCATGAGGCAATTGTTAAGGATGGCCTAGGACTGGGCAGTGTTTTGTACTGATGTGCACAAGGTCACGGTGGGTGGAAAATGACTTGATGCTACCAACCCAACAACATAGAATATCCCGGTAAATCAGTGTTTTCATGTTTATTCTAAAGACATTTTAAAGTTTTATTAGCACTTCATCCATATATGATGCAATTAAATCATATTAAGAATTGTTGTACAATTGCCACCACATTCAATTCTAGAACATTTTCTTCTTCCTTGTACTCATTGTTATTTATGTAATTGTTATTTTTTATAATTGTGCCAAAAATATACACAACAAAAGACTCTCCAGTCCCAAAACTCCATATATGACTCAGTGTCATTGACTACACTATCATGTCATACAACCATGATTGATATCCTTTTACAAATTTTTCTACCACCATTAGCATAAACTCAACATCCCTTAAGCAACAACTGTGTTGTTTTAACCCATGGGAACAACTGACCAAGTCTCTTTCAGTAGTGTTCACATGTAATACACTTCTGTGGTTAAATTGCCTTTGAAAAGAGTTTTATATACATCATCACAATCAATTCCATTGCTCCTCCCTACTGCATTGATTGTTTGCTCCTCAAATTCCTTCAACCTCCCTACTTCCAGCACCCCCCTCACATCCCCTATAAACCCTTTCATCAGTCATTATCTCTGTGCATCTACTCCTCTGTGCTTAACAAACTGAGAAACCCAACAGAAACAAAAGGAATATTTTAGAAACTGCTGTTTTATGACATTTAAACTTTGAAAAGATTGAAAATATTATGGAATCCATAAAGATGATTGGGTTCATGCATACATAGGCATTTTGTCTGAACCACAAAATCTGTGGTTCAAACCTACAAACTGTTTCCTCCAGTAAACTTTTATAGTTTCAGGGAAAAAACAAAACTAGGGTCTTTATAAGTGAGAATAAACTCAACAGCAATAGGTTGGCTTTGGATATTAGTTGTAAGATCAGTACATTTTTATAATTAATAAATTTTTAGTTATATATTCTAAATGCTAATATTACTACTGCCAAACTAAATGTTTAAAAACACAGCGTATGTTGCCAAAACTATCAAATGGAATAGGATTCTATGCCATAACATAGAGTGGTTCATAATAATGGCTATTCTGCCCTCTGCTATAGTAAGCTATTTCACTAGAAAATATATATTGATTAACTCCACACACATTAACCATTATTTGGTTATGTCTTGAAACATTGATGCAAGAATTTAACATTTTAAAATAATGTAAATGCTTTAGTGTCATACACTTGTTCCATTGTTATTAAAATATATTTAAGAACTATGAAAATCAAATAAATTGAACTTGTGTGGTAACTTATTTTGGAGGAGAAAGTGCATCAAGTTAAAATGCTTACTGAATGTTTCATTTATTTAGATATCATTGTTCTTCCTGTTGTTTTAGCTAATGTAATTATGAAGGTAAAAAGATAATGTATCCATTTGAAATTCACACCTAAAAATATTTTGTGGGTAAAAAAATATGACTTTTCAGGTTTTGTGATAATACTCTAGCTAAAGGAGAAATTATGTAGACATAGAACTGAAGATAGGTGAGAAATTTTGATAATTAAAGTATTGTAATGTTACGTAAAAGATGCAGGCTTTGTGTGATCTCAACAATTTGTTTTCATTTTACTTTGTGGATCAGAGATTCTATAAATATTCATATTAACTTTTATAATCTTCACAACAATGGATCCAGCTATTTTATCTATTGTTCAGATTTTAAAAAACAACCCAAAACTAAAATCCAGAGAAATTAAATTATGTGGTACAGAACATCTCTCTCAATTTTAACAAGTATTGGGGGACACCATAAAAAACCCGGAATTGTGCTGGGTGCAGGGGAGTTTTCATAGTATGCATTTCCCCGCCAGGCAATCAGCAAGCAACTTGCTACTACCTGGTGCACCCAGTGGCACTGTCTGGGAAGGCTATGACTGGTCACAGAGATTTTTTTTTCATAAAAGCAGTTTCACTCAAATCTTGTTTTTTTGTTTGTTTGTTTGTTTGTTTTATGGCTGACTTAAGAGAACAGTGTGTGGCTGTGATATGTTGTTTCCTGCTCAGGAAAAATGTCACTGAAACTATTTTGATGTTGAACAATGCTTACAAGGACAAGACTTGGAGGGGGAAATAAGTGTCTGTTTTTCTCATTTCCAAAAAGTGAAATGTCGATTGATGACAAACCTCATTCTGGACATCTGCGAACTTCCCAAATGGAATAAAATGTTGAATCTTAGTGCATTTGGGGTTCATTCCACCAGGTCAGACTGTTAATCAAGCTCCTATTTAGAGGTTCTGTAAAGATTGCATAACATTGTGTGACAAGAAAGGCCTGCTTTGTGGCAGACAGAGGGGAATGGCTTTGCCACCTGCTCATGCAGCCATCTCTGTGTGCCAGTTTTTGACAATAAACAGCTTTCCTCCCTTTCCCCATTTACCTCACTCACCCAACCTCACTCCATGTGACTTCTTTTTGTTTCCACAAATGAAGAGGGACATTAAACGATAGTGATTTGATGATGTAGAAGACATGAAGTAAAAAATAAGAGAGGTGCTGTCAGCCTTTCAAACAGATGAGTATGAAAACCATATCGAAGAATAGAATCACAGATTTGATAAATGTATTAAGTGTAATGGAGAGTACTTTGAAGGTGATAGGAGTGTTTTGTAAAAAAATAAATAAATACATATCTTTGAAAAAAAATCCGTTTTCTATTTTGGTAACCCCTCATGTATTACCACACATGACAGGCAGCAATTAGATTCTTCTAGAACAGTGGTTCTCAACCTGTGGGTCGCAACCCTTTTCAGGGTCAAATGATCCCTTCACATGGGTCGCTTGATTCATAACAGTATCAAAATGACAGTTATGAAGTAGCAATGAAAATAATTTTATGGTTGGGGAGTCACCAACACAAGAGACATTATTTAAAGGGTCTGAGCATTAGGAAGGTGGAGAACCACTGCCCTAGAAGTTTGCAACACATAGCTGACATGTGTAAATGACATTCTTACTGTTAAAGTGAAAGTTAGAGGCATTGATATAGGTTGATATCATTGTTCTTGCTGTTGTTTTAGCTAATGTAATTATAATCATCATAACTTTCATTGTTAGAATAACTAATTTTTCAGTATTTTGTTGCACCAGAAAAAAGATTACATTGATAACAGGGATAAACCTTAACTCTTAGTCATCATGTCAATTTCAACTTAGAGCAGCCCTTTCAGAACTAATAGAATTGTGACTGTGGGTTCCCAGATTTTAAATATCATGTTTCTTCTGCTGGAGAGACTGGTGGTTTCCAACTGTTGGCCTTTGAGCTAGCTGCCCAGAGCCTAACTCACTAGACTGCCAGTAGGCTGAAGGCAAGAAGAGAGGCATGTTTTCCTGATTGTTGCTCGATGTCAGTGAGTTTGTTCTTATTCAATGATCATATGTACAGCAGAGCAAATTACCCAGTGACCCTGCGTCATCCACACAATTGTTCTTATGTCGAGGCCATTTTTGTAGCTACTGGGTCACTACATAATGTCGAGAGTCTTCCTCTTTTCACTGCCCCTCTATTTTACCAAGCATGATATCATATTCCAGGGACTGGTCTCTCCTAAAAACATGTGCAAGTAAGTGATCGCAGTGTCTCAATCATTGCTTCTAAAGATCATTTTGGTTGTACTTCTTCTGTGACTGATTTGTTTATCTTTTGGCAATCCATACTACTACAATATTCTTCACCAGTACCCAAGTCAAATTCATCACTTTTTCTTTCTGTTTCCTTTTTTCAATGTGCAATCTTCATATGCATATGAGGCAAATTGAAAATATTATTGCTTAGATCAGAAGCACCTGAAACATTAAGTGCTTTTCAACACTTCCCTTGTGCAGCAAACTTACCTAATGCAATATATCTTTTTATCTCTTGACTGATGCCTACAAGACCATTAATTGTGGCTGCAAGACAGACAAAATCCGTTATATGTGCAGTCTCTCCTCCATTTATCAGGGTGCTTCCCATTTTCAAGTTGTGAAGGTTTTGGTCTTCTTTACATTGAGTTTTAGTCCATACTGAAGACTGTCATCCTCGATCTTCATCAGCAGCTATTTCAAGCCCTCCGCACTTTCAGCAAACAAGTTAGAGTCATCTGCATAGCTTCGGCTGTTAAAAAGCCATTTTCCAATCCCGATGTCATTTAACTCTTCATAAACCAAGTATTTACTCAGCATAGAGGTTAGGTAATTACAGTAAGAGAATGAAATCCTTATGAACACTATTCCTGATTTAAAACCATGCAGTATCCCTTGTTCTTTTCACATAAATGCTTCCTGATCCATGTAAACTTTACACATCAAAATGTTCTTGTATTCCCAGTCTTCTCAAGACTATATACAGTTTGTGATGATTCACATAGTGGGAATGCCATGGCATAATCAATAAAACACAAGTAAGTATCTTTCTGGTATTCTGAGATTTCAGCCAATATCTATCTGACATCAGCCATGGCATCCCTGTTCCATATCTTCTTCTGAATCAAGCCCGAACCTCTGGAATCTCCCAGTAAATTTACTGCTGCAACCATTGTTGAATAATCTTCTGCAAATATTTTATTTACATGTGATATTAATGATATAGTTCTATAATTTTCACTATCTCTTGGGTCATCCTTTTTTTGGATTGTATATGCACACACACGTGCACACACACACATATACACAGATACATACTTCCAGTAAATTCTCTTAGTAACTGTCGATCAAATTTCTTTGCAAAGAAGATTCATTTCTGTGAGTGCATTTAAGTCGCTGCTTTACTCTGGGTGGACTAGAGAGACAAATCCAAAGACACTCTTGTATAAGAGAGAGCTTTATATCAAAGAGCAATTGTAAATTAAGAAAAACATCCCAACACAGTCCAGATCAAATCCATAAGTCTAACATTACCCCACTTCTTCTTTAGACTCACACAGCTATGCAATGATGCTGAATGCAGGAAGATCACAGACCAGTGGGTGGGAAATCTTGTGGATCCAGTGGTGGAGGAAGGATCTCAGCACTGGCATGGGTTTCTGTAGCAGTTACATAATCTGGGTTCAATTTGAGGATCAGAGTGAAGGGGTGGAGTCTAGCCTGCCAATCAGCTCATAGCCAATGAGACCTCTGTGTGGGCATGGCCTTCTCCTGAGGATTCTAGGAACTCCTTTTTTCCTCCTTGGAGGCAGGAGACACTCTCTCTGTCTGTTCACTCCTTACAAGACATCCCTTTGGAGAAGACACATAGAGAAAGATGATGGAGCCAGACCCCTGGAGATGGAGAATCCATATGGAGAACCCTGCCAGCACTGAGCTGCTTACAGTGCCACTAAATTCACAAGACCTCCCACCCACTGTTCTGTGATCTTCCTGTGTTGGCATCATTGCATATGTTTTGTGAGTCTGAAGTGGACTATATGGATTGGTGTCAGACATATGGGCTAATATAGGATTTATGGATTTGATCTGGACTGGGTTGAGGTGTTTTCTCAATATTCAACTACTCTTGTGCATAAAGCTCTTTCTTATACACATATGAGTGTCTATGGATTTGTTTTTCTAGTCCATCCAGAATTATATCCATGCAGATCCTCAGGTTCCAAGGGTCTGTCTGCATCAGTGTAGCTCCATTTGGTTTGTAAGCAGGGAGATGAAGCAGAACATGTGTCTCTTGCCTTCAGGGAGAAATACAGAAATTCCCAGAATCCTCAATAGAAGGCATGGCTATGGCCTGATTGACAGGCTAGACTCCACTCCTTTGCAAGTTGACAGGAGAACATGACTCTGCCACAGTTGGTAATTCTTTAGAACCTGGAGTCTTGTGTTTGGTTAATGCTTTCAGTATAGTTTAGACTTCTTTCTTCAGTATCACTGGTTCCACTAATAGTAAAATGTTGAACTTTCTTTTTATAGTGATTCTGTGTACTCTTTTCATCTTTCTGAGACTTTTTGCATTGTTAAATATTTTTACCATACATTTTTTTCTATATTGCAACTTGAGACTTGAATTTTTCCTTTGTTCTTTCAGGGTAAGATTTTATGAGCATATTTTTTTCTTTTCTATCTCTAGATTGTTGCACATCTAATTATAATATTTTACTTTATCTTCTTGACCTTCCCTTTAAAATTTTATGTTCAGCTCTTTGACTTCACCATGTCTTCCATGTGCCTTAGCTACTCTATGATTAACAACACTTTAAGAGTGTCTTCTGACATCCTTAAAACATATCCAAAATCACCAATTCTCACCACCATTGCCTGTAAAGAGCAAACTGGATGTATGTCTTCCGGGACATATTTGTTTGTCCTCTTGGCAGTCCATGGTACTTTTAATATTCTTTCCCTGCACCACAATTCATATATATTGATTCTTCTTTTGTCTGCCTTATTCAATGTCCAGATTTCAATACATAGGAAACACTTGAAAATGCCATGCCTTCGGTGGGGAATGATATTTTCAATTGCTTACTTAATCCTCAAATTAGCATCCTTGTATTTCAAAATTCTAAAGTGTTTTACCAATGAAACGTGTCTTTTGATCTCCTCCATGAACACTGATTATGGATCCAAGCAAGATAAAATCTTTGACATTAACCTCTTCTCCATTTATCATGCCCCATTGGTCTGATTGTCCGGATTTGGGTCTTTACAATGAGTTGCAATCCATATAGAAGACTGAAATCCTTGATCTTCATCGTCAACTGCTGGTATCATCAATATCAGCTGGTAAAATGAAGCCAGGGGTCCATGGTGAAAAAGATCAATTGCTCATGTGTAATTTCAGGTTTCACCACTTATATGCAGGGACAGTGCATTAATTAATGTCGTTCTAGCCTACGTCTCCAACTCCCAACAAACAACTTTCCCTGGTAAGGTCTGGTAAGAAGGTGGGGTAAGATACTGATATGATTAATTGGTGAGTACTTGACAGGATTTTTTGGAATGTCATGCTGATATGTACCAAGTAAACCATTTTGAGAAGCAGGGAGAGGGATCTCATTGTCAGCAAGAGGCAGGAATGATGTGTATCCTCTGTAGCCTATGTCCCTGTGCAGTGAAACCCCAAGATCTCAAAGAAAGCTATCGGATCAGAGGAGCAGCAGCAGGGCAGAGGCCTGGGTAGCGGATTTCAAAACCCATGGAGCAAGTAAAGCCGAGAGTTTGTGCAGAAGCTGGCTTGTGGAATGGGAGCTTTTCCCACTTAATTAGGAAAGTTGGGCTTGCTGTCCTATGGGAGTGGAACTGAGTCTCATCTGGCTGAAGCTCACGAGAATTGAGTGCCTCTGGGCACTTACTTTGGACTGAGCTTTGCTGACCCACAGACCTTGAGCTGAATGCTTTTAGGTTGAGGCTTATTGTGGAGTGGTATACCCCTTTGGGCATTTATTAACACACATGAATGTTTTTTGTTTCCTGTCCTGATAAAACTCAACCTTGAGCACTTAGCATTGGCATTATAACTAGTTAATTCCTTAATGAATCTTTGATCATGAATCGTGCCTGTGAGTTCTCTGTGACCATTGCCACAGGTATTAGAGCGCAGAGGTAAACCAGAGAGCAATACTTATGACAGCAGACCATTTACAGCAAGGATCCTCAGACGATGGTTATCGATATATTCCAATCAAGTGCGAAAGGCCTAAGATAAAATGTCATGTTTGAAATGGAAGAAGAGAAAATATATGTCAAGTTTGCCAGAAGGTATAAAAGAATGGCTGGACAAGGGGGACAGAGGTTCTAACTATTAGTAAATGTTCACTGGAGGAAATATCAGGAGTTTTATGTGGATTTTAAAAAAAATTTTGGAGTGTATGTGAAATGGTTTATTTGCAAAATAGATAACCATGGTGCTATTTTACTCACATCAGTCAAACACTACTCCCTGTGTCCTTAAGACCTGTTATACTCAGCTATCATTATGTTATCACAACAGCATTACTGGAGAGAAAAACAAACATTCCTTTGAAACTGTTTTTATTGTGAATTTATATATAAGATCATCATTTTCACATCCGACTACCCAACGAACCTCTCAAACCGTCCTCATAGCGCAAATTATTGGCCTCTTTTCATGAAAAAAATTTCTTTCAGCACAGTCCCATACAATTGAAACATTTGTACTACAGAATACAATCAAGCATAAAGTGCAGGTCTGCTTTCAGCAGTCCCCTTGGATCATTCTAAGGTTGCCCTGACGACCAAGGGGTAGTATCCCCACTTTGGGAAGCGGTACTTCCGTCTTATGTTCCTTTCCCCCTATGTGTCTAAATCATAAAAAAAAAAAAATTGGTGGTTATCAAGGGTGGAAGAGGAATGAAGAAAAGTAAGATAACTAATCCTTGATAGCTCATTTGGTTATTTGCTTCTTAGTTTAAATTTTAATATATACACTATATCACTTTTGGGTCCCCCACCTTTTATTCATTAGCTTAGAATCTTATTTGTTTACATACTACTTTCCAATGAAGTTTAACAGAAGATATTATGACTAGGGAGGTTCTGCTGTCTAGGGGAAAGAAAGATTTATCAGTCTGCTTTCATGAGATTGTAGCCTTGAGAACACTGGAGCGTTTCTACTTTGACCTGTAAGGTTGCGATGAATCAGATCTAACTCAATGCAATGGGCTCTGGTTTTATATACTTCAGCCACTGTTGTTAGAGGATGGATTCCCATTAGCCAGGAATGCCTGGGGCTGAATAGAGTTCAATGAGTATGTTCAAAGCTCTCATCTTACGCACATTTCTGAGGATTTTTCCACCAAAAATATTGTGCAAGTTTGAAATTTCTCACTCTAGTAGCATTTCTAGTACCTAATGTTCTGTAACTTCCTCATAAGTTTTTCACTCCATTACTCTTACTAGGACTAATCCTGCTTCTCTGCGTTGGTAAACAAGTATATCTTAGCTTACTAGACTTCTATTTCAATTTCCTGTTAATTACAAATAGAGAGGTAGTAGTTCAAAAACTTGATGATGTTTTTAATGACTGGTACAGTATTAAAAATAAGCAAATTTTCTCAGTATCTTCTTAAAAGAAATTTCCAACATCTCTAAGTCTGATTCTTAATTCACCCACTTGTGCATGAATGTATTTGTTATTGTGGTTGATTTTAAACATATACATTTTGTATCCTTGGGAAGTGATCAGGGCTAATGTGTTTGGCTGCTTAATAAGTTTTGTAATTCACTCAAAGACAGAGCAAGAGAAGGTCCTGGCCATCTACTTCCACATTTTTTAGCCATTGAAAACTCTATGGAGGAGCCATCATTTTCTGACACAGTGAGTCAGAATTGTTTCAATGGCAATACGTTTGTTTTGTTTTTACAAAACAAATATATACATATTACATACAGAAAAGCATACCAATTGAAGCATATAGATTGATCATATTAACAAAATGAGATTACTGATGTGATTATTATTCAGAATAATAAGCATAACTCTATCTAACACTCTAATTTTCTGAATCTTTTTTAAATACTATTTTCCTGCAGTATAACCATTATACTGATTTGTAAGATATTATTTTTTCTTGCCATATGAGATTTTTAAATATCATGTAATTGTTAATATTAATATATGTGCTTTTCTAAGTAACTGAGTTCATTCCATATTATGTCACTGAGATTCAACCACGTGGTTTTATTATATTCAATTTTATTTTCATGTAGTGTTTTATTGTATGAGTGTGTTGCGATTTTCATCGACTCTTCATTGATTTAAACTGTTTTCCCTTTTAAGGATGTATATTTAGTGCAACTTTGAACATTCTTTATATATCATGTGTTGTTTTCATTAGCCTTGAGTTTATTTCAACTCGGAGAGACCCCATATGGAGCAGACAGAACATGTCCAGGTCACTTGCCGATGTGTTTTTCACAACTGTTGTTGTGTCAGGTCCTTTGCTGCATCCCTGTGTCAGTCCATCTCCTGGAGGTATCCTTCTCTTTTCATGATCTTCTGCATTGCAAATATTTATTGATAATTATTGGCACCTGGAATGTAGAAGTTGGAAACAAAGGGGAAGGAACAGTAGTTAGAAGATATAGTTTTGGTGATACAAATGGAGCTGGAGAACTCATGATAGACTTTTGAAAGACAAAATACTTGTTTACAGCAGATTACACATTTTTCCCCAGAAATACAAACAAATTTCTCCAGATAGAATACATAGAAATCAAACTGACTACATCTTTCGGATATGATGATGGAGAAGCTCAAAAATAGCAGTCAAACACAGGCCTAGGCTGACTGTGGGAAAAGTCATAAATTACTCATAATTCAGTCACAATTAATGTGGAAAAAAATGAAGACAAGGCTAAGAGATCCAAAATATGGCCTTTAGTCTATCACACTGAATTTTGAGAACATCTCAAAGACAGATTTACCTCATTGAACACTAAAAGCAGAAGACCTGATAAACTACTGGATGATGAGAAATATTCATGAGGAACTCAAAAGGTCATTCGAAAGACCAGAAAAAAGAGGAGAAGATAAAAGTGGACATCAGAAGAGACTCTGAAGCTTCCTCTTAATTGGAGGGTAGCTAAGGCAAATGGAAGAAATGATCAATCAAGTCAAAGATCTGAAAGCAAAATTTAAAAGGGCAGCTCAAGAAGATGAAGACAAATATCATAAGGAAACGGTCACAGTCCTAGAGACAGAAAACCACAAAGGACGAGCCAAGTCAGTGTAGCTTAAACTAAAATAAGTCACAAAAGGTTGGGAGCCTCAAGTTGGAATCTTGAAAGATTCTATGATCAAAAATGGAATGATGCAGAAACTATTAAAACAAGATGGAAGGAATACATAGACCCTCTGTACCCAGAAGACCTGCCGTAGTCTATATCCCGCCATTTCAACAGGTAGCAGGTGATCAATGACCATTGATCCTGAAGGAAGAGTTTCAAACGGCACTGAAAGCATTAGCAAAAAGCAAGGCTCCAAGAATGGACAGAACAGCCATTAAAGTGTTCGGCAGCTGATAAAGCACTGGAAATACTCACTCGTCTATGCCAGGAGATTTTCACGACAGTTACTTGGCCAAGTGACTGGAAGAGATCCACATTTGTACATACTCCAAAGAGGTGACTCATCAGAATGCCCAAATTATAGAAAAATATCATTGTTATCATATGCAAGTAATATTTTGCTGATGGCCATCCAATAAGAATTAGAAAGATAACTACATTGTCAAGGAACTACCAGAGAATCAGGCCAGATTCAGAAGAAGACATGGAAGAAGGGATATCATTGCAGATGTTGGATGGATCTTGGCTCAAGCAAATAATATCAGAAAGATGCTTACTTGTGCTTTATTGACTGTGACAAGGCATTCGACTGTGTAGATAATAGCAATCTATGAATAGCCTTGAGAAGAGTGAAAATTTGAGAACACTTCATTGTGCATTGTGTAACCTTGATTAACTTTGTATATTGATTAAGAGGCAATTTTGTGAATGGAATTGGGAATCCTGTGTGATTCAGATTTAAGAAAGATGCGCATCAGAGTTGTATCCTGTCACTTATCTTTTTCAATTTCTGTGCTGGCTTAAATAAAAATAAAGTGGCATTAAGATTGGAGGAAGTCTTATTAGTAACCTGCAATACACAGATGACACAAACTTGATTGATTAAAGTGAGGAGGACTTGTAGCACTTTCTGATGAAGATCAAGGATTGTAACCTTCCGTTTAGACTAAAGCTCAAGAAAAGTCCAAAATGTTCACAAAGGGATACGTGACAAATGGGGAAAAGATTGAAATTGTCAAAGATTTTCTTTGTGCTTGGACATACAGGCAATGCTCATGGAAGCAGCGGTCAGGAAATAAAAAATACATTGCATTGGACTAATCTGCTGCACAAGATATGTTTAGGATGTTGAAAAGGAAGGATGTTACTTTGAGGACTAAATTGTGCCTGACCCAAGCAATGGTATATTCAATTGCCTTATATGCATATGAAAGTTGAGCATTAATTAATGAAAACCAAAGGAGAATTGACGCACTTGAATTGTGGTGCTGGCGAGGAATAATGAAAGTCGCATGGACTGCCAAAAGGATAAGCAGACCCATCATGACAATATGGCCAGAGGGCTTAGAGGGAAGCGTGATGAGGCTTGTTCTTGATTACTTCAGACATATTGCAAGGGTGACCACTCACCGGAGAAGGATCTCATGCTTGCTAATGTAGAAGGGCAGCCAAAAATAAGAAAATCTTTCAGTGAATGGATTGACACAATCACTGCAACAAGGGGTTCAAGGGTATGAACAATTGTGAAGATGACACAGACCAAGTAGTGTTAGTTCTGTTATGCACAGGGTTGTTGTGGTTACAAACATCCTCAATGATATCTAGCAAATACAGCACAACATTACAAAACATGATGGACTTTAGGATTTGAGCCAATTACTTCCCTTCATGCCTGCGAATCATGGGCAACACTGAGGCACTGTATAAAAAAGACTTGTCCAGTGTTCAATCACTTCAAAAGGTAGACTGTGACAGGAAACCAGGAGATTGAAAGAAGTCAAAGCTACACAGGATACACAAGAGAAAAATCGACACTAAGAACTCACAAATAACAATTGAAATTCATTAACACATTTATAAAACACTGAAAGAATTCCCTAGTTTATGCTGAGATATTTGAAAGCCAGCTACCTTGCCAATCAATTGGAAGATATCTATGTTTGTGCTCATTTCACAGAGAAGTGACCCAGTGTTGTTGGTTCAAGAAGTCATCAATTTGACTGTGAGCCATAGCAACCTTATGCACAACAGAAACACTGCATGATCCTGCTCCATCCTCACAATTGGTCCTATGCATGAGTCCACTGATGCAGCTGCAATGTCAATCTATATTTCCCAGGGCATTGCTCTCTTTCACTGCCTTCCACTTTACGAAACATGATGTCCTTCTCCAGCGACATCATAATATGTCCAAAGTATGTAAAATGACGTCTTGCCATCCTTGCTTCTAAGGAGCATTCTTGCCTTACTTCTTCCAATATAGATTGGTTTGTACATTTAGCAGTCCATGCTACTGTCAGAAGTATTCTTCAGAATCACAGTTCAAATCCATCCATTTTTCTATTGTCTTCCTTATTCAATATCCAGGTTCTACATGCACATGATTCAATGGAGAATATCATGGTGTGGGTCAGGCACATCTTAGTCCTCAAAGTAACATATTTGCTCTTCAATACTCTAAAGAGGTCTTGTGCAGCAGATTTATTTAGTGAAATACAACTTTTGATCTCTTGGCTGCTGCTTCTTTGCACATTGATTATGGATCCAAGTGAGACAAAATCTTTGACAATGTCAGATTTTTCTCCATTTATCATGATGTTACCTATTGGTCCAGTTGTGAGGATTTGTGTATTATTAACCTTGAGTTATAATCCACACTGAAGACTACAATCCTTGATTTTCATCAGCAAGTGCTTCACTTCCTCCTCACTTTCAGGAAGAAAAGTTGTGTCATTTTCATACGGCAGATTGGCAATAAGCCTTCCTCCCAACCTGATGTTGTACTGTTCTTCATATAATCCAGCTTCTGTGATGAGTTGCTCAGCATGTGGAATCAATGAGTAGGGTGAGAGGATACAACCTGATGCACACCTTTTCTGATTTAAAGCGATGCAGTGTTCCATTGTTCTCCCTGTTGATCCGTGTACAAGTTGTGAAGGAGCACAATGAAGTGATCTAGAACTCCTATTCTTCTCTATTTATCCAAGTGTATTGTGGTCCACACAGTTGATTGCCTTTGCATATCAATGAGACACAAGTAAAAATATTTCTGGTATTCTTTGCTGTCAGCCAAGAGCCATCTGATATCAGCAATGATATCCCTTGTTCTATGTCCTTTTCTGAACTGGCTTGAACTTCTGGAAGTTCTCTATCAATGTACTGCTGCGACCATTGTTGACGATCTTCAGGAAAAAAAAGTTCTACTTGTGCTTTGTCAACTATAGAGGTGGAACTTTCTGATGGGTGCTTTCATTTGGAATGAGCACAGATATGGATGTCAGTGGGGCCCATCCTTCACAAACGAATAGGTCCAAGGGTTGGTTGTGTAACTGAAGTTTAAATGAAAGAAATACCAGGCAAGGCATGCAAGGGCTCACCTCTTCCCTGAAGCCCAGAACCAGAAGGTGACCATGTGTCCCCTAACAGGCGTATATTATCTTGGGTTAGCAAGCCATACCATACACATACTTAGCAGGGAGGGGTTGCATTAGAGTCCCAACTGTGCAGCAGACCCAAACTGCTCGTATGTAAATTCAGGATAAAGCTGAACAAAAAATTGAAACAATTCCATAAGAGCCAAAATAAAAACATATTATCAGGAGGGATCAGTCCCTGGAAAAAAGATATCATGCTTGGTAAAGCAGGGAATCACCGGAAAAAAAAAAAAAAGCAAGATGATTAATGAGGTGGGTTAACATAGTGATTATAGACATAGGCTCAATATAGCAGCGGGTGTGAAGATGGCACAGAACCTAATAGTGTTTTTGTTGTTCTGTTGTAAAAGACTTTTTATAAAAGTATTAAAGGACAATGATGTTACTTTGAGCACAAAATGCTTCTGACCCCAGCCTGATATTTTCAGTTGTTCATAAGCATGTGCAAGTTGCACATTAAATAAGGAAGCTCACAGAAGAATCAATTCATTTGAATCATGGTGTTGGTGAAGAAAAATAAAAGTACTGTTAACTTCCAAAGTAAAAACAAATATATCAGAATACAGCCAGAATGTTCCTTCAAAGTTAGTATGGAGACACTTGGTCTCAAGTATTTTGGGAATATTATCAGGCGAGAGAGACCATTCCCTGGAATAGGATGCCATGCTTAGGAAGTAGGACAAAGGAGAAAATGATCTTCAGCAAGAGGGGTTGACAGAGTCTTTTCAACCATGAGCTCTAACATAATAGTCATGATGGTGCAGCAATGGGAGTGCCATTGTGTTGTACACAGGCATCTGAAGACTTGGAACAGACTTGCTGGCACCTAACAGCAAGAGCTTGGATGAAATATTAATTCATAGTCACAGGAGAACAGAATACATTGGTTGGATTTATTTATACAAATGTGAGCAGATAGATTCAGCAGGAGTGGTATATTGCTGCTCCTGGCAAACCAACTGAAAGCATAATGTGCAATGTATACTTACTAACCTGTAATATTTAACATGATGCCGGAATCAACCAAATCATAAGGTGTGATCAGTTTGATAAATATTATTGATTAAATTAATTTTGATTCATTGCAAATGTAGAATTTGAGTTTCATTACAGAGTCAATACTTAAATGTCTGTAAATGGACTTTGCAATGCCCACTTAAATTTATATACGTGGAGAATATTTTTTAAATTTCTGCAATATGTTTTATATATAAGCTATTGCTTATCATTTTGTTTTAAGATTTTAAAAAATGTTTGTTGTGTCTACATAATCTGTTATAATGTTTGTTTAAGAAGATGTTTACTGATTTTAACTGTAAATTATCAGAGACTGCTAGAAAATTAGATTTTTTTCCCAGATAGTTATATTTTTCAAATTGTCCTACAAAGACACATCTGCACTTCCTATCAAAATTATAAGGCTTCCTGAAGATAAATAAATAAATATTACTAAAATAATTAGAATTAAGGTGTAATTCAAAATATGAATTTGGTAAAAGGCAAAAGGAGAGAAAGACCACCCATCATACACAGCAGAGTAAAACAGAAAGAGAAGATTAAAAGAAAATCAAATTGAGAAGAAACAACATGGAAGAAAGCATGGAATAATTTAAGAAAAATTGGGCAAAGCTTCCATGGAGAAGGCAGGATACAACCGGAAAAAGTAGAGAAAATGATCAAAGAGTGCTAATACATAGGAAGGAAACCCTAGATCCAAGCAAGACCTGGTGTGACCAGCTTGGCTCTGAGATATTTGCAATGGGTCCAAAAGCCTCTGCCGTGTGTGAAGGACTGAGCTCAGAGAGGCACCCGTGGCACAGGAAGATCAATTAAATGTACGGGGCATATCGGAAGATGACAACCCAGAGAATCCGAACAGCACGCAGGTTTTCAGCTAACTCTGGTAACTGAACTGTTGCCAACAATCTGTGAGAGATGGGATAAGTCATTTCAAAACAGTATCAATTTTATATAGCTGAATTGGAGATATATTATGTCATTTTTGTCATTGTATCCTTGTTGTGTCTAATTTAGACTTGTATAAAGAAGCCAAAAATGTCCCCCTATTTATTTACCTTAAATTCTCTACTTCATAAAAAGCTGAGTTTCATTATTAAAACATACAAACAAACAAAAGCTCTCAAATCTCCAGAACACTAAATTCAAAATTTTTAAACTTATTGGCCACAATCGAGGGACACAAACAGCTTTTTACTGCTTTGGCTTCAATGTTTCACACTTGTTCCATGGCAGAGATTTCCTCTTTTGCATATTTTACTAATACTGGTGGTCTTTTCTTTCTTACTCTTGATTTTTATTTACCTATCTATCTATATAATCTATCTTCCTTAATTTTTAATATTTTTCTCTGTCTATATTTATACATATCTATATTCGGTTCTGTTTTGTTTTTTATTGTTTCTGTTAGGTTTCGCAGTTTTGAAGCACTGAAGGAGTGGATGCATAGAGACAAACACTGATGCAAAGGTTTTGGGTTGGAGATGGAAGGGGAAGGGGGATTGGGTAGCTTGTAAGGAATGCAAGAGGGGGAAAGGAGGACTAAAACAGATTGTCAAGCTGTACATACCACTCTTTTTAAAAAGTAACTAAACTATGGAAATGTATGATATGTGAAGTTCTTATCAATAAAACTAATTTTCAAAAGAATGTATCTAAATAATAAGATAAAAATATATGGCAGACTAATAAAAATTGTAGACTTACAAAAAATTTTTTAAAGCCCAAAGTTAAAACATTTTAAAAGTCATTTTATTGGGGACTTGTACAATTCTTATCACTATCCACACATACATCTATTGTGTCAAGTGCTGATGTACATTTGTTGCCATCATCATGCTCAAAAATTTTGCTTTCCACTTGAGACCTTAATATAAGCTGCTCATTTCCCCCCTCCCTCCCCACTCCCCTTACCTCATGAACCCTTCATAATTCATAAATTGTTATTATTTTGTCGTATGTTACACTCTCCATCGCCTCCCCCTACCCTCTTTTCTGCTGTCCAGCCTCCCAGGGAGGAGGCTATGCGTAGATTCTTGAAATCAATTCCCCCTTTCTATTCCACGTTCCCTCCACCCTCCAGACATCTCCACTCTCACCACTGGTCCTGGAGGAGTCATCTGCCCTGTATTCCCTGTGACATATGTACCAATATACATCCAGTGATCTAGCCAGATTTGTAAGTTAGAATTGAGATCATGATAGTGGGGGGAGGAAGTATTTAAGAACTAGAGGAAAGTTGTATGTTTCTTCATTGCTACCCTGCAGCCTAACTGGCTCATCTCCTCCCCACAACCCTTCAGTAAGGGGTGTCTGGTTGGCTGCTGATGGGCTTTGAGTCTCCACTCTGCACTCACACATTTACAATGATATGATTTTTTGTTCCTTGATGCTTGACACCTGGTCCCTTCGACAGCTCATGGTCACACAGGCTGGTGTGTTTCTTCCATGTGGGCTTTGCTTCTTCTGAACTAGATGGCCGCTAGTTTATCTTTGAGCCTCCAAACCTGACTATTTTACATACCCTAGGCATCACAGAGTAGCATCTGATAAACAAAACAACAATCCAGTCTAATCCCATCCAGTGCATTATAATTCATGGAGCTACTACACAGAACTTCCCAGGCTGTATACCTTTTGAGACAGCCAGAGAGTCTCCTCTTTCTCTCACAAAGATGCTGGTGAGTTTAGTAGGTCAATGCTTACACAATAGCACCTGAAGGTTTAGAATGCTTCTATGCTTTGGAGTTCTTTCATCCAAAATCTACACATTTTGCTGCAACAGAACTTTATCAGGGTCAAGAAAGGCCTCTCCTTTCTTCTCTTCTAAGTCCCCCATCCGCTCCCCTGTCCCTTCCTTCCCTGTTGTGGTAGTCCCTGTGCTAATTACATCTAGACAACCGGCTGCTATGAGACATTCCCCTCTGCATACCACTGTTCATGCAGCCTAAATAAATAGTCTCTTTTTTTAATCTACCCTGCATTTTTTGAACTCAGGACAGTACTCATACATACATATAAATTTTACTTTGACTCATTACTCATTCAGAGAGCCCAAACATTTGTGAATTTTAACTAGATTCCCTACATCAGCAAGTGAAGTAATTTCTGTGATTAAGTCAAATAAATATATGTCATAGGTGTTTTGTCAATATTTAGTTGAATGTTGGATTATTCCCCATTGTTATTTCTTAAAATTTTTTGGAAAGTTACAACAAAAATGCAAATATAAATGATCCTACCTACTATGGATTTGATTCTGACTCCTAGTGACTGAAGGAGTTAGTGCCATCTTTCCCTGGAGTGTCTAGTGGATTTGAACAGTTGACCCTGAGAGTATCACTGCAATAATTACCCAGTAGCACCACCAGGTCACCTAAATACACGTGCTAGGAAAATCAGTTTTACAGATGTAACATAAATGGAGTAAAATAAAAGGATATAAATAGATAGGCTTCATAAAAAAATCTAGGTTAGTCATTTATGTTAATGTTATAATGTTTAATTGTTAACTCCCTGAGAATCCTGGATTAGCTAAATTGACACAAGACCTAACTATCACATTGGATGATAGAAAACAGTGAATATCAGCCAATAATGGGAACTCCAGAATACATCATTGTGTTTAGGAGTGGCCTCTATATAAACAAAAAGGAAATTGTTCAAACAGAATAAGGTGATATTGACTGGTTGAACATCAAGAAAGGTGTATGCCAGGGTTGTGCCTTTTGATCATACTTATAAGACGACATGCTTAACAATTAATGCAAGAAGCTGGAATATTAGAAGAGAAACATAGCCCTAGGTTTCTTAGGTTCGGCTACAGTCTCATTAGAAAACGACCATGCACATATGGCACAGCTTTTTTTTCTGCATCCTAGAAGGCATGAAATACTCACTGATGAATATCGAGACTGTATCTATGGTGCAGATTACTCCTCAAAAGGAGATACAAAAATACAACTCTGACAATCAACAGCATTGTGATACTTGGAGAAAAGAATGAGGTTCTCAAGGATTTTGTGTTCATTGGATCATTGGTCAATGCTCATGGAATCCAGGGGTTAAGAAATTGAAAGGCGTGTTTGAATTGAGCAAACATTTTTTAAAAGATTTTTAAAGTGTTAAAGAGAAAACATGTCACTTTGAAGAGTGGCGTGCCTGTCAAAGTAAACTGTGGTGTTTTCGATCGCCTCCATTTACGTAGAAGCTGGGAACTGTAGATACATTTATGGAGAACAGTGTGAACTGCAGAAGAATGGCTCTAGGTAAAATGTGGTTTGGGCAAAGAATATCAGAAAGACCATGGACTCTCAGGAGAAACAACAAATCAGACTGTGTTATAGCCAGGGGCTCCTTCAAAGAAAAGGCGGTGAAACTATATCTCGTGTACTTCGGACCTAATATCAAAACAGACCAGCCCCAGGACAAGGACATTGAGCTTGGGAAAGTAGATGGTCAGGGAAAGGGGAAGGCCCTCAAGCAGACGTATTTACACAGTCGAATAAGCAATCGACTCAAAGATAAAAATGATTCTGCAGATGAGGGAGATCCAGCCAGTGTTGGTTTCTTTTTTCTATACAAAGGCAGTTGCTATGAATTGGCCTCAACCCAACAGCATCTAGGAAAAATGCAAATTATCATTGACTGGTTAAGTAGATTGGGCTGTATAATAAGGAGATAATATTTTTGGCCTTGAATCTGACTAATATGCAGCTATACATAGCCATTCAGCTTGTGACATCACTATAGTGTGTACCATATATGACAAGCAATTTAGCAAAATATTTAATTTTTGTTATTTAATCTTTTAAATGTTTTTATTAGAGGATACCATTAGCTAAATATTTCTTTTTAGAAAAATATGCTTCTACAAACCTATTATATTTGCGATTTACAAACAAAGGGAAATTATTTAGAAAAATAATTTACAGAAGTGGATTAAATTTTAAGTCCCAGATGAGCATCATTCAATCTAACCTTAAAGATGTCTTTGACAATTAAGAAAAGATGTTTTCAAAATACTATAAAATTTAGATTAGTTGTTTTTTTTGTTTGTTTTTTGTTTTAAACATTTTATTAGGGGCTCATACAACTCTTATCACAATCCACACATATACATACATCAATTGTATAAAGCACATCTGTACATTCTTTGCCCTAATCATTTTCTTTCTTTTTTTTTTAGATTAGTTGTTTTTTTAAAAAATACATCAAGTGTAAGATCACAGGAACATAAAAGACAAACTTCATGATGGAAATTTTAAAGTTTTAATGAAACTTTAAAAACTAAAACAAGAAGCTTACTTTGGTGGACGGTGCATATTAATGATCAGTATGGAGACAGGGAGGATGACGAGAGCTTGTCAAAGCTCGGCATGAGAAGCCCTTGTTAATAAGTGAAGGCACAGAATGAAGCTATTTTCCTACTTTCCTTCGGCCACTAGCCTTGGTTCTCGCAGGAAAACAAATCTAAAAAACATCATGAAAATAAGGCCAATGCTTTCTTGGAAATCCTCCTATAGTGCAACTTTAGACTCTTTCAGGTCAAAAATGTTGAGAAATAACAGGTCTGCGGAATCTTTAAATGCAGATACAAACCTTTAAAAGCCCTGCAGAGAGTTTTTCTCATGAGATATAAACCAACCCTAACCTGAGTATATCAAAATCATATTCTGTTTCTACAATATGAGCTCCCAAGGAGGCATATAACACAGATTTTGTTTTTAAGAGGGAAGTATTATAATGAGAAAATCACTAGGGAAGAAATGAGAAAGAGGAAAAATTGAATGTAGCTCCTATCCCATGATAGGCCACAAGCTTTGTGCTGTTCCTCTTAAAAAAAAAAACCCAGCAAGAGCAAACTAGCAGTATCAATACAGTGCTGCTCCCAATGATTGTCATGTACCTAGGTTGGCGCAGGCATCTATGTGTGCTATGAGGTTGCTCTGACTTAGTTTTGTTAAAAAAAAATTACAAAGAAGTTTATTTCCTTGAGCAAACCACAGAGAATATAATAAAACAAGATAGCAAAAACCTTGGTAAGCAGAGTTTTATATTTTATTGACAGTCTCAAAGAACGTAAAATGTACTGCTCTCTCATTCATGGTTTTATTAAAACAATTAAAATTTGTATTACAGGAAAAGATGTGTTAACTTATAGATTTTCAGTACATTATTCATGTATTAAAATCAAATTTTAGAATTTTTAAATACATGATTATTGCTAAATATTAATAGGACCTGAATTGATATGTAGGTTTATTTAAGAGGAAGCTTCCAAAGGTTCATGTATAAATGAAATGAAAAGGTAATGAAATTCTCCCAAATATGTGGTCTCTTGTACTGGCTTCTTCCATTTGGTATAATGTGACTGGCAGAAACAATGGCCAAAAAGCCATATGCCTACACCCAAATCATCAGAATCAGTGCATACCTACATGACAAAAAGAAATGCTAACCATAAAGTAGGCGGTTGAACCCACCAACTGTTCATGTGGGAAGGATGTAGCAATTGGCTGCCATAAAAATGTACAGCCTTTGCCTGTAGGTGTACTCTGAGTTGGAATCAACTCCAGGGCAGTGAGTTTATTCATTTGTTTACACAGAGTACAGATCTTGGAATGTGAAGAGTGTCCTGGATTATAGAGTTAAAAACCAAAAACCAACCAACCAAATAAAACCAACCAAGCTTATTAGCATCAAGGTAATTCCGACTGTTTGTGACGCTGTAGGACAGCAGGGTGAAACTGTCCCTGTGGATTGCGGAAAGTATCATGCTTGATTTGAGTAGAAAGCTTCCTCTTTCTCTTGCTGAGCGGCAACTGCGGGCTTTGTGGTGAACAGCCCAGGGTTAACAGCTACACAAAATAGGTTATCGCTGGAGTCTTGTAGCAGGGAACCATTTTTCTGCTTTGGTCAGAGAGGAGATGCAAGAAGCAGGGTGTTCGGGGATGCCAAATTGCTGGCTTTCAAGACAGCAAAAAGATCATGAGCTAAAGAAGACAGGCAAGCGAAGCCAGAAGCAATGATACTGCAAAACTTTCTCACCCTCTTGAAGTTTGTTACGGGCTTTTCTGGAGGTTTTTTTTTTCGTATGTGAGTGAAACCCAGGACTGATGACTCTACAGGGGCAGTAAGTACAGTAAGGGGTTTTTGTTGTTTTGGAGGGGAGGGTGCTAAAGTGGGGGACAGGGGACAGAGTACACAGGCCACAATATCAAGGAGGAAGAGGAGGTTTGGAAACAGATGTGGCACCAATTGTACACTACTGCTTGACATGATTGAACATGGAATGATATGCTAGATCTATTAACTCCCAATTAATAATAAATTTGAAATAATAATAAATAAAAGAAATGAGAAAATATTAAAACAACTTTCCACAGTGGCTGAATGATCAGTATATAATGATTTTTGTTTGCCCACATCCATTTTAGTATTTATTATTTTTTGTTTTATTGACATTTTAGTTCATGGGAAATGTTATCTCATTTTGAACTGCATTTGTATTTCTCTATTTACTAGTGATTTTTAGCATCTTTTCAAGTGCTTATTAGCCATGTGTAGTTCATTTAGGTGAAAGACCCCTTCATGCTATATACCCATTTTGAAATGGAGGTTTTTGTTCCTTGTTATTGTTATTGTTTCCTGATTCACAACAACCTTGCAGAACAGAATCAAACACTCTCCAAGTACTTCTTTGGTTGTGATCTGTCAGGGTCTTGTCTCTTGTGGGATTCCACAGTTTGAACCACATACATTTTAGCTAGCGTCTGTAACCTCTGTGTTCTGAAGGGTATTGCAGTTTCTTACACATGTATCCTAATAAGCCTTTGTAAATTGTGTGCTAAGTCTTTGTCTGGTATGGGTTTCACAAATACTTTTTCTAGCCTGTTTGTTCTTTAATGTTAGAAAATGGAGTATTTTGAAAAGCATTTAAAAAATTTTATGAGGTGAAGTACAGCTTGTGCTCCAGTTTTATATCTGGTAAATTCTTGCCTATCTCAAGGACGTGACTATGCATTACTTCATACATTTTTAAAGTTTCATTGTGCTTGCTCTTATATTTAAATTTGTGATACATATTAAATTATTTTTATGTTCTACTAATATCAGAATTAACTTTCTTAATTTTTTGAATATTAATATAAAAGTGTACACAAAATACTTGCTGTGTATTTTATCTTTTATCCCAATGAATTCCTTTGGAACTTCTAGCAAAAGTTAATTAAACTGATTATCAATATTATGGCTTATTTCTGGACTATCAATCTTGCCCCTTGATCTATATGTCTATCCATGTGTCGGCACTGCATGGGTTTTATAACATCTTTTAAAATCACTGTGTCATCCTTCCAAGTTTGCTTTTTGCATCGGAAGGTTATTTTATCCATTCTACGCTTTGGTTATTTTTGAAATTTTTAATCATACAGTTTCCTGTAAATTCAAAGTTATAGTTATATATGCTTCTTTAGGATTCACTTATTTTGATTATTTTTCAAAAATTGATGAAGCATGATTTCAAATAAGCCACTCTATATTACCATTGTGCTCCTAATTTAATTTTTTGAAAAAAGCACCTATTTGTTGCCATAATACCAATCAACTCCCAAGAAATGCTTTCAGCAATAAAAATAATGACCTTCCTCAAAGTGCCCTCCCTAACAAGAGTAGTATTTCTCATGGTCTTTATAAAATAGTTAATAATTTATGAAACTTTTTTTGGATGTGCTTCATTTCTAAGATTTAACATTTATGGTAATTATTAATTTTCAAAAAAAATAACACATTGAGGTTTATCTGATATGTCTGTTTCCAAAGTAGATATACAGGTGGAGAGAGCATATTTGTGTGCTTAAAAAGCTGTTGAATAGCCTTTAAGACAAACAGTTCTCATAATTAGGAAACATTGATTGTTTTCATTGTGTTTGGTTTTTAAAAAGTTACATAACACTGTTGAGGTGTTAAAAGCTATTATTCAAACTGAATTGAGTATCTCCTATAAATACTAACTCAATAACAAAGTCAAAAAATTGTGTTGTGAACTCTTAATGATATGGTTATTGATAATTTTATTTATTTTTCTTTTAAAAATAATTTTATTGGGGCTCTTACAACTCTTATCACAATCCATCCATTCATCCATTGTATCAAGGACATTTGTAAATTTGTTGCCATCATCATTCTCAAAACTCTAGCTTTATGCTTGAGCCCTTAGTATCAGCTCCTCATTTTTCCACCTCCCAACCACTCACCCCTCCCTCATGAACCCCTGATAATTTATAATTTATTATTATTTGTCATATCTTACACTGTCCAATGTCTCCCTTCACCCACTTTTCTGTTGTCCATCCCCTAGAGAGGAGGTTATATGTAGATCCTTGTAATCGGTTCCCTCTTTCCACCACACCCTCCCTTCACCCTCCCGGAGTTTTGAACTCTTAATGATATGTCTATTAATCATTTTATTTATTTATTTTTATTTTTAAAATAATTTTATTTGGGGTGCATACAACTCTTATCACAATCCATTCATCCATCCATTGTGTCAAGTACATTTGTACATTTGTTGCCATCATCATTCTCAAAACATTTTCTTTCTACTTGAACCCATGGTATCAGCTCGTCATTATTACCTCCCACCATGTCCCCCACTCTTGAACCCTTGATAATTTATAAATTATTATTTTGTCATGTCTTACACTGTCTCCCGCCTCCTTTAACCCACTTTTCTGTTGTCTGTCCCCCAGGGAAAGGGTTATATATAGATCCTTGTGATCGGTTCCCCCTTTCCCCTTACTCTGCTGGTATCACTACTCTAATTATTGGTCCTGAGGTGTTTATCTGTCCTGGATTCCCTGTGTTTCCAGCTCTTATCTGTACCAGTGTATAACCTCTGGTATAGCCAGTTTTGAAAGGTAGAATTGGGTTCATAATAGTGGGGGGAGGAAACATTAAGAACTAGAGGAATGTTGTATGTTTCATCGGTTCTATTCTGGGATCATCTGCCCCGGATTCCCTGTGTTTCCAGTTCCTCTCTGTACCAGTGTACATCCTCTGTCTAGCCAGATTCAATAACCCTGTGTTTTATGGCACTTGGCCTGGTTCCCCAGGATGTGCCCGCAAACTCAGGCCTTGATGGTTATTTGGTGCATATTACCAGGGATATTCCCTCCCCTTAAGATCCTTAGAATGTTTTAATTTATAGGCAATACATTTCATGGAAAATGGATCCTCTGAAGTAGATTAAAGGCATGGCATTCTTATTTCCACAGAGATGACTAATAAAACACGGCATTTTCTAAGCAAGAATGCTCTCACTGCTGCTCCCCAGCATCCTGGTGTCATTCTGGATGCCACTCTGACTAATCAGGTCTCTTCCAATCACACTAATGAGTAGAAGTCTTCAATACCATCCCCATCTTATGTTGCCAAATAATTTACAATCCCATTAATTGCTATTACATAGACGATAGAGTACCTGCCATAGAGGTTTTAATTCTTGATTTGAATTTTCCCCCTCTATCCTAGTCCATTTCTTACTAATTCATTTTTAAACAAATAGAGAAATGAACATAACTTACTACTGTAAATTAATGCACAAGACAAGCATATATTTTAAATGTGGTTAAGGCCATATCCTTTTATTGATAATAGAACACCATCTATACTGGTTAGTGAAAGTAAGTGGAATATAAATTCTAAGGATCATTTGCCTGAAACACTCTCCCATAACATCCTTGTGAAAGATGTGAGTACTAAGAAATGTCATGGCTGGTTGCAAATGCCCAGAGTTATAGCTCCAACAGTCGTTATATGGACTTGTACTTTGAGGCCCTTATAAGTACAGAGCAATATAGACTCACATCTCTTTGATTCTGCCAGTCCATTTGATGTACATGAATACATGATGACTCTGTCAATGTACACTTTTCTCAAAGGGTGACTTACTAACTATTGTTGTCATGAATATACATTATATTTCAAAGTAGCTTGTCCTTTTCTGTTTCAGGACATTTCTATATGAGTATACATGAACTTAAGTATATTGTTTCAAAGATAAGTCTGATTAATTCAAGGCAAAAAAACCCATCACATTTTTAGATTAAAAGAACTTCCATAAATCACCAAAAGATATTTTACATGAATTTTCCTCTACACACAACCAGTATAGCTATATCTACATACACCATCCTCTAGCTATTGAAAAAAATATATTATCAGAGGGAAAGAAAAATTATAGTGTATACTTGTTTCTATATCCCCTTTTGAATCAAGCCTATAAAGCTAAGTAAAGTAATTTCTGAGGTATTTGTCAAGCAGATTCTCGTTCATGTTTAGTAGGAGAAAGGAAACAAGCAAGCAAGCAAGCAATGTGTTCACAAAGCAGCACCCATATTGTCAAGCTTTCTCTGCGCTTTTCTGATTTTCCATTCCACTAGTCTGCATCTCTACCCATGAGGGTATTTTAACCCCATACTGAGTGGACATGTAACAGCTCCAGCATCTCGAAAAATGGACACTTCCGGGTCGTATTCCTCAGCAAATGAACCTCTGGCTTCGATATAACATTACTCCACCTTATTCATTCCTTAGATGGGATATTTTTGAAGTGTGTTATATCCCATTTCGCAGAATTTTCTATCACAATTATTTTTAATTATTCAAAGTAATAGCCACTTTAATGCGAATTTTATTATTTCCATTTTATTCTCTATATTACACCCGAATATACCTACAATATTAACTGTGCTGCTCAGTGTATTACTAGCATCAATACTTCTGTTTTCTCTTTTGGTTACTGGAGTACTTAAGATAGTGAAAATAGATTCTGGATTTGCACTTAATTCTAGCCCTAATCTAAGAACAATGGACTCTTATGACGTGGTCCTACTCCATACTAGCCTCCATGAAGACCACTGAGGATACTGTACCTGGTTATCAAAAGGAGGCAATCAGAAAGAAAAGTGTATGGTCTGAAACATTTTTCTTCAAACAAACAGTCATATAAGTGAAGCATCACCTAAATCTATGGAAGAAACACACAATCCTTTCTGATTCAAGGATTGTAAATAACCAAATCCAAATCTGAAGGTGGGTATGGTATTAGAGTTTGAGATACTTTATTGAACGCTGTCTAACACAGAGTTGTGATTGTCAACAACTAGTTTGCAGAAGGCTATGGATGGCATTAGAAGAAATCCAAAATTCACTTTCAGGGTCCCCACAAAGATGAAACTTCTAGTGAGTCCCCTCTGACCAATGCAATTAGGTTAAAATATAAAATCTTATCATGTGATCTCTCTTTTGACATCTCTTAAAGGTGTTTCAGTTTTTACATTGTTCTGCTTTCTTTTTTATTGAGGTTTTTCTCAGCTTTGTCTTGTCACTTTTGTTGGAATTTTTATTTTGTTGTTGTTCACTCCCTGTTGTGGTTTCTTTGATTTTCTGTACATGAAAGCCAGATTAGGTAAAACTATGCAGACAGTAACTGGAATAATACTTAATGATAGGAATGGCAGAGAAATATGGGCTGAAATGAGGAGCTTCCAATGAATATGAATAGACAATTTGCTGCCATCAATAGTTGTAATAATTGCACCACTCTTCTTTATATTATTGAATAATTGTGTGGAATATATACCAATAAAATGATTTTAAAATAAAGTAGATGCTACTAAAAATGAAATTCTGGATCATGTATCATCTACCTGGCAAATGGATCATGATAAGTAAAGCAAGGAAAGCTACTATGTTTGACTTTTGATAAAAGTTATGTGATCAAGTCATTTTTATATCAGATATGCAGCTCTAAGGAAGCCTGTGGTCTATTGCACTGCTGTTGACATTGTAGCTGCGATCGCCAGGAGACGCTGGCCGGGAACTACACAACTAAGCTGTGTTTGGGCTTGTTTTTCAAGTGGAATGAAGGATGCACCAGTTTTCTGGTACACTGTATTTTGTAATAGGAACCTCGGTGATCTAGTGGCTATATATTGGTTAATAACTGTTCAGTATAGCATTCCGGAACCACCAACTGCTCTTTGTAGAAGAGCAGGACTTTGCTTCCATGAAGAGTTACAGTCTTAGGGGAAGATCTACCCTAGCCTGCAGGGTTGCTATGAGTTGGCATCAATTTAGAGCAGTCTGGGTTTTTTTTTATTGTTGTTGATATAGAAATATGGTATTTTGAAAGATCAGATAAACTAATATAGCCAACTTTGATATATGGGAGTGGACTGAAATTATTGAAAATGTGAAAATAACTGTATCAGGCAATGAGCAGAAGCTGGAAATACTATGAAAAGAATTTTAATTACATGTTTACACATCTTGAAAAACAGAGTCGCATATTTTGGCATAAACAAAGTTGAACTTGTAGTGGAGGGATGGAAACAAAAGCCTTCCCACCTTTCCCACTACCACCTAGATTGTGAGAACTAAATGGGTGTAATCTGAAGTTTTTAAGTAAGAAAAATGGGTGAAAGAGCAAGGAGTAGAGTGTCAGAATAAGATACTAGGCAGCTTTTAAGCAGTTCTCTTCATTGAAACAAATAAATAACAAAAAACCAAGTAAACAAAAAGAACACTTAAAATATAGAATTTAGTATTTCAAAACTCTGTAACATGATTGTACACTTATCACAATCAAGGGAGTAAGTCATACAAATAAATAGTTTGCTGAATTTCATTAAGAGAAGTATTCATTAGCCCTTAGGACAATAAGCATACATTTCTACAACGAACTTTGGTACAAAATGGACAGTAAGAAAGCTGTCTTTCAAAATAAGAGGCAGTGTCTCCTTGATGGTCTGGCAATTCCCTCTGGGACTGGCAAAAGGTCCACCTTTGTGTTGACACCCTAAAACAAGTCAGTTGTCTCAATGGATTTTACCAGGACATTTAAAGGGACCTACAAGGGAGACCACCAGCTGCGCCACTAGAAAAAGATTTGGCTTTCTACTCCCTTGAACAGTTAAATCACAGAAATCCTGCAGGTCAGTTCTTTCATGTGCTACGAGATCACTAGCAGTTAAAATGGACTCCCTGGCAATCAGTTTGCATGGTATCAGCAGTTTGAAACTGCAGTTTCTCCCGAGAGAAAGATGAAACTTTCTACTCTCATGAAGAGTCACAGTCTTGGAAACATACAAGATCAGATCTGTGGGAACAGGTCCGGCCGAAGGGGAGTGACAGAGAGGGAGTCACCAACCAACCGACTGACTACGCGTGTGCACACAGACTCCGGAGACCAGGCTCTGATGGTGCAGAGTTATTTTATTGTTGTCTGTACTCAGTATATATAGTGCGCATAAGACAATCAGATGTTACCTGGCTTACTTCCTCATTCTAAATTTCATCCTTATAAGGTTATGAAGAGGCAGGCATTGTGGATGCTTACAGGCTCATTCTTGGGCCCACGGTGTCTTGCCAGGGTGCCGGGAGCCATTGGACAGAGACATGGTGCACAGAGCAGCGTTCTGCGCTTTCTGTGCTGTTCCTCCTTTATGCTTTCCAACTCCACAGGCATCGCCCCACACAGTTCTTCCTACCTTGCTCTGTGGGCCACTAAGAGTCAAATCCATGTAATGCCAGTGAATTTGGTTTGGGTTTGGAAACATTTGAAGGAGTCACACATTTCAATACATTTATTGGGTTGGACCACCACTCTCATTTTGTCAGACTGTGGTGTGGTCCCTTGTGTTTTGCTGTGATGCTGAAACCTGTATCACTGATATCTCAAAGGCCAGAAGGTCAGTCGAAGTGACCAGATTTCAATAGAGTTCCAGACTACGAAGAGAGTAGGGAAGAGGTATTAGCTGCCCATTTCAAAGGAGTTAGTCCCTGAAAACCTTCTGCATAGCATTGGCATATTGTTAGATAGTGAAGGGCAAAATTGGAAGCAGGACATTGATGGGAACAGTGTCAGAGTAAAGGAGCCCGTGTGTGGAGAGTCCTCAAAATATGCGAAGGCAGAGCTGCCTTCTCAAAGTAGACGAGACGCTTTCCACGTAGAGTTGACAATGATGACATGAATGGAGTAAAGCCAGTCGGACTGGAAAATTCAGGATATTCATTTGTACCAATGGAACACAACTCAAAGTAAGAAGAAACAGCTCAAAAATTTAATGCTCTGAAATTAGAATGCACTAAGAATGAATCTAAGAAAATTAGAAGCCCTCAAAAATGAAATGGGGCACATCAAGATCAATGTTCTAGGCATTAGTGATATGAAATGGGATGGTATTGACTGTGTTAAACCAGAAGATCACATGTCTTACTATGTTGGGAATGACAAATCAAGAAAAATGGCATTGCATCCATGATCAGAAGGGACATTTCAAGATCTCTCTCGAAGTATAATGCTTTCTTCCTTCAAGGAAACCCAATCAATAAACTATTATTCCCATTTCTATATAAACCATGAAAGCTAGTGATAAAAAATCAAAGAATTCCACCAACTTCTTCAGTGAGAAATTGATTAAACATGCAATTATGGGAAGCCCAAACTTGGAACCAAAAAGGATGGAATGGTTCTTTTAAAAGATCGTCTTTGTCATAGAAATGAAGTTGAAGATTGCATGATAGAATTTTGCAAAATCAACAACTTGTTTACAGCAAAATCATTTTTTGAGCAACATAAACGATGATTATACATAGACTTCTCCAGATGGAAGACATAGATCAAATTGAATTCATTTGTGAGGAAAGGCAGTGAGAAGCTCAATATCAGCGCTAAAGCAAGCTGGGGCTGACTGGAACAGACTACCGATTGCTTATATGTTAGTTCGGGTTAAAACTGAAGAAAATTAAAACAAGTCCATGTGACAAAACAATGGCATTAAGTATATCACACCTGAATTTATAGAACATCGTGAGAACATATTTGCTTCATTGAACACTAATGACAGAAGAGCTGATGAGCCATGGAAGGACATCGAGATGATCATTCAGAAAGAAGAAAAGAGGTCATTAAAAAGACAAGAAAAAAAATTCAAAGTGGATGTCAGATGAGATTCTTTAAATTGTTCTTGATCATAGAATAGCTAGGTCAAATGGAGGAGTTTATGAAGTCAAAGAGCTTAATAGAAAATTTCAAATGACAGCTCAAAATGACCAAGTAAGAATATTATAATAAAATGTGTAAAGGTCTAGAATTAGAAGCTAAAAAGGAAGAATACACTAAAATTAACTTAAACTGAAAAAAATAAAGCCTCTAGTTGTAATATTGAAAGATTCTTTGGAAAAAATATTGAGTGATGAAGGAAACATCAAAAGAAGATGGAAAGAATACACAGAGTCATTGTACCAAAAAGAACTTGTTTACTTATTTTAGGAAGTGGCATATTAGCTAGAACTAATGTGCTAAAGGAAAAAGTTCAAACTGCATTGAAAACATTAACCAAAAACAAGGTTCCAGGAATTGATGGAACACCAATTGAGATCTTTCACCAAGCTGATAAAACACTGAAACCAGAAATTCATCTATACCAGAAAATATGGAAGACAGCTACTTGGCTATTGAAAGAGATCCCTATTTGTACCAATTTCAAAGAAAGTTTTTCCAACAGAATGCTCAAAGTATAGACGAATATCTTTGATATAACACATAACTAAACTTTAGTTGAAGACCTTCCAACAATGGTTGCAACGGTAATGACACTGTCTGGGAGCTGCCAAAGGTTCAGCCGGATTCAGAAGGGGAAAGGGAACAAGGGACATCATTGTCGATGGCAGGTGGATCTAAAGCTGAGAATACAATAAAGATATTTACTTGTTTTATTGACTATGTCAGGGCATCAGACTGTGTGGATCATAACGAACAATAGATAGCCCTGAGAGAGAATGGGAATTCCAGGACATTTCAATGTGCTCACATGGAACTGGTATGTAGATCAAGAGGCATTTGTTTGCACAGAACATGGGTATATTGAGTGGTTTAAAATCAGGACAGGTGTGCATTAGGGTTGTATCCTCACATCATACTTAGTCAGCATGGTGAACAAATAATCAAAGAAGCTAGATTATATGAAGAATGTGGCATTAGAATTGAACGGCTTACTAACAAACTGCCATATGCAAATAATACAACCTTGCTTGCTGAACTTGAGGAGGACTTGAAACACTTACTGATGCAGACAAGGGCTACAGCCTTCAGTATGGATTATTCAATGCCAAGAAACCAAAAATCCTCACAACTGAACCAATAGGTAACATCATTGTAAATGAAGAAATGTGTGACATGTCAAGGACTTTGTCTTGCTTGGAGTCATAATCAGTGTTCATAGAAGTACTTGTCATGTGATCAAAGGATGTGTTGCATTTGGGTAAATCTTCTCAAAAGACTTATTTAGGCTAATGAAAATCACGAATTTTACTTTAAGAACTAAGGTGCTCCTGGTCGAAGCCATAGATTTTCAGTTACCTCATATGCATATATAAGTTGGACATTGAAATTGAAAGTCCAAAGAAGACCCAAGGCTTTTGAATTGTGGTCCAAGAGAACCCTGAAGCCCTGGTGGTACAGTGGCTAGGAGCTGGGCTGTTATCTGAAAAGTCAGTAGTTCAAAACCACCAATCCCTCCTCAGGAAAAAAGAAGAGGCTTTCTGTGCTCATTCACAGTTAGACTCAGAAACTCACAGAGACAATCCTTCCTTGAGCTATAAATTCTCTCTGAGTTGGCATTAACTCAATGGCAGTGACTTTGGAGTTGGACTTGCCTTGCTATGAGGACAAATATTTCTTCCAGCAGTTATGGCCCGAGTGCTCCTTGGAGATAAGGATTTCACAAGTGTATCTCACATACGTTGGACATGTTTCAGGAAAGACAAAGGACATCATGCTTGGTACAGTAGGGGCTCTCAAAAGAGAGGAAGATCCCCAACAACACGGACTGACAGAGTAGTTGCGCCAATGGGTTCAAGCATAAGAACACCTGTGAGGATGGAGCCGGACTGCGCTGTCTTTCATTCTCTTGTACGTGGGCTTACTGTTAATTGGAACTGGCTGAAAATAACCAATCTATAAAATAAAAAGACTATTGGTTTGGCCGTCAGCAATACCAGTTTTGTTACAATAATAAATATGACTTTCATGTCACAGGTAGAAACTTTGAAGCCATTTATTAAGCATTTGATACAGGCTTCCAAAACTCTGAGTTCTTCTGTTTCTTTATAAGTTTGGTACTTTTTAATTTTGAGAAGTACCAGCTAATGAGCTTCCTTATACTTGTCATCTTGAGAAAATTGTAGAAAAGTTTTAGACATATGATCACTCAAAGCTTCACTTCTCACAAACACTTTGTCTAATGGTGGTACTACTTTGAATATGAGCGTTGCCACACAACACTATGGATTATCAGTGCCCTTATTATTAACACCGACAGACTTGATATGGACTTACAGAAACAGGGGTAGTTCTCAGTGTCTTTAGATTTCATTAAACGTGAGAATTAACTGACAAAACTCATCTTTATGATTTTTCTTCAAGACCACTCGCAGTACCAAATGGCGGAGTTCTCTAGAGAAGCGAAATCAGTGATAATTATATATGTTTATATATAGAAAGAGGTTTATAATGATGAATGGCTTACACAAATGTAGCAATAGTTAAGCCCATTCTGATTTATGGCAGGTTACTCCTTACTCATGCAGTTGTGGAAGTCGATGAACAGGAACTAGGATGATGAACAGGAACTAGGATGATGAAGCAGGAGTCCAGGCACACAGACTGGTGGATGCAAAGGTAAATGAATCTGAGGTCGCCAAATGAGCTTACTGGGGTAATCCAATGACAGCTCCTAGGATTGGCAGTAGACACAACAGGGAATGGAGGAAAGAGATGCAAGTTGAAGCTGTAGCACAAAGCAAAGGGCCAAAGAGAACTGGCTCTGCTCAGTCCTTCCTTTATGCAAGAAACCACTCCCTCAGGAAGGTGACATGAGGTTGTGTTGATTGATAGGTTGGGCTCTCTGCCTACCTTCGCCCAGGAGGGTTTACTTGATATACATTCCAACCAGCCAAGCATGCTTTGGGGCCTAACATGTGAACTAGTTAGACTATGAACTGTATGTGCTGGAGAAGAATGTGTGACATGCTATTGTCAGCTGGAGTGCTCTGTCTAAATCTCAGATGTAGAACTGGTTGATTGTGGTGTTTGGCTCTTCTTTCTGTTGGCTTTCTTTTCTGATGATTTTTTGTTTTGAGAGTGGTGTATTGAAGTCTCCCACTTTTATTTACAAGCTATTTATCTCGCCAACTCTATTTGGTTGATGTACTTCAAAGGTCATTAACTGGGAATATATCAGTTAAATATAGTTATGTCTTCTTTATTTTTCACTTGGTCATTATTCAGTGGCCTTTCTGTCCTTCCTGAAGTTATTTGCCATAAAGTGATATCTGTTAGATTAATATTGCTGCTGCTGCTGCTTCTTGATGGCTGCCATGGGACTGGCAGATTATTCACCTTCTTTTGATTTTTTTCATATTTTGTCTTTTAGTTTAAGGTATATCTTTTGTAGGCAGCAGATAGTCCTGTTTTCCAATAGAGTCTGTTAGCATATGTCTCTGGATTCATACATTGAATCTACTAATTCATAATAAAACGTGGTGTTATTATAAAATATACATGGTTTTCCCTGTCATTTTGCTATCCTTGAGTTTGATTTCTTTTTATTTTTTAGTGGTTTTATTTGTATCTTTAGCCTCCTCTAATTCTATGTTATTTTGAGTGTTGTTTTCTGAGGGGCAGTGTCCTTCCTGTGTGTTGTTCTCAGGGGCTCTGTTATTGATTCTCTGTTGTTAGTGATTCTCTGTCCATAGTTACTGTGTTAATGATTTTTTTTGTAATGCTGCTTTATTTTTTTAAATTACTTTAATTTTTTTCTTGTCTGGAAATATCTTTATTTTTCTCTCGTATCTGTGCGATAATTTTGTTGGAGAAAATTTTTCCTTGGCAGTTTTTTTCCTTTTAGAATTTTATATATTCACTCCATTTTCTTCTAGCCTGAATTGTTTCTCCCAATTACTCCAAGTTTTCCTTATTAGGTATCCTTTGGAATGACTGTTGTTGTTTATTTGTTTTTGTTTTATCCTCTCTGCACTTAGGATTCTCTTGAGCTGGAACAATTTAACTATGATAAGCTGCAGTATTTTTCTCTTGGGATCTATTGTGTTTGAAGTTCTCTTAGCTTCTTAAATACCCCCCCTCCAACACACACACACACACACACACACACACACACACTTTGTTATGTTGAGGAAATATTCTTCCATGATTTCTCTGCAGATATTTTTTATTCTTCTTGCCTCCGGATTATGATGTTGGGATCATAGGCTGTTTCTCTTGATACTGGCCCACTTCATCCTCATGCTTTCTTAATTTTCTTTTCCTTTTTAAATTGTTTTTCTCCTTTAAAGTCATCTGAGTGATGTATTTGAGCTCATTCATTTGATATTCTTTTTCAACCATTCTATCTCTCATGTCTTTAATATGTTTTCTAATTCTTTTATTGTTTATCTTTTCTTTCTTCTGATGAAGGATTTCTAGTTTTCAATCATTTTGTTTGTTCTCTCAAACATTCCCTGTATCATTTGAAGCCACCTAAACATGACTCTTGAATTCTACTTCGGGGAGGGCCTCTATTTCAAAGCGATCCATTAGACGGGAGATTTTCAATTATGTTGAGTGTATTTCTCTAGATATTTTTGGTGTATCGCTTTTGCTCGTTCTTCCCATGAATCATAGTGCTGCTGTTAGTGGTATTTGGGGGTGGGGTTGTCTAATGAATCTCACACTGCTTCATTACATTGAAGACATTATGCTGATTTGACCCAGTAAGTAAAAATTTTGAGAGACACTAGTTTTATTGGTAAAATATCAGAGTGCCACCAGGTAGGAAATTAATCTGGAAAATGTATGTGCTTTCCACCTCAGTGAAATTTCTAGTGGTCCAATGATCTGAAGCTTCATATTTAAAAGGGATACAAAGCAACAGGTGGGCCTTTGTGGACTTTGGAAGTAACATATCCCGAATGTGCATGTTCTATTCCAGTGTATTTTCAGGTAGCTCAAAAATCTTCTAATATCAAGTGAGTGTCAGAACAAAAGAACTACTGCAAGAAGTTCACGTTGCTGTGCAATCTTCTGTGTGGCTGGAGACACAGGAGCCAACTGAGTCAATAGTGCTGGACAGGCAGTAGCAATAGAGATGCAGCTTGGAGTCCTTGGCAGACCCCTATTTTTGAATCAAAATGCAATGACTACCTAATCATAGTGCAGCTATTAGTGGTATTTGGGGGTGGAGGGATTATTGGTGGTGTATTAATTAAGTGTTCAGCAGCTCACAAAAGGTTGGCAGTTCAAACCATGTGCTCAGCAGAAGTACATGCCTGCATTATTTTCTCTTTAAAAATGATAGGAAAAAGTTTACAGAGCAGTTTATCCCGTCCTGCTTAATTTCTGAGTCAAAATTGAGTAAACAACATATAAAACCAACAGCAATAATTTCTGTGCTCTAAGAAATGCAAAATTAGCACATGCAGAATTCAATAATTCAAATGAAAGTTATTACATAGATTAGCCATAAGCACTCTCCAGTACTGGGTGCTCAAGGTTAAGATCCAAGCCGTTTAAATCATAATATTTATTTTACATTGTATGTTACATAAATTACAACAAATACAAATTTTACCAAGAAATAAAATCTTATTTATTACAATTTTATTTTTATGAATTGTTATTTTTTAAAAGAAATAAATGATCTCTTTACTACTCCATGTAAGCAATGACCAACTTGATTAACTTGACTACAGTCTTCATTATTGTCTACACCATAACATAAAACAGAAATATTCATAGGCAGCCCCCAAAATAACATCATAATAAAAAGGTAAAACTTTGAAATTGTCAAATATTTAATTTTTCTTGCATCTATAGCCAATGCAAATGGAAGCCACAGTTAAGAATTCAAATGACTTCCTGCATTGGGCAAATCTTCTGCAAAAATTCTCATTAAAATGTTCAAAAATAAAGATGCTACTGTGAAAACAAAGGTGCCTGAAGTAAGTCATGGGATTTTTAATCACTTGATATACATATGGAAGCTGGACAATGAATAAGGAAAACCAAAGGAAAATGAATGAATTTGAATTAAAGTGTTGGCAAAGCATATTGAACATACCATGGTCTTTCAGACTAAAAAACAAATCTGTCTGAGAAGTGAAACTAGAATTTCCTTTGGAGCAAGAATGAGGACTCCATCCTTAAAGTGACAACTCCAACCGCTCCCAAACTCCAGGCTCAACCACTCGGTTTCAGGAGGTACCAGTCCCGGAGAAGGGCATTGTACTTGACAGCGGTCAATGTCAGCGAGCAAGAGGAAGACCTTCAAGAGATAGACTGAGACAGTTTATGCAACAACAGACTCAAATATAGCAATGTCTGTGAGATGACATGGACTGGCGGTGCTCTCTTCTCTGCATAGAGGGTGTACGGTGCCTATATGACTATAAAGTTGTCAATGTGGGGGATAATTTTTTCCTTTTCTCTCAGTCACTTCACCTTGATTCTAGAATTTGACTGAAAACAGGTAACTTAATTCTTATTAGTCTCACTCTCCCCATAAGATCCTCCCACCGTTCATTAGGAAATTGCAATAAACATTTTTGTTTACAGACTGTTCACCAAAAATGAAATTTTATAAATAATACAAAATCAAAAGGCTTTGTCTTATATTTATTTTTCTCATATTGTCTAGATAAAATAAGACAACATTGATTTCAAATCTTACCAAAGCTTTTCATGCGCTTTATTTAAAAAAGGCTCGGAGGAATCCTTCTTTCTAGAGTGATGTAGTCTTTAAAATAGTTCTGCAATAATTTAAAAAGAGGTTTTCAATATACCTTGTTGATCAACTTTTTAATATCGTTCAACTCAGAAAATTCCTATGTTCTGATTTCAGTGCGGCACTGCTGTGTTTTAAAAGACACTGGTTTGTCACATTTTATGCTATTAAGTATCTGTGGGAGTATATCAATAGCTGGTTTTTAGTTTAAGATAATATTTAAAGAAAAATAAGAAGGAAATATAATAATATAATAATGTTATAATTCATTTTAGAAAACTTATATAACAATGTTGTTGTTAGTATTTCTACAATCTAAAAGTATGACATTAAATAATTTACAATGCTACCATATATTTTCTATTATTAAAATGGATAATAAAAATTGTTTGGATTTATATATGGTCTGGTATGGATGGAGGTCTATGGGAATGGGGTGCCATCATAATTTACCTCATTGGATGACTATGATTAGTCTTATTAATTCTTTGAAGGAACCTAAAATATAGCACAATTAAGTGGTAAGTTGCTAACCAAACTTACCGTATATACTCAAATATAAGCCAACCTGAGTATTGGCCAAGGTACCTAATTATTACCTGGGAAACCAGAAAAACTGATTGACTTGAGTATAAGCCTAGGGTGGAAAATGCAGAAGCTATTGAGTTTCAATAATCAAAGCAAATGAAAATAAAATTATTAAAATTTGAGACATCAGTGGGGTAATGTATTTAAATTTATTTGGTTTAAATAAAAAACCTAAATAAAAGGACAAGTCATTTAACATTAGTAAACCAGAACAGTAAGTGGAAAATAGGTTCAACAAAAATACAATAAGGTATCAACAATGATACCTTATGAGTACTATTCCCTGAGCTCAATCAGCAACCAAGCTAAAATGTAAAGAGAAAATCTTTCAAAACTGGATTCCTCATCATCATCTGTATCCCAATGCAGAGCTTCAGCTGGTGTCAGGTCATCATAGACGCTGTCCTCACTGAGATCGCCGTCATCACCATCACTGCTGTCATTTTAATACAAAGCGCAGTCTTCACTGCCATCCATAGCATTACTACTACTATGTTCCTGGAAGGCACGTCACACCGTCTTCTGGAATGTCTTCCCATGCATCTCAAACCCAATTTGCTATTAACTCTACGTCAGGCTTCCTGAGATTTCCTCCTTTTGTTAGTCGGGTTTGACCAGATGTCATCCATTCATGCCACATCCTTCGCACACGGTCTTTAAAAGGCTTATTCAAAGATACATGTCATAGGACTGCTCTGATTAGTTAGGTGTGAGTAAACAAACATTCAAAGCCCTGCAGTGTCAGCGGGGCTTTGAATGAACAGCGGAGAAATGGCAATCACTCGTGAGAAATGGGCCCTTGTCTGTTACCTGGGGAGTCGGGGGGGAGTGAGATGTTACACCTCGCTGAGGTACCACTGATACTTGTATCAGCCGAACCCCAGTTTTTCAGCATATTTTTTTGTGCTGGAAAAACTCGACTTATACATAAGTTTATATGGTAGGTGACTCAAAGCCATCTAGAGTCTCTGTAATAGAATATATCTGGCAACCTTCTCTGTAATGATTTCCATTTATATGATCTTATGAACACTTCTACTCTATCATATAGGGAATTTATATGCCAAATTTGAATCCATGGCATGCAGCAACATCATTCACTCATTGAGCTTGTCAGCTTATTGTAAGACAGTTAAATCAATCTATCTCAGTGTCTACACATATGCATATATGAACATTCTGTGTCAATTTACTACAAAGCACTCCCATTTTAAACCCATTGACCTGTCTGTTTCACTGCATAGAGGCCTATCCCGGGATTCTGTGAAAGCAGCACTTACACTTATACTACAGGTGTTAAAGATATTCTAAATACTTATCATAAACGTTATCATGCAATATATGTAGACGCATGCACCCTATGGGGCTGTTCAATTCTGTCATACAAGGTCACTATGAGTCTGCATCTAGTCAACCACCAAGGTTAGCAGTTTCTAATGTCAGATAATATTGTAAGTGAAGTAAAAACACTCACTGCCATCTAGTCATTGCTGACTTTGAATGAGTCCCTGTGAGTTTCTGTGACTCTATTTACAGGAGTGAAAAGCCAAGTTTTTCTCTCATGGAGCTGCTGGTGATTTTGAACTGCCAACCATGCAGACTGCAGGCCTACATGTAACCACTGCAGCATCTTGACCCTAAGATTAAATACAAAAGAGCTTCAAAATCTTTTTAAAAAAAAAGAAATTAATAGGTAATAGAATTCTCCCATTAATAATCAAAAAGGAAATCAAAGTACAGAAAAGATAAGTGATTTGCAAAGTATTGTGCCGTCTTGTGTAATAATTTAGATTCCACCTAGTGAAAAGATGAAATGAAGTTTAACGTAGGCAACTTGATTCCAGTGACAATTTGTTTTAAGCAACTCACAATCATCGTAGCGATATAATGAAAATGCTTCTGGGGTTTTTTGTGTTTTGTTTTTATGAAATGTAGTGTATATATATATATATATATATATATATGAATGAAGAGACAGTGGTAGAACTTTTTAACAAATTAGACACTTTAATTCTAAAGAGGTTGATAGAATTGAAGGATATTTAAAGGAAATTTTTGGACTTTTATTATTTCCTTTATATATTTATGTCTTTGCTTATTTTTCACTCCCCTTGATAGCATGTACTACTTGTTTGGATTATTGTGTAATCATATTACTGTTACAAATCTAATTCTTTCAGGGAAAATTATTAATATGTGTACAGTACAAGGACATCCATAGATCTTTAATTCTTCTCATATAATAGATAGTTGGTCGGCAGGAGGTCAAATACCAGCAGGATATCTGCAATCTGGATGACACCACACCATCATCACTTGAATCAATGTAGGAAGAGAACATATATTTTTTCCTAAGATCATAAATTTTAATCTCAGCAATTAGAAGAGCAAGACATTTTCTGTTTATATTTTCCATATGACATTTCAATAGTATAGATTTAAATGTCATGTTATCGTTGAGATTAAACCATTATAGCACCATGAAACACCCTTGAGATAATTTGTTACTATTGTCATTTTTGTCCTCATTTCTGCAGACTAATATAATATTCACCTTTGGTTATTTAAAATAAATATCTCCAGTAATTTATGTTATACCAACTTCTATTACAAAGCTTTGTAAATTGTAGAAATCACCACAGTGTTCCTGTGGATGAAAAGATGCTTAAAGCCATCTTATATAATAATTTAAATTCTACCTTAGATATTCTATTTAGATTTTTTCATGTATCCATAATTTCTCTTCTTTAATGTTTCAAAATTGTTTGAAGGTGTACAAAACTCTAAGATAATTTTCAAAATATTGTTTCACTTGCCCTATATATTGCTATTCTTTTGGGTGGCAGCTTCCAAATTATAAAAGCAAAACAAAAAATGAAATCAGTTATATCTGAATTTTAGATATGCCACATACAAGAGGGCTTCAAAGTACTCTAGAAAAGTGGAACTGAATCATAATGGTATTTGGGGGGGGATAAAATAGGTATATAATTTTCTATGAATTTTAAAAGCCAACTAGCGCACATAGCTTAGTAGTTATTATGTCTGCTTCACACTCAGAAAGTCTTGAGTTCAAGTCCCAGTTTAGCTATCTGCTATTTTGTTTTGGAGCTCTGGTGCATAGTGGTTATGAGTTTGGTTGTTAACTGCATAGTTATTCATACAAAACCACCAGCTTCTGTGAGGGAAAACGATAGGGCTTTCTACTCCCCTAAAGAGTTACAGTCTCAGAAACTCATAGGGGCAGTTCTTCCCTGTCCTCTAGAGTCACTATGAGTTGGATAAGTTGGCATCCACTCAATGGCAGTGAGTTTGTGTTCTTTGGAGCAAACAAGTAAGATTTCTGGTGCACTAGTGGGTAAATAAATACATAAAGCTGGTAATCCATGTCTTTGGATGGAACACACAGCTACCGTAAGGAAGATATAACCCCAAATGGAAGTTCTACCCTATCCTTTATAGTCACTATGAATTTGATTCACCCTATGGAAGTGTGTTGGTTGTGGTTTTGTGAAAAACACGTAGTGTCTGACTCCTAGCCCTTGCTCATCAGGTTGTTATACCTTGGTAGGGTCTGTGTTGCTGCATCATTGGTGTGGATCCTGATATTCCAGTTTAAGTAGAGATTTCAGACTAGGACAGACTGGTAATCAATATTTCATAATCTATTTCTTAAAATATTAGCCAGTGAAAACTTTATAAATAATTGCAGAATTAACTCTGACATCCATCTCAAAAATGAAGCATTCAAGTTGGAAGGCACACATAGTATAACTTGGTAAGAGTTACCTTCTCAAAATAGAGTCAACATTAGTGATGTAGATGGAACAACATTTAGATACCTTCATTTACTGATGAAACACAACCCAAATTAAAAGAATCAGTTGCAATTATCCAATGACAATTGGAATATGGAATGTGAAATATCTTAATGCTCTGTATTTTACTTCTTTGAGTTTTAGTATCCATAGCAATGGCTACACATATATTAAAAAATGATACGAAGGTTTATAAAGGACAATAACAAGTTGTAATGCCAGTGGGAAATGCTCCAGGTGGTTGTCTACTGGCACATGTTACAAGGATCACGTCTGCCAATAAATGTGCAAATGGGGCATACTACTCTTATGTAAGCCTCAATCCAAAAGCATTCAGTTTAAATTTCATTGGCCAGCTCCCTGAATTAAGTGCCCACAGGCACCCCACTCCGCAAACTTACTTCTTGCACCAACACCTTCATTTTCATTTGCTCTGAGGGTTGGAAACCCATCACTCTGTTCCATGTTCTGGCTCCTGATTCCGCTGCAGCTACTCTGATGGTTTAGCTGTAATCTCAATCCCAGAGGTTTCTTGAATAGGTATCTCTGGTCCAGAGGATGTGCTCCTTTGCTTGTCCTTGTTACTAATGAGGTCTCCCCTCCTGCTTCTCAGACAGCTCATCTTATGCACAGCAGGGTGGCCCTCTAGAGGTTTCTAGTAACGATTACTCACAATATGTCACCCTACCTCCTTCCCAGACACTTGAAGGGAAAAGTTGTTGGGGAGAGAGATTTTGTCTAGAAGAGCCACATTAAATAATTCACTGCCCGTGAAGACTGTATGTATCTATGAAAATTGAAAGCAATAAAAATGAAATCAAATCATAAGATAATATAGGGAAATGTAAAAAGATCTGGAGTTAGAATTGCAAAATGGAAGAACACTGCATTGCTCAAACTGAAAGATCTAAGGAAGAAATTAAAGGCTCTTGTTTGAATATTGAAGGATCCTACATGTGAAGCAATGAACGAGGCAGAAAGCATCAAAAGAAAATGAAATAAATATACAGATTTCTATACCCCCAAATAATTAATACACATTCAACCATATTAGGAGGTAGCATATGTTATGTATATAGTGTTAAAGGAATAAATGAAACCTACACTGAAAGTATTGGTGAAGAACAATGACATGACTGTTCACATAAATGACAGCCGAATATTATGCTAACCTTCTTCCAGGATCTTCAGAAAATGTTTGTAATTTATTGATGTAATTGTACTACCCAACCTTTGTACAATTTATTTATTAATTATTTTAACAAAACTGAAACTAAAAAGATATTCTTCTTATAGAAATAAGGGGGGTATGGAAACATCAGCACTGGTATTAGAGGTAGTAAAAATAAAAGTATATAATTCATGCCTGATATATATAATTTAACTATACTGTTTTATATAGAAAACCTAGAAAAAATTTAAACATAGGGAAAAATAGCAGATATGGACAATCTTTTTAGAATATTGGGTATTGATGAACTTAAACTATAAAGCAAGGAAAAATAGCATTTCAAAGAGAATAAAATTATATATAACTGGTAGTTTATTAGTATTGAAAATACCTTTGGCATTATACTTATGAAAGGGGAATGCTAATAACAGAAAAACATGAGTGTTATGCTGATAATATTAAAGGTAGAGGACTAAACCTCTCAGAGCCTCAGAGAACCATCTGTCAATATTTTATATTGATTTATTACATTGGTTAACATGTAGAATATCTTCATATGAATTTAAAATTCTAAAAATTATATGCCGACAGCTTACTAACTCAGCTAGCTGAATCCCTATGTTAAAAGAGAAATGAGAATTCTGTACATAACATATCAACCTAGGTGAACATACATAATAAGCAAATAAAAGATGAAAACCTTGAGGAATTTCTGTCTACATATGGAAGAATATAACCTGGAATGCTATAGCTATCTTTTTAGCAGGGTTCATATTTTGATGATTATTGGAATGATTTCTGGCCTGATAATCTTAGGACTGTCTTCGGGCACAATACGTTAAATTTTTTTTAAAAAAAAGGTCTCTCAACTATTCCAAACTCATAAAAAAAACACAGTTATGAGTATCAATCATAATGTGTTTAACATCATAGTGTTTTTATTTTAAATTATTTAATATATCACAAGTGCCAAAATACATATAAAATTGGGCTAGGAAATGGTTTTCACATCAATCTTAATATTTAATAAAGTTTCTATATCTAAAAGCTGTCATTCATTTAAAATATTCAATGGGTCTTCAGTAAGAACAGCTTTTAATTTAGAAATTATGCTGAAAGTGATGCCTATCTCTAATAATATTCTGGATTGAGGAAGAAAAGGGATTCTTAAAAAAGTTATCCATCCTTCTAAATGGGAAGCAGCCTAAAAGATTGATATTCTACCTCTTTTCTAATGTACAGTATTCTAATTTTTGGTATTCTTGGTGAGACACAAACAAACTATATATTTTATATAGTTTGAGCTTGGTACCTCAATTATAAAATGATGTACAAAGCAAGTACTTTGAAAAAAATATGACATGGTGTAGGGTTCTTATAAAATTTATATATGTGCAGAACTCACCTGGGTTACCCCCATCCTCCCCCCAAAAAACCAGATTATTTTTCAAGTATATGATTTTAATTTTTTTACAAATTGATCTTAACCTTCAAAGTACTCTCCATTGCACTTAATACATTTTTTTCAAATCTAATCTTGGAAACACTTTTCAAACTCATCTGTTTGGATGGCTGACATCACCTCCCACATTTCTTTTTCACCTCTTCTGGATCATCAAATCACTCTCTTCTCATGTTTCTCTTCACTCGAAGAAACAAAAAGAAGTTGCACAGAGTGAGGTCAGGTGAGTAAGGTGCATGGGGCAAGAATGGCGTGCTGTTTTTTGCCCAAAGCTGGTGCACTGAGACGGCTGCGTGCGCAGGTGCATTGTAACGGATGCAAACTCAGTCTCCTGTCTGCCACACATCAGGCCTTTGCTTTTTTTTTTTTTGGTCACGCACTGTATTGCAATCTTTTCAGAATCTCTAAGTAGAAAGCTTGATTAATAGTCTGACCTGATAGAAGGAACTCCAAATGCACTTCAAGGTCACAGTTTTGTCCCTTCAGGAAGTTGACAGATGTCCACAATTAAGTGTCATCACTAGGCATAACACCTTTTTGGAAATGAGAAAAACACCTGTACACTTGAGTGTTTCCCATCATGCTGTCCTTGTAAGCTCTGTTCAACATCAGAACAGTTTCTGGGCATTTTTCCTGAGCAGGAAACAAAACTTCATAGCTGTATGCTATCCTATTAAATTAGTCATCACACACACACACACACACACACACAAATTCACTGTGGCCCAAGAGAACCTTTCCCCTGGGGGCGCTAACAATTGGATGCTGCCTAGCAGGAAAAATGCGCCCTATGACGGCCCCACCCAGCAGAGCTTTTCTCTGCTTGTTTTAGTTGTTTTTAGGGGGTTTTTCCCTCGTATAACATTTACCACTTCTCTGCCAGTTTATGATTCTCCTTTGGATAATGTGTTGTGATGGTGGAAGTAACGCCACCATTATTCAAACACCAACAGGGTAACCCATGTTGGACAGGTTTTGAATAGAGCTTAAAGGATAATAAAAAGTCATGAAAAGAGGAAAACATTACACCGTTCTCAGGGCTTAATCACTGAAAACCTTATTAATATTAGCAGAACACTTTTTGCTGCTGTGCTGGATGAGGAGCCCCTCGGATTGAAGGCATGCAAAGCACAGCTGGGTGAGAGCTCCCTGCTCTAAGTAGAGTCAATCTTAATGTTATGGATGGAACAAAGCTTACCGGGCCTTCACCTTCTGGTTGAGCACAACTCAACATGACAGAAAAACCCCGCAGGTGTCTCCTAATAGCCGGGTCCAGCATGTACAAAATATAGACTGAAAGGCATGAAAAATGAAATTAAATACTTAAAGATCTTGAATGTACACATTATTGAACTCAATTGGATTAGCATTGGAGATTTTTAACTAATCATGTATCTTGCTAAGCCAGGGATGACAAAATGAAGAGGTATAAATATTTTAAGTTCTATCTTGAATTGCAATGCTGTTGGTGATAGAACAATATCGGTACACCTGAAAGGAAGACCAGTTAATATGACCATTAGTACAATGTAATCCAAACACTAAAGACAATAATGAAAAAAACAAGAATTGTATAAACTTTTCCAGTATGAGTTTGATTAAACATATAATCTAGAGGCATTGATACTAATGGTGATAGAATGCAAAGTGGAAACAAAGAGGAAATTTCCGTCGACATAAAACACGGCCTTGATGATAGAAGGAAGCTGGGGATTACATGATATAATTTTCAAAGTTGATTAATAAAACGTATTAATTACAAATACTTATTTTACAATAACATGAACAACAAATATGCCAGTATACCTAACCAGATGAAAACAAAGAAACAAATAGATTTCATTTGTGACTAGATCAAAGAAGAAGCTCAATATTATCAGTCAATATTATCTGTGGGAAAGATCATCAATTGTTCATATGTAAGGTTCAGTTGAAGTTGAAAAAAGTTTTAAGATACATCAGAATCAAAATGCTATCTTACATATATCCCATCTAAATATTTAAACCAAATCAAGGACAGATTTTATTCATGGAGCACTAATTACCAGGAGAGTCGTGAGATGTCATGAAGAATAACATTTTTAAAAAGAATAGGAAGAAAAAAGAAACAAAATGATTATCAGAAGAAGCTCAGTAAATTTTTCTTAAATATAGAGATGATAAAATGAGTGGAAAATATGATTAATTGAGCTGAACACACACTTCAAAGGGTAACTCCAGAAGTTAAAGTATAATGAAAAAATGTGCAAAGACTGGAGTGAGAAATCTAAAATGAAATAGCACACTCAACAGTTCTCAAGATGAAAAATTGAAGTAAGCATTAAAACTGATGTTGAACTATTGTAGCTTTTTAACAGCAAATTATTGAATTACGTACAAAGCATTGAAAGAAGATGGAAGAATACATATAGTCATTATAGCAAAAGTATCTGGTGTACTTTCAACCATATCATGGAAATCATTAAATATGATCAGCAATCTTGAAAATACTGCAGAACTAAACAGTATTTTCATTTTTGTACCTAAGGTCACTATGAGTTGGAATTGATGTGAGGGTACCTCATGTCAACAACAAAAATGTATAACATATACAGGTATGCATCAACAGAAGTTCTCTCTGTGTATAAATCTTAACTATTCCTATAGTTTAAATTTTTTCTTAATAATTTAGCCTTATGCAGATAAATAGTTATATACAAAGATATATCACACCCTCAGGCTGGTATTGATCAAACATGCAATCAAGATGTATTGATAATAATTGGCAAGTAGAATGCAAAAGTTGGAAATAAGGAGGAATGAAACATTTGTTGAAAAATATATCCTTGATGATAAAAAAATAAAGATGACAATTGTACAGGGCAAAAAAATTGTTCATAACATATACCTTTTTTCAGTAACACAAAATGAGACAGTATATGTAGATTTCACCAATAGAATATGTAAACTTCAAATACACTACATCTGTAAGAAGACAGGTGTTAAAAAAAAGAAGGCAGGGGTTAACTGTGCAACAGAACACTAATTTCTTATATGCAAATTCAGGTTTATGTTAAAATAAGTAAACCATGCCATGAGCCGAAATACAAGCTTGAGAGGTTATCAAACTTGAATTTCAAGAATATCTTAAGAACATGTTTGATACATTAAACATTCGTGACAGAAGACCTGATGGACCGCGGGAGAACACCAGGACCTCACTAATGAAGAAGGCAAAAGGTCATTTAAAAGAGAGGCAAGAAAGGAAAAGATGAATGTAGATGTTAGAAAAGACTCTGAAACTCTCTCTTAGTCATAGGGCAGCTACAGAAAAAAGAATTATGAAATTAAAGAGCTGAATAGGAAATGTCAAAGTGGAGGCTCAAGAAGACAAATTCAAATATTATAAAGAATTGTGAAAATACCCATAGTTAGAATATGAAAAATTAAAGAATATACTCAGCATATTTAAGATGGAAAGAACTCATGAAATAGTTCAAGCCTCCAGTTACAATATTGAAACTTTTGAGGGCAATCTATTGAATGATGCAGAAAACAACAAAATAAGTTGCAATGAATATACAGTGCCAATAAAAGAAAAAGAACTAGTTGACATTCAAACATTTCAAAAGGAGCATAAAAGTAAGATCCATGATACTGAAGGTAGAAGTTCAAGCTTCACTGAAAGCATAACCAAAAAAAGCTCCAGAAATTGATGGAAATATTTTAATAAGGTGATATAGCATTGGAAGCACTAATGTGTCCATGCCAGGAAATTTGGAAGATTCTTCTGGGCCAACTGAGTGGAAAAATCCATACTAGTACCCATTTCAAAGAAAGGTGACTCATAAAAGTGGGCAAACGATAGAGCAATATTATTGCCATCATGTGAAAGTAAAATTTTGCTGAAGATCACCCCACACAGCTGCAGTTGTACATTAACAGAAGTTCAGGTAGAATTCAGAAGAGGATGGATGGGGAATAAGGGATAGCATTGCTAATATCAGATAAATCTTGGTTCAAAGCAGAGAATACCAATAAGGTTTTTCTTGGGTTTCATTGACTATGCAAAGGTATTCAATTGCATGGATCATAAAGAATTGTGGATAGACTTGTGAAGAATAGTAATTCCTGACCACTTCATTGTGATCATGCAGAATGTGTACATAGATTAATTTGTGCCTGTGGGCAGTACAAGAGCACACTGCATGGTTTAAATCAGGAGCAATGCACATTGGGTTATATCCTCGCATCGTAAGTATTCAATCTGTAAACTGAGCAAATAAGCAGAAAAGAATGTGGCTACAAGTTTGGAGGGAGGCTTATTAACCATCTATGATATGCAAATGACACATCTTCACATTCTGAAAGCAATGAGCACTTTAAGCACTTGTTGACTAAGATCAGGCCTTCGGTATGGATGATAAATCAATGTAATGAGTTCTCCAGTTCTCAAAATTGGACCAATAACACCATTATTATGAATGAATTAGAAATTAAAGTTTTAAGGATCAGTGCTCATGGAAGCAGCAGTCAAGAGATCAAACGATGCATTGCATTGCGTAAACCTGGCACACAAGACCGCTCTATGGTGTTTTAAAGCAAGGACATTACTTTGAGGTCTTAGGTGTGCCTGAACTAAGCCAGCACATTTTTAGTTGCCCTTATACATTTCAAAGTTGGACATTGAATAAGGAACATTGAAGATAAAATGTATAAGAATATTGAAAGTACCACGGACTGCCAAAAGAACAAACATCTCTCTCGGAAGCAGTAGAAGCAGAGTGCGCCTTAGAGGCAAGCACGGAGAAAATTCCTCTCAATTACTTTGGACATGTTATCAGGATACATCAGTCCCAGGAAAAGGATATCATGTTTGCTAAAAAGGGAGGCTCCGTGAAAAAGAGGACAGTTGTGGAAGAGAAGAATTCACACAGTGCCTTCCACAATGAGCTCTAATATGTGAAAAATGTGACTTTGATGCTAGAGTTTATTTCGGTTGCAGATAGGTGACAATGAGTTGTAACTAACTCAGCAGCACTTAACAATAACAATAGAAACTGTATTGTCATGTTTCTCAAATATCTCAAGAACAACATGATAATGTATTAAAATAAAGTGCAATAATATGGCCAACAGTTATCACAGGAAAACAACAACAACAACACCAAAGAACTATGTTTTCAATTAAACATAAGTACCTCTAGAATCCTCATCAGAGATGGTATGTTTATCTTAATGATGTAATGCAGATGTTACTTTTCTGTGGAGGATGAGTTTGAAAATTAAATCACTGCCTCTATTGTTGTTTTCTCCTTTCCTGATTATATTTTAAGATTTATGTTGTCTATACAAATCTAATAAAATTCAAAATGCCTTTTGTTCCCTTTTATATTCTACTTTTTAAATATTTTAGTGAATCATGAGTCTTATCCAGAATGCCAAATTGAGCTATTAGCTACAGAAAACCAAGAGAAATGTGGGAGAATACTTTTTGAGAAAATCAACTAAAGCAAAGGCACAGATTAGAATAAATATGTTGCTTTTCATGCAGTATTAATTTTTAGTGTATTTCTTTAGGCTAAATGAATGTTTTACAACAGACATAAAATTCCAATAACTGTAAGTAAAAGTAGATGATATTGCTAACTTAATATCCTAGTTCCTTTATGTACACATGATGATAGTTTAAAATTTACGATACTTGTACATTATCTGCTAGAGTGGGAGTAACTAGTAGCTTTCATTTTAACATGTTTTACTTGTATATTTCTTTCATTTTTATGCATAGTTGTTGACCCGCCTCCCTTTCTTTCTTTCATTTTTGCATATGTTCTTTAATTATTTCATACATAACCAAATACTGCTGTCTAAACCTCAAATGAGTGGTTCTGGAAGAGAAAAAAAATTGAGTGGGGAAAGCAAAGGGATAAGTGCTTGAATATTACTAGAAAGACTGACACCTTTAACCCACCCACATGCCCCAGACCCGGCAACAGCCTCCTAAAGGTCATAGCCTTGACCACCATTTAGAATAGTTCTGCTTTGCACACCTGGGACACTACAGGGGCCATTCACATGGCAGCAACTAACAGCAACTACAACAGCAAGCCTCAAATAAAAACGCATTAGATGCATTTTGTACCAGAAAAGCATGTTTTTTATTATTTTTAAGATTCCTTTCAGAATTGCTGATTACATTTGAAACTACTGAGTGATCCATATGCTTTTATAAACTTTTACATGACGATTAATAATTTTAGTTTTTATTCACCCAGCATACTCTTTTCATTAAACAGGAAAGCATTTTCCAAATTCCTAAGTTTCATTTCGTAGTCATTGTATGTTCTCCTCTCATTCCGCTTGCCTGAAGAACATCTTCAAATGCATGATGATCTGAAGACATGGCTTCCCAATATTCGTGAATATAAAAAAATCTCTGCAGATATCTGCTTTTCTAGTTCCCCCTCATTTTGATATGGGGGTATTAGTAAGACTTTTAAAATAAGCATTCTTCTAAGAAAGTTAACACTTGAAATTTTTCAGTTCAATGAAAACCTTCTTTAGGAAAAGTGAGCAGTGGATATTTTGTGTATGTTTTTGGAGACATACAGGCATTTATTCAGTCCAGGTGGGCACATATACAATATGGACTGCTCATGCTGCTCAGGCACCTGGAATTTGCCCAGGTTTGTCCTGATGGACCTGTACTCAGGTGATCAAGGTGGAAGAAATCAATGCACTAAACTAGGCTGCTCACTGCAGCCCTCCCTCCCTCATAGATCCACTCAGGTTGGAAAGAACCTCCCTCCCCTCCCCTACTTCCCACTGCTGCTCCACAGGTCTTAGAGCAGCTGCTTGTTTGGGGTGCTTCTTGGGCATTTTAGGCAGGACTGGACAGGAGGAGTCCCACATGCAGGACGACAGCCAACCTGGTGGTTTGTTTTCCTGGTAGTTTGGGCACTGTTAGTAGAGATGGGTCACAGAAAAAGGGAAGGATTGGAAATGGTAAAAAGCACAATATTGACATTGCTACTTAATTCAAGCTCACATTTTCAAGTTTTCTGAGTGCACGACAATTCATCGTCCATCGAAGGGTTGTCTCTAGCTGTGCATTGGCTATTTTTATAGTGAATAATAAATGACTGGTACTACGGACAATGTATAAAGATGGAAACCACTCTTACATGTGAATAATTCTCTCCCAGAATGCTTAACACATTGAGCTAAACAATGGGAAAATAATGAGTTATGGACAGCAATGTGACCATTGACCATGTATTGGACTATTGAGCTAGAAGAGATTATAATAAGGATTTGAGGCGCACAAACATCCACTTGGCTATTAACCACTATTAAAATGTCAAAACAGAGAAAGAAAACTGAATGTAAATTGCCAAGTGGAACAGCTTTACATGATTATTTTTGAAACTACAAGTCATAAAAATATGTTCATTAAAGTCTTTTTTAAATACTTATATTGGGGGCTCTAAGATCTCTTAATAAAATCCATACATTCCTCCAGTGTATCAAGAACATTTCCAGCTATGCCGCCATCATTATTTTCAAAGCACTCTTCCCACTTGATCCCCTGATATTAGCTCCCCATTTGTTTCCCTCCTTCCTACGCCCACCCTCCCTCACAAACCCTTGTTAAGTTATAGATTATTATTGCCATACCTTACATTGTCCTCAGCTGCCCCTCCCCCACTTTTCTGTTATCCATACCCCTGGGAGGAGATTCTAGTTTGATCCTTATAATCGATTCCCACTATCTCACCCCACTTTCCCCTAATACTCTTGGTATCTCTACTTTCATTGTTGACCCTGAGAAGTTTATTTATCCTGGGTTCCCTGTGGTGCAGGCTGCTATCTGTAGCAGTGTGCATGCTCTGGTCTAATCCAATTAGTATGGTAGAATTGAGGTCATGATACTGTGGGGAAGGAAGCACCAAAGAACTAGAAGAAAGTTGTGTATTTCATTGGTGCTGTACTGCACCCTGACTGGCTCATCTCTTCCTTGTGAACCCTATGTGAAGGTATGTCCAATTGTCTACAGATGGGCATTGGATCTCTAGTACATGCCCCCCAGCCCATTTACCTTGGGTATGGTTTTGTTATGAGTCTTAGATGCCTGATTCCTGATCCCATCAGCAGCTCATGATCACACAGCCTGGTGTGTTTTTTTCCATGTTGGTTTTGTTGCCTCTCAGCTAGATGGCCACTTGTTTATCTTCAATCCTTTAAGACCCCAGATGCTATATCTTTTGATAGCCAGCATGCACCATCAGCTATCTTCACCACATTTGCTTATGCACTCATTTTGTCTTTAGCAATTATGAGCATCACAGAATGCCAGATTATTAGAACAGAGTGTTCTTGTGTTAAGGGAGTACTTGAGTCAAGGACCAATGTCCATCTGCAACCTTAATTCTTAACATATAATATGAGTACATAGTTCTATTTCCCTCTTGTTATATGTGTATTTATCTATGTACATGCCTCTATTTAGACCTCTATAAATGTCCTTTGCATCCTGGTTCTTTCCTCTATTTCCTTTTATTTTCCTCTTGTCCCAACATCATGTCCAGCCTTCATTCGGGTTTAGTAATCCCTCGCTGCTATATTATTCTTGATTAAGCCCCACTAGGCATCTTGTGACCTTCCTTCCATTGATTTCAGTTCACTTGTTGTTCCCTTTCCCAGAGTTGGTTCCCCACCCCCTTCCTTTCTCCCACTTCCCCTTCTCCCATATCCCCCTGGAAACATTGGTCACGTTCTTTTCATCTCCAAATTATTTATCGTGTCTATCTTACCTAGATAAACATGCAGATACATTAATAGGTGCAAAAACCAGGTAAAGCCAAATACAACAACAAAGGAAGTCAAAACCAACAAAACAATAACAACAACAACAATACAAAAAGAAAGCCACTGACAACAATGGAAAAGCTTATAAATAGTTCTAGGTCTGTTTTTTGGCCTTAATGAGTGTTTTCCACTTGAGTCTGTTGGGGTGCCACACTCTGTCTCCAATGTATTTTTGATATTTCGTGAGGATTTTATCACTCTTCTCCCCCTGCTGCTCTGCTGCCTGCTTTCAGTGCCTCTCCCCCACGTGGTGGGGCCAGACTGTGCACTATTCCCTCACTGTGTCTGGTGCTGTACCCCGCAGTGACATGGTTCAGTGAGGGACGCTGTGTCCCATGGTGGGGCCAGCCCTACAGTCCTCCCCGTGTGCTATCTGACTTGAGAAGGAACATTGTACTTGGGGCTTAGTGGGCCAGGATATGCTCTTCTACCCTCTCCATCCCTTTGCATTTCTCCTGAGTGCTCTAATCTGACGCCCCCTCTCCCCAAACTAGCCCCAGTGTTGTCCTCTGAAGTACATTCTTCTGGGAGGGGGTATGTGTGTCCACATAGTTGGGATTCTGGCCAGGCTAGCAGACCTTTCTGTTGGTTCCCTGGTACATGTCAGTATGTTGTATACACATCTTGGTGCATTGGTTGGAAGCCTAGTCTCTCCATTGTATGTATGTACCACAGTGTTTTTTTATCCATTGGTCTGTTGATGGAAACGTGGGCTGTTTCCAACTCATTGGAAATGTGAAGTGTGCCGCAATCAGCATCGCAGCACAGATGTCTGACCATTGTTTGTTTCTTGCCTCTTTGGGGTAAATGTCCAGTAGGGGGATTGCTAGGTGTATGGTAGCTCAATCAATATCCGTGTTAGATGTCGCTAAATTGATTTCCATAATAGCTGTACATACCTACAGGTCCACCAGCAGTTGATGAGAATTCCTAACTCACCACAGCCCCTCCAACACATGTTACTTTCTGATTTTTTGAATTGGGCTACCTTTGAGGGATTTAGGTAGTATCTCATAGTTGTTTTAATTCGCATTACCCTTATGGCTAATGATCAAAATCCTTTTCTCATATGTTTATTGGCCATTCAGATTTCAGCCTCTGTTAAACTTCTGTTCAGGTCCTTTTCCCACCTCCTTAGTGGGCAGTTAATTTTTGTTTCTTATTGTAAGGTTGCAAAGTGCTGTGGATTTTAGTAATAAGGCCTTTGTCTGAGGTGTCATTGCTAAAGGTGTTTTCCCAGTCTGTGGGCTCTCTTATTCTCGTGGTGAGTTCTTTCAATGTATATAGTGGATTACCTTAAGTATAACCCACTTGTCAATTTGTGATTCCTCTGTATTTGTATCCTTCCATGTTTCTGACAGTCTATGTATTCCCTGTGCCAAGGATCTCAGGTTTGTCACTTTTCCTCTTTAATGGCCCTACTTGTTTGGGGTTTTACCTCAAGGTCTGTGATCCACCTTGAGTATATTTTTGTCCATGGGGTGAGGTAAACGTCTTGCTTAATTTTTCTGCAGGGAGATATGCATATTTTCCAGCACCACTTATAGAAGCATACATCCACTTCACATTTGATATTTTGGGGCCCTTATCAAAAACCAGTTGTCTGTATGCTGATGTTTTTATTTCTGGGTTTTCAGCTCTTTTCCATTGACCTGAATATCTGTCCTTATACAAGCAGCACAATGTTTTGACCACTGTGGACATATAATATTTGCTAAAGTCAGGTAGAGCAAGCCCTCCCACTTTGTCCTTCTTCTTGAGGAGTTCTTTGCTAATTCTGGGCTTCTTCCCATTGCATATGAAGTGGTTAATAGATTTTTTTCAATTATAAGAAGAAGGATGATGGTATTCGTATTGGGATAACATTAAACATATATAGTGTCTTGGACAAAACTGACATATTTTCTGTATTGAGTCCCCCAATCCACAAGCATAGGATATTCTTCCATTTGTTGACGTCACTCTTGGTTTCTTATAATAGAGTTCTCTATAGTTTTCCTTATACAAATCTTTTGTTTTTGTAGTCAGACATATCCCTAGATATTTCCATTTGTTCTTTACTATTTTAAAGGGTACTACTTTTTAATTGCCTTTTCTGTGATCTTCTCTGATGTGTATAGCAGTCCAATAGACTTCTGTTTGTTGGTCTTGTATCCCACCACTCTGCCATATTCCTCTGTTGCTTCCAACACCCCACTTAGGGAGTTCCAGGGTTTTCAATATATAAAATCATATCATGTGCATACAATGGTAGCTTTGCCCCTTCCTATCCCAGAAAAATACCTTTGATGTATTTTCTTTGTCTTATGTTGTAAGTTAGTACCTCCAGTATGATGTTAATAGGAGTAGGGGAAAGGCGCATCCTTGTCTGGTCCCCATTTTCGGTTGTTTTTTCTCCATTGATTACCATGTTTTTGTTGGTTTCCTATTTATAGCTTATATAATATTGAGGAATTTTCCTTTCATTCCTATCTTCTTGAGTATCTTAAATAGGAATAGATGTTGGATGTTGTTGAATGCTTTTTCTTCATCTATCAGTATTATCATGTGGTTATTATAGTTTTTCACATCAATATGGCAAATGATACTAATTCTCTAGCATATGTTGATCCATCCCTGCATCCCTGGTATGAATCTCACTTGGTCATGTTGAATATATTTTAAATGATTTTGTATTCTATTGGCCAGTATTTTGTTAGGATTTTTGCATTGATGTTCATTAGGGATATTGGACTGTAATTCTCAGTTCTTGTGGGATCCTTGCCTGCTTTAGATATCAGAGTTATTCTAGCTTCATAGAAAGAGTTTGGAAGTTTTCTGTATTTTTGTATGTTCTGGAAGAGTTTGTGTAGGATTGATATAAGTTTGTCCCTGAATGTTTGATGGAATTCTCCTGGGAAGCAATCTGGCCCAGGGACTTTTTTTTTTTGTTGGTAATCCCTTCAAACCTTGTCTATTTCTTCTATTGCTATGGTTCTGCTGAGGTTCTTGAGGTTCATCTAGGGTAGTCTAGGGAAGGATTGTTTTTCCAAGTATTTGTGCATAGCTTCCAAGTTTTTGAATTCATTAGAGTACAGTTCTTCACAGTACTATGAATTATTTTTATTTTATTGGGGTCCTTTTCAATGTCCTCTGTTTCATCCCTCATCCTCGCTATTGAAATTTGTTCCTTCCTTTCTCTGGTTAGGTTTGCCAGTGCTCTATCAATTCTGTTAATCCTTTGAAAGAACCAGCTTTTAGCTACATTTATTTTATCCACAGTTTTCTTTTTTTTCCCTCACCTGTATCGCAGCTCTGAAATTCCTTTTGCTGTTAGTAGGAATTTTCTGTTGTCTCTGTTCTAATTGGTGTATGTTTGATGCCAGCATATCTAACATAAGTCTCTCTTCCTTTTTCATGTGTGCCTGTATTGCTATTAGCCTTCCTCTGATAAATGCCTGTGCTGTGTCCCAAAAGTTTTGGTATGCAATTTTCATTCTCATTTTTTTTCTAGAAGCGTCCTCATTATATCTCCTGATGTGGGCCAATACCCACTCCTTTTGCAACAGAGGGTTATACATCCTCAAATTGTTTGCCCTTGTTTTCTTCATCATCATCTTGTTGATTTCCACCCTTATGGCATGATGGTCAGAGAGTCATCTGTTTAATTGCTATGTGATGGAATTTCTCAGGTTCAGCTTGTGTCTCATCATGTGGTCCATGTTCAAATATGTCCCATGTGAGCTTGAAAAAAATTGATTTCATTTTACCTTTGGGTGGAAAGGTCTGAAAGTATCAGGTCAAGTCGTCCAATTGTGCTGTTTATATCTGTAACCTCCTTGTTAATTTTCTTTCCCTGTGATCTCTATTTTTGAGAGAATGGCATATTAAATTCACCTAGTATAATTGTTTAGTCTGTGGTTTCTTTTTCATCTTTTTGGAGTGTTTAATTTATGGATATCATGGGTCTCTCATTTGGCACATATATATTTATTATGTGCACTGCTTCTTGGTCTATTGTTCCCTTGAACATTATATGGTGCCCCTCTTTTTCTCTTGTTATGGCTTTTACCTCGAGATCAATTTTGTCAGAGATTAAGATTCCTATCCATGCTTTTTTTTTTGCATTACCATTGGTGGTATATTTTTCTGCAGCCTTTAATTCTCAGCCTGTTTTTGCCTGCAAGCTTGAGATGTGTCTACTGTAGGCAACAGATGGGTTGTTTTCTGAGCCAGTCTGTTAGCCTCCGTCTTTTAATGCCTGAGTTAAGTCCATTGGTATTCAATGTTATCAAATCCTTGTGTGCACTTTGTGAAGTCACTTTGTACCTTTGTGTTGGGTGTTTTCCTACCTATCTTATCACTTTGTGTGTGTGTGTGTGCGTGCGTGTGTGCGTGTGTGCATGTCTCTGTGTGTGTGTTTCACTCTTGCCTTCTTTCCACTATTAAACTAATGCTATCTTGGGGACTGTTTTCTCTTTGTCGCCCTCTGAGTAGAGATGTTCTATGTGCTTGTCTCTTATTTGCGCTCAGTGAGTTTTCATCTTCTGACTGGGTCAGCAAGGATCTTTTGTATGGCTGGGTTTCTTTTTATGTATTCTTTGATGTTTTCTTTGTCTGGGAAGACTCTTACCTCTTCATCTAAATAGATAATTTGGCTGCCTATATTATTCTCATATTTGCATTATTTTCCTTCAATTTTCTGAATATTGCCTCCTTGAAAATATCATCCATCCACCCTGCAAATAGCTCCTTGTCTCCCCATACACCATCCCCTCTACCTTCAGATATTTTCATGTTTTCATACCTTTTGTATCTCCTCTAGTGGACACCACAGCATTGCACAAGCTAGTTCACTTCTTCCATGTGAGCACAGCTGATTCCTTACTGGATGGCTGCTTATAAATTTTGACATGCAGATGATATGATTTTGCTTGGTGAAAGTGAAAAGAACTTGAAGCAATGACTGATGAAAATCAACCATTACAGCCTTCAGTATGAATTACAACTCAATGTAAAGATCACAATACTAATATATGACCAGTAGGTAAAAGTTGATAAAGGGAGATTAAGTCTAAAGTTGTCTAGGATTTCTTCTTGCTTAGCTCTACGATCAATGCTCATAGATTCATCATTCAAGAGATCAAGTGAGTCATTGCTTTGGATAAATATGCTGCTTAGAACTCTTGAGAGTATTAAAAAGACAGGTTATTACTTAGAGGAATAAAGTTCCCCTGACTCAATTAGAAACGCCAACAAAGAATTGATGCATTTGAATTATTGTGCTGAAAAACAATGTTTAATCTACTATGAACTGCCAAAAAGACAAAAAAATAGCTTTGGAAGAGTTATGATCAGAGTAATCCTTGGAGGTAGAATGGGAAGACTTTGTCTTTTATAATTTAAACATGTAGCCAGAATAGACCAGTTCCTGGAGAAGGACATCATGTCTGGTAAATTAGTGGGGCTGCATCAATATAGTGCCTGCAACACTGGGTTCACAGAGAGGAACAATTGTGAAGTGAAATAGGACAAGTCAGTGTCACTATGGCTAGTATCTAATGGATGGTCCTAACAACAACAATAACATACTTCATCATGCCTATTCAATCTGTATGCTCAGCAAATAATTTGAAAAGCTGTACTACATGAAAAAGACAGAGACATTAGGATGTAATGTGCCTCCTGAGAAATCTGTTGCATGTAAATAACATAAACTTGCTTGCTGTAAGTGAATACAACTAGAAGCATTTACTAACGATGATCGAAAAACCACATTCTTCATTCAGTTTGGATTACATTTCAATGTACGCAAGAACTAGGCCAACATGCAACAAAATGATAAGTGGAGAAAATATTGAACTTGTCAAGAATTTATTTATCTTGGATTAACAATCCTTGAAAGTGACACATTGTATTTGGCAAATCTTCTGCTAAAGATCCCATCAAAGTCTTATAAGAGCCAAATGTCACTTTGATAAGTGAAGAACACTTGACCCAAGGCACGATATTTTCAATCCTTGATACATATGATAAATGATTTAGAATAGATTAGGGAGAAATTGGTTCATTTGAGCTATGTTGTTGTCATTAAATATGACATTGATTTCCAGAAGAATGAACACATTTATCTTGCTGGAAGAAAAACTAGAATGTTTCTTAGAAATAAGAATGGCAAGACTTTCTTTCATATTCTACATGTTGTCAGCAGGAATCAGGCCCTACAAAGGGTATTATGCTTAGTGAAGTAGAGAGACAGTGCAAAAGACGTTAACATGGTGCGATGTCCAAATAGGCCAAAAAATAAGTACAACTGTGAAGTTGGGAAGGGATTGAATACTATTCCATTTTTGTACATAGATTGGATGATTCAGAACTGTCTAGATAGCACTTAACAAAACAACGTTGATAATTCTAAAGAGCATGTTTAATGATTCTTTTAATATATATCTTCTATTTGTATGAATGGTGACTTCTAGTAGTAGTAGTTCCAGTTCTTGGCTTCCTATGCAGACAACCTTGGAAGTTCTCTCTTTAGCTACCCAGACTGCTAGTATTTATTTTTATGAGTTTAACTTGTGTTCTATATTCTTGTCTCCTTTTAACTGGGAATTTTATTATGTCCCTGTTCAGAGACATAATAATTGCTAGGCACTATTTACTTCTTGTCTTTGGCTCTAAGATGTTGTTGCTAGCATAGGCCATTAGTCACGTGGAGTAACTTAACTTCTTCCTTGATCAAGTCTCCAGGTTTTCTTTCACTCCCCTCTGCTCTGGACAGGACAAGACTTCTCTGTATGCACAAATAATATATAGTCTTACACTAGGATGATTCTTTAGAAACATGGATAACTGCTCCCAAGAAAACACAATATGGATGTAAACTCACAAGCATCCCTCTTAGTATTATACAAAATATTTTTTTAACTAAGGGTTTATTTCTTGGTGTTACCTATTTGTGTATGTTACAAAAGCTCTTGAAAATCCATTCATATCAAAGACTAAATTCCTCCATATTGATTAATGTCCTAAATAAACAGCATAATTTAAAGAATAAAAATGCTCCTTGTCTTTTTAGGAAGAACCATGACTATTTATGATTTAGAGGAGCTCGACAAAACTTATGGAGATATTTGAATATTTTAAATTATTGCTAACAAAAAGGGATATCATACTGGAATTTCTTTACAATGCAGTGCTTATTGATAGCATCGCATGCTACATTTTATGAACTGCTTACTAAGCAGATATTCAGTGGCATTTAACCCTAGTCAACAGAAGGAAGTGTGATTTCTTTTTCTTTTATTAAAAACTTTTATTTGGGGTTCTTACATCTATTATCACAATCCATATTTTCATCCATTGTGTCAAGCACATTTGCACATATGCTGCCATCATCATTTTCAAATCATTCTCTTCCTACTTGAGCCCCTGATATCAGCTCCCCATTTGTTCCCCTCCCACCTCGCCCACCCTCCCTCATGAATCCTTGATAAATTATAGATTGTTACTTTCATATCTTACATCGTCTCCCATTGCCCCTCACTCTCTTTCCCATTATTTGTCCCCCTGAGAAGGGGTTATAGTTTGATATTTGTGATTAATTCCCCCTTTCTCCCCTGATCCTCCCCTAATCCTCCTGATATCTCCACTCTCATTGATGGCCATGAGGAGTTTATCTATCTTGGATTCCCTCTGTTGCGGGCTGTTATCTGTAGCAGTGTGCATGTTCTGGTCTAATCCAATTTGTAAGGTGGAATTGAGGTAATGATAATAGGGGGGAGGAAATACCAAAGAAGTAGAGGAAAGTTGTGTGTTTCATCAGTGCTATACTGCACCCTGACTGGTCCATTTCTTCCTTGTGACCCCTCTGTGAAGGGATGTCCAATTATCTACAGATGGCTTTTGGTCTCTACTCCATGCCCGAAGCCTGCCACCACCCTCCCACCTCCAGTCCCTTCCATTTGCATTGGGTTTGATTTTGTTCTGGTTCTTGGATGCCTGATACCTGATCCCCTTGACAATTCATGATCACACAGGGTGATGTGCATTTTCCATGTGGGTTTTGTTGCTTCTCAGGTAGATGGCTGCTTGTTTATCTTCAAGCCTTTAAGATCCAGGATGTTATATCTTTTGATAGCAGGGGGCCATCAGCTATCTTCACCACATTTGCTTATGCACCCATTTTGTCTTCAGCAATTGTTTCAGGAAGGTGAGCATCACAGAATGCCAGATTATTAGAATAGAGTGTTCTTGGGTTGATTCCCAATATCCATTTGCAACCTTAATTGTTAACATATAGTATGAGTACATAGTTTTATTCCCCTCTTGTTATATATGTGTTTACTTATGCACATGCCTGTATTTGGACCTCTCTAAATGTCCTTTGCGTTCTGGTTCTTTGCTCTATTTTCTTTTACTTTTATCTTATCCCACCATCATGTTCAGCCTTCATTTGGGATTAGTTATTCCTCACTTTTACATTGCCCTTGATTAAGCCCCACAAGGCATACTACATCCTTCTCTCCATTGATTTTTGTTCACTTGTTGTTCTGTTGTCCCTGGGTTGGTTCTCCCTACCCCCCACACGTCTGTTCTCCCCCCTCACCTTCTCCCATGTCCCCCCAAATCATTGGTCCTGTTATTTTCATCTCTGAATTATATATCCCACTTATCTTATCTAGATAGATATGCATATACATTAATAAGTGCAAAAAACAGGCAAAGCCAAGCAAATCAACAAAGGGAGTCCAAGCCAACAAAACAACAACAAAAAAACAAATGACAGCAAAAGAATGTCACTGATAAAAAGGAAAAACCTCTAAATAGTTCAAGGTCTGTGTGTTGGCCTTACAAGTGTTTTCTACTCAAGTCTGATGGGGTGCCACACTCTGTCTCCAAAATATATATTTTAGCATTCCTTGGGGATTTCATCACTTTGCTCCCCTTGATGCTCTCTTTTATACCCTTAGTGTTTTGCCCCTGTGTGATGGGGTCAGATTGCGCACTATTCCTACACTGTGTCTCCAGTGTTGTTCCCCACAGTGCTATGGTTTAGTGAAGGAGGTCATGTCTTGTGGTGGGGCTGGCCTTATTGTCGTCTTTGTGCATTGTCTGCTCTGCGCAGGAATAACATTCTTGGGGCTTAGGGGGCCAGGATGGCCTCCCCTCCCTCTCCATCCCTTTGCCTTTCCCCCATATGATCTAATCAGACATACCTCTCTCCCTAAGCTGTTGCCCAGTGTTGTCCTCTGAAGTGCATTCTTCTGAGGTGTGTATGTGTGTGTGTGTATGTGTGTCCACATATTTGGGATTGGGGCCCACCCCACAGATCTCTCTATTGGTTCCCTGGTACATGCTGGCATGTTGTATTCCTCTCTTGGTACAGCTGATTGAAGCCTTTTCTCACGATCCCTCTCCTGTGGAGATATAAACAATACCCTCCCCTTGGGTGGGTTAGTGCCCTGTTCCTCCTACCCATGTCTTTCCCCCCCTCTTTCTTTCTTCCCCCTATTTAATTGGCTGCTGCATTTATCCCTGGGTTTGGCCCCTGTCATCGTAGCTGGACCTCACCTCAGGCATGTATGTCTATAGTAACTTTTCCCCATTCCCATTTTTTTTTAAGCTTACCTCAATGGACTCAAGTTGTACTTGTCCCTTTGTGCTTGGCTTACTCCACTAAGCATGATTTCCTCTAGTACTTCCCATGCGGCAATGTGTTTCATGCATTCATGCGGCAATGTGTTTCTGCTTTTTAGGGATGCATAGTACTCCATTGTATGAATGTACCACTGTTTTTTGATCCATTTGTCTGCTGATGGAAATTTGGGTTGTTTCCAACTCTTTGCAGTTGTGAATTGTGCCATGATGAATATTGAAGCACAGATGTCCGGCTGTGTTTTTTTTCTTGCCTTTTCTGGGCATATTCTCAGTAGGGGGATTTCTGGTTTGTTTAGCTATTGTATGTATATATTGCCAATATCTCCATCTGTTTGGATATTGACAGATATATTTCCATACTGGCTGTACATACCTGCAGGTCCTCAAGCAATAGGTGAGAGTTTCTATCTCCCCACAGCCCCTCCAACACTTGTTACTTTCTGAGGGATGAAATAGGGGACATTACAATGGCCCTTAATGGAATAAAAAAGATAATTACACATTACTATGGAGGCCTGTACTCAAACAAATTCAACAACTTGGAAGACATGGACAAATACTTGGAAAAACTATCCCTCCCTAGACTATCTTGCATGGACCTCAAGAACCTCAACAGACCCATAACAATAGAAGAAATACACAAAGTTTTCAAGGGATCACCAACAAAATAATCCCCAGATGGCTTCACAGTAGAAATCTACCAAGCATTGTGGGAAGAACTGACATGAATCCTACATAAATTCTTGCAGAACACAGAAAGAGACGGTAAACTCAAGAACTCTTTCTATGAAACAGGTATACTTCTGATACAGAAACCGAGCTAAGATCCCACAGAATTGTGAACTACAGACCAATATCCCTAATGACCATCGATGCAAAAATCCTTAACAAAATACTGGCCAATAGAATACGAAAGCATATAAAACAAAAATTTCACCAAGACTAAGTGGGATTCATGCCAGGGATGCAGGGCTGGTTTAACATATGATAGACCATTAGTATTATTCACCACCATTAACATGAAATATTAAAAGCCACACGATAATATGAATACAAGCAGAAAAAACATTCTACAATATCCAACACCCTTTCTTGTTTATGACACTCAAGAATATAGGAAAGGAAGAAAAGTTCCTCAATATTTTACAAGCTATAGATGAAAAAACAACAGCCAATGTGGTAATCAATGGAGAAAAAATTAAAACAATTCCACTGGAAAAGGGGAGCAGACAAGGATCCTCCCTTTCCCCCACTTTTATTTAACATTGTACTGGAGGTCCTAGTTAAGAACATACAACACAGAAAATACATCAAATGTGTTCATCTGGGGAAGAAAGAGGCAAAAATATCATTATTCATAGATGATATGATTTTCTATATATGTATACATATAGATAATATTGATATATATAATTTTATATATTGATAATCCCCAAAACTCCACAAGTGGAGTGTTGAAAGAGATAGAGGAATGTGACAGAGTGGCAGGATGCATGATCAACATATAGAAGTCTATCAGACTGTTATGCACATCGGACAAGATCACAGAAGAAGCACTTTAAAAGGAAATAACCTTTACAATAGCCAAGCACAACTAGAAATATCTAGGGATTTAGAAAAGACAAAAGATGTGTATGAGAGAAACTATAGAACACTATTACAAGAAACCAAGAGTGACCTCAACTAATGGAAGAGTATACCATGTTCATTGATAGGAAGTGTGATTTCACTCACTGTATTCATAACAAATATTTTCTTGGGGAGCATTTATGTAATCATGAGAATGGAAATTATAATTGCTTGCCATTTATCATTTTATTATAAAGAGTAATACATATGGATCCATCTATCCTTTTCCATAATTTTTTCTAATATAACTCATCTATACAAACAACTTAGTAATCTCCATTAAAGAACAATATAGACTCTGGAAGGAATAGTATTAATAGTATTTTAAATGATATCAGTATAATTAAATTTTGTCTTTTTAAAATCTTATAAAATAGTGTTTATCACTTTGTATATTCATTTTTCTAAAATACATATATCCTTAGGGAAACTTCCTTTATGAATTGCAAAATTTGTTTGCTGTAGATTTATTGATAAGTTTAATCGCTGGTGTTTTTTCTTTTCCCCCCAAATATTTTTATTAAAACAATTAAATACTTTTATCTAAATCAATGGATGTGAAATATTTATATTAATATAAAACCTTAAATTACAACTCAATAATAAAAAGTCCAAATCATAGAGTGCATTTTAAAATATTTTAATATTTTTGGAAAAGTCTCTGAATTACTTTCTGCCTAATTTGCTTGAATATACTATGAAAAGTGACCTACCCAAACTCCCAGCCACAGAATCAAGTGCTTGAAATTGAAGTGCTTGAAATTACTTTTCAATATCCTTTGGTGGGATATCATTTACAGTTATATCAAGCAAGAAAAGTTGTTTTCAAGGGCACATATTTTACTGTGCTCTAATTCTACTCCAACATGAAAATTCAAGTACATCAATTATTTGGTCTTCCTTACTTATCAGTTTTCACATGAGTTTGGAGTGATTAAAGTACCTTCAGTTGGACCATATGAACCTTAGTCTTCATACTAATATATGTATTCATAACTTGGCTTTTAGCTCCCATGTCCCAGGTGAATTCATTCAAGGCCTTCTCCAACACGTGGCACACCTTGTTGCTCTCTTCTTGCAGTCAGCTATCCCAGCCTTCAATGACTGGAACCTAGAGATATGCTGCTTGCTGCTCGAGTTCTTTGGCCCCGATGTTCATATCTCTTATGCCTGACATTTAGCTACTGATCCTCAAAAACAAACTCAGCCTACATTAATTTTGGCTTGTATCCTTTGACAACAACTGGAATATAGCTATGATTTAGAGTCTTTTTAAATTTTTCAATTAATTGGATTTTGAGGAACTTTTATTATACTTGTTACCTAATTATTTTTAATGCTTTATGAAACCTAGATTTCACATTGTAAGCCCTAAAGGCACACTATTTCACGATATTTTGTTGTTTGTGTTAGGTTTCCTTGAGTCGGTTTTGACTCATAGTGCCCTTAAGTACAACACAAGGAAATCACCTGGTCTTATGCCATCTAAACAATTGTACTTTTGGTTGAGCTCTCTTTTTGATGCCCTTCTACTTTACAAAGCATAAAATCCCTCTCCGGGGACTGGTATCTCCATTAACATGTTCAAAATATATAATACGAAGTCTTGCTCTCCTTGCCTTTAAGGAGCATTCTGGATGTACATCTTCTAAGACAGATTTGCTTGTTCTATTTTCAGTCCATGTTGCTTTCAATATTCTTCGCTAGTACCATAATTCAAATCTATGGATTCTTCTTCAATCTTCCATATTCAATGTGCTAATTTCACATGTATTTTAGGTAATTGAAAATCCCATGGCTTGAGTCAGATGCTCCTTAATCTTTGAAGAGCATCCTTGTTTATCAAGGTCTTGTGTAGAGATTTACCCAATGCAATGCATCATTTGATATCTTGACTGCTGTTTCCATGAGCATTGATCACGAATCCAAGAAAGATTTCACCAAGTTGAAATCCTTAGCAACGTCAAACATTTCTCCATTTATGAAGATGTTCCATACTGGTCCAATTGTGAGAATTTTTTTTCTTTACATTGAATTATAATCCATACTGAAGGCTGCAATCCTTGATCAGCATGTGGGTTACACATTGGTCTGACTATACGGTCAGCAGTTCTAAATCAAAAGGCACTGCACAGCAAAATGATGAGGCTTCTACTCTGAATGACTCCAGTAAAGATTTACAGCCTCAGAAACTCACAGGGGAAGTTCTACTCTGTCCTGTAGGGTCTCTGAGTCAGAAGGAACACAACAGCAGTGAGGGTTAAGGGAATTCATATGGTACATGTTAAATGAGTAAACTATTCAATTATATTTAAATTATATCATACAGAATAAAAGTTCATGTTTAGTGGAACATGCAGACTCGATTATGTATTCATATGGATAATCTCATTTTGTGTTTTTTTTTCCCCAGAGGAGGGAACTCATCCTTCTGTATTCAGATCACAATTTATATTACATGTACTACTCTTAGAAAATTCCGTGTTAGTAATCATAAGTTCAAACACCAAAACAAAACCCCAAATCAAATAAAATGTATTCAAGTAGATTCAAAATATAAGAAACACAGATAGAGCAGTTCTTTTGCTTTGTAATATAAGCCTCCGGGGAAGAACAGTGACTGAGAGCATCTGGAAGGTGACCAGCATTATTCATCTAACTCACGCTACCATTTCCTGTTTGTCCTTGAGTAAGTTACTTGATCTTTCTAATTCTCATTTTCTGTAGCTGTAAAATAGATTAATCAGATAATCATGCTTAATCTAATCATAATAAGACCTGAATTATTAGTAAAATACAATATTTTATGGGGCTAAACTAAGCCTAGAGTAGGAATCAATGTAGTTAGACAAAATGGTAAGTTGAGAATTTTGCCTATAGCCTCATGGAACAATTACACTGAAATATCCCATGAGTTAGAAGTTGGAAAAGCAGCCTTGGTAAGACATAATTTCATAGCTTTAACATTTTCACTCATATCCATAGAGACAAAGAATTATAAACTGCAGAAAAGAGAGATTTGTGTGGGTGAATCATCTATTAGAAAGAAGATATATAAGCCAACCTTCCTTGATGCCAGAAGAATACTACCACTGAAATAAATTGATATTTTTCCTGCCTCATGAGTATGCAATACACTGGATTTAATCTTTGGAAATCTGTAGGTTAAGAGTGATGATCTGGTAATTGCATTTGAAAACAATCTGTTATTGCTAAGTGTCCCCACACTCACTCATTGTCATTCAGTCCTTGATAGAAATCCCCCTGTGGACTTCTGAGATTGTTTAAGGGAATAGAAAGCCCCATCTTTTTACTAGGGGAGCAGCTGGTGGTTTCTAACTACTGACCTTACGGATCACAAGCCAAGTTGTAACCACTATACCACCAGGACTCCAAGGTGTCACCAATTCGGTTTTCAGGTTTCAATTCATTTTGATCCTATGTACAATAGAACACAGCACTGCTCGGTCCTTCACCATCCTCACAATTCTTGTTATGTGGCAGCCCATTATCTGCAGCCACTCTGTCAGTCCAGCTCCTCAAGTACCTCCTTCCTTTTATCAGACCCCCTTCTTTTTGAAGCTTGATGTCTTTTTCCAGGGACGGGTCTCTTCTGGTTACATGTACGAAATATGTAAGACAAAGTCTGGCCACCCTCATTCTGGAAGTACTTTTTTCCAAGACAGATTCATTTGTTTCCGATAGTCCATGGTACTCTCCTTTTCTTTACAAATTTTTCTTTGATCTTCCTTATTCATTATTCAACTAAGAAATGGCTAGGATATTATAAATTATTAGAGTTACAAAGTATCTATGCTTCAATATCAGCACAAGCTTGAGAATAAACCTAATATTTTCCATTGACCAAATGTTTTATTCAGGAAGATATTATTGAAGATCCAAAGTTTTCTGTAAAGGTCTACTGGAAGAAGAGAAGCTATTCAAAAGAAGAATGTTCATGAAGAGTAGATTTATCAGACTGATTTTATAGACCAATTAAACTGATGACACAACCTCCTGAACTTCTGCTGGACAGATTCAATATAATGACATACACTGGAAAAAGTTATTTTATTTCAATTCATGGTAACACATACACCTAATGAAAAATCTATGCTTTCTTCCTCTACTAACCATTTTTTCCAGTATAAGGAAAATTCAGCAACATAATAATAGCAAGACCAGAAATACTGCCACCCTTGTGAATAGCAAGCAGTTCAATTCTAGTAGGGCCTCTACACATAATCAGGACTTTAGATTCAGAGAAAGTACTTTGTATAAGTTTCATTTAATAAATCAAAGTGCTCATGATTCCCTGTAATATCCCTATAATGAACTTGGTTATTCAGTGATGGATTATTTTCTACTTAAAATAAAGGCAGGAAAACTAATACTACTGAAGACATTTCAAAGAGACAGAAAAAGTTATATTTTTATTAGATTGTTTTGATGGTGTTTGCTCAACATACTAGTTACAGGGTTCTATGTGAAAACTGTCTTAAAGACCCTAAGGAAAATAAATGAAAAACATCATTAAGTTTTTGGCTCAAAAAATTAAAAACTTTTCCCATTCATACATTATTGTACATTTAGATAAAGCTAGTGTGTCTCATGGCTCCATACTCATGATTAGAATTCTTTTTTAAAAAATGAAACTCCCATGCTTTCTCTCCATTTGAATATGCTGTGTATGTACTGACCTCTACATTTTTCATCAACAGTAGCCTATGTGTGTTTCCTTGTTAACATCACAGCAAAGGCATCACACACAGAGACCCTCATCCCATCTTTTACTGCCTTTGGGGTATCAATATCAGGCCCACCAGCTTTTGAGAACGCTCGGCCTGAGTGAAAGTCCCTAAACACTTTAACATAAATTCAGAACATTTTAGAGTTCAGAATATGCCTTATAGAAAGTTTAGCTCAACACAGTATATTTACTTTCTTGCCATGAACAGTTTCCATAATGCAACTATGCTTTTAAAAGAAAGAGTTATTCGCTCACTCGAGTGAGTCAATTCTGACTGATAATGACCTTCTAGGACAGGGTAGAACCGCCCTTTGGACCTTCGAGATTGTAATTCTCTAGGGAGTAGAAAGCTTCATCTTTCTCTGGCAGAGTGGCTGATAAGGTCAAGTTGCTAAGTCCAACATATAGCCATACATTAATAATTGTTTCCAAACATTTATTTTGAAAATATAAATAAAATCCAATACAAATCTTCAATGTTACCTCTTTAATTTTACCTCATATGATTATCTCACTCATATAAAAAAGAAAAATCAAACTCAATTCCATAAAGTGAATGCTGACTTATACAACCCTATAGAAAAGAGTAGACTTGCCCCTGTGGGTTATCAAGTCTGTAATAATAATTTATAAATTATCAAGGGTTCATGAGGGAGAAGGGGGAGGGGGGGAAACTGAAGAGCTGATACCAAGGGCTCAAGTAGAAAGCAAATGTTTTGAGAATGATGATGGCAACAAATGTACAAATGTGCTTGATACAATAGATGTGTGTATGGATTTTGATAAGTTATACAAGGCTCCCAATAAACTGATTTTAAAAAGAAGACTTTGTCTTACAATTGTTGGGCAGGTTTTCAGCAGATAAAACATGTCCCTGGAGAAGGACATCATGTTTGGCAAAGTGGATGGGTACCAAAAAGAGGAAGGCCCTCAAGGCGATGCTGGACACAGTGGCTGTGACAATGGAATCAAGCACAGGAACAATTGTGACGATGGTGCCAGACCAGGCAGTATTTCTTTCTGTTATCCATAGAGTTGCGATGTCAGAACCAATTCAATGATGCATACTGACAACAACTGGGTTTAAGAACGAGCCATCTTAGAAGCAGAAGAAGGAAATCCGGAAAGATGTGCATGATCACTATGTGAGTGGAGGAAGCTGGTGTCACTGAGAGCATATGACAGAGCAGAGGACTGCATTGAGACAATGGGACAGAGAAGTGGGCTTTCGTAGCCGGAAAAAATAAAGCTGAGTGCCTTTGGGCAGAAGATTAGCTTGCAGAATGGGGTGTCCTTTGATTATTAATCAGTGCTAAAAAAGCTTTAAAACACTTTTCAGAGTGGGACAGAGTTAAAAGTGTCTCATGACTGAGAGAATGAGGACCAGACAGAATGGCATGGCTATTAGGGAGGGTAAGAAGAAGTGCTATTAGGGCCAAAGGACTGACTCTGTAATGTTTCCTGAGCCTGACTTGTCATAACTTCCCTAATAATCCCCTTGATCATGTGTAGTATCCCTGAGCTCTGTGGCACCATTGTGATGAATTACTGAACACACAGAGGAGTAGGATGTTTGGGGGCTGTTAGAATTAGGATAAAATGGTTAGAGTGGAAGCACTCTGACCTCTGTGCCATAAGATTCATTAGCAGGAGGGATGAGCCCCAACCATTTTCTCATATACCACGTAGGCTTCTACAGGCCTTTAGCTACTACCAGAAATGCAGAAACAAAAACATCATGATGGGGAGTATTTAAAATTTAAAAATAGAGAGCCACAAATGTAGAGTCAGATTTTATAAAGCCCAGTATTCTCCAATACAATACACAGGGTGCCTGTAAATGCTGACTGCAATGGCTGACAAGATAGTGTTAAACTATATTGTACACCCGAGTTTTGCTGCTATTCAATGTTCTGTAGTTGGTCCTCATGCTGGCTCATAGAGACCCCTTGTGTCTCTGAGAACACAACTTTGGGGACTAGAAAGTCCACAGAGATGCTGGTGGTTTCAAACTCTCAACCATGTGGATTGCAGTACAACATGTAACCACCAAACGTCAGAGCTTCTTCTCCACCGAAGCTTTGTAAAAAAAAGGATCCACTGATGTTGTTACATGGGTGCAACATCCCCCCCCCCCGCCTCCAGCTACACAAGGAGGAAGAAAATTCACCATCAGCAGCAATTCCTGCTCAAAGCTTATTGCTAGAAGTTTAAGGTCACACTTGCCCCACCCTCCATCCTTACTCATCAATTTGTACACCAACTATCCCTCTCACCGCACTCTGTACCTTTTCATCTAAGTCCTGTAATTCACTGCTATGGTCACAGTGAATTCACAGACAATGTCCATGCCTGGGAGTGCTGTTAAGGAAATCAACTCATGAGAAGTATCAGGATACAGTTATTAAGTCAGTACAATTTTATTTTTGCCATGCTCACAGAGAGATCTCTCTGGCCCTCAAACTCTTGGCCTTGCATGGCAATGCTACAGGGTTGCCTAAAAAATACAGAAAGGGTATTCCACTCTACTGTAAACCCCAACATTAAGGTACCTAACTTCAGCTCAGTGGTGCAACAAACCCAGCAACCCAAATTCCATTCCCAGAGGCACCCTACTTCATTCACAACCCAGCCTGCTGCCTCAAAGCACTTGGGGTCCTTTTCTCTGTGGGCTGGGAAGGCCACTGCAAGTCTCATACTCCTGATGTGCGCTTCTATCGTTTCTTCTCTGCTGCCACTCTTCTTGTATTTCAGCTGTCTCCTTTATCAAAGAGTTTCAATGTCCAAAGGGCATTTTTCACTCCTGTTTCTTCTACCTGCTCATAGCAAGATCTTCCTTCCTGCTTCAGAGATGTCTTGTTTTATACACGGGAAGATATCAATCAAAATTTATCTTATTGCTCAAAGCTGAATAATATAATTCAAGCAGTATCCTGCCCCAGACTGTTATGTAGACTCATCAGAAAAATAAGGATCATTAGGTGAGAGGAGCAAAGCTCAAGGCTAGAAGTGGCATATTAAATAATTAACTGGATTGCAAGCTGCCAAAACAAAGTGCCACAAGTTGGTGACTTCAAGTAAATATATTTATTTTCTCACAGTTCTAGTAGACAGAAACCCAAATGCAGGTCCAAAGCAGGACTTCTTCTCCTCTGTCTGCTCTGGGGCAGATAGTTGCTATCTTGAATTCATTGTCCATGTTTCGATGATGCCGTTTGTCTAGTAGAACAGGTCTTTGTCATACAGCTCGCAGTATAATTCACATGGCTTGTTGCTGCCTATTATCTTCCAAAATCATTAACCATGAAACAATATTGCTGCCATGGAGTTCATTCTTGGTTTTGATCGTTGGATGTGTTGAAGCACTTCCAGGACTTGCAAAGTCATGAACAGATGCTTCTGGCTCAGTACAGATGGCTAATCTTTCAGTTAGCAGCCAGCCAGTTGAATGGCTGTCCCCCACTTCCTCTAGCAGTGAAACCCTCTGGGCACTTGACCATTAGCACTAGTGAGATTCCTCAAGGTAACACCAACGAAAATGTGGGCCCTCCCTGACCTACAGTCCCAGAATATTTTCACTCTCATGGTAATCCAGACTAGACTTCAAGAGTGCATTAAAACTACCAGTTAACTCTTTCTCTCTGTGTTTGGCCTCTGATGTGAGGCCAGATAATTTTTATCTGTCCAGAAAATAGCAATTTTCCACCACACCTTCGTTCACCTATGATTCCAGGTAACGTCTTTGATTTTCAGTGTGCTCATTTGCTTTGTGTTGATTAAAATCTTTCAATATCATAGATGACTTCAGAAGGCCATGGAACTTTTCATTTTTCCTACTGATTTTCCACCAGGTTTTACAAGAATCTGTGCCTACAATGCCTAGTGTCCTCACAGATCTGTGATGTGAATAGTTTGCTTTTCACTGGTATTATCCTCGACTGTCTGGTTTCAATGTTTTAACTTTTAGTATTCTGTTAAACTCCATCATACTTTCAATTAAAAAAACATTTTTGACATAGCTCATCGTTTTTTCCTTTCCTTCCTCTTAAAAAGTTGGGGCTTATATTATTTTAAAATCTACTTTTGACTTACAAATAGACCAGACAAAGATATCCCCTATCACCACTGTTATTCAACATTATGCTGGACATCTTAGCTAGAATTATTAGACAATAAAAAGAAGTTATGGGAATGAAAAAGACAAAGAAGTAAAACTTTATTTGCAAATTATATATATATATATATAGCAAAAGTCTCAACAAAAGCCTACTGGAAACAATCAAGAGATTTCGCGAGATAGCAGAGCACAAAATTAGCAACTAGAATTCAATGAGATTCCTGTATAGCAGTGAAGAGAGCTGTGAAAAAGACATTAGGAAAACAAAATCACTCACATTAACCACACAAAGGATGAAATACTTAGGAATAAACCTAACTAAAGAATCAAAAATTTACACAGAGAAATATCCAGAAAATTACTACAAGAAACCAAAAAAGATCTACAAAATGGAAGAGTATACTGTGTTCATGGATAGGCAGGCTTAATATTTTGAAAAATGTCAACACTACCTAAAACAATCTATAGATACAACCCAATCCCAATCTAAATCCCCCAAACATTTTCAAACAAATTTAAAGCTAATTACCGATTTCATATGTGTAGGCAAAAGACCCAAGATAAGCAATGCATTTCTTTAAAAAAACCAAGTAGGAGACTTCACAGTACTTGAAATTAAAGCCAACTACATAGCCACAATAGTCAAATTGCTGGACAAACTGGATTTCCACATACAGAAGAATGAAACAAGGCTCAACTCTTTCCCCATGCATAAAAATGAACCAAAGAAGAATTAAAGACCTAGAATTTAAAAAATGATTTTATTGGGAGTGCATATAACTCATCACTATCTATACTTCTATCCATTATGACAAGCACATTTGTACACTTGTTGCCATCATCATTCTCAAAAAATTTTCTTTCTACATGAGCCCTTGGTATCAACTCCTCATTTTCCCCCTCCCACCATGATCCTCTCCCTCATGAGCCCCTAATAATTTATAAATTATTATTATTTTGTCATGTCTTACACTCTGATGTTTCCCTTCACCCACTTTTCTGTTGTCCATCCCTCAGGGGGGCGGATATTTGTAGATCCTTGTAATCAGTTCCCCCTTTCACCCCACCTTCTCTCCACCGTCCCAGTATCATCACTCTCACCTCTGGTCCTGAGGGGTTCATCTGTGCTGGATTCCCTGTGTTTCCAGTTCTTATCTGTACCAGTGTGCATTCTAAAGACCTAAATTTAAACCTATCAGGATCATCACTGAGAAAGAGAACAAATTTAAGAGCCCTATTGCAGGGCACACATATACTACCCAGTGTAATGAAAAAGGCACACGCAGGGTAATACAAGATAGATGACTGGGTCATGCTATAAATTGCATCACTTATGCTCATCCGCAGATTTCATCAGGAGAGTAAAATGAGAGCCCACATATTGGGAAATGTTTTCTTTTATTAATGACACAACAGACAATGGCCTAATTACCCAAACCTACAGAACTCTATATCAAGTCAAGAACTCTATAACAAGTCAATAAGAAAATAAAAAAACAATCCAATTAAAAAGTAAGGAAAAGGTATGACAGAGAGTTCACCACAATATGAAGTACAAATGGCCAACAATGCTTGCATTCACTAGCCATATGGGAGATGTAAATAAAATCACAATGAAATATCATCTTACACTCACAATGCAAACCCAATTGAAAAGCATAGAAAACAATAAATGCTGGGGAGGATGTGGAAAGACTGGAACTCATCTACACTGTTTATGGACTTGTAAATACATACAATCATCATTGGAAATGATATGGCGATACTTAAAGCAACTGGAAATGGAAATCCTGTATAATCCAAAAATACCTCTGTTAGATATGTACCCCAAAGAAATAAGAGATACAACACGAATGGATATACCCTCTGTCATGTTTGTATCAGCACAGTTCACAATAGCAAGAAACTGAAAGCTGCCCAAATTGCCAAGAGTGGAAGAATGCATAAAGGAACTATGGTACATGCACTCAATGGAATACTATGCATCCCTAAAAAAGTGATGAAGCAGACAAAACACTTCATGACATGGAAGGACCTGGAATCTATTATGCTGAGTGAAATGAGTCAATCACAGAAGGACAAATACTGTGTGTGGGTCAATGACTATAAGGGTATAAAACCAAGTAAACAATTCTTAGGGACCAAATCACAAATGAAAGGGTAGAAAATCTAATAGTGGTCATGAACCATGCATAACTCTCTTAGGTTTACGTCATAAGAACGACCTCCAAAGAGGAAACCTGACATTGACTGGGGTTACTTTCTTCAAGAAGGGCCAAAGGGAGATGACCCTCACTGGATGCTGTACAACATTTAGAGAAGGCTGGGACAAACCAACAGGCCATACACAGGAATGAGAGAAGATGTTAACTGGAAAACCAACTTAAGACCATTGGGGGGGGGGCATGTACATTTCAGAGGAGGCATGAATATTTCTGTTGGTGTATATAGTAGGTAAATGGGGCGGACCAACCTCACATCAGAAAGACATATGAAACAATAATTTTAGCACACCTGGTAAGAGAATAAAATTGGCTCTACGTTCCTGGATATACACTATGAATAAGTTTCTATGCAACCCTTGATGAAACACTCCAGGGACTAAGTACTGGGATGGCTTTGGATGCTGACCTTACAAGGAATATAGAACCTCTCAAGGGCCACACCAAAAAGGCTCAACATGGAAACAAAACTGAACAAACTGGGCCCTACGTCAAAACTGCCTGTAGCCCTGGGGTTTGGGACGGAAACCCCCTGATGGGAGAGGAAGCAAAGGGTGACCATCCCAAGACTGCGGAAATGTCAGTCGCTGGACTTTGGTGGAACTCATGTCTCAGTGGACATACAAATAAAATAGGACTCGGGACCACCATATATTTAGTAGCTTAATGCTCCCCTTGTATTAATATGACAGGTATTATTCTGATAGGCAAGGATCTGCCTGTGTAAGAAATGATAGAGTAATTTTTCCCTAGCGGCAATCCCCATGTTCAGTGTAAACAGAGCTCAATCAATTAAGACATCAAACTGTACAAAGCATCAGCTCATAGATTGCAGCTCACAGTTTGACTAAACTCACATAGACTTATATCAACATTATCTTAAATTCTCTGTTTTACTTCAGGGGGATGTTTGACAATGTTTTTGTTTTTTTACATTGTTTTTTCCTCCTCATTTCTCAATCTCTTTAGTTATTTTTCTATTAGTTTTTGTTTTTTTCCATCTTATAACCACCAAAGAAAGACAAACACATGGATTCTGGCTCCAAATTACTTTTATCCCCAAACCCAAAACAGTTAGATAAAGTGGACCATCCTAACCCTTGCCTTCCTGAAGATATCATTAAAGATAAGTGTGTTATCCAAGTGTGGTGAAGAAAGCAGATGGTGCCCAGTTATCAATTGGAATAGAATCTGGGGTCTTAAAGGCTTGTATTCAAACAAGTAGCCATTGTCAACAAAGTTCACATTGAAGAATCACACAAGCCTGTGTGATCTAAATATGACAAAAACAAAATCAAAATATGATGAAGGGGATTATATCATGGTTTAAATTGTGAACACTCAATATGTGAAGGCTAAGAGGGCAGCGGGAAACCCAAATCCATCTACAGAGTATCTAGTTCGATCAAGCCTCTGACAGATCTCCTATGACCACAGGCTAGGGACTCGAACTGTTTAACTATCACACAGAGACTCTTCAAAGCTTGATTATGATGGATTCATTCATGGATTAATACGAGTATGATACCAATTGACCTACCTTTGGCCCAACCTGCATTTGCTCCAGGCATAACTATTTCTTGCTTGTTTCATTAGAGGAATCTCTTCTCTAGCTTTTTAAATATTATTGGTGATCTTTTCTTTCTTACTCTTCATAGTTATTTTTATCTTAGTATCATTATTTTTTATTTCTTTCTGTTTCTTTTTTATTGTTTCAGTTAGGTTTCTCAATTTATGAAGCACAGAAGGAGTGTGTGCATAGAGACAATAACTAATGCCATGGTTATTGGGACTGGGAGCAGGGAGGACTAGGGGAATTGTTGAGCACTGAATGTGGGAGGAGGCAGGGAATGCTTAAACGGATTTTTATGATTTATATACAAGTCTTTTAAAAAGTTATTTAACAACGGAAGTGTATATGTGAATTTTGTATCAATTAAACTACTGAAAAAGAAAGAAAGAAACCAAAGTTGACCAACTTCCATCAGTGAAAGAGGAAGAATTTTTGCTTAAGGGGCATTGAGTTTATGTAAATGGTGGTGGAATAATTTGGAAAAGGATATCTATAATTGTTTTACAATAAAGTTTAATCAATGGCATTGATTTTGTTTGTTGTGTATATTTTTGTCACATTGAAAATAATTATGCTAAAAATGAGTACAAAGAAGAAAATGCTCTAAAATTGATTGTGGTAGATTGTGCCACTATTCTTGATTTAATTGAACTATTGAATTTTATGGTATGTGGAAGAAATACTAATAAAACTGTAAAATATATACATCTCTTTCACTATCAATTTTAATGAATTTGAAGGGAAAATCCTGCACATAGTGAATCTGAAATTACTTGAAATAATATAAATGTATGTAGTCAAGTTAATAATGGAAGAAAGAAATAAAAATTCAATGATATAGTTTATGAGGAACATCTCATTCCCCAAAGGCATCTTCCATGCTGCACATTATAATATAAGCACAACAGTCCCCTCGCTCTATCTATATATTTTCCTATTTAGTACCAAGCTGCCTAACTGATAACAGCTTTCCCTGAAGAAATTATATGCACATTATTAATTATGCAAATAGTTCTACATAAGATTTAAGAAAATATTTAGTTGTGCTTATAATTTTTCTAGAAATAAGAATTGAAATTATAAGCATACAATTTCTTTAAAATATATATTCTTATAAACATTTTCTTGGATTTATGTGTAATGTCATAATGAGCTTTAAAGATTATCCAAATAATTTTTGGACTCAAAATTTACTCCATGGCAGTGAGTTTAGTGTTTTCTGGAAATAACCTTGTATGCTGCAGAATGCTGAAGCTTCACGTGTTATCTGTGTGTGGTAACAAGCTTCTTTTTGTTGTAAAAACTTATACCTTAAACAAAAGTATGAACTGGTATAAACCTTAAAAACAATCATCAAGTAATTAAAAAAAACACCTATGTTCGATAAAGTAAATGTAATCTTTACTGTTTGCATTACATCTCAGTGTATGTAAACAAAATAGCCCTTTCTGTCAGGTGGGGGGATTATATCATTTTTTATCATTTTACCACAAGACTAAACCTGCTCCTGGTAAAATGTTTCCTATAAAGAAACAATGCAAATTTCAATGCACTTAAGATTTATTCTTGTATTTCTATTTTCACTTTCTACCTTTTATTTTCCAGGTATTTCCTTCATTTGAGCCTTACTGCTTTTTTTCCTTTCCTCCTGATCATTTTTTTTTCGTTTATAGAAATATAATTGCCTTTGCTCTTGAAGCCCTGCTAGAGAACAACAACAGACATTTGTCCTTACAACTGAATTAAAGACAAAATCACCCAGTAGCTGCAATTTTTCCTCACTGTCAATTCTCATGAAATTTCCTCACAGAGCGTACTTAGAAGTCGATCTAAGTTAAACATACTAGAAAGGTTTGAAAAGTTTTGCTGCAATGTTAAATATAAGGACTTTTCGATTTCTTGGAGTCAATATACACTTTTTCCTGTGAAAATACATCTGACATCTGAGATCACATAATGTGAAAATATTATTGGATTTAGACACTTCTTATGAGATCTGCTTTCCACAAAGTACAGTAAATCGGTACAAACTTAATGAATGCCTACCCTATTGCCTTCATATTATTGATATTTCTCTAGTAGTATATAATCTACTCCATAGCAAGGTCTAATATTACTATGTATTAATCAGACTGAGCAGATGTGAAGTATCTAAAAATTGTTCCACTCTTCCAGAGATTTTATTCATTAAAAATTTACTTTAATTAAACTTAATAGATATATACGTGGATACTATTGTTGTTACACATCGTCCAGGCATTTCTAACTAACAGTGACAGTACATGACAGAGTAGGATGGCACCATAAGACTTCCTAGACTTTAACCTTATTTGGAGTAAATAGCTAGATCTTTGCTTCTTTAGAGTGGCTGCTGGGTTTGAACCACTAACCATTTAGTTGGCAGTCTAGTGCTCAAACATTGTGCCACCGGTTTGCCTCATCTACTTTAAAAACAATCCATAGTAACTATAGTAACAATAAAATAGAAGTTGGTATTTATTAAATGTTGGCCACATTTTCAGATGTTTATTTCATTCATGCCAAGGATCTCATCAATACTACAAGAACCTCTTATTACTGTTATTATAATCTCCATTTTACACTTTAGCAAAGTGAGGCTTCTAGAGTTAGGTAGTTTTCCTTAGAGATTGTAACTGATGTAAAAAGGACATAAGAGTTAAATGCAGAGAGTTAAAATCTACAGTTGAGTTTTTTTTAACAATTATGTACCTTATCATAGGAAAAACTCTTATGAATGATCATTTCTCAAATTAGAGTTTCTACTAAAATATAAATAACTGTTAAAAGTGAGTCTCATATGAAATGTAAATTGATTTCCCTCATAATTTCTAAGTACACAGACTATGGTGTTTGAACAAGAAAAAATTATCAAATAATTCAATGTTTGATACTTTCAATTGTATTTTTAGTCTATGAAAAAGTTATGGATATTATATTTTAATTCCTTGTAAGATTATATAGAATTTCAAATGAAACACCTGTTAAATATGACTTAATAACAAATTAAAAACATATATGATAAAAATTATAAGAAAGAATTAATAATAACATATATTGTTAGATGGGACAGATTATTTCATGAAATATGTGTCTTAAATAAATTTTAAACAGAAATAGCTTTTAAAGTAGATTAGTTTCTTTGATTTAAAAAAAATAAATTCATGATTAGAGCTTGTGAAAGGTAGGGCTTCAGCAAGGGCTATATAACTGAGAGAAATGACTGAAACCCAAATAAAGGCTGAGCATGATAGTGGAACAAGAGGAAAGTGAAAGGAAATGGGGGAAAGAACTAGGAGTCAAAGAGTATTTATAGAGGTCTAAATACAGGCATGTACATACATAAATATATTTATATAGGATGGTGGGGAACTATATCTACATGCATATATTTATAGGTTTAGTGTCAAGGCAGCAGATGAACATTGGACCTCCACTCAAGTACTTAATCAATGCAAGAATACTTTGTTCTATTAAATTGGCATTTCATGATGCACACCTTCCCAACACGGTCGCTAAAAACAAATGTGTGCAGAAGCAAATGTAGTGAAGAAAGCTGATGGTGCCCAACTATCAAAAGATATAGTGTCTGGGTCTTAAAAGCTTGCAGGTAAACAAGCAGCCATCCAGCTCAGACACATCAAAGTCCACATGGAAGAAGCACTCCAGCCTGTGTTACCATGAGGTGTAGACGGGACAAGTGATCAAGCACCAAAGAACAAAAAAGTCATATCAGTGGGTGCCTACCTTCTCGATACGATCAATGAAGACACATGTGTGTATAAGCAAATGTGATGAAAAAAGCTGATGGTGCCAGGCTATCAAAAGATATTGCATCTGGGTTCTTAAAGGCTTGAGATAAACAAGTGGCTATCCAGCTCAGAAACAACAAAGTCCACATGGAAGAAGCACACCAGCCTGTATGACTCTGAGGTGTCAAAGGGCTCAGGTATCAGCCATCAAAGAACAAAAAAATCATAACACTGTAAATGAGGGTGAGTGCAGGATAGAGACCCAAAGCCCATCTGTAAGCAACTGGACACCCCTTTACTGAAGGGTCGTGGAGAGGAGATAAGCCAGTCAGGGTGCAGGGTAGCAATGACGAAACATACAACTTTCCTCTCATTCTTAAATGCTTCCTACCCCACTATCATGACCCCAATTCTATCTTACAAATCTGGCTAGAAAAGAGGTTGTATACTGGTACAGATAGGAACTGGAAACACAGGGAATGCAGGACAGATGACCCCTTCAGAAACAGTGGTGAGAGTGGCGATTCCAGGAAGGTGGAGGGAAGGTAGGGAGAAAGGGGGAAGGATCTACATGTAACCTCCTCCATGGGGGTTGGACAACAGAAAAATGGGTGAAGGGAGACTTCGTACTGTGTAAGATATGCCAAAGTAAAAATAATTTATAAATTGTCAAGGTTTCATGAGGGAGGAGGGAGTGGGGAGGGCGGGTGGGAAATGAGAATCTGATATCAAGGGCTCAAGTAGAAAGCAGAAGTTTTGAGAATGATGATGGCAACAAATGTACACATGTACTTGACACAATGGATGTATGTAGGAATTGTGATAAGAATTGTATGATCCCCCAATAAAATTATTTTAAAAATCAGACTTTATCATCCATCTTACATCCAAATAAATGTTCTAAAATATCTAATTTTAGTAAGTAATCCCTTTATTAAAAAATACCCTGGACAACATAACTTAAAAAGGAGTCAAAGTTAAAATGCAATATATTTATAAAATACAACTTAGCACACAAAAACAGTTATTTTTATGTCAGAGAATAAAGTGTTCAAATCACTTCACTTCATTTCTTTTACACAGAACTTTTAGTAGAGCAACAAAATGGGTAGTCTAAGGTGAGAGAGAAAACAAATGATCAAATACATAGCTCTCTTTATTCTCGTGGCATCCAATTTATTTATGAAAACCACAATCTTCCATTAAAATATATCCTGACCATATATCTAGAGTTTTCAGTCAATGTTATAATTCATATTATCATTTCATTGCATCAAAAAGGACCAAATTCTTGTCTGATGCATTCTAACGTCCATTGTTCAGGTTCAGCTTCACAGGTGACTGCTACCCAGTAACTGAATGTGGCAGAGGTACTAAGAGGCCAAATCCTGTGGGATATTGATCTGTTTTGGGACATATAGGCATGAGGAATACCATGATTTCACTGAATTTTCCATAGAAAAATGTTGACGCTTAAAATCGTTCAACTTAAAATTTCTAGCACCAAGGCCATATGTTCTAACTAATATTTCCCCCTCTTACAGTGACCAAGAATTAGTCATCTATCTTGAATGGATATTTTAGACTGAAGAATTTCAGACTGAAGAATATTATAAAATCGATTTCTGTATGTATGGCTTTAGTGGATGGTGTGCATAATTGAAAAATAATTGTCTTTATTGATCTTCTTTCTGTGTGTATGTACATTATTGCTCTCACACACAACATTCTCTATTTCTACTGTTGCATCTCACATACCACTCTCTAGTTCTCAGTTAGGTTCTATAATTCATTTCAATGGCCATGCAGAATTCACAGCATTGCTCACATTAAATGGGTTTATTATGGAAATTAAGAAGTTAAAATTCAGATGAGAAAAGCTCAGGATACAATTGTTCAGTTAGGACATTTTACAAAGATCTTTTAGGACTGTTAATAAATACCCAAAGGCACTCAGATCCAGCTCCATGGTTCTGCAAACTCAGCTGCCCAAATTAGCGTTCAAAGACACTCCACTCCACAAGTTAGCCTCATTCCCCCAAACACTTGTTTGGCTCCCGGTTCCTCTGCTTTGGCAATCCTCTGGTGCCGCACCTGTCTCCTACATTAAGCACTTTCAGTGCCTAGGGATGTCAGAGTCAGAAGCACACACTTTGCTCTTGGCATTTGCTGGCAGTGAAAATCATCTTGGCATTTGCGGCTCTGAAAAATTTTATTTTACATTCAGCAATATGAAAATAATAATGAATCCTTATAATGAGCACTCACAATGGAATAACAAGCACTATCTCCCCTACTTTCTCTTTCTCAGATTCATTAGGAAAACATAGTTTGTGGGAAAAATATCCACAACATGGGCAGCATAGCCTCATTACATAATTCACTGAAATTATAATTTTACCCTAAAATAGATCTTGGAATGGTTTTCTATCAATGGATGAGATGCCATGCTCTGCAATGTATGCTTCCAATATGGTTGATTATTACCATACCATATGATTGACTGGATCGAAGTGGCCAATGTCAGTCCATATCAGCTGACAAGCCCCTAGGCTATTGATACGCAGACCTAGACCATGCATTCCTTCTCCTTTGTGAAGACTTCTACTTTTCCTAGGCTCGTGATTCATACATTCTTAGTTCTGGTCATTAATGGATATTTGTAGCTGTTAATTCTTAATTCATTTCATGTTCGATCAGCAAATGAAGGTGCTGAAAGCTTTGAAGAAGCACACCGTCCTCAGGAGTATTCAGAATGCTAAGCAATGTGAGACTTGCCGTGAAGCACTCTGCCTAACCATATCCCACTGGCATTTAAAAGGTTTTTGGTGTTTCCCTGCCCCCCCATCTCTTTGAGGAGGAAATTCAGCTGAAAACTCTCCACCACGAGTGTCCCTGATAGTGTTGAAATCGTGGTGATCAAACATCATAATCACTGCCATCCACAAGGGATAGTATGACACACTGAAAGAGGAGTAGTGGTGAATAATTTACTTGTTTTGAAATATAAGGTTGCATGATATATTGTGTATGAAGGAAATAAACTTACTCAAATGACGATATTTATGATTTAAGACTGTAAAAATAGTGGTTACATGTAATCCAAGAATTTTTGTGATGTAAATAATGGTGCTATTCAGTAAATAATGATGGTCAGTAAATTAAAGTAATGCTGGAAAGAAGGGTGGTGCACGTCATATGTTCTTCTCTTTTATTCTTTTTGGTATGAGTTACACTCAATGAATCATTTTAAGAAAAAAATTTGTAGCTTTTTGAAGCAGTGTATTAATTTTCTGTACAATTCCTATTTTTGAAAATACTCTTCAATGTTTTAATAAATCTTCCCATGCTCCACAGAATTCTTTTGACATATAAAATTTAAGATGAAAATAGAGTTAATTGGATGTCAAAGGTTAATTACTTATTAAATAGTAACTTGAGTTATTTTATCCCTGGATCATTAAATCCATCCTGATTCAATAAGTATTAAAAACAATTATGCATATGCATAATTTATATACTGTATACCAAATGTGTATTGATAAATATGGTAACACAATTTTCTATTCACATCAAATATGAAGACTACATATAAACTACTGGTTATTTCTTGATACCTCTCTCTTTTTAAAAACATCCTAAACATTTGAAAGTAACACACTTCATATACCCGGAAGATGTGTAAACTGCCATTTTGATGTGGTGATAATTTTTAAAAACCTACTTCTTGAGAAAAGTGTACTTTAACAAAGTGTTTATTTCATGAAACAATAGCTTCACATTTGATATTTTATAGGATTACTTTTAGATAACTCACATATTTCTTTTCAATTTTCTTAGCTGTCACTTATGTTACTAATCTCAAAACTGTATTTTTTAACTACTGGCAAATTTTTTAAAAGGGTTAAAATTATTTTAATCTCTGATAAAATAGACTTTAAGGCAAACTTCTCCCATTGAGACAAAGAAAGGCATTACTAGGTACTGATCAAGGAACAATTGAACAAGAAGATAAAACCATAATAAATGTGCACCAATGACTCATTCTCATTGTCATCAACCCGATGCTTACTCACAGGGTCCCCTCCCTCGTGCCTTTTGAGACTGTTACTATTTATGGGAGTAAAATGCCCCATTTGTCTCCCAGGGGTGCTTGGAGGTTTCAAACTGCCGACCATGTAGACCCCAACCCATCTCCTAACTGCTGCACCATCTGGGACCCATTAGGGCTTTGTTTGTTGGTTTAACCTAGATCCTGAATAGCCTCTTTATTCCTTGGAGCTGCATAACCATGTACCACTACTAAGAGGTTTATAAGGACAATTTATTCTCTATTTGGAGACTACACATCTGAACATAGGTTGTTGACATTTCTTTCTCTGTCCTCATCCGCCCTCCCCCCACCCAAGTTCGCTACAGGAGTCCTTGGGTACTGGAATGTGAGGAACTCTTAACTAACAGTCAACAAATTGGTGATCTGTAACATTTGGGAAGACGTGTTTGTTAATCTGCTTTTGAAACATCACAGCCTTGGAGACTCTATGGAACTAGAAAGCCGTTGGCAACAAAATAACAGTTCATTGATTATTTAATCATCTTTTATCTTACAGATAATGTTCGCATAAATGTTCAGCAAAAGAGCTGTATCATTAAAAATAGACAGTCTTTGGACAATGTTCCTTTTTGTTTTTTAACAAACACTTTCTGACCTGTGTTTAGTTTGAAATGGGCGGTAAAATGGACATCAACGTGAGCGCTTCAGTGTGAGCACACATATTCCTGACCTTAAATGTTATAAATGATTTTTACATATTTTTTAAAGTGTAATATCAATTTTTAAACTCTAAGAACTACTCTCAAACTGACAGAGCACCTTTCAAACATTATAACCTTGATGATTAACACAGTTGAGGCAATAGAATGACTCGGTTGTTGGTCCAACAGTTTCATTTAGCCTCAAAGCTAAATTCTAATTTACAAACTTCATCAAGTTTACTTACTAGCTCAAGATCACTACAAAGATCTCTCTCTCATAATTAAATGCACCTACTATGGATTATTTGTAAATGACTTTAGTAAATATTATTCAATTCAATACAATTCTTGCATAACAGATGAAGACACCTGGATGTTCAATCACACAATAAACTTTTGTTTCCCTTTACTTTGGAACACTGGTTTTCACATTTTTTATGATTCAAATAACCATTTACCTTCCATAATTCACTATGTTTCAGTTTACAGAGACCCAGAATTAATCTTTGATGTTTTGTGGTGTTAAATTGTGGCATTCAAGGGCACCTGTGACCATCAAGGACCCAAGCATTCAGTCTTCAGGACCAAGTATGGACCTTTTGGAGCTCCTCCCCAAACCAATAGAATTCAGACCTCTGCATCTTCATAATGAAGTCCTTCAAGACTTGTTGAAACATCTGGTTTCATTTGCTTTTGAAAAAAAAATTACCTCTTCTAAGGACAAAAGAGAGATTTTTGGTTTGCATATTACTATGCTAACTAGTTTCTAATATGTTAAGTGAGAATCTCCAATTTTGAGCACTTGCATTTTGCAAAGGAAGACTGTCATATGTAGACGAGTCTTCAGCTCAGTCATGCCCAATCTATGCTCAAACACTGTGCTCTATCTCTTGTGTGTACCTATCTGTGTGGCATAACTTCACCAAAGGCAATCTGGAAAATACATGGCTACATTAGGGTTATTTTATGTTACCAAAATTATTTTTACCTGCAGTAAATTTAAAAAGGAATACTCCTAAATTAAGGTACAGCTGTGGAACTATTACTTCTATTGATGTTTTAAAAGTTCTAGGAGCTTCAGTGAAAATAAAATCTTTTGCTTGCAAGATAGTGTATTCCACTGAAGGAAGCAGAAGAAAGAACTGCATTATAGAGACACGCAGTTCTCTCTGCCCCCCTTCTACGGCAGTGCGACTGTATTCTCCTCTGCCTTCTTAGTCCTCTAGTAGGTTGATTTTTTTTTCACTAAAGAACCAACAGAACTACATTGAGGGAAAACTATTTTGATTACTTTTCCAGCAATACATCTAAATTAAAAAATTCAGAGCAATCAAAGACCCCGCCACCCAAAAGTAAGCCTTTGGTTTAGACAGGAGCTTGCCAGTATAACAAAGCACTCCAGAACCACAGAAAGACCCTCAACAAATTTAAGAACGACTATAGGATTTTCATAGAAATGTCAGAATTTGGAAAATCAAGTTTGAATCTGTTGATAAATATATTTATTATCAGTACTTAGGGAAGCACAATTATGTGCTCAAAATAAATACTGAATGAACAATAGGTATGAAATACCTGGAACCAAATTAATGAATTAAAAAAAACATACTCAATGACACTTTAGATGCCATCCCTTAATATTTTGTTTTTAAATTGAATGAGCAGGTGTTCAGAGTTGTAAAAAAGAGAACTGTATGGGAGAGAGGGAAGCAGGGTAAAGGTAGTGGGTGTTAACAAACCCAGGGTCAAGGGAACAACAAATGATCCAAAATGGATGGAAAAGTGGGTGTAGGAAGCCTGGTAGGGCTTTATCAATGGCAATGTAAATGAGAGGAACCAAAAGGAAATAGAGGAAATAACTAGGAGTCAAAGGGCATTTATAGAGGGCTAAATACAGGCATGTACATATGTAAATATATTTATATATGACAATGAGGAAAGAGATCTGTGTGCATAAACTTATAGGTTTAGTTAGTATTAAGGTAGCAGATGGACATTGGGCCACCACTCAAGTACTCCCTCAATGCAAGAACACTTTGTTCTATTAAACTGGCATTCCATGATGCTCACCTTCCCGACAAGATCGCTGAAGACAAAAAAAGCAAATGTGGTGAAGAAAGCTGATGGTGCCCGGTTATCAAAAGATATAGCATCTGGGATCTTAAAGGCTTAAAGATAAACAAGTGGCCATCTATCTGAGAAACAACAAAGCCCACATAAAAGAAGCACAGTAGCCTGTGTGATCACGAGGTGTTGATAGAATCAGGTCTCAGGCATCAAAGAACAAAACATCATATCAATGTGGATGAGGGGGAGTATGGAGTGGAGACTCAAAGCCCATCTGTAAGCAACTGGACATCCCTTTACAAAAGGGTAGCGGGGAGGAGATGAGCTAGTCAGGGTGCAGTACAGCACGGATGAAACATACAACTTTCCTCTAGTCCTTTAATGCTTCATCCCTGCCCACTATAATGATCCCAATTCTACCTTATAAATGTGGCTAGACCAGAAAATGTATACTGATACAGATAGGAACTGGAAGCACAGGGAATCCAGGACAGATAAATCCCTCATGACCAATAATGACATCAGTGATACCAGGAAGGTAAGGTGGGGGAGAAAGAGGGAAGTGATTACAATGATCTATATATAAACCCAGCCCAGGGGGACGTACAACAGAAAATTGGGGAAGGGAGACATTGAACAATGTAAGACATGGAAAAAAATAGTAAACTATAACTTATCAAGGGTTTGTGAGGGAGGGAACAATGGAGGAGGGAGCAGGAAAATGAGGAGCTGATACCAAGGACTCAAGTAGAAAGAAAATGTTTTGAGAATGGCAACAAATGTGCTTGACACAATGGATGAATGGATAGGTTATGATGAGTTGTGTGAGCCCCTAATAAAATTATTTTTAAATGAGATATGCATGTGTTTCTAATTATTGGGCTATTTATACTTTTTAAAGTTCTCGAGATTCTGGTCTTCATGAACAAAAGAAGGAATTAAAATAATCCTCAAGTATTTGTCGCTAAATATGCTAAATCCACAATTAGGTTGGCTAAACATCATAGATTAAGCTCAGAAACTATCCTCAAAATGCACTTACCTTACCTTACAAAATATTTACAATATTAGTTCAAAGGAAACACACAGCAAACAAACAAACAAATACAAGGTTGAGATCTTTACACTTGCAGCTTTTGTGGTCTCCTGATTATCAAGACAAATCAAACTTTTTCGTAGCTCCACACCTGCAATTACAATTTATTGTAAAACAAATAAACAAAAATAAAAAAACCCAAGGTATTAGAAAAAACGACTGTTGTAAATTTAAGAACCAGATAAAGAAACAGTCCAACAAAGAGGACCTCTGACAAGGCAGAGAATGAAGCATCCCAGGAATTAAAATGGGGCTTTTCCTTTGGGCCACTGTATTCACCGTGAGAGACTGCGATATATCACTGGAAAACCTCACTAATGTATAACTGATACTACAACCACACTATCAGTAGCAAACCCAACCAGTTTATTGAAGCCCCTGCCTTAGAGTATTAGGATTATTGAAACATTCCGGGTAACTAATCATTAACACACCTGAGTTCATTGAAGACGTGTGCTTGTTTGTATCTCTTCGACCTGTAGATGCTTTCTGTTTTTGCTCAGTAGGACGCGTCTGTAGCTTGTTAATCTGTGATCTTTTATCTACATATACCTTCTATTTATGATTTTCAGGAAAAGGAGACATCTTATGAAATTTACCAGTCCTCCCAAATTCCTTACTAAATAATTTGAGCAAAACCAATCTAAAAGTTTCTTTGCCAGTATTGTTCATGCATAAAAACATTTTGTTTTCTTATGAACACTTCCTCCTGACTTTTGTCACCAACTCCTGAGATATCAATTCCTTATGAGCTACTATATCAGATTACGTGGCAAGAATGTTATCAGTAGAATATAATGAAAATTCAAGTTGACATTTCTACCCCTTTGCGAAGGCTCCCTTATGATTTGTCAGACAACAAGGTAAAGAGAGATTAGCTACCACTATTTCAAGGAGTAATTATTTTGTGAACTAACACATGAACTACAGTAGTAATGCCTGTTAACAAGACAAACAAAGGCTGGGAGCTTGTTCATGAACTGCATTGTTTTTCACAAATTTCCTGTGATTCCCTGCACCTGTTTATTGATTTCAGTGTATGTATTTTAATTTGTGGATCTTTGTAATACCATTTTCCGCTATGGTGTCTATTTTAAAAGTCAATATTTATTTTCCATAACTTGGGATGATCAATTTATTTGGACAGTAATTTCTCAAAAAAAATTGCTGAGTCTCTAATTTAGTTTTCACAGATACTACATGCTGATGCAGCTCTTGCAATTTAAAAAATGGAGTCAGGTTAATACAATTTGGATGATTTATTAAAATATTCAAGTTTACCAGGCTTGCAATGAAGACAGCATAGTTATATTGAAAGTATGTTTTATTTCCTAGAAAATTATAACAAACTGTGTACAAGTAAGCAAGATCAAGCCTCTATTAGAGTTGGTCAATATTTTTTATACTATTGCTTCAAAGTCTCTCTAGTAGTGTCCAAGAAAATAAGTTTAAGTTACAACTGAAGGAAAGTAGCATTTAAGGGGAATGAAAGAGCTTGCATAAAAGCTTCAGAGAGTTTCAATGTGAAAGAATGTGATTTTAACAACAACAACAATTCTAAAATATCTCCTTTTGGACATAAGTTTCTTTGAAAATTACGATGGTTCCAATACTGTAGTGAATATTTCGGACATGAAATCTCTGCTGTAGGCATGTTTGATCATATTCAATGAAAAGGGAACATTTTTCCCTCCTGTCTCTAAATATAATAAAAAATTACGTAGATAATTAGGAATATATTACTATCAGCAAAGAAATGTATTCCTAATTTTCTTCATTAACTCAGCATCTATACTGACATTTTATGGATCGTAAAACAGATTATTTATAAATCAATTTGTCAGAAAGCTATGATTAAATGGAAGAAAACCTTGAAAGAAACACTTGTATTAGGCTTACTCATTTATGATTTTTTAATTTTCTTGTTTGATCATGGAGTTTAGTGAGATGATATTGACTTTATAACCTAGGAATGTGGATAATATCATAGGCCTGTACCAGTACAACTTATATTTTGACCCTGCAGCAAAGGTACTCAATAGCTTCTGGGCTTTATCCACTACGGCTAAGTTGATTGGAGATGCCACTAATATGGGGTTTGGATATTTTTGTTTGTTCCTGTTTCTCACCCAGTGTTTGTTGCGATTCACTCTACCTTGACCCATCTTCTCTCTGACAGTAAGCGTACGTCCTATGCAGTCCTTTCTTGCGTGTCTCCAACAGTAGAATAGACAGCATGGCTTAAAACCCTCAATGGCAGGATGCACTTTCTTTGAGAAATACTGACGTAGTTTATTTGCTGGAAATTCCCATTTGAAGCATGGTCCCGTCAGCCCTAACTGTCCAGTTGGATATGCCATCACAGTTTCTATGAGGCTTTTGAAAGCCACGCCCTCCCTTAAGCCATGCTACTTCTGCCCAACAAACGGAATACATTACTACATGTCTGTAAACTAGTCTCAGGAAAACCCTGGAATATTTACATGGTCTTAAGGTATTTTGAGGTAGTTTATGGTTTAGCATGCATTGTGAACAACGATGACATTTATAACTTCTTCTAAATTGTCAAAAAATTGAAATTCATTGGCTAATGTTTTACATGTATCCGTCTTCTCCCTTGAAATTGTGATCATAAAACCCAGGCTCATTAACCCAAAGGAGTACTTAAATTTAAGATATTAGGGAAAATATCCTTGTTGATATTTTAAGTGCAGCCAAAAAATTACATCTAAATTAACTTTAACTCTGGGAATGCTAAAGCCATTTATTCACATAGGCGAGATGAAATATCAATATATTTTTTTCATATTATATCATATCATTAATGATGTTATATCAGATAAAGAATCCATATGCAGCAGTTGTTATGAATTGGACTAAATTTATAAGCCACTGTCCATTCATGTGCCTATAATAATAGCCTTGTACATGAACTCCTACTTTGAGTGAGACTAAATTATAGAAACTATGGTGAGAAAATGGAGGATGCATTTCATTAAGGCTGTTGATTTTGTTACATCTCAAGATTCTAACTTCCCCTGTTATTATTCAGATAAACCTATCAATACTCAACCTGGGAACTACCCCTGAACTTGAAAGCATATAGAGGAATACAGACTAGAGTTTATCAAGCTCGGATCTTCAAATGACTATGTGTATATGTTAATAATCTTTTTTAGACTTCTTTGCTTGGCGGAGTCTATTCTAAGGCACTGTACAATAGGAAACTTTGTACCAAAATACATCATGAAAGCAAATTCCTACTTGGGAAGCATCTTTTAAGTGACCAAGGTATCCATTTACAAGATAAGTTGTTAAGCAATTATACAAAATTGCAATATTTAATAGATGATATATGTGATTAATCATCATTTATGGAATTGTGGGCAAGGTATTTATGGAATTGTGGGCATGTTGGAAGTTTAAAGCTATGAGCCACTCCATCGGGCAATTGGAGGTTGCGTCTCTGTGTGAAGATTTACAATCATAGCAGCACCCATAAGGGGCAGGAAAAAAAAGAGACAGAATTTACTTAAGTGCAGGAGATTTGTTTTTGTTTTATATTACTTCCCTTTGCTTTTGGTTTTCAAATTTTCCTGCAAAAATTTAAATCTCCTAGTCTTGTACAAAAAAAAACAACTGTTATGATTAAAAGTCACTGAGCTAACTTAGGTGAATCTTTGAATTTACCATGAACTAAAAAAGTATTTCTATTGGTCCTTTAAATTTTAATAACTACTTTATTTGGAATTATATAAATAATTACATGAAAAAAATTTACTAAAGACTTATTACTCCCATGTATTATTCATTCACTCTACAGTTATTTTTCAAAATCAAGAGTGCCTATCCATATGGATTTCTTCAGCGGTCAAATTGGCTACATCAGTGGGAAGAGATGATGGAGAAGCTCGATGTAAGTAGCTAAAATGAGATGAGGGATGGGCTGAGGAGCAAACCACCAATAGCTCACACATAAATGCAGCTTGAAGCTAAAGGAAATAAAAAAAATCCACAAAAAACAAAACACAACTTTGAATATATCTCACCTGAATTTTGGGAAGCTTTCGGGAATAGACGGTCACATTGAACACTAATGACAGAAGGCCTGATCTGTATGATGGGATCAGAAACTTATTCATAAAGAAAACAAAACATGAAAAGAAAGATAGGAAAAAAAAGAAAAGTCAAAGTGGATATCAAAAGATTTCTGAATTCCCTTAATCCAGAGTAGCCAAGGCAAATGGAAAAATGATAAAGTCAAAGAACAAAAACAAAATTTCATAGAGAAGCAAGGGAAAAAGTAAAGTATTATAAGGTAATGGGCAAAGACCTACAGCAAGAAATTCGAAAGGGAAGAGCACACTGATCTTACAGTGACAGCATTACAGTAAAAGGTCAGGCCAGATGCAACCGAGCCCACACGGAAGCAGCACACCAACATAGGTGATCGTGAAGGCCAGAGGAGACCAGGTCTCCAACAACAAAGGCGAAGTGGTGGTTAGAATCACATCACCGTGAAAGAGGGGGAGTGCATGATGGGGACCCAATGCATATCTGTAGACAGCTGGACACCCCTTCCAGAGGGGTAGTGTGGAGGAGATGGGCCACTCAGGGTTCAGTGTAGCAACAATGAAACTCAAAACCTTTCTCCAGTTCCTGAATGCTTTCTCCCCTCCCAATCATCATGACCCCAATTCTACCTTGCCTTGCGGACCTGGTTATACCAGAGGATGTACAGCGGTGCAGTAGGGAGCTGGAAACACAGGGAATCTAGGACGGATGAACCCCTCAACACCAGCAGTGGGAGTGGCAACACCAGGAGGGAAAGGGGTGTAGAAAGGGAGAACGGATCTCGGAGATCTATGTGTAACCTCCTCTCTGGGAGATGGGCAATGGGGAGGGAGGTGAGGGGAGACGCCGGGGAGTATAAGATAAGATATAATAATTATTTATAGACTATCAAGCGTTTTGAACTGCAGACTTTGTAGACTTCAGCCCAACTAAACCACTAGAGAGTTTCCAAAAATAAGGACAGGAAAACTTGGAACATTTAAATCTTCCATTGTGGAACTATCACAATGTGCCCAACACTACTCTAATCTTCAAGATCACCTATAAGCAAATTATATGTGTGAGATTTACCATTGTCCTGGAGTCTCAGTCCAATCTCAGATAAAATGTTTTAATTTAACCCAACTCTTAACATCTTATGATTTTGTTCCATAATTTGTGCATTTTGAGGTGTCCCCGTTCTCGGGAATGAGTGCAAATATGGATCTCTTTCCGTCAGTTGGCCAAGGAGCTGTCTTCCGAATGTCCTGGCATGGATGAACACTTCCCGGGTTTATCAGCATGCTGAGACATGTCAGTTGGTAATTCCATTCATTCCTGGTGGCTGATGTGGCCTAATGCTTTCAGTGAAGCTTCAAATTCTCCTTTCAGTATCTTAGGTTCTTGCTCATATGCTACCGCTCAAAACACTTGAATGCTGACTGGTTTTTGTCTGTTTGCTTGCTTCAGTGATATTACAAGCAAGTAACTGTTTGTTGAAGATCATCCAACAACAGGGAGCTGTCAGAGGCTCAGGCCCAATTCAGAAGAGGAGGTGGGACACGAGATAACTTTGCTCATGTCAGATGGATCTTGGATGAAAGTAGAGAGTACTAGAAAGAAGTTTATTTGTGTTTCATTAAGTATGCAAATGAATTCAACTACATGAATCGTAACAAACTCTGGATAGCCTTTAGCAGAATGGGAATTGCAGAACACAACATTGTACACAGGCTGCACTTGTACATGAATCAAGAGAGAGTTGTGTTACCAGAAGAAAGGAATAATGTGTCCTTTAAAATTAGGGAAGTATACTCTGAGCACAATTATTCAGTCTGTATGTGCATCAAACAATCAAAGAAGCTGGGTTATGCTAAAGAGAATGCGTATCAGGATTAGACAAAGATTTAGAACAACCTATGGCATGCAGGTGACAAAACCTTGTTTGATTCAAGTGTTTGTTAGTGATGATCAGCCTCAAGAGGAAGACACTCCATGCGATGGTTTGATAGTGACTGCATTAAGATAACCAAACATAAGAACATTTGTAAGGATGGCACTGAACCAGGCAGCTTTGTTTTATTGTACATGGGGTTGGTATTGGTTGGAACTGATTCACTCGAGTCTAACAACAATAACATGTCACACCTAACCTGATCATTTAATACTCCATGTGTTCATATTTATTAAATATCTATTTGCTTCAACATCCAGAATTTCCTGGGTATTTTGGGCTTTTTCAAGTAAAGCCATAGAGTTAGTTGACTGAATAAGGAATGATTCATACCACTTGTACTATTCTCTGGGGCCTTCTAAAGATGGAATGATGATTGTTTGTAAAAATTCTTCAATAATATTGACATGATCAAGTTAATAAAATAATTCCCCTCACATACAATTATAATGCAATTAACATCATTTGTACTTCTAATGAATATTCCTTGGATATTCAAATTATCCAACTAAAATACAAATTAAAATAATTAATACTACATTTGGTCATTAAGAGGCCTAAATTAATGTCTTAAAATAGGCCAACATACCTTTGGCCTTTTAGTGGTCACTTTAAATATTTATTGATCTGATCAAAGTATGCATTGCACCCATTCTTTGAAATTCTTCACCAACACAAAAGATATTCTCCTATAAGATCTGATGATAATATTAAAATAAACAGACACAGAGAAGAGATATGTTCCCCCAATCCTGCCACTTGTAGGTATTCTTGAAGTTGACCTATCTGCTCACAGCCTTCTTTTGCTGTTATTGCTGCTATTTCAGGTGCTCTCAGAATGGTCCTAACCCAAAGTGACAGTATGCACAACAGGGCCTGCACGTCCTCACAATTGTTCCTGTAATTGAGATCCTTGTTGCAACCTCTGTGTCAATCTATGTCCTTAAGTTTATTCCTTTTTCCATAGGTCCTTCACTTTGCCAAAAAAGATGCCCATCTCCACCACTGGTCTCTTCTGACAGCATGTCCAAAGTATATGACACAAAATCTTGCTCTCCTTGCCTCTAAGATGCTCTCTGGCTGCACTTTTCCATCACCATGGTCGAATCTACTTTGAGAAAGCAGTTCCTCATCAGTTATATTTCAAGTGTCTTCTGACCCAAGGAGACGATCTTCTGGCACTATTTCTTATAGTGTTCTGCTTCCATTCATTAGACCCTCAGTATCTGACAATCTTTTGAAGCTATGCATTAGGTTTTCAGTGGCTAAAGATTACCTATCTTTTAAATTTCTTAAATTGTTTTTTTAAAAAGCTTTATATAGACTATAAAATACTAGTAGTATTAAATTAAAAAGCATGATACATTCATGCTTACCAAATATATTTAATGTGTATATTTTTAACTAGAAAGTATAAAATTCTAGAAGTTGTACATAGTATCTACAAACAGAAAAGCAATACATGTTTTGACTATATGACTTTTTAGATGCCTAGAGAAGCCATAAGTTATATTTAGTATCAGAGTAATGTCAGAAGCAAGTAAAGTGCAAAATAAGTCTCTGGAAGACTTTTGAGAATATTTAACAAACTAAATCCAGTCACGCATATGTTATATTTGTTAATGAGTCTGTCAAGAAAACTCAAGAACATGTACGAGTTTTATGGATATTTTTATCAATATTTCATCTGTATATATAATTTTGTCAGAAGTCAATGGAAAACATGGTAGATTATGGCAAAGTTAGAAAACACAATACTAAGCAATATCTTAACAACTAATTATAACCTCTGTGATTAATAAGGATTATATTCACACATAAAATTTAGGTCAATCTAAAATTCTAATACTATTTAGTAAAATAAAAATGCTAATAAAAATAAAATTTCAAAAGAATGCTAATATTAAATACTATTTCACATCATAAGGACCCCTGGTGGATCGGTGGGTTACACTTTGGGCTGCTTTACACAAAATAGCCTCAAACCTTCCTGCCCTTCCATGGGAGAAAGATGAAATTTTCCGTTTTTTGAAAGAGTTACAGTCTCAGAAATCATGCTTAAGGTCATTGTGAGTAAACAATGGCCATGATTTTGGGATTCACAGTGGTTATGGAGCTGGCTTAGGGACAGGGGGTTGTCATTCCCATGACTGCTAGGGCCTCCACTGAAGATGTTGGAAATAAATCAGGCAACCATGGAACACTATAAAGACCCCAAACTGAGCATGCTCATATTTACGACCCTCTCCCAGCCCTGGAGCCAGTGGGGAGGTACACCGGAATCTCAAACTAGGTCCAGCTTCTTCATGACCTCACAAAGGAGGGCCTAACTCAGTTAATGGGTCAATCAATACCTCAACCATGTTTCCCAAGCCAGGGGTGGGCTAGAATAAAGACAGGGAGCATGCTCGGGCTTTCTCTCTTGTCCTCTTGCCCTCCTGCTCCTTGCTCTCTCGAACTCTCAGTCCTTGGGATTGTACCAGTTCCACCCCCGAGGGTGCTCTTTCCCATGTGGTGGTTGCACCTGTTCAGTTGTGCACCCCAATGCAGTTTCCCCAAAAGAGCATGTACCTTTTTGAGATGTAACACCTGAAACTTTCCTGTTCCTTCATAAAAAACCCACTTGACTCACAAAACATGCTTTAGCGTGAATTCTTTCAGTGTGTAAAGAACTGAGGTATAGATTCAGATATGACAAAATAATAATTTATAAATTATCAGGGGTTCATGAGGGAGGACTGCGGGGAGGGAGGGGAAAAATGAGGACCTGATTCCAGGGGCTTGGGTGGAGAGTAAAGTTTTGAGAATGATGAGGGCAATGAATGTACCAATGTGCTTTACACACTTGATGTATACATGGATCCAGATGGGTGGTGTATGAGTCCCTAATAAAATGATTTTATAAAAAAAAAGAAGTGGGGGAAAGTGGGAAGATGCCATTATATTTTAATCCATTTTTCTACACTTTAAATAAAATCCCCTCATGTTATATTTAAGCTTAAATAATACATTGTTTAATGGTATTTTTAAATATTATATGACATCTATGTAAAATGAAAAAAGGAAAGAAAACTTTTGAAACCGACTGTGGTAGTAATTGTACAATACTGTTTTATGTGATTGATGGAATGTTATGGTATATGTAAGAGCTCCCAATAAAATATTTTAAAAAGAATGGATGTATGTATGGATTGTGATAAGAATTGTACAAGCCCCCAATAAAATGATATTTAAATTAATTAAATAAAAAAGAACTGAGGTATAAACCTCTCCAGAATCCTAACGTAGTCTACAAGATGTTTTCTTCCATACAGATGTCTCTGAGGTGTGAAATTTGGACCGGAATTTGTGACAAAAATTGGTTCAGCCAAATATGCATACACACATCCTAAAATATGCACAAAACGATATTTTCTTTTCATTCATATGGATATACTATAAGAAAATGTGCTTAAGTACCGCAAGTGCACGTCCTCAAAAGAAGCCAGAAAGTAAAATTAAATGCATAAAAAAATAACATTGAGTAGTAAATTGTTACTGTAGGACACTGAAAAATCACCATTTCCCAAAGGTTGTTTTTCATATGTTAACTCTAAGAGTACTACATAGATGATATTAGAGTTTGTACTTTGATTATCTAAGGGAATAAGTGAATGTGCCCAAACCAAACTCCCTTCTGACGAGGTGTATCCCACAATTTTATTACATGCATGGTAGCAAATATCATTCTTTCATGCATAAAAAATAAAGAGGAGATTTAAAACAGGATAATATAAAATTTTTAATTTATTATAATATACATTTTTAAATATGTGAAACTCTCCAAATTGGTTCCAAAGGAAAGAGAGATCTGAATAAAGTTATATAGCAACATAAGACCAATAATTAGCTGATTCTCAATAAATACGAATAAACATGTAAATAAAAATTAAGCTTGAGACCTCATGAGGAACCTCAAAGTCAATTAGCATAATAGTCCACCAAGGTAATGTTCTACATCTAGCTTTGGTATGTAGAAAATATGATCTTAAAAGCTAGTGAGTAGCCACTAATGGTGACCTATTGATTTCTTCCTTAAGAAGCCTTATTTGCTTAGTGGTTATGCCCTAGATTGAGATCTGCATGGTCTGCAGTTTGAAACCACCAGGAAGTTTGAAACTATCAGGCGCTCCTTGCCAGAAGGACGGGGTCCTCTGGTTCATAAAGATGCACAGGACAGGAAACACACTGGGGCAGTTCAGCCCTTTCCTATAGGGTGGCCAGGAATCAGAATTTAGTTATTTGTTAATTTATATTGCTCCAATGTATAACAAAGAAGAGTGATGAATAAATAGTAAGGATGCAAACAGTCAATTAGTCTAAAGAACGAAATTAATGGATCCCATGGACTCCAGCCTCCAAGACCTGGAGACCCGGAAAACTAGATGGTGCTGAAGACTCTGGACAGGCTGCCAGTAGGAAGTTATGAATAACTTGAAGGACAAATTTCAGAATAATAATAATAAAAGACTTAAAATTTTTTTAAAAGACTTGTTTTAATGGTCTTTAGAAACTAGTAAACACTTGAAACTTTGTTTTAGCAATTATATACTCTTCATGCCTAAAACGGAACTTAATCCCATGGTTCACTTTTTACAAAATGGTACCCAAGCCTTCACGGTGGACAGGAAGTCCAGTGAAGTGCTCAGTCCTTAAAGCAATCAAATGAACAAGATTAAAATGGCATCAATTTAATGTAAAGGAAAATATAGGAGCATGTATATATATGTGTGTATACATGTGTATATATGTGTACACACACATATATGAGATCGGAGAATGCAGAAAAAGGACAGGGAAGTGTGGCAAATGGAAAAGGTAAACAGGTAACGAGGGGTAATAGAGCTGTTAGCTAGCGGGAGAATGATACACCTGTCACAAACTAAGATGCGTATGAAGTGTTGAATGTAAAAGAGATTTGCTCCATCAACTTTCACTCAAAACACGCGTACACACACATTAAAAATCCCAGAAAATCTGGGAATCCTAACTCGTTCTAAGAAACCAGTATTACTTTAATACCAAAATTTAAGAGACTATTAAAAAACAACTACTAAACAAATCCATTTTGATAATAGAAACAAAAAGTCCCAAACAATTTCTAGCAAACTAAAATTCGTAGCACAATAAAGGGATTATACACCATGACCAACTGAGATTTATCCTAGCATTGCCAGGGTGATTCAATATAGTAAATAAATCAGGCAAAATGCCATACTAATCGGATAAAGAGGGAAACAAGGGAAAAGGAGCAAACTAAGCATGGTCGTAGCAATGGGCAGAGAAAGAGCAGGGAAATCATCTTCCAAGCTCCGCCCCGGCTCACTGTCAAAAATAACCATCTAGACAACTAGCAATGGAGGACTCGAAAAAGACCCGATCTGACAAAGCCTGGGACTGAAGGTGATTATCAGAACATCCCTCGGAAGACATGTTCCTGCTCTCACCACCTTCACTCAATAGAATACAGGATCTTTCACTCAATAGAGTACAGATTAATTCGTTTGGAAGGCAGCAAAAGAGATTAGTTGAAAAGAAAGTAAATTATCTTTAGTCCCATAGAACATGCTCTTGTATGTATGAATGTAGAGCCCTTTACCAGGAAACCCCCTAAAAGAAACCTGAAATAACAAACTAACATTAGAATATCATGATCAACCTACAAAGATTATTGACATCCATATACAATAGTGATTAACATTCTGAAAATACGTTAAGGCAACATTATTTATAATAACATAAAAATAATAAAATATTCTGAGTAAGTTTAACTAAGAGAGTAGAGTCGTGTATACTGAAAATTAAAAAAATATTACAGAAATAAATTAGAAAAGCTAAATAAATAGAAAAGAATTATATTCTCATAGATTAGAAGTCTTAATATTGGCAAAATGATATTAATACACAAAACAATCTACTGAGTCAATGAAATCCTTTCCAAATCCAAAAAGAGTTCTGAAGGAAGTGAATAATCCATGGAAGCATCAGTCAATACATCAAATATTTCATTGGACAAAGTTGATGCAAAAGATTTCTTTACAAAAACATGTCACCTGAGGACATGGCCCATTGTTGTAGCCAAGGTGTACTCAGTGGCTGTCAGTGGGTCTTCATCCTGTTTGCTGACTCTACCTATTACAGCGCAGTGGACTTCTCCCGGGCCGGAAGCCTCCTAATAGCTTGTCGAAGTAGAAGCGACACAGACCAGTTGTCCAGGCTCCTACAAAGCATTCTGGTTTTACTTCTTGTAAGTCATATTTGTTCATTTTTCTGAAACAACAACAACCAATATCAAACTCAAGTGCCATTAGGTGGATTTGAACTTATAGTACCCTTTAACAAGGTTGAATTGTCCCTGTAGTTTTCCTAAACGGTAACTGCTTACTGGGAGTTTATCTTTCTCCCACAGGGTTTCCAAGTCCTAACCCTGAATTTAAAAGCACCATGAGTCACCAAGGTTACCTATTTCAATAGGCCATGGTATGCTCAAGATTCTGAGCCCACCCCAAACCAGAACAAAGGATTACTACCACATGGTTTAAAATCAGAAAAAGGGTGAGTCAGGGTTGTATCCTCTCACCATACTTATTCAGTATGTATGTATGTTGTTGTTAGGTGCCATGGAGTAGATTCTGAGACATAGTGACCTGATGCACAACAGAAGCAAACACTGCCAGGTCCTATGCCACCCCCACAATTCTTGCAATGTTTCAGCCCATGGTTGTAGGCACTGTGTCATTCTATCTCACTGAAGGCCTTCCCCCGTGTCACTATTCTTCTACTGTACCAAGCACGATGTCCTTCTCCAGACACTGGTCTTACCTGACACATGCCCAAAGTATGTAAGACAAATCTTGCCATCCTTAACTATAGGACCATTCTGGCTGTACTTCTTCAAGATAAATCAGTTTGACTTTTAGCAGTACATTTTATTTTCAATATATTTCTCTTGCACCAAATTTAAATGCATTAATTATTATTTGGTCTTCTTTATTCAATGGCCAACTTTCACATGCTTACGGGACAGTTGACTAGCCCATGGGATGGGCCAGATGCACCTTGGACTTCAAAGTAATATCCTTATTTTCCACACTCTAAGGAGGTCTTCACAACTGCTTTACCTGACTGAATTGATGGCACCGCATAGCAACAAGCCAACACTGTAATTCAAGTGCATCGCCTGGCATTGTATTCTTATCCATTTCATTCTTATTCATTACACAATTTCCTCACATGTAGGAAGGAAATGAAAATACCATGGCTTAGGTTGCAATGTACATTGGTTCTCAAAGTGCTGTCTTTGCTTTTTAACACTTTTTTTTAGTAGCAGATTTGCCTAGAAAAATACAGCTTCTCATTTCTTAACTACTCTTACCTGACTTTTGATTGCAGATCCAAGTAAAATGAAACCCTTGTCAACATCAAATATTCTCTGCCAAGTATGATGTTGATCATTGATCAAGATTTATGGATTTTTAAACAACTTTTCATTGAGATTTAAACCACATTGAACACTGTAGTCTTTGGGCATCCTCAGTACATGCTTTGAACCCTCTTTGCTTTAAAAAATAAAGTTTGTGTCATCTTTATATCACAAGTTATTTTTAAACAGGCCCCCAACCATGATACAGTGTTTACAAATAACCTACGGTGGCTTCTCATTTAATTTATTAAGAAGTAGATTGGCAAAATATGGTAAGAGGATAAACTCTTGCTGCATACTTGCCTTCTTTACACCCTTGTTCTGTACAAAAGACTACCATGTGGTACATGTAATGGTTCTTCATGATCATAGTTAAGTTTTCTTGAACTTTAATTCTTTGCAATGTCATGTATAGTTTGTTGTGATTTATGCAATGTAATGTCTTTGCACAGTCAATAAAACCAAGTAAACATATATTCCCTGCTTTCAGTAAAGACCTGACTAATATCAACTATGATATCCCATATTCCACATCAGCTTCTTAATGCTGCTTGAATTTCTAGCACCTTTCTCTCAGTGTGCTGCTAGAACTGCATTGGGATGGCCTTAGCAAAGTTTTACTGGCATGAGATATTCATAGTATTCGCTGATAATTTCTACAAGCTGCTAGGTCCCTTTTGGGACTAGGAACAAATATGGATTCCATCCACTGTTTAGCCAAATAACTCTTTAAAAAACCAAGTTGGCATAGGTGAGGGAGGAACTACATGGGTTTGTTTACACAATTCAATTGGTTTTGGATAACAATGAGTGTGTTTTCATAACCTACCTCTTCTGACTTCACAATGAGGAAAGATAATCAAATACAGCTACTTAACTTCACCTCCTATTATGCCAAGGTCAGATGTGTCTTCCACCTCCAAAAATTTGTCCTTTCCTGAACCATTACTACTGCCTATGGCACTTCCTACTTCTCTGCTTTGTTGTATAGTTTATTTGGCACTCATAAATCACAAACAATAATTGTGTTTATGCAGTTTATTAGGAATGTTAATATATTACAATTGGGGATCAGAAATGTCCAGTACAGTCCTCTGTTCCAGTGTATCTTTTAGCTTTGCCTTCAGGTCTGCCTCCATCTACTCCTTGATCTCTCTGCCACATACCTTTGGCCTCTGTCCTGCCTGCAAGTGCTGTATATGTGCTTTAAGGGTACTGATAAAGGACCCTTAGGGGAAAGTGACAAAGCCTTGGACTGCTAATCACCAACTCACTAGATATAAACCACCATCTCTTCTCGGGAGACCTGACTCAGTGGCACTGAGGAAATGAGCGAATAAGGGAGCAAAGGGCACCTCATTCCTCCATCAGACTAAGCTCAAAGGGGCCCAGACTGGAGCTGTGGGTCAGCAAACAGGGCCTCAACTCAACTCACTTCCGTCAACTTGGTTCTGACTTAAAGCTACTCTGTGAGACACCGTAAACCTGCCTGGATCGGTTTCTGATACTAAATCTTTATGGAAATAGAAAGAATCACCTTTTTCTAGGAAGTGGCTGAGGGCTTCAAACTATTGACCTTGCATTTAGCAGGACAATTTACAACACAACATGCCCCTTGTGATCTTTTCCGACAAACTTAGCTCCCCCATTAAGTGGCTCAAGCAACACTGCTCTGTAAGCTAGTCTTCTGCCTCAAGGTAGGAGCTCTAATTCTCCCACTACTGTGTCTTCTTGTGTCCTGCCTCTTGGTTCTGTTGCTGCCCCTCCTGACACTTGTCTGGTTCCGCAGCTTTCTGTCTCCTGGATCTCGGAGGTTCAGTGTATAACCGTCAATGTCAGTGTCCCCGGGCTTTCTTCTCGCTGGCTTTTCTTCCTTGATGTTGTGAGATCCCATCTATTGCTTGTGAGATGGCTTGTTTTGTACCCAGCAGGATGACAAAATTGACCGCTCTCTATGTTTGAGCGCAATTTAGTTCTATTAAAAATCAATTGCCATTCTCTTACAAAGAGCATCAGGTTTGGTTACATAGAAGGTCAACAAAGGAGGAAGAACCTCATCCAAACGAATGCTAACCGTGCCTACACTGAGGAGTTTAGATGACAGTGACGAGGGTAGCTCTGGAGCTGACATTGGTTTGTTCTGTTGTACTCACCCCAAACCCAACCCAACTCACTGCCATCAAGTCAACTATGGCTCATGCTGACTGTAGGACAGAGTGGAACTGCCCTTGTGGGATTTTGAGTCTATAACTCTCTTTATGTGAGCAGAAAGGTGCTTTCGCATGACTGTCCGTGAGGTTAGAAGCCCACTAAGAAATCACTACATGAACAAGGCTCCTATGTTGTATTTAGGGTTGATGTAAGTCAACACCAACTGGACAGCACCTCAGAATAAGAATAATAACAAAAAATAAACGACCATTTACCAATTATGATTTTTAATAATAAATTAAAATGTATAGGCATATCATAAAAATAAAATGGTATGCCTCAAAAATCATCTTATTATTCATATTAGTGATTTTTAACACCTAGAAATCTCATTGCCCTCAATCCAGTTTACTTTTTTTTTTAAGTGGCTGAGGAAAATAACAGACTAAGTAAAATGGTTACTTAGAGTACATTTTTAAAAACAGAAAAATTTATTGGGGCTGAGCTTAAATTACACGGTCTGATAAAGGTATTAGTAATACAATAAAGCACGGAACTTGGATAATTTTAAGTTTATTTTTGTTTGATAGTCATAGATTAAATATAACGAGGCATAAATGCCTTAACCATCCCCCAAAAGATGCTAGGTTATTTCTCCATGACCAAACCAAAAATTATTCATTAAAAATCTGGATTTTCTACTAAAATAAACAGGTACTAGAGAGCATGCTTTTAAGACTCCTCTCTGGCCATCAGAAATATATTTTATGGCTTCACATAATGATAGACAGGTATATTAGGGATAATTCGTGTTTAGGTTACTTAGAAAAGGATTATATATATACATTGATCAGCTTTTTCTGTTAGAATCATTGATTTTTTATGTGTATTCTTATAATGTGAATGACAGCGGTAAATCCCTGAAAATAGGAATTTCTATATCTCATTCCTCAGATAAGTATCTATTATACATGAAACATAGTATGACTCTGAAAAGTGAAAACAATGAATGTTTGTGGTATATTAATTGTAAAAAAATAGCTTCCACATGTATAATTTTGAGAACAGCCAAAATAAAAGGATATTTTAATTGATAATATGACTTATAAAGCATGGTCTGATTTGAAAGGAACATAAATGTTATTGGACTTTAATCTCACTACCATCTTCAAAATCAAGCCTGAATTATTCTAGAGAGTATCTAATATTCCTATCATATTTTATTACTATCAATATCATGATATAGTCAATCTATTTATTTTCTTCCCTCTTTTATCACCAAAAATCTCCATAGGTTAACTGGATATTGTCCTGCTTTGAACAGCTAATCTATTGACCTTTTCTGTCAATAGCATTTCATATTCTCCTGAAAATGGTTTAGGCATGCTCAGTGATATTAACCATTATTAATATAGAGCCCCTAAATATAAGGGGGTAATTCCCCCAAGACAGCATTTTTTTTCAAAGCTATTTATTTACTTATTTATTTATTTTATCAAACAACCTTATCACCTTCAAAGTACTCTCCATTACACTCGATACATTTGCCAAATCTGTGATTCCATTCTTTGAAACATTTTTTCAAACTCATGTGTTATGATGACTGACAGCGCCTCCTTCATTTTTTTCCCCACCTCTTCTACCTGATTAAATTTTGATCATTTCATGTCTCTCTTCATTTAAGGAAAGAAAAAGAAGTTATGCAAAGCAAGGTCAGGAGAGTAAGGAATTAGGGGCAGCAGAAAGGCATGCTGTTTTGTGCCCCAAACTGGCGCACTGAGAGGGCTGTGTGAGCAGGGCCGTTGTCCTGGTGGCAAAGCGAGTACCCCATGTGCTGCACTCAGGCCTTTTGTGTTGCACACTGTCATTCAATCTTTTTAGAAATTAAATCGAAAGCTTGATTAGCAGTCTGACCTGGTGAAAAGAGCTCTAAATCCACGATCCCCTTCACATGAAAAAAAACAATGACCATGAACTTGATCTTTGATTTCACTTCAAGAGTTGTTTTTTTTTTTTGGGGGGGGGGCGGAGGAGGTGTCAATGGTGTCTTCCACTGGCTTGATTGATGTTTGCTTTTGGTTACATAAAACAGCACCATGTCTGGTCACCAGTAATAACCTTGGAAAAAATTATGGGTCAGTCTGGAGCTGGTCTTTTGAGCACATCATGGTTCCCTTTAACTCCCCCTTTCGGTGATCAGTGACAACCTGAGGCACACATTTCTCTGCAGTCCTTCTCCTTCCCAAATCTTTTGTTAGAATTCTCTGAACTGAGCTCTGAAATAGTCCAGACATTTTTTCATCTCTTTAGTGATCCATTGTCGGTCTTTGAGTACAATTTTATGGATTATGTCATTAATCATTTCACCTATTTGGAAAAGAGAAAACCACACATATTCTTGAGTTTATCCCATGGCAAAGTTTTTATAAGCTGTGTTCAACATCACAACAGATTCTGCAGCAATTTCCCTGAGCAGTAAACAAAATTTCAAAATAGCGTGCTGCTCTCCTAAATCAGCCATCACAAAAACTGAGGTTTGAATGAAAACACTTTTATGAAAAAAATTCACTATGATCCCTGAGAACTTTCCCAGGTAATGCCACTGGGTGCACTAATTAAGAGCCAGTTGCTAGATGCTGCCTAGTGGGAAAAATGCATACTACAAAAGTTCCAATCAGTAGAGCTTATATATATACATACATATATATCTTCATATTAGTATATGCCTTTATATATACATATTTATATGTTCCATACTTAAAATTAAAAATGTACATGTAATATTTACTAACTAACTGAAATTATTGTCGTCTAGTCAATGTCAATTCTTAGCAACACTATACAGACAGAGTTGAACTGGCCCTGTGTTTCTAAGCCTAATTCTGAGTGAATAGGAAGCCGGTCTATAGATCTTCCTCCTGCAGAGCTCTCTGGGAGTTCCCCCTGTTGATCTTGCAGTTAGCAACAATGTGCAACTACTGCACCACCTGAGCTCCTTCTTAGCTATGAACAATTATTCAAAAATAAATCAGATATTGTTAGACATACATTCTCCATATTGCAGTGTCAAAATTCAAAAGTCAAACAAATAATTTTACAATTGTGTTTAACATATCTTCCAAAATTGTTACACTGGAAAAATCCCCAAGGGAAAAATGGGCATGTTGTTTAAAATATATATAAAAGCAAGGAAGGCATATCCCAGAGCAGTGGTTCTCAACTTCCTAATGCCACAACCTTTAATACAGCTCCTCGTGTTGTGGTGACGCCCCCCCAACCAGAAAATTATTTTTGTTGCGACTTAATAACTGTGATTTTTCTACTGTTATGAATCATGCAACCCCTGTGAAAGGGTCGTTTAATCCCAGAAGGTGTTCCAACCCACAGGTTGAGAACTGCTGCACCCAAGGCAAGAAACTTGACAAGGCTGAAGAAAGTTAGGGGAGGAAAATAATTACAATCAGGCCGGTTCCATGCAGTTACAGCATTTTTTCAAGGAGGCCCATTGACAAGAGGGATTCCCAGTGGATGGAGAAACACAAGGTCAGCAGGTAGAAGTCACCAGCTGCTGGGGGTGTCAGGGGCTGCGGGGAGAAAGGGAAGCTGTCCATTACTATGAACAATTAGAGGGACAAAAATCCAGAGTGGTCATTCCATCCTGTCCCATTGGGTTGCTATAACTTGTATTTGACTCTATAGCAGTGAGCGATTTGTTTATAAATTTTTAAAACATTTTTTCAAATAAGTGCTTTTGCTAAAAAGTCTATCTTAAACATAAATCCATTTATTTCACATTATATCAGTTGCATAGTAAGTCTTATTGGTTGTTCCCATGACAACTAAATGTAATGTCACACTTTATAAATGTGCTACAAGTTTTTGTAATATTATAAAGTAATTTTTTAGGTTAGTCCTGGGTATTAGATGTCTTTTTGAAAAGGGCATGGTTTTCCTGATTTATAATGTTGCGTGAAATTTAATCTAATGTGTGAAATTTTAGAAGACATATAAATAGAATTTGAGTGTTCCGGTTCTGATGCAAACCTTATTCAAGGCTATCAGGCTGTTTGTGATTTTACTGGAAACTATTTTAAATATCTACTTATGTATGCTAAATGACATGAAAATGTATATGCAATAAACATTATTTGCATTTCAATTGGTAATATTGTCAATATACCAATTGTAATTGAGTAACTCAAACAAAAAGAAACACCAACAGCAGCAAAGAAATAGCCATTCCGTTTTGCCATAAGACGGCTTTAACCATCCCAAAACTTGCCTCCCTGACTTAAACTCCTTTTACACAGAACAGGACTATAAGACGCTGTCTACCAGCAGATCTGTCGACTAGCTCAGGTGTCAAACAGACCACATGAGTGGATAAAGGGCATGCTATTTTAATACATTAGCATCTACTGATATTCTATGACTTATGGAGCTTGCTAACCTGTAAATTAGATGAAAAAAAAACAAAACAAACAAAGAAACAGGCTTCATATTCAGAATGTACTAATACAACTATCTAGTTCCATAATACTATTATATGTCCATAATAGTTCATGTTAGTTTCTATTAGAATTATCATATGATTACCTGACACTTCATTTTCCTTAACAAGTTATTTTGCCAGTCTATGCACTTTTTGTTAAATGAAATTATTAATAAAATTGAACTAATACTTTTTAAAATATATATATATTAATATTCCCTGAATACTTACATACTGAATAAATCTACAATGGCAGACAATAACTAAAGACAAGAATAAGAACTTTTATGAGTGCAGAAATCTAATTCCAGAAAAGCAGATTCGTCATGTGAAGACATATAAAGCAAAGGCAGTGTTTGAGTGCATTGCGTCAACAATTTGAAAAATCAGTATTTTAAAGACCACTTCTTAAAGCATCATTAAAATATCCAAAGTATATTTTAATCAAGATTTTATGAGCTATTTTAAAATATATAATTAAAAACAAAAAAGCACTTCAATGACTTGTACATTCCTAAGGTTCATTAGTTACTCATACTTTGATGACATTGTCATGAAAATCTCCACAATTAAAATCTAGTGTGTTTTCAGAGTTGAGAATCTGCTAATCCATTAGTATTTTATAGTTGAAAATCTGGTGTTGTTTAAAAATTTTAATCTTACCATTTTGGGACTTCCATAGTGTGAAGTTATAAGCATAAAAGAATCTATCTTTTTCTTTCATATAAATGTAAAGTTTTCACATTCAATTTTTGTACTGCTATTTAATAGCTAAAAAAACAAACAAACAAACAACCAAACTCCCTGCTATCAAGTTAATTCTAATTTATTTTGACCCTCTATCAGGTTTCTGAGATGGCACCAATCATTGTTAAATCAGTCACGGTGCAGTGACAGTTAAGAGGACAAGATATTGAGACCACACTTATGTATTTGCACTCTCCAGACCTTGTTGGAAGGAAATTAAATGTGGTTGTTCCCTTTTTGAAGAGTTTCCAGTTTTCCGCCAGTCATTTTCTAAATTCCCGATTCATGCGATGCATCCTCTCCGTCTTTGTTTTTGTCTCCTCTCACCCGTCGCTTGCTGTTTGCCTTCATCTCTGCTGTAGTCATGCTGCAGCAGCCCTCTGAACAGATCCAAGATGCTTTCCCCCACACGTCCTCTCTCGTACATCCCTGTGTTTGAAAGAAAAAGTCCCAGTGGCCATCCACTTAAAGATGCTGGCACTTCGGGAGTGTAGCAGGAAAAACTCTTTAGCCCTTAGGGTTTGTCACCATCCTTTGCACTAGAAAAAAATCACTTTTAAGTCTCCCTGAGCTTTCTCTCAAATTTCAAAAGGGAAGGAAGAGGATAGTTGGCTGATAGGCTAAGGAAATGTAACTCACTCTTTGCCAGAAATCTGTCCATCAAGCTGGGTTCTCATTATTCTTCTTTCTTTATTTCATGACCTTTGCCTCGTTTGCATCTGTGTTCTCCTCGTGCTAAGTGTCCCTACACAGTAGAGACATGGTCCCTGCAAAAATGGTGTGGGCACGGGGTCTGACCTCGGACTACACAAAGGCAGAGGAAAACATAATCATTAGTGTCAGGGGGGAAAATCTTACGAGGTAAAATTCAGATACGCTCCTGCCTTCAGACTTCTTAACCAATTAAAAAAAATCAAAAACCACAATTTCTCCTTCTCTGCCGTGTTTCATACTTTAATGCAGGGTGCACACAGATCTCCTGGACAATCGTCACAGGGGCAGGGTTTAGGGGAAGACTAACGTTACCAAATGACAGAGAAGGCAGTGATTCAGTCAGGCATCACTGTTTTGCCCAAAGACACAACAAATGCTTTTTGTTGTGCAAACAGATGTTGCCCCTGCCATATCCTCAGACTGAAAGCGTTCAGCTCTAACTCTGTGTCAATGAGCTAGCTTTCTAACAAATGCCTGCAGGCATACCACCTCCTGCCTGAAGCTTCTCAGTTTTCTCCATTCATTGCTTCCAAGTGTCCTACTGGACTCCTGGTGCGTACCTACCTCTCACCATCTGAGGTGCCAAACACAGCTCTTCACAACCTACATTAACTGTGCTTCACTCCGGGAACTTAGCTCCACAGGCTGCCTTTCACTTGCTTCTCTCTCTTGGTGCTAGGGATACTAGACTTTCCTCCTGTGGGATTGCTCATTTTAAAGGTAGCACCATAGCAAATCTAACCAACCCCCCATTAAAATTCCACATGCCTTATTTGCATGGTCTCACCCCACAAGGGTGCCCTGTACCTTATTTACAGTATTTACATTATTTAAGATGCATTCCCATGATGTGCCACAAGCTACTCACATTAGCATAGTCTTATCAAGGCTATGGAAAGGGTTTCAAAAATTATACCTAGAAGAGCCATCAAGTAATTTACTGCATTGCAGTTCCTTGTAAAAATTCAACTAAGGAACATTATCGGTCTATAATATATCATGTACTTACTGAAAAGTGTCTATAACTGATATATATTATCTATGCGGTAGTTATCTGCTTTCTAGTAATTTATACATACTATATTTGTTTAGGAATGTCTCCACTCATTTATATTTACTTGTTTCCTACTTCCTAAAATACAGACAAAACTATAAGAACTTTTTCATACATCAATGTGCATGCCCTCTTGAAAGCATTTGTTTCTAGGGACGTTCAGAGTAGGTGAGATGTGTACCTTAGATGGCATGAATGGTTAATTTTAATAAATGTGGTAAACCTTCTCCTCTAAGTGGCTTTATTATTCAATACAAGCAACATTTAAGAGCATCTAGATGTAGGAAATACATGTTCCTTCTTAATTTCCTGAACAGTATTTCTGTTAGCATTTGATACCGGATATTGCTACGTTTATCAATACAGTGTAAATATACAGACACACACACAAGCATCCCAACAATATAGGTAACAGAATAAATCTATGTTACCCTCAATTAGATGCTGGCAATATAATTAAAAATATTTCCAGCAGTTGTAAAGTCATTTTAAAATTACTTTGTGGAACCCAAACCAACTAAGTGGAATTAGCCTATACAGTAGTTGAAACACAGGAAGGCCACTCATTGAAAAGCATTATTTTCCAGAACCAGTTGTATTCTATCTTTCTTTTCTGAAAGGCTGTAGCTTTAAGTATGGAAAGTGTTCTTTTATCCCCTTTTCATAATAGTTGAAATCTGTTTTAACAGTGAAGGGAAAAGTGATTATCCATCATAGTACAATTTTGATATGGAAAAAAACGATAAGCTTTTAAAAGTTGCCCAGGTATTTATGTGCTTGGATAACCACAAAAGTGCTTTTGTTTAAGATCTCCTACATGACATGCAAATAGTCTTTATAGAGCAATGCTTGATTTGCCCCATTTTAAATTAAATTCCTGTGACTTTTTTTTCAGTCTACTGGATAGGAACATAGAATCTGACATATTGAATAAGTCCATTGCTCCATCAAATAGACTACTTTGTTTCAATGATAGTCTATAAAATGGGACTTTAGAGAAAAATAAAGTGCACACTGTGAATTTTGAAAGATCGTATCCAGTGTTCATGACTCAGGACTACATAAAACCTCACTATGAGCTCTAAGGTCAGGGAAAACTTTGCGCTTTTCCTTTACCATGGAAATACTTTGAGGGTATTTCTTATGTGCAAACTCACTGGCATCAGCAGAAGCGTATGTTGTATAAATTTCTTGCTTTAGCTAAATAGTACATTTATTTTAATTTATAAAAGATGTAAAGTTTTAATATTCAAATTTTATCCATTTTGCGAAAATCTGCTCTGCTATTTTTTATTGCCACTCAATTTAGAAATGTTACATGACCACAATACCTTGGATTCTGCTGAACTGAGCACTGTTCCTGTGAGCTATTCTTGTGTGAGTAAAAGATTGGCCGCTATTTCACTGTAATGAAACCACATTTATTTCAGAAAATCTGGTTTTTATATTAGTTATTTTCAGCCAATGCTTAAATAAGGATCTATTATAATGTGTTTCTATTTGCATCATCATCATCATTATTTAGAATAACCTAACAAACAAGAATAAACAATATTCCATCCTTTTACATCAATGTATATATGTATATATATATTTTTTTTCCTTCAGATTTTGGTCAATGAGCTGTATAGCAAAAAACATCCCCAGTTCTGCACATTCCCTGTAGAAGAGTTTTTTGTCATGGGACTTTGCATTATCTTCTCACACTGAGTCTGGGACGGCTATGTGATTTAAATCTCATGAAGACTTACTGTTTCAGAAACGCACAGGACAGTTCTACCCTGCCCCATTAGGGCCACCATGAGTCTGAATTCAATGGCAATGACTGCTCTGTTCTTGAGAGGAAGGTTTATTCAGATCTCATGTATTCATAGACTTAAAAAGAGTGCACATGTATTTTTTGATCTTCTTTCTTTATTATTTTCTTGGCAATTGTGCCACTTGCCGAAGAATAGATCTATGAAAACATTCGGGATGCTAAGAGTACTGAGGCATAGCCATATCACTTAAGCTCCCTTTCAGCCTGAGAGCTAGCCCATTGTTATATCCATTGGGGAGACTAATGAGCTACCCGTATCAGAACTGCCTACCAAAGGCCAACCAAAACCCAAAATACAGATCTGTGAGCTCAATTAGTGCCTTTTTTTATGTACAAAGGCTTTATCAATGTTGGTTACACAGAATTTTCATGAAAATAGATAATTAAAACTGGCAGTTCATTTTACTAACAAGAAGGAGCATATAAAAATGAAATTAACACACTGATTGTTAATAATTCATTTAATAAGTTGTCCTAATATAGCTAAAGTTTGTGGAAGAACTTTTCAATTCCCTTAAATATCATTGAATAATTATACACCAAAGACTCTATCTTTTTTTTTTTTAATAGAGAGGGAGGTGGGCGGAAGGGAAGCTGGTGGAATAGACTCGAGGACTCTTGTCTGAGGCATCGTAGCAGGTTATTTGAAGGAAGATAAATGCCAGGTAGACAAAACGTGAGTGTGAAGGATTCGAGTATGGGACGTGCGAACTCGGCTTGAAAGCAACAAAGGCAGCAACTGTGACTGAGCAGCCTGGAGAAAGAATGTTAGCAAATTTTTAGGGATTTTGAATCAAAGTAAAATTTTTGTATAAATATTCAGAAGAGGATATCATTCAAGGGATATCCTTTGCTGATATCACATGGACATAGGCTCAAAGCCAATAATACCAGAAAGATGTTTATTCGTGTTTCACTGACTATGCAAAGACATTTGATTGTGCAGACCAACATAAACAATAGATAACTTTAAGAAAGGTGTGAATTTCAGATGCTTCATTGTGCTCATTTGGAACTTGTGCATGGACATAGCTGTAGCTGTGTAAGCAGGACAAGAAAATGCTACGTGGTTTGAAATAAAGAAGAGTCTCCGCAGGGTTGTAGCCTCTCAGCATACTTGTTCAAGGATATGCTGCCTGACTGATGCATGAAGCTGGACAATATAAAGAAGGGTATCAGATTGGAACAAGGCTTATTAACAACCGGAGGTGTCCAGATGCCAAAAACGTGAGAAGGAATCGCATCATTGAGGTCAGGTACAGGGACGATTGTGAGGATGGTGCAGAGTCATGCGGTGCTTCCTTCTTATGTGCATAGGATTACTATGGGTCGGAGCCAGCTCGATGCCATCTAACAACTTTGTAAGATGAACATCCATCGGTGGCTGTTTTAGCAGAACATAAGCAAACACTTGACTTTAGCTTGAGAATAAATTTAATGGAGAAAACAGAACCATGAGATCAGTCAGGAAGCTCCAGCAAGAATGTAAGTGAAGGCACTAGAGGCAGAGGATATTGGGAGACATTATCAAATTCTTTACTATTTTGCCATAGACTCAAACTTACGTTTCAACAGACTAGACATGGCATGTAGGAAAATATTAAGGAAATATTCCTCACAGTTAAAACAATGGTTTCTAAACATAACTCACTTTATTTATAAATAACTATAATATTTTCATTTTGAGTTTGTAAAATTGATTATCATTTACTTGTCTTGGATGTCACATCAGTTATAATTTTACCTAATTTATATATGAATGCTGAAATATAGGTTGGAAAATAGGGGTTATTAATTGATAGAATCTTTATAGATTTGACTCTAACATAGACACTTGCTTGGCCAAATGACTGGAAGACATCTATACTTGTGCCTACTTCAAGGAAAGGTGAGCCAAATAAAACTCAGTCTCAATATAAAATGATATCTTTGATCTCATTGATACATCCAAGTAAAATTTTGTTGAAGTACATCCAACCAAGGTTGCAGCAGCACATTGACAGGGACCTGCCAGAAATTCAGATCACATTAAGAAAAGGATGCGGAAGAAGGAATATCACTGTTGATATCTGATGAATATTGGCTCAAAACAGAGACTACCAGAAAGGTATTTATTTATTTCTCATTGACAATGAAAAGGCATTCAAAGGTGTGGATCATAATAAACTTCAGATAACCCAGAGACGAATGGGAATTTCAGAACACTTCGTTGCGTTCATTGGGAACTTGTGCATGGATCAAGAGGCAGTTGTTCAAACAGAGCAAGGGAATACTGCATGGCTTAACATAGGGAAAGGGCACCTGACAGGACTGTGTCCTCTCACCATACGTGTTACATCTATATGATGAGAAAAATCATCAGAAAATCTGGATAATATGAAAAAGATGAATTATTAGGATTGGAGGATGGTCACGTGGTAACAAATGCAGAGGTTTAAGAGGTGTGTATCTACAAATCACAGAACACCAAGGATTGGAAGTTAAAAATTCTTGCTTGAAAAATCCTGAGAGCACAACCAAACCAAAATCAAACCCACTGCCATCAGAATTGATGGTAAACCTGTGTAGGGTTTGCAAGACTGCAAATCTTCATTGGGAAGACAGCCTCGTCTTCCTTCAGAGGAGCAGCTGGAGAGTTTGAGGAGCCCAACTCGAGATGAGCTGTCCAATGCTTACTGTACTACCACAGTTCCGACAGTACTACCACAGTTCCCGTCAGAGCATTAAGACAAAGCAAAAAACCAAAAATGGGAACACAGACGCACAGTCAATTCTGACTTATGGCAACCTATGTAGGGTTTCTGATTCTGTAAATGTTTCTTCCCAAAGACAGCTAGTAGATTTGAACCCACACCTCTGAAATAAACAGTTCAATGCTTACCTGCAGTGATACCAGGTCTCCTTTATCAGACACAATAGCCCTTCTAAATTTTTTACTTAGACTTCCTATCCCTAGAACGATGAGATAATTATAATTACCAGTTTTTGATAATTTGTTACAAAAGCTCTAGGAAACTAAAAAAGATATAAATTATTTAGTTCTTCCCAAATATGGACCTCTACATACTATTCTTTATTTTGCTGCTTCATTCTCCTATTAAAATCTATAACTTATTCCAACATTTTGATTTCAATCCATACTGACACTTTCTGACAGACTAGAACCGCACTGTAGGTTTCTGAGGCTGTAACTCTCTGTGGCTATAGAAAGCTTCATCTGCATCTAGCAGAATGACTGGTGGATTTTGAACCTAACTGCTAACCTAAAAGCTAGACGCCTAATGAGTAACTGAAAAACAACAAGCACATTCCTATGAAAATTAGGCTTATAAATACTTCTATATTTTAAAATTCAGAGTATTAAAAAACTATTATTTTTTTGAACAAGGTATCTATTCCCTAGTTGATGTGTCCTTTGATTTTCTCTAAATCAAGTTCATTAATTGTCTCATTCAATTTTTCTAAATACAGAACAATTTTGTACTGAGTCAGTTATGACAGTAGGACGCTCAAACAGGAGATCTTCTGCATGCAATGAAATAGGAGAATAGATAGTCTCATCGCCCTTCAACTATATGTTTAAATTGCTAACCTTCAGGTTTGACTTTCTGTATTAATCTCTATTTATTTAACTGTATTAAACAAAATGTAATACAGAGATATATAAGCAATAAATATTTTAGCTTCCATATGAGAAATATACTCTTTTCCAGAGAAGCAAATCACTAAAAGATACCACAGAGCTCATGTCGATTACTCCTCAAAGGACATGGGATCATCAGGAGGATTTACTATGGAAACGTTTCACAAGATCTGAAAACTGCTTTGGTGAGAAGAAGGCCAGGAAAAATTGTTCTGAGGAATTTTTTTCCCATCCTATCACAACAGTATACTTTTGAAGATGGTGAGGACTGGCTTATGAGAATTTCCTTTGAAACCCTTACCCCAAACACCCTGCAGCTCTGTTCCTGACAATCCAGACTTCTTTTTGTTCTCAAACTAAAAGAACACCGAAAAGGAACATGAATTGAATGCCTAGAAGCAGCTAAAATCAGCATTTTGACTTTGCAAAAATCAAGAAGAGGAGAATTCTTCAGGGAAATGTTAAAGTGATGAATGCAAGGCCTTTATAAGTGCGCAGACCCAGGGCGGGTAGATGCCAAAATATGTCTCCATATTTTTATATTTTTGCTTAATAAAGATATATTTTTACTGATATTTAGTTCATGTTATATAATACTAATAAATGAGGGCATAATTTTAGCATTTATTGTTTTGCATATTAATTATTACCCATAGTAAACTCTTTGCCTTCATCTTTTGAATTTGGATATGGAGTTGATGTTTGTATTTACCTTTTGAACTATGGTGAACCATCTTGTGTTGACAGAATAACTGTCGAGCAATGATTAACTGTTGGGTTCTTTCAAACAATTTAACTAAATACTTTGTCTTAATGTTTCCTTAAACACTGAAACATTACATTTTTCCTTACATTGGTAGGAGGAAGACTGACAGGCACACATTTTTCAATTTCATCCTCTCCCACCTCTCCACACTCTACTTATCTTCTTCTCTGATTTCCTCTTCCTTCTTTTCCCAAACTAATACAGAGATTGTTTGCATATGATTTTAATTTTTTAATTTAGAGAATATTTTTTAATTGCCTTACTCTTTCTTCAAGTGTGAGCATCTCAACAATACTTGTTTATATTGATATAATTTTGTTTTCCAACTTTCCAACTAAACAGGCAAAGGCATGTTGTTATTAAATTTCAAGGTCTGTGTCATTAAGATTAGAAATTGAACAAAGAGAACATTTTTTTTAACTTGACTTCTCACTGCCTATTTCCTTTGACATGAAAATTACTCCTAATTTTTGCACATATTACATGGGTTTTTATAAGTGTATTTATGCTCTGCTTAAAAAAAGACATCTAAAAATTTCTAGTCCACTATATCCCCTTTGTTTTAAGAAAGCATTCTATAATTTTGTTTTTGCATTACTGATATGCTTTAAAAATTTTCTTGAAATTCCAAAAAGTCAGTTCACTATCTTATTTTTCTGACGCAAGTTTCAATTGTTTCAGTCCTGTTCTGTACATTCTTCTCTTTTACTTTTACTTAGCATTTCTCTAATGTTCATGCACTAATTAACTCTCCATTAAAATATTATTATCAGCATTCATGGACATATAGCTGCCATGTCTAGATTAATTTTCAATAATGATCATTTAGGAAGTAGATGTTATGCCAAATCAGATGGAAAACCAAGAAATGAATCAATCTTTTTCAAATAGATCACATTTCAAAATCTGAAGTGAACACAGGATTGCATTTAAATAGGATTTTGACAAAAACTGTTGATCTATTTATTACTTCATATTAAAACTAATGTTTCTATAGTAACATAGGAAAATAGATCTTACATTATTAAAAAACATATTTAGGAATACATAGTCACACTGCCAAATATTATTGTTCAACTTTCAACGATTTCAAGAAGTAGCATATCATCAAGTATCAATGATATTGCAGAATTCCATACTGCATCATGTCATTAGCAAAAGATAAGGAATTGATATAATACCAATTGAAATGTTTCATCAAGATAATGAATCACTATACTTACCTGGCAGGGGAGAGACTATGATCATGAAGGTGGTTTTCCCAGGGCGAGGCTTATCCATTGCACTTCGGATGCGCTGACCCCTACGATTTCCCCAAATGTGGGCGATTCGACTGCATAATTTGTGGTAGTGGGGGACTGCGTCCGCACTCTTCCTTGAAAAATAAGATAAGGAAGCACTAAAGGCATTCATTCATTTATGTCAAAAATTTGGAAGGGAACTACCTGGCCAATCATCTGGAAGTGATACGTTTTTGTACCCATTCCAAAGAAAACTGACCCTGAATAATGTAGAAATTAACACAATATTAATAATAATGTACACATATTAACATTTTGCAAAAAAATTATTCAAAATTAAGTAAGCAGCACATTGACAGGGAGCTGCCAGTATTTCAAGCCAGATTCAGAAGAGGGCTTGGCAAGCGGGGTATCACTGCCTGGTACAACTTGGCTAAAAGTAGAGAATACCAGAAAGATGTTTACTTATGTTTTATTGACTATACAAAGACATTTTACTGTGTGTACCATAAAAAAATTATGGATCACATTGAGAAAAGTTGGAATTCCTGGACATTTTATTGTGCTCATGTGGAACCTCCACAGGGACCAATAGGCACTATTTGAACATAACAAAGGAAAATTGCTTTGTTTAGAATCAGGGGAGATCTGTGTCAGGGTTGCATCCTTTCACCTTACTTATTCAATCGGTGTGCTGAGCATAGTTTCTGAGAAGCTAGACGATATGAAGAACATGGTGGCAGGTTTATATAGTAATTCATTTCATATTAAAAATTTGTGATAGGTTATGACCTAACCTTGCTTGCAGAAAGCAAGGAGGACTTAAAGAGTTTGCTAAGGAAGATCAAGGGCTGAAACCTCTGTTATAGATGGCAGCTTGAGATCTTCCAAACTGGACCATTAGACAACATCATGTTGAGAGAACAATGCATTTCATTTTGATTGAATGCACATTCAATATGTATGCATATGCTAGTCAAGAAACCAAAGGCATCTTGCATTGGGTCAGTCTGCTGTTCAAAAGCCCCTTAAATGTTTGAGAGCAAAGACGTACTTTGAGGACTAAGGCAGGCCTCACCAAAGATAAAGTATTTTTAATAGCCTCATCTGCATGTGAAAATTGGACATGAAAAGGGACGCCAAAGAAAATTTGATGCATTTGAATTGTGAAGAATAATCCAATTATGTTGGAATGTCAGAAGAAATAAATTTACGTTGAAGAAATAAATCCGAAGTATTTCTTTGCAGGGGAAACTTCCTGCATACTTTGGATATTATCAGAAGACATTAGACGTCATGCTTGATAAAGCAGATAGTCAGGGAAGGAAAAAAAATCTTAACAACAAAAACAAAAAGACCTGGCACAGGGACTGTAACAGTTTTGAGGATGGCATAGGGTCAGGTGTAATTTCATTCTGTTGTTCATAAGGACATTAATATTCAGAGCCAAAAGGACAGCCCCTAATAAAGCAGGTGCAATTTATTTAAAGTACATTTAAAAATTGTTTTGTACTAATGTCTTTGACAAATACATATCATTGTATAACCCCAATCCCTGTCAAAAGGGAAAACATATCTATCTTATTGGAATATTCGCCTGCCTGAACCCATAATCTTAACTCACCCCACCCCAACCCCAACAACTGCTAATATAACTTGTGCAATGTGCATGTCTTATGTCTGGATATATAACTATACATTTGTATAGAACAAATTTTAATTTAAAATAGTTCTACTTTTTAGCATCCCAATCAACAGTTCTAAACTGACATATGTTCTGTCCTTGACACATGGTGATCTCTGTAGTACACTGGATTGCTCCTTAGAATTTTCATGGCTATGACAGTAGGTCCCCAAGATTTTTTATGAAGCCATTGGCTGGGTTTGAGATCTAAACCTTAGGGAGCACAGTCTTAAAAGTCTTGTGTACTATACAAAGACATCTATATGCACACACTTATAAATAGGTGTTTTCATTAAGTCTCAAAAGTCTTGTATCCTATACAAAGACATTTATATGCACACACTTATAAATAGGTGCTTTCATTAATGTCCCATTAGTGAAATCATTTATCTAAATGATTGATGAGGTTTATTATATTAAAATTGTACTGTCCTCAAATTGACTCCAAATCATAGTGCTCACAGGGGAGAGGGTAGAACTTTCTCATGGTACCTCCCCAGCTGTCCATCTCTGCAGAACAGAGTGCCATAACTCTCCCCCTTCAGAATGGTTATTGGGTTTTAATGGATGTCTTTTAAATTAACCTACAACTTCATCACCAGTGCTCTTATGATTCAGCTTTCTTTATGTCTGAACATCACTTAAATATTTTTCTGAAGTTTTATTATTAATACCATCAAAGAACAATATATAGTAACATAAAGAAGTGCCAAAAACTATTACAGTGATGTAAAACTCTACTCAGGAAAAATGTTTCTGACATTTAAAAAAATAGCAAAATTATTGCTTTTCTAGGACCTAGTGTTCTTTATAATAGTCATTTATAACACACATTATGAAACTTGTCTTTCTCAGCTACTTGCATTTAGATGAACTACTCTAGTGATTTTTGAAGGTTAAAATTAGAAGTATTAAAGCTGATTGTGATTGAGATTGAAACTTAGCATTCATTTTTAGTGAGGATCAAAGACATTTAATACACTTTCACTTCAGAAAACTCTGAAAATCCTTGTATAATAATATAGGGAAAAAATTGTAAGATCTCCACATGAGCAGTCACCCTTGTGCTTCAATAATGATACAATTAGAAATAATATTTGTATACTAATTCACAATGATATTCTTTATATACTAATTTATAATTATGTTTATTTTTCTTAATTTATTTTAAACATTCTGTATCATTTCTACAGAAAAGTTTAGATATTATTAAATATTAAAATATATCTTATCATACCAAATTGAATGACTAGAGTCAAGGGATAAAATTTTAAAAAGAGAGAGAGAAATCTGAATCCTACTGCACGTTTTCCCTTCTTTGTCGCTGAAGAGAGAGAGAGAGACTCAGTGAGATGTACTGGCACCGTGACTGCAGCAATGGACTCGGACATGAGGACACTGGTTAGGGTGATGGAGAGTAGCAGGGCTTCCTTCTGTTGTCCATGCGGTCCTTATGGGTCGAAGCAACTGAGAGTGCGACATACCAACAACCAGTGCATTTTTAGTGAGAATGTGAAAATAGGGTGGTCATTGTGCAAAACAGTTAAGCAATGCTCCAAAAGGTTAAAAACAGAATTACTGTATGATCTGTCAATTCCATTTATGTATATAGACCTAAGAGTCTCTAAGCAGGGAATCCAAAAACATGTGTACACTAATATTCATTGAAGCATTATTGATAGTAGTTAATGCTGATGAAAGGTTTTATCTCTTCCTTCTTTTGATTTACATCTCTTGAATACCCAGTGAGTGCAAGCATTTATTCATATATTTGTTGGCCACCTGGATATCTTCTCCAGTAAATTGTCTGTTCATATCTTCTGCCCATATTTCTCAAAAGATCATTTTATTGGGGGCTCTTACAACTCTTATAACAATTCACATATCAATTGTATGGAGCATATTTGAAGTCTCAAGGAACCAGAGGAAAAGTGTGTGTTTCATTGTTGCTTTACTGCACCCTGGTTGATTCACCCCTTCCCTGTGACCCTCTGTGAGAGGATGTCCCATTGTGGCCTGTGTATATATATTAATATGGCAGTACACTGAGGGATTGATGGATTTCGGGCCTCTGCTCATACCCTCCCTCAATGCAAGAACAATTGGCATTCTGTGGTGTTCACCCTTCCTGGCACAATTGCTGAAGACAAAATGGTTGCATAAACAAATGTAGTGAAGAAAGTGGATGGTGTCCAGCTATCAAAAGATAAAGCATGTGGGGTCTTAAAGATTTGAAGGCTTTAAGTTAAACAAGTGGCAATCTAACAGAGAAGCAACAAGCACACATAGAAGAAGGACACCAGCAATCATGAGGTAACTTCAGGACCAAGTAACAGGCATCAAAAGACCCCAAACAAACAAACAAACAAATCAACACATATTGCTGAGAATGAGGGTGTCAGAGCAGAGACCCCAAACCCATATGCCCATTTTTAATTCGAATTTTTAAAAAGTTAATTATTGAGGTTTCAAATTTTTCTATATATTTTAGAGATTAATCTTTGTGCAACACACCATTGCTCACATTTTTCCCATTCTATACACTTTCCTTTTAATATTTTGATGAAATATTTTCCCTAACAGAAGTGTTCTATTTTTATACGATTGCTGTCCTCTACTTTGTATTTTTATGAGTGTGTGTGTTGTTGTTTGTTATGTTTGATAGTGTGCTTATACCATGCCTGTAGACTCCTCTGTTTGTCCCATTTCTCCATAGTTTATGGTTCTACAGTTTAATTGGGGATATTTAATTCATCTTGCATGTCATATGTTATGGAATGAAATATGAGTCCTGTTTTATTCTTTTTCAAGAAGAAATCCAACTTTGTTAACGCAATTGAAGCTTGTTTATCCTTCATCAACACACCATATGTCTGTAGTTGGAAGGATTTATTTCTGGGTTCTCCATTCACTTCATTGATTTACATATATATTGTTTTATCAGTATCAGATGATTTTGTCTACTGGGACTGCGTAGTAGGTGGTAAGGTAGGAAGTGAGAGGCCTCCTTACTTTGTTCTTCTTCTTCAATAGTGTTTTGCTTACCCTGGGTCTCTTTCATTCTGTATAAAGTTAATGATTAGTAATTCCATCACTTCAAAGAATAATACAAGGATCTGGATGGGAACAGCATGATACTTACAAATATCTTAGAGTAGTGTGACATTTTCACAATATTAAGTCTTCTTAACCTTGGGTATGAAGCGTTCTTTCATTATGCATGTCTCTTGGTTCCTTGTAGTGTTTTGTAGTGTTCTTTATTAAGGTCATTTTTTCTCTGGCTGTTGATTCCTAGTATTCCATCTTCTGGATATGTATTGTAAATGGTCTTGCTTCCTTGATCTGCTTTTCATAATTCTCTTCATTAATATACAGGAATAGAGTAAGTTGTACATTGATATTGTATCCTGCCACACTTCAATTATTTCCAACAATTTTATTATTGAGTCTTCCAGGTTTTCTACATATAGTATAATATCACCTATAAATAGAAGGAATTTACATTTTATTTGCCAGTTTGATTGACTTAGTGTGTGTGTGTGTAATAGCTCAGGTAAGACTTCCAGCACTATATTGAATAAGAAGGTAAAAAAAGAGTATCCTTTTTTGTTTTCCTATTCACAATAGGAATGCGTTCAAATTTTCCCCATTGCTGTTGTTGGTTTATTATTGGATAGGATTTTATTTGGAATTTTTGCATCTAGATACATAAGAGATATTTATCAATGATTTTCTATTATGTTGATATATTTGCTCAACACAGGGGATTCTGCTCATAGCTAAAACTCACTAACTGAATGCTCACCCATAGTAACCCCATATGGGTTTCCATGATTGTAACTGTTAAAAGACTAGAAAACCCAGTCTTTCTCCTGAAGATCTACCAGTGCTTTCAGATAACTGACCATGAGAATCACAGCCCAACCTGTAACCACTTCACCCTCAAGGCTCCTGGCTTTGTTCACAATTACTATCAGGCAAATTCTATGAGCATCCTCCTCCACCTTCTTACCAGACCCATGCAGGAAAAGCTCATCGGTGAGAAAGGTTTTAGCTAGATTAATCACATTAGATAATTTCCTGGCTGTACAAGTGTGTTTCTAGAAATGTGTCCATTTTTCCAAGTTTTAAAATCTGTTGAAGCACGGTTCTAAAGGACGTTGCTATTATTAGGTCTCATTGAGATCTTTCTGACTTATGCGACAGCAAACCTAAGCACTGCCATGACAATGGTTCTCGTGTTTGAGCCCATTGTAGCACCTTGGATCTTTCTTTCCTGTCTTTTTAATGAAGCTTTGCTTCATTCATGAATGGTGTCTATTATGTCATTTCACAGCTCATCTATTCTTTTGTGATTAATTTTTTCCCCCTCATGATCATCAATCATTTTATTGGAGGGCTCTTACAAGTCTTCTAACAATCCATCATTCAATTGTATTAAGCACTTTTGTACATATGTTGCCATCAACATTTCCAAAACATGCTCTTTCTATCTGAGTCCTTGGTATCAGCTACTCATTTTCCCCTTCCTCCCCCACCCTCATGAATCCTTGATCAATTATATATTATTATTGTTATTTTGTATCTCACATTGTCCATTGTCTCCCCTCCCTTCATCCACATTTCTGTTATTAGTTCCCATCAGGGCATGGGGGGGCTACATACCCAACCTTTTGATGGTTTCCTCTGGTCTCTCCCACCCCTCTGCCCCCACCACCCCCCTATCCTCAAGATCTCGTGACTCCCACTACTGTTGCTGAGGTCCTGATGTCCTGACGCCCATGTGTTGAGAGCTCTTATCTGTACCAATGTGTATACTCTGGTCTAGATGGATTTGTAAGGCAGAACTGGGTCATGGTATTGGGGGGAGGAAGAATTCAGGAACTAAAGGAATAATGTGTGTTTTGTCAGTACTATGCTGCACCTTGGTTGACTCGTCCCTTTATAATCCGTCTATAGGTGGATGTCCAATTGTCTGCAGATGGGCTTTGGGTCTTTACTCCAAACCCCCTCTTTCACATTAATATAATTTTTTACTCTGGATCTTCTGGTACCTGATACCTGATTAGTGTTTAACGCATCATATCTGTTCTGGGGATGCTCTTCAAATTCAAGTGAGTTATACCTGTCTTGCACTTGTTTTAATTGGCAGTCAGTTGCAAAGTCACCTCCTGGCTAAATTTTAACTGATCTGATCTATTTTTTCTTCATTGATTTTCCCACAGATGTAGCCCGTGGTAGATATATAAGTGTTTGTCAATTTGAGGAGTAAGAGTGTAGGGGTGGAATCTAGCTTGTCAATCAGATCATAGCTAATGAGGCCTCTGTGTGGGCATGGCCTTCTCCTGAGAATTCTTGGAAATCCAGTATTTCCTCCTTGGATGTAGGAGAGACTCTCTGCTCACACTCTGGGAGACATCGCAGCTAACAAGACACTTGGACCCACCCTGGTATAGAGATCCCTGCCAGCGCTGACATGTTTCCAATGACACTGGATCCAAAGACTTTCTACCCACTGGCCTGTGATCTTCTACATTCGGTGACATTGCATGTGTTTAGTGAATCTGAAGAAGACGTTTTAGATTGGTATCAGACATATGGGCTAATATCTGACTTATGGACTATATCAGACTGGGCTGCGATGTTTTCTCAATGTTCAATTGCTCTTGTATATAAACTTCTTTCTTATACACATATGTATGTCCATGGATTTGTTTCTCTAGTCTACCCAGACTAACACATAGCCCTTTGAATATTTATGTATGACACCTGGAAAACTCCATGTGTATTTTTAGTTGCTTTAAAATAGTATTTATAATGAAGTACTGATTCTTTTAAAATTCTATCATATGATCTTCCTTCTCATTTCTAAACCAAGACCATATTTTTCCACCACTTTTCTGCCGTCCTTGTTTCCAACTTTTCATTCCAGTAGCCAATAATGATAAATGCATCTTTATTACATGCTTGATCAATTTTAGACTGAAGATATTGGTAGAATTCTTCAATTTCTACACCATTATCTTTTTCAATGTTTTACTCAGCTTCAAACTTAACTTACATAGGAGTAATTGATGTTATGGTCTACATTCAATCCCAGCTCTGTTTTAGCTGATGATATCCAGCTTGGTTTCATTCTATAGATGTAATCAATTTGATACCTATGTATTCTATCTGAGAAAATTCACATACGTAATTGTTGATTATGCAGCTGGAAAAAAAAGACACACTGATATTTTGATTACCCAACTCAATTCAATGCAAATTCATGTTCAAACACCAAAAAATTCAAGAACTGAATATATTGTCCCATATGAAATAATGGAAACCCAAATAATTGGTTCTGAGGCCCCAAAACTTACACATATAAATTCATTTTCCAGGATTTTAGCGCAAAGTTAACAGCTGTAGCCTGTGATAATACCCCTAAAATATCTAAACACAATAGAGTACATTAAATAACAAACACAATACAATAAATATAATTAACTTATTTTTCATTATGTTTTGTTGTTTTAAATCTGTGAGTTAGGGGCATGGTACACTAACATAGTCTAAACTTTAAAAGCCCAAGTAGCATTCCCAAACAAGAAAGTGGGCCAATCTTTCATAGGTTTATGGACTGGAAATGCTTTCTACAGTTTAGTAATGAAGGCCCTTTGGGGCATTTTCCCCCCAAAATAAAATGTCTGGTTTTATCATTGCTGAGCACTTGCTGAGTAATGAAATCCACAACCTATACATATTCAGCAAGTTCAGCCATGAATTTAACAACCTTGTCTACTGGGCTGGCTATAGAAACAAAATCATTGACACTCACATAGAAAAGGGAACTTTATATCAAGAAGTAATTGTCCTTCAATAAAACATCCTAGCCTAGTCTAGATGAAAGCCATAAGTACTATTAGTCCAGGAATTCCTCTTGAGACTCATGCAGCACATGCAATGATGCTGAATATAGGAAAACTACAGGCCAGCAATTGGCAAGCCCTGTAGATCAAATGGTGGTGGAAGCATCTCCAGGGCTCTGGTTGCCATCAGCATGGCTCCATGAGGCTTGTCAACATATAGATGAAGGAAAGAAAGAGTCCCCAGAGCCTTCATGAGAAAGCTGCACCCACAAGGAGGGATCATCTGACTGTGACCTGATTGACAGGTGAGACTCCACCTGTGTTAGGGTTCTCTAGAGAAACAAAACCAGAACACTTATGATTTTCTATATATCTATCCATATATACATACAAAATGAAGAAATCAACAGCTTATCAGTCCACTGAGCAGTACAGAGGGCTCAGTTCAGCTCACTTCTGTGAGACAGTTAAAATACTGGCAGTCCTTCAGCTCACAAGGGCTGCTGGGTGCAAGTCAAGGAAGCAGACAGCTGAGTATTCTGTAGAGCAATACAGGCATTCAAGCCTCAGGCAGCAAACAGCAGGGAGGGTCACCAACAATCAGCCAGACAGCAGGGCCCAACTCCACATTTCAAATGATGTATACACCAGCAGTGTGGTGAAGCAGGTCTTGAAGGAACCTCAAACTATAGTGACACGGTCCATGGGTTGGGTGTCCCACAGGTAGTGTAGCTCACAAATTGAGGCAGAGAACTAGCTAAGGCAGCTGCACGCACACTGGTCCAATCATCAGAGAGCAAGAGACAGACAGGCAAGGCTTGTCATGCCATTTAACTCTTTGCCCTTCAATTGAACTGTAACCTTATTAATCCCACATGTGTTTATTGGTCAGGTTGGCACAATAAACCGACCGATCATATCACCCCTTCATTCTTTAATTAAGTTTACATGAAATTATGTTAATACCACAATTTGTCTTTATTGCATTTTCTTTTTTTTTTTAACAATTTATTGGGGCTGATACAATTCTTTTCACAGTTCATACATATACATACATCAATTGTATAAAGCACATCTGTACAGTCTTTGCCCTAATCATTTTTTTCTCTTTTCTTCTTTTACATTTTATTAGGGACTCAAACAACTCTTACCACAATCCATACATATACATACATCAATTGTATAAAGCACATCCATACATTCCCTGCCCCAATCATTCTCAAGGCATTTGCTCTCCACTTAAGCCCCTTGTATCAGGTCCTCTTTTTCCCCCCCCCTCCCTCCCCATTCCCTCCTCCCTCATATGCCCTTGGTAATTTATACATCGTTATTTTGTCATATCTTGCCCTATCCAGAGTCTCCCTTCCCCCTTTCTCTGCTGTCCCTCTCCCAAGGAAGAAGTCACATGTGGATCCTTATAATCAGTTCCCCCTTTCCAACCCACTCACCCTCCACTCTCCCCGCATCGTCTTCTTCTCTTTTTGACTTTTCAAACTAGTCAGGGCTGGTTTTGAATATTTGGGACTGCTTAGCATTTGCCTCTGCAGAATTTTCATTAAATCACTATGGAGGTGTTTAGTCTTCTCTCATATCACTGTCTCAGATATGCCACTGCTATTCAGTTGTTTCTGATTCATCCAAATTAACACTAGCTTTTGAACCCATTAAATGGTCTAGGATTTTTATTTTGTAATTAATGATTTCACAACTTTCACTATATTAGTACCCTTAATTTTTTTCAAAAATATTGATACTTTCGACTTAGATTGTACTTATCCACCAATTCAGAGAAGAGGCAACCTGATTCACATTTAGCAATTATTTCTTGCTTTAACTCTATCTTAGTTTTCATAGATTTCCTCTTAGTTTTATTGCTTTAAACACTAACTTTCTTTGAAGCTATGATTATAATATTTTACGCAAATAAAACACCAAAAATCGCAATGATGACTGTTTTACTGCACTTGCTTAAGCACTGTATGTTGTCTCAGCAGAGGGCTACACTTAGACTGATGTCACCCTTAGTATCTGCTGGAGACTCCATACGCGACCCACTCTTGGCCCTTGTAGGTATTTGCAAGTGGGAACAAACTTATGAACACTGAGCAATTTTTTTCAAACTTTCTTGTTGAAGTAATGGAAACTTTGAGCTTGTCAATGTTCAGCAATCAAAGTATTATAGAATTTTAAATGAATAAGTTGTTGGTCTTATGAAATACTTTCATATTATAGCCATATTTTACAACTATTGATCCTTTCTCTTTATGTCCAAGTTTCTCATTACAATTACATTGCGCAATGCATGTTTGATCAATTTCAGACTGAAGAAGTTGGTAGGATTTTTCAATTTCTTGATTATCTTTTTAGTCAGCAGTTCTCAACCTGTGGGTTGCAAACCCTTTCCAGGTCAAATGACTCTTTCACAGGGAGCACTGATTCATAACAGTAGCAAAATTACAGTTATGAAGTAGCAATGAAAATAATTTTATGGTTGGGGAGGAGTCACCAAACATTCAGAACTGTATTAAAGGGTTGCAGCATTAGGAAGGTTAAGAACCGCTATTTCAGTGGTTGGTGTCTAATTTGAATAATAGTTGGCATTAATACATCTTCCTTGTAGGTGTGTGCATCAAGACAGTATTATTCAAGACAGCACTGTTCTTCTAGAATTTGAAATGTTCTTTTGTTATCTAAAATATTCTATTCCTCTAGAATTTGTTATTCCTGCCACATTAATGTCTATGATAGTCTGATACTGTATGGCCAATCCTAGTCCATTTCTGTTCTCTAATGCCTAGAATACATGCTACTGTTCTATTTTATATTCTACTTCTAATTTTCCTAAATTCAGGTTTTATATATTCTACTTTCTAATTTTGAATGTTTGTTGGTAGCTTTTTATTCTCATTTTGAATCATGATCCCACCAGCAAATGTAGGTCCCCAAAGCTTTGTCACAACCATCTCATTAATACTGATACTAGTTTGAGAAGGTAGATCTTCCTTGTCATACTTGAGTGCTGGCGAATTTAAGGGTCTTATCTTCTAGCACTGTATCAGGAATTGTTTCACTGCTGTTCATAAAATTATTAGTGACTTATCCTTCTCAAGTGAACCACCTACATCATCTTCCAAGATGGTTCTGAGCTTGTATACAATGGACAACAGTACTTTTGTTGGAAATATTGGTAGCAAAGCTTCCAGCATTGCAGAGCATGCAAGTAATCACATTATGACAAACTGACCTATGAGAGGGATAATTCAAAAAGAAAGAAAAAAGGTTGCTTCATGACAGAAAACAATGCGTTCACTTATGACTTTTTCCCTGCAACATCATCATCTTAGCCTTTATTCCCAGATCAATTTATCAAATTGTCCAACTTTGTTTTTCAACATATTATATGCCTATGTCCTACTTAATTTGCATCTTATAATAACACCAATAAGCATTCATAGTCAAAAAAATTTTGTGTAGTCACTAATGTACTGGTACATATCTTTCTAGCATTCTTTACTTCCAGTCACGATCCACCTGACATCAGCAATGGTATCCTTTATTCTATTTCCTCTTCTAACTATGACTTGAATTTCTAGCATTCTTCCTGTTGATGTACTGCTGGGAACCTATTTGTGTTATCTTCAGCAACGTGTTAGCAATTGAATATTGAGAATATATCCCAGCCCAGTCCATATCAAGCCCATAAGTCCAATATTAGCCCATATGTCCAATACCAATCTATAAACTCCTCTGCATACAGCCCAATGCAGGAGGATCACAGAGCAGTGTGTTGGAAGTCTTGTGGATCCAGTGGTGTTGTAAGCATCTGAGTGCTGCCATGGTCTCCACATGACTTCTCCCATTACCAGGACTTGGGTCTATCAGCATAGTATCACATGTCTTGTCAGCAGAATGTCCCTCACGCAGTGAGTGAGCAGGGAGAGAGAAGTGTCTCCCACCTTCAAGCAGGAAATATAGGAGTTCCCAGAATTCTCAGGAGAAGGCAAGGCCTACACAGAAACCTCATTGGTTGTATCTTGATTGATAGACCAGACTACACCCCTTCTTTCTTAATCTTCTCAAATTGATACCATTATGTAACTACCACAATTCATTGGTCCATTTAGTCTCTCATGATGTAGTCAATACTTTCCTTCAGATCCATAATTCAAATTCATCAATTTATCTAAGTTAAATCTTCTTTACTTATTTTGATACATATGTGACAGCTGTAAATACCATAACTTGCATCAGGGATAATTTAGTTTCATAGTGTTATCTTTACTTTTTAACACTAAAGAACAAGATATTTTTGTAACAGATTTGCCAAATGCAATGTTTGTATAACTGCTTAATTTTTCTGACTCTTTTTTAGTCAATTTTGTTAAAATTTCTAGGAATCTGTCCATTTTATACAAATTATCTAATTTTTTCAGTCTAGTTAAAGAATATCTAGTTTGTGATCTTAGCAAGGTATGAATGCTTCCTTGTCTTAAAAAATATTTTTTATTTTGTGCCTAAGCTGTCCCACTAGAAACTATTCTATTCTATTATGGTGGGACGAAAAGAGTCATAGACTATATACAAAAAATAAGCATAAATGAATAAAATTTACTCATGAGAAAGCAATGCCATATATAGGGGAACAACTAGGGAACTAAAATCAACAACAAGGCAGATGCAGTGATCCTGGGGGTGTTGGAGCAACAGCAATCTAGCCGAGAGGAAGTACAAGAGGCAGAAGAAGTGTGAGTATGATTGTTGGAAAGGAAGAAGTTTAGAGAAAACAGAGGAAATATCTAGGAAGCAAAGCTCTGGATAGAGGTATAAACGTAGGTGTGCACGTATGTAAATATATTAATTCATAAAACTAGAGGTATTGGCAGAGGTACATATATTTATATGGCAATAAATTGAGGAAGTGCACAGACTTTGGGCCTCTACCCAAACCCTCCCTCAATGCAAGAAAACTCAAGCCCTAGCCCAATTCAGGAAGACTTAGCTCTAACAACCTGCTATTCTGTGATTCTTACCCTCCTGGCATGATCTCTGAAGACAAAATGGGTGTACAATCAAATGTGGAGAAGAAAGCTGATGGTGTCCAGCTATCCAAAGATATATCAACTGTGGTCTTAAAGGCTTGAAGTTACACAAGCAGTCATCGAGTAGAGAAGCACAAACTCAGGCAGAGGAAGTACACCAGCCTGTGAAATCATGAGGTGTCGACGGGATCAGGCAACAGGCATCAGCAGACCCAAAACAAACAGAAAAAAACATATTGTACTGGGGGGGGGTGGAACAGAGACCCCAAATCCATCTGTAGACAATAGGGCATCTCCTCACAGAAGGAAGGGATGAATGATCCAGGGCACAGTAAAGCACCAATGAAACACCCAATCTTCCTCTGGTTTCTTGAGGCTTCCTCATCCTCACTCTCATGACCCCAGTCCTGCCTTTCACTGCGGCTAGGCCAGAGAAGACTTCAGGACACATAGAGTTTTGGGAAAGGAGAGGGAAGAAACTCCAGGAGATGGGAGAAAGCGGTCTGTGTAAGATATGAAATTAATCGTAATTAATAATTTATCAAAGGGTCATGAGTGTGTGTGTGGAAGGGAAAGAGGATAAAAACAGGAGTTGAGATCGAGGGTTCAAATAGAATGTACATGTTTAGAAACTAATGATGACAGCATATGTACAAATGTGCTTGATATAACTGATGGATGGGTTGTTAGAAGAACTGTAAGAACCCCAAATAAATGAACTTTAGAAAAATAAAGTAGACTTGAGCCTGAGTGTATTATTCTTATCTTTCTTCTATAGTAATGATAAATATAAATTAATTCTACATGCAATAACATAAAAGAATGTTGACCAAAAGAGTACATTAAATGAAACACATTAAATATATAACAATGAAAGCAGGCAAAATGTTTCTATGTTAATGGGAATCAGAATGCAGTTATATTTGAGTGGCAATTACAAAGAAGGGACACAAGAACTGTTAATGTCAACTTACTTAAATTGTCTCTCAATTGACTTTTCTTTATATTTTTAGCTGCTGTCAAGTTAATACCAGCTCATGTAGAATAGAACAAAACTTTGCCCAAACCACCAACTCTTTCTACGTTTGAATCCACTGGCGAAGCCACTTTTCAATCCATCTTGACAATCTTCTTTTCCTCTCTTTACTTATCCAGAGCCAGGTCCTTCCTGATTACTTGCCCAAAGTATCTGTGACAAGGTATCTACGTCTTCTTTTCTGAACTATTTCTTCCAAAACAGATTTGATTCTTTTTCTGGATGTCTCTATTCTTCAACAACACCACAATACAAAAATACCAATTATTCTTGAGTCATCATGTTATCCAGCTTGCACATGCTCACGTGCTAATTCAAGACACTAGGATTTGGCTCAGGCATATGCTAGTCCTCAATGTGATAGCTGTGATTATTAGCACTTCAAAAAAGTCTTTTGTAGCAGATTCACACAATGTAACAGCTACTTTTTTTCTTCACCTGCTACTTTCATGGACATTGATTGTACACCCACATAAAATTAAATTCTTCGCAATTCCAATCTTTTCTCAATTTATTGTGATGTTGTCTATTGATCTTTTGTTAGGACATTTGTTTTCTTTGTGTTGTAATCTATACCAAAGAGTTTAGTTTTTTATCTTTATTAGTAAATGCTTCAGGTCCTCTTCATTTTAACCACGCAAGATTTAAACATTTACATACTAAATGTTACTCCTAAGTCTTCTCTTAATTCTAACTTTATATTCTTCTTCATTTAACCCAGTTTCTCCAACTATTTCACCAGTGTGCATATTGTCAAGGTGCGGTGAAATGGTTCAACACTGATGCACATCTTCTCTGATTTCAGACCACAGGTTATCCCATTTGCTTTCTGGTTCTCCACCATCATATGATGAAGAATTTCTATCTTACAGTGTTATCTCTAGGTTTTATTTCCCATATAGTCAGATGTCCCTATGCAGTTCATAAAACACCAATAAAGTGTTTTGGTAATTTTGATACTCTCCATTTCTGCCAATATTAATCTGACACCAGCAATAATATCCCTCTTTCCACCTCATGTACAAGTTATATTTTGTATTTCTGACAATTACTTGTAGAATTGTAACTGCAAATATTATGTAATAAACTGCAGATGAATTTAATATTCCATGGCACTTATAGTATTCAATAATTGCTGTATTATGTTGGATCACCATTCTTGAAAATTGACACAAATATGAATTTAATTTAGACTGTTGGCCAGGAAGCTGTCCTACAAATAAATGTCTTGGCATAAAGTATCTAGCATTGCATACAAGTATTGAAAAAACTCAATTGGTATTGCTAAAACTTCTGGAGCCTTGTTTTCTCGAATGAGCCTTGTTTTTTGTACTTCTTCCTTTAGTACCAGTGCTTCTTGACCATATTTTACCTTCTGAAATAGATGAACATGGGCCTAATTATTTTGGGTAGAGTGACTCTCTATATTTTATTTCTCTTCTATCTTCTTGTGAGAAATTCTGAATCATGCAATCTTGTCCATAGAAAATGTTCATATTGTAACTCTAGGTTTACATTTTTATACCAGTTCTTGCAAAGTGAGAAATACTGAACATATTCTATCCTTTCAGTTTTCTGACTTCATGTCTTTGTGTAATATACAGTAATATTTTATTTTGTCCTTTTTATTTCATCCTTTGAAATATCTTTTTGGCTTCTTTAGCACATCATTTCTTCTGTTCACTTTTGGTACTCCTAGTTCAAGAGCAAGTTTCACAGTTGCTATGGAAATCTATTCTGTTATTTATATTATTTTCCATCGTCATTTAAATAAATGTAAAAATTTGATGGATATAAAATTCAAATATTATACAATTCAATAATTATCAAGTTAAGAATAGCTGTACAGTTATTACCACTATCAGTTTTAGAACATTTCTTCCTTTTTTGTGGTTATTGTTATTCCCCCTTATTTCTGCACAACCACTCCTGCGCTGTTCCTAGAAACTATTCATCTAGCTACTTACTGTCTCTACAGTTAATTTTCCTAGATTCTGTATACAGGATAAAAGAAACACAAAATAAAAGTAAAACAAACCAACAATTACAAAATAAAATAGAGAAAAACATTAATCAAAATAAAGCTTAAAATATTGAAATTTGAAAAAACATACGATGGATCAAAAGGGAAATCAAATGATAAAGTTCTACAATTTAACTTAACTACATCTGCAATAATACACTTTACAGTGCACTGTATCTGATAGCAAGGCTAACAATATTATGTTATCCTAATATATAATTTCTTTATTGTCAACCCATGAGCCATAAGGTCTTCAAAAAGTCTGCACATTTGTTTAAAACTATGTAATTATGAGTTTGTGATGATAATTAAAGAGACCTTCTATAGCTGGATTGTTATAATAGCTGCGACAATGGGCACAAGTATAACCACTGTGAAGATAAAACAGAACAAGTAACTCAGTGGCAAGTAACAATATCAACGTGAAGTACAAACATGTGTGTCAGTTTTCTGTACTGTGGTGGCTTGTTTTTGCTGTCATGCTGAAAGTTATTTTAAATACCAGCCTGATCATTCAAAGTAAACACATTTCAGCAAAGCTTCCAGACTAATGGGAGACTATGAAGAAGAAATAAAGTGCCCACTTCTGAGGAATTTGTCGCGGAAAACCTTAAGGACAAAAGTGTAACATTGTCAGATACTGAACACCTCACGAAAAGAATCAGAACGTGGTCAGAGGAAGTGCCAAAATGAATCCCTCGACATGGAAGTGAAAGCTGTTTTCTCAAAGGAAAGTCGACTGTGATGGCTCTTTGGAGAGAAGCCAGTGGTTGTGGACCACTGGGATTTCCGTTTGCTGATGGGGATTCAAACGAGAAGCAACTGCTGTGAAAAGCTACAAATAATCAAATGTGGGATTTTACAAAGTATGAATCCAGGAAAACCCAAACCTTCCGCCATGGAATAGTATCCTTCGTTCAAAGAGAAGACAATATTGCAAAACTGTCAACACTACCCAATGCAATCTATAAATAGAATGCAATTTGGATACACATAGCAAATCCATTCATTAAAGAAATCAAAACTCGGGTTACCAACTTTTTGTGGAGACTGGAAAGTTCCAGAAAACAATGACATCCCCAAGAAGAACTAAGCAGGAGGTCTAGAACTACCTGACCTCAAAAGCTATTACAGAGCCATAATGGTCAGAACAGCATGGTACTGGTGCAATTATAGACACATGGAGTGACGCAATCTCTTAGAATAACTCAGAAATAGAATCATCCACTTACAGACAACTAAATGTTGAAAAGAACCAAAAACATAAAATGGAAATGGACACCCTTTTCAACAAATGGTGCTAGAAGTACTGAAATCGCCTCACGCAAAAGAATCAAGCAGGATCCATGGCTTGACCCATACACAAAAATCAACTCAATATGCATCAGAAAGCTATATGTAAGTCCCGAATTATAAGTATCATTGGGAAAATTCAGACAAACTTAAAGGGCATACACAAACTATCAGATAGAATAAAGGAAGTACATACAATGGAGGACAAAATAGATGACTAGGATCTATTAAAAATAAAACTCTTATTAACCTCAGGATATGTCATTCACAAGAATAAAAGGTTATCCTACAGTTTCAGAAAAAATCTTAGTAATTTCACAACTAACAATGAATTAATTATTAAAGTCTATACAATTCTGCAATGCATCAATAAGAAAAAAAATAATCCAATTAAAAGGTGGACAAAGGACATGGATAGACAATTAATAAGGGGCAATATTCAAATGACTTACAAACGAAAGAGGAAATGCTCACAAACACTAGCCATCTAGGGGATGCAAACCCAAACATGAGGATACATCCCCTTACACCCACAAGGATAGCCCAAATCAAGACAACACAGAACAACAATTGCGGGAAAGAGTTTGGAGAGGCTGGAAATCTCATACACTGCTGGTAAGCTTGTAATTATGTACCTCCATTGTGGAAAATGATATTGTGCTTCTTAAAACAACTGGGAAGAGAAATACTGTACAACCCAGCAAGGCCTTTACAAGAATCTACCCTAAAGAAGTATGGTCTCACTCAGAAGACCAACATGGACGGGTTGATAAATGCAGGGTGCAGTATAGCACTGAAGAAGCACATAACTATCCTCTAGTCCTTTAATATTTCTTCCCGTTGCTATTATAATTTTTATCTATTTTACCTCATTAATCATGTTAGATTTGCATCTGTTCATTTGTATAATTAATGTTGTTTGATGCATATAAGTCAAGATAGAAACTCCTACAGAAACAGTAACAGGATTAATGGTTTCTCTGAGGGAACAGGGTGAGGGGGGAAGAGTATAAGGAGGACCAGCTGATTGCACTGATGACTGTATAACCCCTCTCAAGAGGAGCGGGTAAAAGAAATGTACATAAATGGATATATTGGATAGTGTAAGATGCAGCATAAATAAATAAATAAATAAATAAATAAATAGAAAGATAAATAAATAAAAAGATTCCCGGAGGGTGGGAATAAAGGGGAGTCTATATCAAGGAGTTTTAGAAGAAAGAGAATGTTTTGAAATTGGCTGTGTTAGCAATTGAACATTACTGCTGGATGTGATTGAACTAGGGATTGTTCTACCTATCAGAGCTCCCAACAAAAGGATTAAAAAGAAGAAGAAGTAAGACAATGGCCTTGGACAGAAGAGTGCTCTCCAACGTACATTGCAGCACAGTTCACAATAGCAAGATGCTAGAAGCAGCCAAAATATCTATGAGTATTAAAGTGAATAAGGAAATCCAGGCACATATGCACAATGGAATATGAGGCATCCTTAACAAACACTGATGAGACCATGAAACACGTCATGACATGGATGACCCTGAAAATCAGTATGCTGAGCGAAGTTAGTCAATCAAAAAAGGACAAATATTGTAAGATTCCACTACTGTCAGGATAAGCATCAAGACAAAGGTAGACTTTTGCTCTCAGGTTATGTAATCTTCTTATTCAGTTTCCCAAGCAAAGAAGTAAAGAGCCTGCCTAGTGTCCACACATCACATATCACTCTTTTATGTGTGCAACTTAGAAATTACTTTGATGGAAAAAACCTCACCTTAGGTAAGGGAAGCGCCTCAAGATATAGGGGGAAAAGTGAAAACCATTCAGTTACTGCCATCTCTTGAACTAAACTCATTCTGAACAAACAGACCCTCCCACCAGAGGGATAAGTGGACTTTACTGGAAGTTAGAGTTAAGAGTCGTGAGGGAGACAGTTTGTCTAGGAGAAGGCAGCTAAACTTCTGATGGGGAGTAAACTTAGCCTAGCAACCTCTCATCTGGGTAAAGAAGTCTCTATAATACTTATTTAGAACCTAAGTAAAGAATATTTCTGGTATGATGTTTATAATTGGGCACCTAGTTTCTATCCAACCCTTGGTGACTCAGGCTATGTGCTGTAAACGACTGGGACTGTCCTTTTGAGACACACAACATCATTCTTGGGTTACAACTAAAGGATTTGATGTGGAAATGCCACAAATTTAACTCAGTTGTACTTCAAACTCACCTGTAGCAAAAGCAGATTTAAGGAAGTTACAGGCTTCCTTGGACTTAAGAATGAAATGCCCTATTATGAGAAGAAGATGACTGCTAACAGGCATTATGGAATTGGTGCTCAGTGGGCTTTGGTTTGAATCTTTTGCTTTGAGAGTACCCAATGAATGATGATCCAGGACTGCTATATTTATTTTAATGCTTTCATTGCTTGTTTATAACATATTAATCTGATCAACATGGTTCTGTCTCTGTGAATGAATGTTAATGAGATAGTTAAGATTTATTGTGCCAACCTGGCTAAAAGACATATGGGGGATTAATTGGAGGATGGAGAGATAAATGGCTCATTGAACCTCGCGTTTTTAGTTCTTGGGTTTCTTGCTCTCTGATGGTTGGACCAGGGTGCACCTGCCTTAGCCAGTTTTCTGCTTCAGCGGGCAAGGCTCACTTCCTATGAGGACCCATGAGGAGAAACCACATGGACCTACCCCAATGCAGCCCTGAGTACTGGAGCAACCTTGAGGAGATCTTACCAGCACTGAGATGCTTACACCATCACTGGATTCAAAGACTTTCTGCCCACTGGCCTGTGATCCTCCTGAATTCAGTGTTGTTGTGTGTGTTTTGTGAGTTTGACGAGGACTTTGTAGATCAGTGTTGGCATATGAGCTAATGTCAGACTTATGGGCTTGGATTGGACTGGGATGCTTTCTGAATATACACTTACCCTATATATAAAACTCTTATACATATATGAGTTTCTGTGGATCTGTTTCTCTAGCTTAACCAGACTAACAAACTATTGAAAGTATTACTCTACAACCAGCCACAATTGTTGGTGCAAATATTGTCAAGTGATTTAACAGTTTAATTTGTAGAAGCCGTTCTGATGTCGCGTTTGATAGATTTTAAAGTTGTTTCAGTTCTTACTATTTTCCTGTTTTCTTTTTAATTGATGTTTTTCTATATGTTGTTTAGTAGTTGTCCTTGGTTTCTTTGTTGATTTGTTTGCTTCCTGTTTATTGTTTGTGTGATATTCTGCATCTGAAACTGTGTATATATAAATCTGAACAACAATAACTGGATTAGCAATTGCCTAGGTTTATGGCAGGAGAGTTTGGGGGGAAATGGGAAGGTAACAACAATGAGTAGGAGAATATAAAGTTCTAATATTGATTCTGGTGATGATTATGCAACTCTTCTTAATATTAATGAATGATTAAATTGTGAAAATGTGATTTGTATGCCAAAAACTATTTTTTAAACATTTTAATAGGGGCTCATACAACTCTTATCACAATCCATACATATACATACATCAATTGTAAAAAGCACATCTGTACATCCTTTGCCCTAATCATTTTCTTTTTTTTCTCCTCTTTTCTTTTTTTACATTTTATTAGGGGCTCATACAACTCTTATCACAATCCATACATATACATGCATCAATTGTATAAAGCACATCTGCATATTCCCTGCCCCAATCATTCTCAAAGCATTTGCTCTCCACTTAAGCCCTTTGCATCAGGTCCTCTTTTTTTTCCCCTCCTTCCCCGCTCTCCCTCCCTCATGTGCCCTTGGTAATTTATACATTGTTATTTTGTTATATCTTGCCCTATCCGGAGTCTCCCCTTCCCCCCTTCTCTGCCATCCATCTCCCAGGGAGGTCACATGTGGATCCTTGTAATCAGTTCCCCCTTTCCAACCCACTCACCCTCCACTCTCCCAGTATCGTCCCTCACACCCTTGGTCCTGAAGGTATCATCCACCCTGGATTCCCTGTGCTCAAACTCTATGTTAAAAATATTAAATAGTAAACGTTTAAGGGCAATGAGTTTATGGTAGTTAGGCTGGGTTAGGCTAGGCTGTCTAGAAAACAAAACCAATGACATTCATATATATTTAAAAAAGAACTTTGTATCAATAAAGCATGCCAATTCAACTGAAGTCCATGGGTCAATGCTAGCTGGAGCCCTCTTAACACTCAAGTATCTGAAAGCTGATGAGTAGAAAGGTAACGTGTGATCAGGGAGATCACAGGCTAGTGGTTACAGGGTCATGTGGATTCAAGGGTGCGGGGGACAAGGCAGGGCACTTCCAGTAGTCCAAGTCTGCAGCCCTCATGAGACTGTCCTTGAAGGCAGACACAGAGTCCCAGGGAGGAGGAAGTTGAAGGACAAGAGAGGACGGAAATGGTCTCACTGTCTCTCTTATAGAAAAGCCCACATTTCCAAGGCAAATCATCAGGTTCTGACCTGCTGGATAGGGTGATCTCCACCCATACACTCTTACACAGTTGTAAGTGGCATGTAATCTGTCACCCCGAGGAAAGACCAACTCAGAAATGGAGAGTGAGAACGGTTGTACAACTCAGAGACTGTAACCAATGTCACCGAATTGTACGTGTAGACACTGTGTAATAGGTGTATGTATGTGTGTTTTCAGCAATTAAAAGAACCTAGTAGTTTTTTTCATGGATATTTTCAAGGGAGGGAAGAGAATTAGCATTTCTAATAATAGCTACCTGAATCTCCAAGGGTAAGACAAAATAAGTATCACTATAAAATCATAGATACATTTATTAAACAAAAGCATCAAAATGTCTGTGGGGGGTGGGGGGGGGGAGTTGTCTCTCTTCTAGAATCTTTTCATTCCTGAGAGACATTGGTGAATCTTATTTTTGATTGCAGTAAGTTCTGGTTCTTTTATATTTTCTCTAAGTAGTGTTAAAATATTGATCATTTTCTTTAATGAATGTCTCTTCTAGCAACTGATTATAGGCAGCTACAAGGTACAGTTCTCTTGTTCTTTAGCTGGATCCACTAGTCAAATAAGTACGCTTTCTATGTGCAACATGATTACAGAAACCAGCGATGTCAAATTCTGTAGTACTGTATACCAAAATCCTCCTTTCCTAAAAACCCCAATTACATTTTCTTCACAATCTATAAAATAATTCCATTTTCTTCTAATGTTTTATTGAATATACTTTAAGCAATTACTAAGTCTCATTAGAAACTTTCCAAATTTTGCTTACTTCCCGGGACCACAGGTCACTTCACATCATTTACCATTTTTATTATAAAAGAACCATACTTTTGATATTAGGTTCTCTTTCAATTGGATATTGCTGGACTACTGAAGGAGAAACTATGTGAACACATAGTGACTTCAAACCACAAAATGATAGCCTTAGATGTTTGCTGGTCAAGAGAATGGTCCTCTGGGTTATTTTTATATCTCTTTTGTTTTCAGCGGACATCAGTATGTGGTTCTCAGCTGGCAAAAAGATTTCCCTGGAAAATATAAAACAGTTTGACTTATATATTTAATATCTTTGCAGAAATGATGGGGAGAGTAAGTTTACTTAGAGTTTTTTCTCTTTAGTTGGAGTAAGAGAATATCTCTGTTACTTCAACAAAGCATTTAGATTTCTTGTTCAAATCTCAGGATTTCAAGAGAACAAATGAGAAAATAGTAGTTGTCGTCGTGCTCAATGTGAATAGACTTCGCATCACTCACTATTCACAGTTTTCAAACAATAACAATGCAGGCAAGGTCAAGGAAAGAGAAAGAACCTCATATCTCTCACTATGAAAGATATCAAAACACCTGTAGCCAGTTTTAACTTGAGTTCCAATGTGTGACTTGTGGATCTGAACAATCATTAAATAAAATTTCAAAATATCCAGATTGTAATTAAAGAAAACCTACATTACTTTAAATTTAAATCATCCCAAGTTATCCTTCTCTTATGTGGATCTTATATGTGATAACCTATTTTGATTGATTTAATTTATGAAATATATTAATAATCATTTTGCCCTTGTGTGATGAATAGAAGTGGTAGTCATATAATTCAGAGTTTATGACTTTAATTCTATATAAAACTGCATTTACATCATAAGGTCAGGAAGGAAAGAAGAAATGTAATTAATGTGATATTGAAATATGTTTTTGTTTATGACTTGGATATTGGACCCGGAGAACTAAACTATTTTCCAGCATAATGCAATAATGAATCAGGGCACATGTAAATATAGGCCTGGAGAAACGAAGTAGTGTGGAGTAGCTAGAATGTAAATAATTTTATCAAATATTCTGAACTAAAAGGGGTAGATGGAATATTACTGATTTTCTGAAGGAAGAATGAAGTGTTTTAGAATGCCAGACATTGACTGATAGCCTCCTAGGAAATGAATAACTATTTTGTAAAATGCCTAGGGATGTTAAAGTTATCTCAAATATTCAAATTTTTATTTAAATTTACCTTGAAACATTAACTTTCTTTAATTTCCCCATTATTGTTTTAAAATACGATATATAATTTTAATGTGCTAGCCAGAATTACCAAAGCCTCATTCTTCAGTCCCAGTTACATTTTCCCTTTTCAACTCTTAACCATATCTAACCTATTGAAACACTCTCAATTCTTATTGTTTAAGACCTTGTTATTGTTGTTGTTGTTGTTGTTGTTTGGGGGCCTTGAGTTTGTTCTGACTCATAGAGACCCTTATGTCCACACAACCAACAGTGTCAGGTCCCACACACTCATCAGAGTCATATCTGCATTTGAATCCTTTATTGCAACTGCTGTGTCATTTCATCTGGTTGAAGTCTTCTGCTTTTTCTCCGATTCTCCACTACTTTTAGATATTACTATTCTGTGACAGGCATAATTGAGAGATACTGTGGGTTAGGTTCTCCACACTGAATAAAGCAAGTACTGAAATAAAGTGAGTCATGTGAATTTTTTGTTGTTGTTTCCCAGTGCATACAAAAATTTTACTTACACCATACTGTACTCTAGTAAGTGAAAAATAACATTATTAAAATTTTTGGAAAATTGTGAGAATTACAAAACTGTGCCCCAGAGATGTGATGGGAATTCATCATGTTCAGCACTCAGAGCCCTCAGTGGATACCTGCTCACGGTGACTCCAGGCCACAGCAAAACTGACCCTCTGAGGTTCTGAGAGGTAACCCTTTCTGGAAGGAGAAATGCCCATCCATATCTTGAGAACGGCTGGGGGCTTTCGAACTGCTGACCTTCCAGTTAGCAGCCTAAACAACCACCATGCCGCCAGGGGCTCTTGAGATCACCTTGGTGTTTGAAAAATAGTGCAGATAGACTTGCTGGATATAGAGTTTTCTCAAATTAGTTGACTGTGGCTTATACACTGATAAGCCTAAGCCTTGCCTCAAATAGTTCCTTCAATTAGTAAGCAATACTATCTGTGAAGCACTAGAAAGCAATACACAGTACAATGAGAGAGGTCTCTATTAATTAATTTTTGACAGTTATTTGTAGAACTACTTATTCTGCAGCTATTAACTAAAGAATATGACACACAGTGAGAAAATATTTAGAGATACAGATATAAATGAAGGAATAAATATTAAAAAGATCTTTAACTTAGAGAGAAAAAGGGAGAAAGAATAATTACCAGGTAAAAGTACATGTGCTGGAGATGAAACAAATACTATATTCTGTAAGATCTAATATACAATTAAAATTCACACTCTGCAAGGAGTTGGAAGCAGCCCAAATTTCCATCAACTGATGATTGGATTATAAAACTATGGTATATACATACAATGGAGTACTACGCATCACTAAAAAGCAGTGATGAATATATGAAGTTCATTGATACTTGGGAAGAACTGGAGGAAATTGTGCTAAGTGAAGTAAGTCAGGCACAAAAGGACAAGTACAACATGAGTCCACTGAGATAAGCATTTAAAAAATGCAAAAGGGTCTTAGGGAAAAAGCTACTGTATATAAACACATTCTTGGGGTGAGGACCGTGTAGTATGGGGAGGACCAGAGAAAATGTAGGGATGCACATGGTAGACACCTGGGGAGGAGGTGGGGAAAGGGAAAATGATGAAAAAAAGGAAGAAATGGGTAGTGGGGCACAGGGCACTAACCAACCCAAGGGGAGGGTATTGTATGTATGTTCACAGGAAAAGAGAGATCAAACTTCAAACCAGTGCCCCAAGGTGTGAATGCAACAATCCGGCATGGAGTAGGGAACCAGTGGAGAGGTCTGGGGGGCTCGTCCAGTCCCAAATACTAAGTGGACACCTGCTTCTCGCCCCAGAAGAATTTATTTCAAAGGACTGCATTGAATCTGCAGCTCTGGGAGAGGAACATAGCTGATCAGAGCGCACAAGAGCAGATGAAGGGGGGGTAGGAGAGAGTGGAGCACACCCTGGCACACCAGGTCTTGAGGATGATAACCCCAAGTAGAGCATCCAGTCCAGAGAGGACCACATGGCCAGCCCCACTATGAGACATGACTCCCCTCACTGACCCATGGCCCTGCGGGAGACAGCACCAGAGACACAGTGTGGGAATTGGGGCCAACCTGATGCCGCCAACACATGATCCTTGAACTAACTACAAGCTTTTCTTTCTTGTGTTTTGTTTTGCTCATTGTCAGTTGTTTGTGGTTGTTGTTGTTTTGTTGTATATTGTTGCTTGGTTATGCTCTGTCATGTATTTGTGCAAGTTATAATCTCTGCAGGTCTGTCTAAATAAGATAGGCTGGATGGACAATCGAGGAGAAAACAACGGGACAAACAGTTCCAGGGGGACATGGGATAGAGGGAGGTGGGGGGAAAGGTAGTGGTGTTAACAAACCCAGGGCCAAGGGAACAACAAGTAGTCCAAATTGGTGGTGAGGTGGGTGTGGGAGGCCTGGTAGGGCATGATCAAGGGTAATGTAATGAAGAGGTATTGCTGAAACCCAGGTGGGGACTGAGCATGATAATGGGACAGGAGGATAGTCAAAGGAAATAGAGGAAAGAGCTGAGAGGCAAAGGGCATTTATAGAGGTCTAGATGAAGACTTATACATATGCAAATATATTTGTATTTGAGGATGGGGAAATAGATCTATGTGCCTATATTTATAGGTTTAGTATTAAGGTAGCAGAATGACATTGGGCCTCCACTCAAGTACTTCCTCAATGCAAGCATACTTTCTTCTATTAAATTGGCATTCTATGATGCTCACCTTCCAAATAGAACCATTGAAGACAAAGTGAGTGAATAAGAAAATATGGTGAAGAAAGTTGATGGTGCCCGGCTATCAAAAGAGATAGCATCTGGGGTCTTAAAAGCTTGAAGGTAAACAAGCAGCCATCTAGCTCAGAAGCAACAAAGCCCACATGAAAGAAACACACCAGCCTGTGAGATCACGAGGTGTCGAAGGGATCATGTATAAGGCATCATCAGAACAAAAAAATCTTACCATAGTGAATGAGGGTGGGGGGAGTGCAGAGTGGAGACCCAAAGCCCATTTGTTGGCCACTGGAGAGCCCCTTGCAAAGGAGTCTAGGGGAGGAGACGAGCCAGTCAAGGTGCGATGTAAGACCGATGAAAAGTACAACTTTCCTCTAGTTCCTAAATGCTTCCCTCCACCACCCCCACTATCATGATCAGAATTCTACCTTGCAAGTGTGGCTAGTCCAGAGGATGTACACTGGCACAGATAGGAACTGGAAACACAGGGAATCCAGGGCGGATAATTCAGGACCAGCTGTGTGAGTGGCAATACTGGGAGGGTAGAGTGAGAGTGGTTTGGAAAGTGGGAACTGATTACAAGGATCTACATGTGACCTCCTCCCTGGGGAAAGGACAACAGAAAAGTGGGTGAAGGGAGATGTCAGACAAGGCAAGATTTGACAAAATAATAATTTATAAATTATCAAGGACTCATGAGGGAAGGGAAGCGGGTGCGAGGGGAAAAATGAGGACCTGATGCTAAGGACTTTAGTGGAGAGCAAATGTTTTGAGAATGATGAGGGCAAGGAATATACAGATGTGCTTTACACAATTGAGGTATGTGTGGGTTGTGATGAGAGTTGTATGAGCCCCTAATAAAATGATTTAAAAAAATTCACACTCTATGTCCTTAAAAAGTATTGCATCATAATTTGTAGGTAAGCTTACATTTGGTGCCCAAGACAAAAAATTCATTGATATATTATTTGTTTTACAAAATACAGAATATAAAACAGTTTAGCAGGGCCTTAGTTATTTGTTACCTTGAGGTGGTTTAGGAAAAGTTCACTGATTAATACGTTTGTTTGACAACCAACAGGTGGCCTCCAATAAATCTGATTTTGGTGTATCAATTAAGTGGCTCATTTATCAGCCTTTGTAGACCCTGGCTGTGTCTGTGAGCATGTTTGAGAAAGATAATCACACAGTGCTTGGAATAAATAATTTAGTTCATTTTTCTGTTTTTCCAGTTAAGGGAAAAAATAAGCCAGATAAGACAGATCAAAGGTTCAGAGCTAAAAAGGAATTTATTTTAAAATCTACTAAGAAAAATGCCCAGCCCAGAAAACAGAATCCTAAAAACTTATTTATTATAGTCTCTCTACACCCCAAGAGTACATAATAATTGTATTTAGAAATAAAATACCATAGCTTAGTCTGAATATTTTTTCAGCTCATAAGCTGAATTTATTATTTCCAGAAAGATAGGAATAATACATTTGAAGCTTTTATAATAAATTTACTATTACAAATCCAGAAAATTCACAGTATCTTATATCAATTGAAAAACTCTAAATTCAAATGAACCATATGAATGACAAAAACATGATTCTGCTCCTATTAAATGTATGTGCACTTGTACATATCCATGTATGTGTGTGCACATGTGTGGTTATGAACAACTATATTGAAAGAAATATGTTTTAATTTTCTCATCACATATTTGATAAAGGAACAGAATGTACTACATCTCTTTTAAACAGATATGAGTACATTTGATGTTCATTTTTTACCTATGTAATTAAATAATCATACATAATATATCAACATTTAATTTTTAGTGAGAATGTTTTTAATTTTTCAAGATTAATGTCCATAAATTTGAAAGTTAATTTATTTGTTCATTTCTCTTTTTTTTTTTTGGCGACTCTGGTGGGACACGAACTCATTTCTCTTAATGAGCTAATGCCTACCATTTTTTAGATGGAAGAAACTATAATACTAATGAGGTGTCATTAGAATAATATGAGACATAGGGAAAACTCAGATAATAAAAAATGAAGGCTATGTCTGAAATGATCAATTCCACCTGACAATGTGTGAATAACGACATTAAAAATACCTAATACTAATACCTGCCTCTCCTGAGACACATCCTTGAATATAAAAAGGTGACATCGACGTTTCTAATATAAAGATCACAAGGTTTATGCTTATCGTTGTATATGCAAAAGTCAATCTAATAATCTCATGGAAATGTCTTCTACTTGGTAAAAAAGGACTAAATTTGGAGAGAATGCACAATTTTTTGCATCCACAAATTTTCACTTTACTTTAAAATTATTTTTTCTTTTAATTATAGCTCTATATCTGGTATTTTGATGTAACCACTGCTGTTCATAGGTCAGAGTGCTTTTCAAAATTTATACAATAGGGTTTAAAATTTACTTGAAAAATGCCATTATCTTTAATTCTATTTTTCCTTAAATTTTAAGCTTCTCAGATATCTTAATATATATTTTTAATCAATCCATGATATATAGACTTCTGTGCATTCCAATGGGCATATTCATATACCAATAAGCCAATCATTATTTATAGATACTTTACATGTTTAGTACTGCTATGAAATTAAGTATAGTCACCCAGTATGATCATATACCTGAATGTGTCTCTGATGCATCCTCTTTGTGGTAAACACAATATATACATGAACTGTTAAATATAAAGTATATATATACATATATATACATACCTAAATATAGTAAAGAAAATTTCACCCAAAATTGTTTGAAATGGCTCATCTGTTTGAGTTATGGTTATTATTAAATAACAGAACACTGGAAAGCTTTGTCATCTATAGTTAGTGTAGTAGGCTGGGTTGTCTAGAGAAACGAAACCATTGACCCTCATATACATAAGAAAGAACTTTCTATCAAGAAATAAGTTTATGACAAAAATGTATCCTACCCCAGTCCAACTTAACTTCATGGGTCTGTGTTGGTCATGCCCCTCTTCAGACTCACACAAACACAGACTGAGGAAACAGAAAGGTGAAGTGGAGTGCAGGAAGTTCATAGGCTGCCAGAAGCAGATGCATGTGGATCCAAGGTTTGTGGAAACATGGCAGGGAGCAGATAAGTTGGAGGTTAAATCCCAAACTCAGTGACCTACATGGGACACATGTGGAGGCAGGTTCAGAGTCCCAGCAAGGATGAAAGTGAAGGGCAAGAGAGAGAGGAGAAGTTTCCATTATCTCACTTGTAGAAAAGGCCACACTTCCCAGGATGCATCCTGAGGCTGTGTCCTTATGACAGGTGGGGCTATACCCCTATAGGATGCATATAAAATCTACCTGCCACCATTGGTTATTAGTCAAATCATGCTATTGTCAATAATGCCATCACATACATTTTGACCGTCAGTGACCACATGTAAAGGAGAATGAAACACTGCCTGGTCCTGGGCCATCATCACATTTGTTCCTATGCTTGAGCTCATTGTTGCCGGCATCATATTAATCTCATTGAAAGCCTTCCTTTCCTTTGCTGGCCCCCTATTAAAAAAGAATTATGTCCTTCTCTAGGGACTAGTCTCTCTTGATAAAGTGTCCAAAATATGAAAATGAAGTCTCCCTATCCTTGCTTCGAAGGAGCACTCAGTCTATGCTTAGTTCTAAAGAGATTTGTTTGTCTTCTGGGAAGCCCAGGACACTTTCAATATTTTTTGTCATCACAACAATTAAAATGTGTAAAACCTCCTGACTCCTTATTAAGTATCCAACTTTCACACGCACATGGAATGAATGATAATGCCAAGGCGTCTGTAAGTGGCACTTTGAGTGCAAAGAAACAAACAGAAGAGGTCGTGTGAGGTCTGAGGTCTTGACTCTTGTTTCCATGAGCATTGATTAAATGCAAGATTAAATGGTTAAAACGTTAAACCTTTCTCCATTTATCATGTTGTTACCTGTGGGTTCCTTGGTGAAGATTTTGGTCTTCACGAGCAATACTGTAGGCTGCAATCTGTGATCATCAACAAGTGTTTCAAGTCTTCCTCACTTCTTCCAAGCAAAGATGCATCAGCTGCATATTGTTCGTTGCTACTAAGTCTTCAATCCCGATGCTATATTCTTCTTCACATAATCCAGCTGTACTGATTATTTGCTCAAAATACAGATTGAACAGAGAAAGTGAAAGAATGCAACCCTGTTGCACGGCTTTCCTGATTTTAAACCATGTGACATTCCTTGTTCCATTTGTACAAGCGCCTCTTGATTGATGTACAAGTTCTGCATGAGCACATTGTAGGATCCAGGAATCCCCTTCAGCTCTAGGCTATCCATCATTTGTTAGGAACTACATAGTCAAATGCCTTGGCATAGTAAAAAAAAACAAAATAAACACCTTTCTGATAAACATTGAGACATTTTCAGATGCTGAGGGCCTAAATAATGGAAGAAGAGCATTGTCTGAGATAGTTCACGAATATGGCCTCCTCAGGTCTGAGGGCCCTCAAGTTGTGACTGTGGAACAACTGATTCCTCATCGTGAAGTCCAGCATGGTGACATGCATCAAGTAAACCAGTCGAAGTGGGGCCTTCAGGATCTTCATTTACAGAAGCCACAGGACTCAAGGATAGGAGAAACAGTTGCAAAAATCTGCTAATTTTCAAAGCTTGGAACATGTGAAATACGGATATAGGAAAATTGGAGGTCGTCAAATGGGATTTATCACTTTCTATCAGAAATTGTATGATCTACTATGCGAGGAATAATAAAATCGAGAGGAATAGTGTGTCATTCATTGTCCAAAGGGACATTGCAAAATCCATTATAAAGTTCAATGCTATCGTAATAGTATTATATCTATCAGCCTTCAAGAAAATCCTATCAATATAAACATTATTCAAATTTATGTACCAACCAAAAAAGCAGGTGATTAGGACACTGAAGAATGCTATTAACAACTTAAGTCAGAAATTGATCAAACATAAAATCAATATGCATTGATAATTATTATAATGTAAAAGTTGGAAACAAAGAGGAAGGAACAGTAGTTGGAAAATATGGTCTTTGCGATAGAAATGAACATAGAGATCACATGATAGAATTTTACAAAACCAAAAACTGTTCATGACAAATACATTTTTCAACCAGATAAATAATGATTATACACATGGATTTCTCCAAATTGAATACACAGAAATCAAATTAACTACATCTTTGGGAAAACACAATAGAGAAGCTCAATAGCAGCAGCTAAAAGTTGGCCAGGGACTGACTATAGAACAGATCATCAGTTGTTCATGTGTAAATTCAGGATAAGGCTAAAGAAAACTAAATCGAGTAAACAAGGGTCAAAATATTACCTTGAGTTTCTTCCACTTGAATTTCCAGAACAGATTTGACACATTTAATATTAATGACAGAAGACCTGAATTGCTTTGAGAGGACATCAGGACCATTATTCATAAAGAAAGCAAAAGATCATTAAAAAGAAAAAGAAAGATCAAAGTTGATGTCACAGAATCATTGAAACTTGTTCTTAATCTAAGAGTAACTAAAGCGAACGGCAGAAAGAATGAAATTGAGGCAATTTCAAAGGGGAGATTGAAAATGCAAAGACAAATATGGCCATGGAATGTGCAGCAGCATAGAAGCAGGAAACCAAAGGGGAGGAGAACACGCTCAGCATCTCTGAAATGGAAAGAACTAAAATCGACTCCAACCTCGAGCTGTAAGCTTAAAAGGACTCTACACGAAATAATGCAGGAAGTATCCAGAAAAGGTCAAAAGAATACACAGCATCATTATATCAAAAAGAACTAGCCAACATTCCACCATTTCAGGAGGTAGCGTACGAGCCAGGACCAATGGGGCTGAAAGAAGTTGAAACTACACTGAATGCATTAGCCAAAAATAAGTTTCCAAGAATTGATGTTATACCAATTGAAATGTTTCAGCAAGGTGATCGAGTTCTGAAGTAGTCACTTATCTATATACCAGAAAATTTGGTCACATCTGTACCAAGCCTTTTCCAAACTTAACCCAACTCTGCACCTATTACACCGACCCTACTGACAACCATCTTCGCTGGAACTTTTTTTTAAAGACAGAGCACCTGTAGATGACACGACTGTGTTTTCATCGATCGTGATTCCAGGAAAGGGCGGAACTTCTAAGCCAGAAGCCATGAGGATATTCTTTGTCTTGATTACCTGTGTGCTCCCATCAGTCTTAGAAGCAGTGACTTGGTTTGTGCCCGTGATCTTCCCATAGCCATTTACATGAACCAAATGGGAGAACCACACTGACTGGAAGAGATCTACATTTGTGCCTATCCCAATGAAAGGTGACCCAAAAGTATGCTCAAACTATAGAAAATTAGCATTGACATCACATTCAAGTAGGTTTTTGCTGAAGATCATTCAACAATGGTTGCAGCAATACACTGACAGAGAGGCATCAGAAGTTCAGGCCAGATCAGAAAAGGATGTGGAACAAGGGATATCATTGCTGATGTCTGATGTCTCTTGGCTGAAAGTACAGAATACCAGAAAGATGTTTACTTGTATTTCATTGACTAGTACAAGACTTTCAGCCTTGTGGAACATAATAAAACTAAGAATAACCTTGAGAAAAATGGGAATTCCAGACCACTTACATGTGCTCATGGAGACCTTATACATGGATCCACATGGGGTGTGTAAACAGAGCAAGGCAATTCTGCATGGTTTAAAATCAGCAAAGGCATGTGCCAGGGTTGTATCTTCTCATCATACTTGCTCAATCCATATGCTAAGCAAATAATCAGATAAAATGGTTTAAATGAAGAAGAATGTAGCTTCAGATATGGAGGAAGTCTTATTAAAAATCTGCAATATGCAGATGACACAACATTGCTTGCTGAAGGTGAGGATGATAGAAGCACTTACTGATCAAGGATCACACCTAACCTATGGATTACATCTTAGTGTAAAGAAAACCAAAATCCTCACGATTGGACCAATTGGTAGCACCATGATAACAAATGGAGAAATGGTTGAAATTGTCAAGGATTTGCTTCGATCCACCAGAAACGCTCATGAAAGCAGTAGTCAGTAGATCAAAAGACCTGTTGCCTTAAGTAAATCTGCCACACAAGTACGTTTTAGATATTGAGAATCAAGGATGTCATGTTGAGGACAAAAATGTGCCTGATCAAATCCATGATATTTTCCATCAAATAATATTCATGTGATGGTTGGACATTGAGTAAAAACTGTTAAAGAAGAATTGATGCATTTGAATTGTGCTGGTGTAGAACTTTTAAATTTTAAAATTTTGAAAGTACAAACCAAACTGCCTTGGAAGAAGTATGGCCAGAGTGCTATTTAAGGCCTTTTCTTATATACCTTGGTCATGTTGTCAGGGAGCATCCATGCCCAGAGAATGACTTCATGCTTCATAAAGTGGAAGGGGGGAGAAAGGAGGAAAACTTTCAGCAAAATGGATTGACACAGTAGCTGTAACAATGGACTGTGTCATAGGAACAATTGTTAGGATGTTGTAGGACCATGCAGGGTTTAAATCTCACGTGCATTGGATGATGGTAGTTAACAACTTGATGGCACCGAACAACAGCCCTCCATGGCACTGTCTTCATCTGGCTGGCTGCCCTATTCATTCTGTTCATTTTGTTCTCTTATAATGATGGTCTGATTGAATTTAGGACTTATTCCTGTGTAGTGTGACCTCATTTTGAATCATAACTAATCACTTCAACTAGGACTCTCCTTCTAAATAAGGTGATATTCTGCTATCGTGAGCAGTGGTGGACTTCAGCTGATTCACGCAGTTTGGACAGAAAGGATCACTAATATGTTGCTGAGTTCTGAGAATTGGTTGTATTCAAGATGCGCTCTAAGGTGGGTTCCAGGGCAGCTGCCCAATATGGAAATCCTTTTGTGCTTCTTACTGATTCCCTCCATGTTTAGCTGTGGAGTAGCACATTCTAAGCACCTGTTCATTATGTCCACATGTATAAAAATTAGGTGGAACTATGTGTGTAAGATTTATTTATTTATTTATTCATTTAATAAAATTGTTACAATTTGAAATACTTTTCTGTTACCTTACATTTCCTACTTAAATAAAAAAAAACATAAAAGGAAAAATTTGTGGAACAACAGGATGAAACAGTCATTAATTTCAGTTTTGTCACACCCCAATTACCATGAAATATTATGAGTAAATTTTCAATTCATGAAAGTGTTCAAAGAACTAAAAATGTTTCAGAATAATTCCCTCAAATTCAGCAGAGTTATTGCAAATATGAACATAAAATGTTCAGAGAGCATTCTAATATATCAATCCCACTGAATGTTTTCTAGTCTACCTCAGAAGGAATGGGTTCCTATTCCTACAGTGAAAGGATGGTTAAGGATGAATTATACAACCTACAATCCTTAGGCAAAACAAAGAATATGTCAAGTTAAGATGCCAATATGATATCTTAAATAACAATTTTACTGTTTTTGTCTGGTATTATTTAATATTTTTCATTAATATTTAAAAAGTCTTATAACAGTAAATAAGTTTTATGTACTTATTTTATTTTAAAGGTATTGACAGTATAAAATAAGAAACTATCTTTCAGTACAAAATTTTTTAATACTTAAAACAGTCATTAGGGCAGTGAACCAGTTCTTAAATTATTTGAATTTCACTACATTCTGAGTGAATAAAATATAAAAGGGAAATCTGTTCAACACACACAAAAGAATAGAAGACAATGCTGCAAGCCCTTACCCAGATAAAAGTGTGAAACAATTTATGTAACTAGAAGAATATTAGGAGCCCTGTAAAATAATGGTTATGTGTTGTGCTTTGATCAGCATGGTTATCAATTATAAATCACCAGCAATTAAGTAGAGGAAGCACAGGGCTTTTTATTCCCACAACAAGTTACAGTGTCAGTAACCCACAGGGCAGGTCTACCTTGTCCTTTAGGATTATTATGAGTCAGCATCAACCCAATGGCAGTGAGTTTAGAGTGACATAGAGCAAGTCGAGTGATTTTAATGTTTATCCTACTGCTATCTTTGGTGATGATACCTTGGTGATTTTTATGAAGATGTGTTTAGTAGTTACCTAGCATGTATTATTGGATTGTTAGAACTAAACCAAACAAAACACAATACATTTTTGTTTTATTGATAAATGGTGAGTGGCATCAGCTTTGTCACTTCTTTATATTTATTAACTATGGAGATATCTATCTTTATTAAGTTAAAGTGAAAATAAATAGTTGAGGGTTTTTATATTCTTGTGGTGAAAATAAATTGTTTTCCTATTGTAAAAGTCTTAACGTTATGCTATATTATTAGAAGACATAACGTGATAAATAATAAGGTTTAAATGACATTCCATTTAAAAATACAGTTAATATATCTAAGGGTTTACATAAAATCTTGACTGTAATTTCTACTTTTATTAATTTATTATAATATTACTAATTGTTAATTATATTTTTCACAAGTACTTAGAAATGGTAAATCTAGATTGTGATAAACCTGTCATTATTTATCTTACTTGTTGTAGCTACACCTTTTCAGTTGGAAGGAATGATTTAAGGTAATATAAAACTCAAATAGAAAAACAAAAATGTCTTACTATGACTGCTCATACTCTATTGTCCTCCATTTTGCAGTTATATACAGCATTAAATTGGGTGAGAAATTACAAAATTTCTTAACTCTGCCTTTATAATTTTTTATTCTATATGTAATTGCAAAGGTTTTAAAATTATTAATAAATTATGCTTTGTTAGTTAATTGAATTGTCCCCAAACAAAGAAACAAAACATAAACACAAATGCAAACTCATTTCAAGAGGCAAAATGTATTTACATTTTTAATTTATAACTATGTTTTCTAAGTTAATAAAATATGGTAGGTTTATTTTTAGGTTAGTGGATTTTATTAACTTTATTTCAAGACAAGTATGTTCTGATTCCATTTCAAAATTATAAAATGGGAAATGTAAAGATTAGTTGTCAGTGCTAATTATAATTTCACATTTCCTTCCAAGTCATTAAGCTATCATAAAACTTGAGAGTGAGAAAGTATTATCCTAAACTAGCAAATGGCCACGTGTCTGTCAGCTTGCCATACTTTGTTGCTTATATGTTGCTGTGATGCGGTAGACTATGACTCTGGTATTTCAAATTCCAGATGGGTCATCGAGGGTGGCAGGTCTCAGTAGAGATTCCAGACTTAGAGATTAGGAAGAAGGAAGAGCTGTACCACTATTTAAAAATTAATCCCTGGAAACTTACAAAAGAGCAGTGTAGTATCACTAGTGAGCCTCAAGATTCAACTGGGGAAGAGCTGCTTCCTCATGAAGAATCAGCTTCAGTGACGTGGATGGAACAAATCTTTCAGAACATTCATTTGATAATGGGGGTTGGATTAAAAAGCAAAATTAAACAAAACAACAAACAAAACACAGCTGCAAAATATCCATTAAGATTCAAAATATGGTGTGTAAATAATGTATACCTCGGTAAATTGGAAATAGTCAAATAAGAAGCAGAATACATAAAGCTCAATATTCTGAAATACACTAGTGTTGACTACTTTGAATTGGACACTTCTATAGTGTACTGTTTCATGAATGCTGAAGTGTGTGGAAAGTGGGGATTAAGGGGGGAGGATTATATTATCCATTTAAAGAAAATTGCAGCAGGCAAGATGGCAACTGATTAACACACACCACAGGGACTCCGTGGAAATCAGCACAGGAAAGCCCACAGAAAGGGAAACTCCACTCTTCCTGGTCACAGAAGGAACATCATAAAGATAAGTAGACTCAGATCCACTAGGTTTTGAGAGCTGTGGGCTTTTGGCTTACCACTGTGGAGGCCGCCTGGGGCTTAGCTCTAGCCCCGCCACAGTCGCTGCTGGTGCAGGGCTACTTTGGCTGGCCCAAGGGTTTTCCTTCAACACAGCAACAGCTGCCACTGCCTTTCAGCAGGATTTAACCCCCTTCAGTCCCATAGTCAAGTGGTTGGTGCTGATCTATTTCTTTACTTTTGTTTTTTCTCTTCTCCATCAAATTGAGGCTGGCTAATTTTTTTCTTGTTAGTTTTTTTTCCCCTCCTCTCTTTCCATTAACACACAACTGCCAGACCTCAGGGTGCTCCTCTCCACATATGGCAACTCTGCCAACCCTCCACCCAGCTGGAAGAGCACATGTTTTCCTTCCACAGCTTTATAAAGGGCTGGGAGAACCCTTTCCTACCTCCTTCACCCTGCTGCCCACCAAGCAGCTGGGGCAATTCCACTGCTCCCCAAATGGCTGGGAGAACTATCAGCAGCCTTCTATAGACCACAAGGCACCTTGGGAAAAGCTGCCCAACTCCCGCCTCTTGTCAAATGACTGGGGAATTCCTACCAGACTTCCACTGCCCTCCATATGTCTGACAGAACTCACCCTCCAAGTGGGTGAGGAAAGTCCTTCCACCCTCTTAGTGGCAGGTGAAACTCCCACTGTCCCCTGAGAGGCAGGGGGAACTTCCGTCTGCCTTTCAAAGCAATCTAAGTTGCAGGGGGAAATCCCACCTACCCTTGTGGACTCTACTCAGCTGGGAGAAACTCGGTCTGCATTCCAGGGAGCTCCACATGGCTGGGGATCTCTTTCCTCCCCTCCACAGCCATAAAAATAATTGAGGGAAATGTATACTGCCTTCCACAGTGCTTAACACTGCGTACAGAATTCCTGCTAGCCCTCTTCAACATTCCATGCTGCTGCAGGAGCCTGCACAGGACCTTTGCAGTGATCTTGCTGACAAGGGCAATCCCACACACCATCTGCAGTTCTCTACACCAAAGTGGGCACATCAACTGCTTTCGCAGCAGTCCCATTACAGCAGGCATCCCTGAACACCCACTGAGGCATCCATGCCACCATGGGCCACACCACCACAGCTTTCTGCAAGATGATCAATTGCAGCACCATCCTGGTGGGCCAGCAAATTCCCAATAAGCATATTCTGAGAGGGCCATCCGACTTGCCCTCCAAATAACAGAATACTGGTTGGATAGGTAAAGAGTGAAACCACAGGAAGATAAAGTGGTAGCCATGAACAAGTGAGCATAAAATTATATACATGCCCAATGAGAGATTTAGGAAATTTGTCAAACTCCAAAAGATGAAAAAAATCACAGGTTCAACAAACATAGTAGGCGACTTTAATATACCACTCTCCAAGAAAGGCAAATCACAGGGAAAGAAGCTTAACAAAGAAGCTACAGAACTAAACTTTATAATTAGGCAATTTGACCTACTAGACATTTTTAGAGTGCTTCACCCAAATAAAAATAATTCACATTCGTTTCAAGTGAGCATGGCACATATTCGAAGATAGACCACATGTTGGGGTACAAGCAGAGTCTGAGTAAATTCAAACACTTAGAGATCACTCAAACTTCTCTCTTGGACCAGTACATAATAAGGCTTTAAATCAACAAAAGGAGGGTTAAGCAAACAAGGGAAAATATTTGGAGGATGAATAACTCCCTACTCCAAAATCAGTGCTCCAGATCAGAGATGAACTTGGGAAATTTTTAGAAACCAATGGGAACAAGAACACAATTTACCAAAAACTTTGGTAAACATCAAAAACAGTTATCAAAGGAAGCTTGTTAGTGATAAATGCACACGTGAAAAAGGAAGAGAGACTTGTGATTGACACTTCATAAAAAAGCCAGAGTGATTAGAACAGAGTCAACAGGATAATACTGCCAATAGCAGAGAAAAGAAATAATAAAAATCAAGGCAGAGATAAATGAATGGGAATACAAGAAAATAGTGCAAAAAAATCAATGCAAGAAAAATCCGAGTCTTTGAAAGGATTAACAATCAATACATTCTTGGCAAACCTAAACAAAGAAAGGAAGGAACAAACATCATTAGCCAGGATGAGGAAGGAAATGGGTGAAATTATAACAAACTCTAATGAAATTAAGAGATTAATTAGACAGCACTGCAAAGGGATGTACTCCAATGAATTTAACAACTTGGAAGACATGGACAAGTACCTTGAAAAACAACCCCTCCCAAGTTTGATACATATTAAGAACCTCCCCAGACACATAACAATGGAATAAATAGATACAGTTATCATGGGACTGCAAACTGAAAACTCCCCTTGGCCAGATGGCTGCACAGAATTTCACCAAGCATTCAGGAAAGAAACGGTTCCAGTCCTACACTTACTCTTCCAGAGCACAGAAAGGGATTGCAAACTCCCAAGTGCTCTCTATGAAATCAGTATAACTCTGATACCTAAAGCGGGCATCCTTCATTCCACAAGAACTGGAAACTACAGACTCTAATGAACACTGATACACAAATCCTGAACAAACTATCGGCCAATAGAATATAAAAGTATGAAAAAACCAATAATTCATCATGACCAAGTAAGACTCATTCCAGGGATGCAGAGATGGTTCAATATCAGATAGTCCCTCAGCATTATTTGCCACATTGACAAGAAAAAGGATAAGAACCACATGATAATATCGATAGATGCAGAAAAAGCATTTGACAACATCCAACACCTCTTCCTGTTTACGACACTCAAGAACATAGGAATGGAAGGGAAATTCCTCAATATAATAATAGCCATATATGAAAAACAACAGCCAATGTAGTAGTGAATGGAGTAAAGATGAAAAGATTCCCACCTAAAAAGTGGTCCCGACAAGGATGCTCCTGGTCCCCTTTTATTCAGCACCATACTGGGAGTCTTCACTAACAACATAAGGCAAAGGAAAGACATTAAAGGAATCCATCTGGAAATAGAATAAATGAAACTATCATTATTCACAGATATGATTTTATATATTGAAAATCCCAAAAGTTCTACAAGAAGAGTGCTGCAAATGATAGAGAAATATGACAGAGTGACAGGATTGAAGCTCAGCAAACAAAAGTCAATAGAATTGGTATAATATATCCTTGAATATAAGCTGACCTTGATAATCAGTCGGGGCACTTAAGTTTACCAAAACACTGCATAAAATATGCTGAGAAACTAGGCTTACACATGAGTAAAATAAGTATATAAATATCGGACAAGTTCAAGGAAGAGAAGATTATTACTAAAGGAAAGGTCTTTTTACTAAAATAAAGGGGATACCCTTCACAATAGCAAAACACAAACTGAAATATCTAGGGATATAGCTAACCTAAAAACAAAAGATTTGTACAACAAAAACACTATTATAAGAAATCAAAAATGACCTCCACAAGTGGAAGGCTAGCCCAAGCTTATGGAGTGGAAACAGTATACTTAAGATGTCAGTTCTGCCCAAGGCACTGTATAAGTTTAATGTATCCAGATAGAAATACCAACATCTTTTTTCAAGGAATTGGAAAACTGACTACCAACTTTATATGGAGAGGGAAGAAGCCCAGAAGGAGCAGAGAACTCAAGAATAAGGCCAAAGTAGGAAGGCTTGCTGTACCTGATTTTAACACTTATTATACAGCCACAGTGGTCAAAACAGAGTAATAGTGACAGCTATTCAGGCCAGTGGAAAAGAATAGAAAATCCAGAAATAAAATAATTAGCATACAAACAAATGATCTTTGATATGGGCCCCCAAAACATCAATGGAAATCAGATGCCTTCTTCAATAGATGGTGTTGAAAATAATGGATATCTACCTGCAGAAAAATGAAGCAAGACCCTCACCTCACTCCATGCATAAGAATAAAGTTGAGGTGGATCACAGACTTCAAAGTAAAACCCCCAAACTATTAGGGCCATCAAAGAGAAAATTGCGACAAATCTAAGTCTGGCACAGGGAAATACACAGGCTAGGGAAGGACACAAACACAGCGGAGGCACAAACTGACAAGTGGCATATATTGAAGATAACACCCCTGTGCACATCTAAAGATTTTGCCAAGAGAGTAATAAGAGAGTTCATAGACTGGGAAAATATCTTTAGCAATGACACATCAGACAAAGGCCTTATTAATAAAATATACAATAATCTGCTAGCCTACAAGAAGAAACAAAAATAGAGCCCACAGAGTAAGCAGGGAAAAGACCTTAGCAGAAGTATCAGCAGGGCAGAAATCTGAATGGCCAATAAATGCATGAGAAAATGTTCCAAATCATTAGCCATAAGGAAAACGCAAACACTCTCAAAGACAGCCGAATTCAAACAATCAGAAAGCAACAAATACTAGAGATGGTGTGGTGAGTTAGATACTCTCATGCACTGGTGGTGGTCCTGTAGATACATGCAGTCATTAAGGAAATTGATCTGGTTATACATAAAACAAATTAAAATCCAGCTACCATATGATCTACCAATCCCCCTAAAGGACATATACTCAGAAGATGTAAGAAATAGACCAAGACCAGACATCTTCACTTCAATTTTCATCACAGAGGAGTTCACAATCATGAACCTTGGAAACAATTTAAATTTCCATCACTGATGAATACATTAAAAACCTCTGGTATATACATACAATGGAGTACTATGCAGTCCTAAAAGCTGAGATGAACATATGAAGCACATTGAATCATGGAAATGGTTGGAGGATATCATGCTAAACAAAGTTAGCCAAGCACAAAGGACAAGTATAACTTGAGTCCACTGAGGTAAGCTCAAAAAGTGCAACGGGCATAGAGGATAAGGAAGTTAATGCATAAATCCTAGGTCATGGTCCAGACATTTTAGCAGGTGTTTGACAAAACTCAGGGATTCACACGGCAGCCAACTAAAACGAGGGGAAAGACAAGGAGAGAAAAAAGGAAACAACAAACGAGGGCAATGGGGAATAGGGCACTAACACACACACGAGGAGGATATCGTTTATGTCTACACGGAAAATGGAGAGAGGGGCCGACCCCATCCCAGAGTGCCAAGCCTTGAGAACAGTCCAATAATACAGAGCAGAGAGCTAACAAAGAGGACAAGCTATGTTGACCCCTCCCCAGAAGGAAGCAATACAGAGGACAGCGCTGAAGATACAGGCCAGGAAGAGAGGAGCGTCTATCCAGACCACATGGGAGTGAACACAGAGAGAGAACCTAGCCATTGCCCACCAAGACCAAAGGATGGCATCTCTGCTCAGAGCAGCCAATGCACAGAAAGGAATACAGGGCTGGCCCCACCACCAGACACAACATTCCCTCACTGACCCATAGCACTATGGGTGGCAGCAGTAGAGACACTGTGAGGAAACTGCACCCCATCTTCTCCATGCACAGTTGGGAAACGCAAAAGGAGAGCAACAGGGCAACAAGGGGAGCAAAGTAATGAAGTCCCCAAGGAATCTGGAGAATAGATGTCTGACTTCGGAGACAAGGCTTGGCAGCTCATCAGACCTTGATAAGAAAACATATGTAAGGGTCAGCAGACAGCCTGGAACTCTTTTGTGTGTGTGTATGTGTGTGTATTTTGTTCTATATCTACCTATATAAGATAGGCAGGACCAAGAGTAGTGAAGAGAAACAATGAGATTGGCAGTTCCAGGGAACTTGGGATAGGAAGAGGCGTGGAGGAGGAGTGGAGAGCCAACAACGCAGGAATAAGGGAACAACAAGAGATCTGAACTGATGGTGAGGAGGCCACATAATGCCTAATGAGGTTTAACCAAGTTCAATGTGTCCAAGAAGAATTACTGAGAGCTGAGTGGAGGGTGAGCATGATAGTGGGATAGGAGGAAGGTGAAAGGAAATAGAGAAAAAATAATAGGAGACAAAAAACTATTTATAGAGGTATGGCTATAGGCAGGTATATATGTAAATATACTAATTTGTATTCAAAGGAATAGAGACCAATGTACATATATTTATATGTTAAGTATTAAGATAGACTGTGTTAATCTGGGTTGACAAAAGAAACAAATTCATTGACACTCATATGTGTATAAAAAAGATCTTTATATAGAAGAACAATTGAATATTGAGAAAATACCCAGCCCAGTCCAGATCAACTCCATAAATGTGATATTAGCCCATATGTCCAATACCCATCTATAAATTCCTCTTCAGACTCACAAAACACATGCAATGATGCTGAATGCAGGAAGACCACAATCCAGTGGGTAGAAAGTCTTGTGGATCCAGTGGCAGTGTATCTCAGTGCTGGCTTGGATCTCCACATGACTCCTCCAGCTCCAGGGCTCTAATGTAGCTCCACGTGTCTTGTTATCAGGAATACAAAGTGAAGAATATCTGTTGTATCTGGCCTCCATTCAGCTATTTATCTCCTTCATGCCTCCAAATGAGATAAGCTGCGACCTGATTTGCAGGCTAGACTCCACTCCTTTGCAAGTTATAAGAGATTATGTAACTGTCCCACTGATGGACTTTGAACCTTTACTCAAGGCCTCCCTTAAACCATGAGCACTTTGTTCTAATTACCTGGCACTTTTTGATACTCACCTTCCCAACAGGATCACTGAAGACAAAAAGAGTGCATAAGCAAATGTGTGAAGAGAGCAGATGGTGACCGATATCAAAAGATGTAGCATCTGCAACCATAAAGACTTGCAAGTCAAGCAGGGTAGCACCAAAGCCCACACAGGAGAAGCACACCAGCCTGTGTGATCATCAGGTGCTGATAGGATGAAATATCAGGTATCAAAATATCCTAAACAAATAATGTTATTGATGTGAGTGGGGGGAATTGGAGTGGAGACCCCAAAACCATCTATAGACAATTGAATATCCCACCACAGAAGGGTTATAAGGAAGGGATGATTCAACCAAGGTGCAGTATAGCTTCGATGCAGAACACATCATTCCTTTTGTTCCTGAATGCTTCCTCCCCCGACTTCCATGACCCAGTTCTACCTTATAAATCTGGTTAGACTGTAGAAAACACTTTGGCATAGATAAATGCTCTCAACACATGGAATTCAAGACAGATAAACCCTTCAGGAACAGTAATGGGAATAGCTATATCATGAGGTTACAGGGATCATCAGGGAGGGGCAAGGAGAGAAAGAGGAAACCCATGAAAAGATAGGCTATAGAACACCCCCCTCCACAAAGGGGATGAATAACAGAAATGTGGGTGAACGCAGACAATGGACAGTGTAAGACATGAAATACTAATAATATATAATTGATCAAAGATTCATGAGGGTGGGATGGGTGGGGAGGTATGAGGTAAAAAGAGATGCTTATACCAAGAACTCAAGCAGAAACATTGTTGGGAATGATGATGGAAACATATATACAAATATGTTTGATAAAATTGATGCATAGAGTGTTATAAGAGTTGTTAGAGTACCAATAAAATGATTAAAAAATAAACAAATAAATAAATACATAAAAGAAAATTTCAAGATCCATCCTGAAGTGTAAAACTGTCAATGAAAACAAAACAATATCATATTGATGTCAATGAGAGGGAGGGCAGAGTGGAGACCCAAAGTCCATCAGTAGTCAATTGGACATCCCCTGTCAGTCAGGGTGCAGTATAGCACAGACAAAACACAAAACTTTCCTCTAGTTCTTTAATGCTTTCCTGCCCCCCTTCCCCCAACTATCATGACCCAATTCTACCTTGTAAATCTGGCTAAACCAGAGCATGTACACTGGTACACACAAGAGCTTGCAACACAGGGTATCCAGGACAGATAAACCCCTCTGGACCAATAATGGGAGTAGCAATATTAGGAGGGTAAGGGAAGGGAGGGGGAAGTGAGGGGGAACTGATCACAATGATCAATGTATGGTCCCCTCCCAGAGGGACAGGCAACAGAAAAATGGGTGAAGGGAGATAGTGTTCAGTGTAAGACAGGAAAAAAATTTATAAATGATTATGGGTTCATGGGGGATGGAGGGTTGGAGTGGGAGGGAAAAATGAGGAGTTGATACCAACAGCTCAAGCAGAAACAAAATATTTTGAAAATGATGATGGCAACATATGTACAGATGTGCTTGACAAAGTGTGTGTGTGTGTGTGTGTGTGTGTGTGTGTGTGTGTGTGTATGCTGTAAGGGCCCCAGTTTAAAAAAAACATGTCAGTGAAAGAAAAATATCCATAGGTCTATATGACAATATAGGGACCAATTGGATCTATTTCAAATAGATAAGGGAGAGGGAAAATTGAACTTCACAAAGGTGACCAATCAGAAGAAAAAAATAATGGAGCAATATATTTAATAAGGCATGCAAGTGAATTTTTGCTGAATATATTTAAAAACCAATTACAGCAGTATATCAATAAGAAGCTGCCAGAAACAGAATCAGGATACTGAAACAAAAGTGGAGCTGGAGATATCATGACTGATGTCAAACTGGTTCTTCTTTGAAAGCAGATTATGCTTAGTTATGTTTTATTATGCTTGCAAAAGTATTAATGTGGAATCTGTCCATAGAGAAGGAGAAGACAAGGATATACTTAAAATCAGATAATGTGAGTGTCTGGGTTGCATCCTTTCACCATACTTATTTAATCTGCATCAGTGAGGAAATAATCTGAGAATCTTTATTTGGTGAAGTGGCATGATACATCAGGGTTGTATGAATGACTGCACTAGAAGGTTGTCGTATGGAAAGCATCCAACCTTGTTTGCTGAGAATGAACACCGAAGACCACATACTTCAATAATAATTGTATTTCAATATCAAAACTCACAAGCTGACCAATAAACAGTATTTTAATAGAAATTGAGAACAGACTGAAATTTCAAGTATTTAATTTTACTTGGATCTCAAACCCACAAACTTTTATTAACACTAAATCAGTGTAATTGTGTATATGCTGTTCACTTCTACATAAATAGTTTAACAGTCCTAGATTATTTAAAGGCAAATCTTCAAAACTAAATGCCTCCTTTTCCTTCTTTCCAATTTCCAAATTTCTAGTAAAGTATGTCTAATCATGTGCCCAAGCCATAAAACCGGCATCATAATTAACTATTTTTATCATTTCCATATACAATGAGCAACTTCTAAACTTCATAAATCTCATCTATTTTCACATTTTGTCCTATAACAGATAACAAAACCCTTGTTTAATTTTGGTCATCCACTTATCTCTTGTCTACTCCGTCAGATGAAAATATTCTGCCATCCTCCACTTCTTGATAAACAGAGAAAAAGGTGAAGCTTGTGAAGGATTTCATCTTGATGAGACCCACAATGACTGCCCACAGGGGTGGCAATCAAGACATCAAAGGACATGATTCATTGGGTAATCTGCTTCACAAGACTTGTTTAAAGTGTTAAAAAGCGAAGCTACTGCTTTAAGGGCAAAGGTGTGCCTGACCCAAGCCATGTTATTTTCAATAGCCTCGGATATATGTGAAAGTTGGATATTAAATAAGGAAGACAGAGAAGCATTCATGTATTTGAACTTTGGTGTTGGTATGGAATATTGACAGTTGCATATACTGCAAAAAAAAAAAAGGCAACCAAATCTGTCTTGGAAGATTAGTCAGAATGCTTTTTAGAGGAAAGGAAGGGGAGACTTAATCTCAAGTACTTCGGGCATGTTGCTCACAGAGAGTAGCCTCTAGAAAAGAACATCCTGCTTGGTCAAGTAGTGGGGCAGGGAAGAAGAGAAATGCCCTAAGAAGGACTTTGACACTCTAGATGCAATGTGTGCTCAAGTACATAGGAAAAATTCTTAGGATGGCACAGGACTGAGTAATATTTCCTTCTGTTGTACATAGGGTCACTGTGAGGCAGCGTCAACTGGATCACAGGTAATTACAACAAAAATGGTACTTATAACTTATTCCATGGCTCTGTACAAACACTTTCTTTTGGAACAGTGGTTAAGCACTTGACTACTACCCCAAAGGCTAGACATTCATCAAAAAATTCACTATAGGCTATCATAGTTTTGACAACACTAGGATTTTCTATTTTTCCTGCAGAGTAAATATTAATCAGAATCAACTCACTACCAAAGAGTTCCTTTCATTATTTTTGTTGGTGAGGGGAGTGGTTGTGTTGTTTTAGAATCCCATAATCGGATTATAGTTGAGTATTATGGACTTGGACTTCCTTCTGGTACTACTACATGCTGGATGTAATATGATGGAATCAAATCGACTACATCTGTGGAAAGAGATAATGTGGCAGCATAATGTCATCAGTAACAACAAGGCCAGTGCTTGCTACAGAAGAGAATACCATTTATCATGTGCAAGTTAAAGTTGAAGGGAATCAAAACTAACTCATGAGACTCAAAATACTACCTACCATATATCCTTCTTGATTCAGAACCATCTTAAGTGCTTTAATGCATTCAATTTTAATAACAAAGACCAGATAAGTTATGTGATGATATTAAGAACATCAAAATTGAAGAAACGAAAAAGTCATGAAAAAGGTGTGGGGGAAAGAAAACACAAGCATGCACGTGAGAAGAGACTCTGAAACTTGCTCTAGGATGTATACATGTAAAGGATGTAGACATGTTAAGGATGTAGACATGTAAAGCAAATGGAAGACACGGGAGATAATCAAATGGCTAAGGAGGCAGCTACATGAAATGAAATGAATTCATTGAGTTAAAAGTATTTTATACACCACCAACAAAAGCTAGTAAGGAAGAAATTGAAGAATACTACCAACAATGTCAGTAGGATATTGATAAAACATGTAATTAAGTTATATTGAAAATCATTGGTGGTTGGAATTCAAAATTGAAAACAAAGAGGGAGCAACAGTAGTTAGAAATTATTGGCTAGATGATAGAATCATAGCGGATGATTAAATAATACAATGTTTAAGGACAACAACTTCATAGAAAATACCTTGCTTAGATAACATAGAGTGTGACTATGCACAAGGACTACTCCAGATGGAATACTCAGAAATGAAATTTGTCTACATGCAGGAAGACTCAGTGGAGCAGCTCGATCTCAGGAGTGGATATCGAGGCTAGGGTTGGAATGTACAACAGACCATCAATTGCTTATATGAAAGTTCAAGTTAAAGATGAAGAAAATTAAAACAAGTCCACAAGAGTTAAATATTACCTTGAGCCAATCACATTTGAATTTTGAGATCATCTCAAGAATAGATTTGATTCATTGAGTACTAATCACAGAACAACTGATGAGCATTGGAATATATCAAGAAGATCATTCATGAAGAAAGCAGAAGGTAATTAAATAGAGAGGTAAAAAAGGAAAGATCAGAGTTGAGTAGCTAAAACAAATGGAAGAAAGGATAAAGTCATAGATTTTAATTAATTTCAAAGGGCAGCTTGAGAAGAAAAAATAAAATATTATAATGTAATATACAAGACCTAAAGTTAGAAAACCATAAAGGAAGAATATGCTTAGTCTATATTCAACTAAAATAACAAAAATTATCACTCTTGATTTGTAATCCTAAAAGATTCTTTGGGCAAGATATTGAATGATACAGGAGGCAACAGAAGGAAATGGAAAGAATACTCAAAGTGACTGGACCACAAAGAACTAGTGGCCTGTCCACCACCCTTTCAGGAGGGGCGTGTGAGTAAGAACTGCTGGTGCTGAAGGAAAAAGTCAAAGCTGCACTGAATGGATTAATGAAAAAGCAGGTTTTGAACAAGCTGATGAGCACCGGACGTGCACTCATTCTTCTACGGAAGAATAGTTGGAAGACATCAGCCTGACCAGCTGAGTGAAAGAGATAGAAATGTGTACCCATTATGAAGAAACGTGACCCAACAAAATTCTCAAATTATATACAAGTATTATTAATAACACATGCATGTAAAATTTTGCTGAAGATAATGCAACAACAATTGGATCTGAACATTGACGGAGCTCCTGCAGGTTCAGGCTTGACTTAGAAGAGGACATGAATGAAGGAATTCCATTGCTGATGTCTGATGACTCTTGGTTGAAAGCAGAGAATACAAGAAATATGTTTACCTATGTTTCACTGACTATGAAATTGCATGCGACTGTGTGGAAAAAAAACAAAACAAAACTATAGATAACCTTGCGAAGAATAGGAATACCAGGACATTCAGTGTGCTCTTTGAGGACTTGTACAAAAATAGAGAGGCAGTTTGTGGTCCGAACACATACAGGGTTTAAAATCAGGAAAGGTGTGTGTCAGGGATCTATCCTCTCACTATCCTTACTCAATCTGTATGCTGAGTAAATAATTGGAGAAGTTGGCTTGTCTGAATGTGGTATCAGAATGGAGGAAAGCTTAGTCACGTCCTCTGATATGCAGATGACACAGCCTTGCCTGCTGAACGTGAGGAGGACTGGAAGCACTTGCTGATGAAGATGGAGAATTTCAGGTTTCTAAATGGGTGGCACCTAAGTGTAAAGACCAGAATCACTAGACCAAAGGTAGCATTACGACAAACAGACACGATCAGCTCTATCAAGAGTTCCTTCCTGCACGCATCTGCAATCAATGTTCACGGGCAAGCAGTCAAGAAATCGAACTGTGTGTTACATTCGGTAAATCTGCTACACAGGACCTTTTGTGTAGTGTTGAAAAGCAAGGAGATTAGTTTGAGGATAAAATTGTGCCTGGCAAAAGCCATGGTATTTTTTTCGCCTCATATACACGGGAAAATTGGATATTGACTATGGAAGACTAAAGAAGAATCGATGTCTTTGAATTACAAAGAAAAATGAAAAAGTGCCGACAAAGAACAATGAGAGTATGATGGACTGTCAAAAGAAAAAAACAAATCTGTGCTGAAGAATACAACAAAACTCCTTCTTTGAAGCAAAACTGGGGAGACTTGCTTTCATGAAGGTTGGACCTATTATGCGAGGAGATGAGACCTGGAAAGGATCACATGTTTGGTAAAGTAGAAGGCAGCAACACAGAGGTAGACTGTCAAGAAAGGGAACTGGCGAATGACTGCACAAGGGGCTGGAGAGTGAAACCAGTGCGAGGCTGGTGCAGGTGCGGCAGTGACTCCTCTGTGTGCCCAGTGTGACTAGGAGTTGGCATTAGCTCCATGGCACCCCAAGTAACAACTGTTGTGAAAAGCCTGTTTTTCTTCAGTGGTATTTTGAGTACCTTCCAGTATTGGGCTGTCAGCACTATATCTCACAGTGTTTTACTGTTCCTCATAAAGTTATTAAGTAGCTAATCCCTCAAAAATGGATAAATTTTGATACTTTATAGTCATTCTGAGTCTGGAAGTTCTGCTGCAAACTGTTTAGCTTAGGGGACTCTGCAGGTACTTCAAATACTGGGAAGATAGCTTCCTGCATCACAAGTACACAGATCTACCAGGGTATGACAAACTGACAATAGAGCCAAGTTATTTTCCCATATATTCTTTAACATTCTTTAATTCCTTAAAGTAGAACTATATAAAACTTGGATATAAAAGAATTAAGTGGAAAAATTCTACTTTTCCTTTTTATAACCTCCAATCCCTACCTCCTAATATGTTTATTAGTTTTATTATTATTGACCTTTCTATTTATAATTCCTTAGACAATTTTTTAACTTTAGTATACCTGTTTGCTTTGAAGTTACTTACATAATTTTTCTTCCTTTTCCCCCATCGTTGTTTAATTAAGGTTATAATCAACCATCCATCTTTGTTATTTGCTGTTACTTCAACTTAAATATCTTTATATGATGACAAGACAGTCAAATCAGCTTTTCTGCTAAATACTTAATGTCTCCCCAAATTTGTTTCACCTTACTGCCATGCCACCTTGTCCATGATCTTCCTTTTTAGATTTACTCACTTCCATTAGATATATAATGAAAAAGGATATATAGACACATTTTAATTATAAAATATTTGCTGAACCTATATATTTGATGAAAACATGCAGTATTAGTTGTTCTCTAGGATTCATCATCTGAGGATAGAGATAAAATTACATATGTAAATCTTGACTTCAAAAATCAAAATATTTTTAAAGGACTAAAGATAAATTTAGGGACTTGCTAAAACACAAGGAACATGGGAGAAAAGTTATTTGAGGTCATAAAAGTAAAAAAATATTCTAGCCACAGGGACAGAAAAGATTCCTTTTCCATCAGAGATGAAAGTGGGTCAATCAAAAGCAAAGAGCAGAGAGACAATGTTCTCAGAAAGCACTGAAGCACGGTTGTAGAAAAATGGCAAATAGCAGCAGCAAAGAGACCAGTCTGACAAATAACTTCCAGGGCAAAGGCTTCAGGCCCGCTCTTAATCTCAGAAAAGAACACAGCGCGGCACAGTCTGACAATAGTGACTGCAATTACTCGTTTACTGCTGTAATCTCCAGACAGAGAAGATGCAGGCCGGTGCATATTGTGGGCTACATATGCAGGCATATCACTAATATTCCCTGATGACTTAATATTTATATCTTAAATATAATATTTTAAATTTTGTATTAAACAATTTTATTTTCATATTTATATGAAATGTTTAAATGAAGAAACAGTGAAAAATACCTTAAATATTGTATAGAACAATCAAAACGATTTAATGCATCAATGTCTCAAAGGAAGAATCGAAATTATAAAAGACTAGGAAGAAATGGTAGAACCCAACCCAAATGTGGTCAAAAACTTGGTGGAGTTTCAAAAGGTATCTGGAGATATGTAAAGAAAATGGATATTGATCTACCTTATGACGCAGTCATCCCTCTACTGGGCATATACCCAGTGGAAGCAACAAATAAAACACAACCAGTCATCCACGCTCCAATGTTTATTGCGGTACAATTCACAATTGCAAAGACTTGGAAACAGCCTAAGTTTCCATCGATAGATGAGTGGATTAGTAAACTCTGGCACATTCACACAATGGAGTACTATGCTGTACTGAAAAGCAAGGATGATCACATGAAACACGTCGTTTCGTGGGAAGAGCTGGAAGGAATCATCTTAAGCGAGGTAAGCCAAACTCAAAAGGACAGGTATAACATGAGTCCCCTGAGGTAAGTACAATCAGCATGTCAGGAACAGAAGAATGAACACCTATCTCGCAATAAACAGGTGGAAGCTTAGATAGTTGGAGGGAGGGCAGGCCGCACTCAGTAAGGTACATGAGAGCCCAACATAAAGAAGAGGAAGGGGGCAGGTGGAGGGAGAATCGGGTTGGGGAGAAACTGAGTTTATGACACGGAGGGAACAGGGCACTAGCCCACCCAGGGGGAGAGTATTGGTTGTGTCCCCACAGAACTGGAACGTGCATACAGACCCCACCATGACACGCCAAACCAGGAGAGCAACATAATGTGTGGAGGAATCCACACAGAGACTGGACCTTACACCGGCCCCAACCAGAATTAGCCCGACCCCCACATCTAAGGGAGTACCACAGAAAGTGTGGTGTGGGAAAGGAACTGACCTATCACACCACAGCCAGAAGGAAGCTGAAGAAAAGGAAGGAGGAAGAACGGAGCGGAGCACACCTGGGCCCACCAAGCTCAGAGGATAATAGGCCGGCTCAGAGGGCCCAATATATAGAGAGGACCATATAGCCAGCCCCACAGCGAGATGCGGCATCCTGCACTGACCCATGACCCTACACTGGACAGCACCAGAGACACAGCGGGGGATGTGCGACTCAGCTAACCCCACCACACTAGGCAAAACGCCATGGCTTGGGGCAGGCACACATAAGTCCTCAAAGTCACATCCTTGCATTTCAACACTTTAAAGAGAGCCTAGGAAGGAGATTTACCAAATGTAAAGTGCCTTTTGCTCTCTTGACTGTTTCTTCCATATGCATTTATTATGGTTTCAATCAAGATAAAATCTTAAACAAATTTAATCACTCTCCATTTATCTTTATGTTACCTATTGGTCCAAATGTGAGAATTTTTGTTTCTTTTATATTGAGTGGCTGCAATTGATCTTCATCAGCAAGCGCTTTAAGGCATTCTCATTTTTGGTAGGCAAAGTTTTGTCGTCTGCATCTTGAAGGTTTTTATTAAGCCTTCCTCTAAAATTGATATCGCATTTGTCTTCATATAGTCCAACTTCTTGGATTTTTTTAGTGGCAACGAATTTTGATGAGCGTAATAACTTCCAAATTCTTCTTTATCATAAAATGTTTCACCATTTCATTATTGGTTGTTTAGTGATGCATAATGTTCTATTGTATTGCATGTTCCAGTATATTCATTCCATTTCCACACAGTTTTTAAAATTAATTAATTTATTTATTATCTGTTTGTTTTTGCTACTGTGGATAGCACTGCAATCATCGATTAACTTTCATCCATTATTCCACAGCTTTGTGATGTTCCTTAGTAAATTTCAAAAATGTGCTCAAATAACCTGGAGATACAAGAATTAATAAACAAAAATGTTAACAGCCAGAGCATAGAGAAAACAAAGAATAAAATAGCAGACATAAGGATGAACATATCACTAGTTATTTCATATGTAAATTGTTTAAGTATTCTAAAATAAATAATAGAATTGGGCAAATGTGAATAAAGAATTACCTAGCTACATGCTTTCTAAAAAAGAAAATTCTATAAAAATAAAATTCACATAAATAATAGATGCATAATTTAGTAAAAATTCATTGAAGTCTGGTTGATTCTTATTCAAGGGACCCTGTATAATAAAATGTTTGCAAAATATTACCAAGACAATAACTTTTATGCATTTTCCCCAACAGAGAAAAAAAGCAAGAAAAATTGATACAATATGAAAACATAAATACAAGTAAATAAATAAAATAATATTTAATAACAGGTAAATGAATTCCAAAACAAAGAAAGTAACTAATAAAAATGGATTAAGAAAATTATCAACTATAACCGATATATGAAGGGTTTAACAAGATATTGTTGTTGATTTCATTTCTTGAGATGGGCCGAGTAAATACATACAGTATGTTTCTTTAAAAGCCAAAAATTGTCCCTATAGATTCCTTAACCCTCAAACCTAAACAATGGTAAGAGTGACTTTAAAAAAAATAGGGAGGAAAGTAAAATTAAAATGGACTTAGAGTCTTTAGTGACAAGCCCATCACAAAAACAGAAGAAGAAATTATAAACTAGAAATCTATGGGCGAGAAGAAATAATCTTATGTAGATATGTATAAAGTTACAAAGCTTTTTAAAGGAGATATTATATCCCCATGTGTAGTCAATGACTCTCTTGGGTCTGTGCTCAGGTTCTGCATGAGCACAATCTACTGTTTGAGAATGCCCGTATTTTACAATGTCATGTACAATGTGTTGTGATCCACACTGTCAAAAGTTTCTGCACATGTTTCTCATATTCTCCGCTTTCAGTCAAGAATCACCTCCTCTCAGTGATGATATCCTTCATCTGCTCCTCTATTGAATATGTCTTGAACTACTTGCAATTACCTATATATCTACTGCTCTAACAGCTTTTACATTGTCTTCACCAATATTTTACTTTTATGTGATATTTAAATTGCTCGATAACTTCTATATTTTGTTAAACTTGCAATATGTGAAATATGGGTGTAAGTATGATCTGACCTCCTCTAACTGCAGTTGGTGCAAAGAGAGCCCATGTCATCATGGTTCCTGTGAGGCTGAGATCAGACATGTGTCCACTCTCCAAACTTGCCTTACAGATTCTGGCCTCAGGCACCCTTCCCACAGCCCTCTCTCTTTCTCAGCTTCGTTTGAGAATTCCTTGCAATAGCCACATAGAATTCATAGAAAATACCTGCTACTATGTGGTGTATTAAAATAAAGCATATTAAAATTCAGAATTAGAAATGCTCAGAGCGCAGGTTCTCTCAATCAGGACAGCCTCTTCTCATTGTACCCACAGGTATCTGTCTCTCTGGTCCTTGCCCTCACAGCCACAGTGTCCTGGGCCTCTGCCCTGCTTGGGCAATTATATGACATTCACTTAGTGCTGTTTATCAATGTCCATAAACCTACCCAAGTGCCAGAAAGTCTCAGTGCAAAGGTGATTATTGCCCCTGAATTAAATACCTGGGCCAAGATTCCTACCATGTGCACTCAGTTTTACTTGCTCCTTGCACCAGGAAGCCCATCAGTCTGCCTTGTGTTCTGCTCTTTGTTCTGCTGCAGCCGCACCTCCACTTCCCCTCTGTGCCACAGCTTTGTGCCCCTGGATCAAGGAGGTTCACTGTGCAGGGATCTTGGCATCCAGAGATGGATGAACTCTACTTCTGGCTCTTCATTATTGACTGTCATAACATCTCCCTTATGTTGCTAAAATGATTCCTTGTATATTCAGAAAGAGGGAAAAATGGTCAAATGATTGATCAAAAATTCATCAAATCAGGTGTTCTTCAAAAATTTCATTAAAAAATATAATTAAACATAAAACTAAAAAATATATAAATTTTATTTTTCAGTATATGTTCCATCAAATTCATGGCATTTATAATAAATCCAGGAAATTAGTGAGTTAGTATATTGCTAAGAATCTCTGTGTCCTAGAGTTTTAATCATGTTAATGCAGTCTTCTTTACATTATTAACTGGAGAAAATGGGTGGCTTTTACAAGTTTTTTCTCAGATTAAGGGGAAAAAATGTTACAAGCACTTTAAGGGTGAATAGTTTAAAGACTTTCCATGGAAACTCTGGCATGACCATTTTCTAGTAAGAAGCTACAGTCATAATAAATAAAATCATAGAAATATTTCAAGTATGTTTTCATATAATAGTATTATAAAATCAAAAAGTAATAATAGGAAAATCAAAGATAAAATCAATACATAGAAATTGAATTGCACCTGTTTACAGCTTTTGGAAAATAGAAGACAAATAAAGGAAAAGTTTTAAATTCCTTGAAACAAGAATTAAAATACAACATACCAAAGACTTGGGGACACAGCCAAATCAGTACTTAGAGGGTAATTTATAGCAATAAATTCAAGCATTGAGAAAGAAGAAAGGCCCCAAATCAACCTTTATTCTCACATATTTAACAATTAGAAAAAGAGCAACAAAAGAAACCTACAGTCAACAAAATAATAAATAATAAGGATCAAAGCAGTAGTAAATGAATCTGTAAAATAGAAAAACATAGAATAAATAAGAGAAAAATGTTTCTTTAATGGATTTTAAAATTGGCAAACAACTGGCAAATCTAAAACAGGAAAAGAGGAAATTATAAAAATAACAAGAATAAGAATGAAATGCGTAATATCACAAGAGACCAACTGAAATTTTAAAAAATAGTTAAATACCATATAAAATTGTATTCCAACAAATTTGAAAACCTATAAGAAATGGACAAAATTCTAGAAACTCCCTACTGACCTAAAGTGACACAGATTTCTAAAGAAAATCTAAACAGACAGAAAGCAAAAGCAGAAATTGATTATGTCATTAACTAACTCTTACTAAAGAATACAGACAGGTGCAGGCTAATTCCTGATTGTATTCTATCAAAAATTTAGGTAAGAGCTGATACCAGTTCTACTCATAATATTCCAAAATATAGCAAATAATAGGAACTTTCCAAATATTTTAATATAATGAGCATAACTCTGATAGCAAAATTAGGTGAACAAATTACCATAACAGAAAGTTGTAGGCCAACAGAGGCCATGGAAATAACTGCACAAATTCTCAAGAAATTCCTAGCCCATATATATATATAATATATATATATATATATTATGTATTATATAATATATAATATATTTATATTGTGTTATATAATATATGTTATGTTATATAATATATATCACATGACCAATTGGACCATAGTAGGTATGCAAGAATTACAAAAATAAACGAGTCCTCTAATATACATATAACATATAAAAATCTTTACATAGTTATCTAAATTGATTAAGCAAAGACATTTGGAAAACCTAACACCCCTTCTTGATTAACATACTCAACAAACAAGAATCAAAGGGAAATTCCTCAATATAAGAAAGAGCAGAAATGCAAAGCAAGGCTGACGTCATTCTCAGTGGAGAGGAACTGAAAGTATTTCCCTGTGGACAGGCAACCCAAAAGGATGCTCATTATTAGTTTTCTTGCACAACACTGTGCAGCGTCTGAGCCAGAGACATCAGGAATAACCAGGAAATTAAAGGCATCCACAGTGCCAAAGAAGTAAAAGTCTATTTGTAGATGATATGATTTTTCTACATAGAAAACTGCAAAGACTCAGCAAGGAAAGTATTGGGACAAGATAAAAAAAGATCAGTGTGATGCTGTACTCTAACAGAGAGAGCTCTGAAAGGAAATCAAGGAAACAAAATATTTATACTAGTCAGCCAAAAGATGAAATAATTAGGAATAAAAATAACCAGAGAAGCGAAAACTTGTGTAAGAGAACTACTACTACAAGAAACTAGTACAAGAAACCAAAAGAGACCTACAATAAAGATAAGAATACACTGTGTCCGAAATTTTGAGTATTTTTCAGGATGAGGCAGTGTTTCGTTCTTTGTATAGAGAATTGCTATGAGTGGGAACTGACTCAAAAGCACCTAGTAACAATTACGAGATGGGTGGGAAAATTTAATATTATGAAAGTACCAATATGACCCAAAGTGGTTAATAATTTATTGCAATCAGAATTTAGATGACAGTCCTATTATTTAAAGGGATGGAAAAATGAATCACTGATTTTAAAAGAAAAGAAAAATACCCAGGATAAAGAAAGCAGTCATCAAGAAGAACAACAAAGTTGGCCACCAGCCTTCTAGGGTCTCAAAATCTACACAATTGTATTAATCAACCGAGCTTAATACTGATGCAATGATAGATTGCATTCATCAGTAGAACTGTATTGAGAACCCAGAAGTTAATCCATCCACTTACAGAAAACTTATTTTTGACAAAAGACTGAACTACTTTAAATGGGAAGGAGTTAGTGTCTTTAACTAATGGTGCTATAAAAATGCGACTTTCAATTGCAGAAGAATTAAACAGGGACCATATATCACTTCATATTATAAAACTGATCTCAAGACGGGTTAAACAACATTCAAGTATTTAATCTATCTTGTGCTCATTTTTGTGTATAAAACCTAGGATTATGAAAAGGTAAAACCTAGTACTATAAAGCTCATCGGGGATAAAGAAATGATAAACCCAGGGCCCCTGCTACATGATACATGGCACAAGCACACGACCATAATGAAAACACACATGCAACAGAGACAACATAGGTGAGAGGATCCTCCTAAGAATAAGACATTTCACAATGATACGAGTTTTTGTTTGCTTCTTCCATGTGGGCTTCTGAGCTAGTTAGCGCTTGTTGACCTTCAAGTCTCCAGATACTACATCGTTTGATAGCAGGGCACCATCAGCTTTCTTCACCACATTTGTTTATGTACCTGTTTGTCTTCAGTGATTGTCTCAGGAGGGTGAGCATCATGGAATGCCAGTTTAATAGAACAAAGTGTTCTTGCATGGAGGAAGGACTTGAGTGGAGGCCCAATGTCCATCTGTGACCTTAATACTAAACCTATGAACATTTGCACATAGATCTATTTCCCCATCATCATAAAAATATATTTACATAGGGTCACACCTATATTTAGACCTGTATAAATGTTCTTTGCCTCCTAGCTCTTTCCTCTTCAAGTTCAGCCTTCATTTTGATTTCGGTAATTCCTCTTGGTTACATTGCCCTTGATCAAATTCTACCAGGGCTCTTACACCCTTCACAGCCACTGATTTGGATCATTTGTTGTTCCCTTGTCCCTGGGTTTGTTAACACTCACTTCCTTTCCCCCGCCTCTGCCTCTCCCATGTCTCCCAAGAATAGTCGGTCCCATTGTTTCTCCTCCAGATTGTTTATCCAGCCTATCCTATCTAGATAGCCCTGCATATATGATAATGTGCACAAAAACAAGACAGAGAAAAACAAAACAAGAAAACAACAACAACACACATGCAAAACAATGTGGAGTGGGGACCCAAATCCAACTGTAGGCAAGTGGACATCCCTTACAGTTGGGTTGTGGGGAGATGAGCCAGTCAGTGTGCAGGGTAGCAATGATGAATCATATAACGTTCCTCTGGTTTTTAAATGCTTCCTCCTACCAATTATCATGATCCCAACTCCACCTTAAAATCTGGCTAGAGCAGAGGATGTACACTGGTCCAGATAGGAAATGGAAACACAGGAAATCCAGGACAGATGAACCCATTAAGATCACTGGTGAGAGTGGCAATACCTGGGGATTGGAGGGCGTGTGGAATGGAAAGGGGGAACCGATTACAAAGATAAACATATACATATATGGAGATGTTGGACAGTGTAAGGCATGACAAAATAATAACAATTTATAAATCAAGGGTAAGTGAGGAAAGGGGCTCGGGGGAGGGAGGGGAAGATGAGGACTGATATCAAGGGCTCAAATAGAAAGCAAATGTTTTGAGAATGACAATGGCAACAAATGTACAAATGGGCTTGACACAATGGATGTATGTATGGATTGTGATAAGCGTTACATGAGTCCCCCCAAAAATGATTAAAAAAGAATAAGATAGATATATCTATCTATCTTCTATATATATCTTATTCTTATATATAATATATATATAATATATATATATCAAAAGACTTCAACAAAAGAACAAAACTAGAGCCCAAAAATTGGGCAAAAATTAAGCAAATATATGTAATGCAGTACAGGGGAATAATAACTACAATATATAGAAAAATGCAATACCTCAAGAACAAATATACAACTGAATCAATTTAAAAATGGGGAGAGGATATGAAGAAATAGTTCACCCAAGAAGACATCCAGACAGCCAACAAACATATAAAGCAATTCTAGTGTTCATTACACATTCAAGAAATTCAAACCAAAATGATGGCATATTACCTCACCTCAACATGGTACCAAAGTTAAAAAAACACAAAACAACAAATGCTTGAGAGGGTACAGAGGGATTGAACCACATTTGTGTCCATTCCTGAACAGGATAATTCAAAGAATTATCAATAACCTTGATTTTACCAGCAAGTGAAATTTTGCTGAAAATTCTTCATAATATTTTCAGCAGTACATTTAAAAAAGTGTGAATCCATATTGTATCCTAACAGAATATTTACTCATTCTGTATGGCGATTAAATAATGCAAGAAGCTTCACTATATGAAGAGGAATATGGAATCAGTTTGGAAGCAGTCCTTAACAACTTATGATATACAAATGACTAACTTTCATTGCTGAGATGTAAGAGAACTAGAAGCAATAATTGATGGACATCAAAGACTACCGTCTTAATTATGGATTAAATTTCAGTATAAAAGTTATGAACCGAAATTACTCAGTATGAATCTTCTATCCACAGTCTTTGTAACTGACCCAGCGACTGTGTCTGGACATGCATATAAGGTGTAGCAGCAATGAGACCCTAAGGAAGAGCAGTGGGTGCGTTCCTGCCCATAGAATGAGGCCGAGGCCCAGGGACTATGTGGCTGAGTGGAACAGATCGAGACATACCAGCCAGCATGCCTGAAAAGATGTGCTGTAAAGGGAACCCTATGCTTACCATTTTTTAACTCGTTAGCATCTTTAAGAAACTCTCTCAGACCCTGTGAGTAATACCTATGATTTCTGGGGGTGACTGCACCATGTGATCAACCCCCTAAGTGAACTAGAACTCCATGGTAGGGAGAGGTAAGGTCAAAACAGGATAAAGATGATTGCAAGGTTGAGACGTACCTGATTTCTTTCTCAGATGACCCAGTCTTTGAGTTTCAACCTTGGGGTTAAGCTTTACTTAAGCTCCCTTGCATAATTGGAGAAGGTCAGATCTGGCCCTTACAGAACTTTCTAAAAACCAAGACAAAACAAAAAACTCAATGGAATTAATAAGCAGTATCATGATAAATGGAGAAAGGATTAAAGTGGTCAAGGAATTTATTTTTGAAGAATGGTTATCTTTTAATTATGGTATTGGCGAAGAATGTTGGATATTGTGTAGAGTCTGAGTAGATGGCCACATCTGTATCAGAATAAGCACAGCTAGACTATTCCTTATGTGCAAGGAGGATGCAGCTCCATGTCATGGACTGGGAACACGTTATCACACGGGATCAGTCCCTGAAGAAGGACATGCTGCTTGTTAAGCTGGAGAGTCAGCAAAGAGAGGACAGCCGTCAACAAGATGGAAGGCTACAGGGTGGCAAAAACGTCTAAATTATTATGGTGTAGGACTGGACAGGACTCCACTCTGCTGTGAGTGGAGTTACAATGAGTAAATATTCCCTCCATGGCTCTGACCAACAAAAGTACAGATTTTAAAAGCATACAACAATAAGAACAAGGATGATAATTTCATAAATATATAACTAGAAACTATTTTTGCTAGGATTTTGTATTACTCGCATCCCCATTGCTGTTCTTTATGGACGGGATAGCATATATATGGTTATCATAAGTTTATCTTAAAATGTAGAACATTTAAAAATACCATATTAAAAGGAGCAAAGTGTTAGAAATAAAAAATGAGATGAAAAATAGTTTTACTCAATAAAGCTTAGTATAAATAGAATTTATCTTTCTTCTGTGAGTTGAGGTTGTTTTATTTTATTTCCATTCTTTTGGCATTAAATATTTTAAGGGAAAAATGTTCAGAGACAAGTTTAATGTTGAACTTTTAGTATTTGCCACTAACTTTGGTAATAATCACATCTAAAAATTATAAAGTATTTCAATCTCAAGGATGCAATTTGCCACTTTTGAAATAGAAATATCTCATCTCTAATTTCTCTCAGGATAAAAAGATGATCTAAACATCAATTTAATGAAAAATTAGAGGTAGCTGTATGTCAACTCTTCTAAATGGTGGATTATCACCTTTAATGATAGCCTGAAACAAAACTCAATGGTAATTTTAACACATGGTTGCCTCATTTGGATTTGCTATGAAAGCTTTTAAATTGACACTGATTATGTAATGTAATTGCTTTACTGGGTCATTTAGTTTTATATGAATTGATACCTTTTCATTCCTTTTTCCTAAATGACAATGAAAAAAAGTATCTATCTAAAAGTTGCACTATTTTATTTTACGTTATGCACATTTTTTCTTTATATGTCTTACTGTTCTAAAATAAAAGTATTTTGATGCTTTAAACAATTATTTATCACAAATTTAAAATAAAATATTTACCTCATGTTTATAAATTGTAAATGTAACTTCAAATATGGTATGATGTTTGTTTTTATTGTTTAATATGCAAAATTATGGGGAAATTTTCTAAACATAATATTTATTTAAGGTCAGAAATACCTCTCTGTCATCTATTTATCAGTATATCAGTCTATCAATCGAGCAAACTAAAACCTAAGAAACCCTGTACAGAGTGGATATTCTATTAAAAACATGCTTGTGGCCATTAATTAGTAAGACATTCTGACATAACTTTTAACTCAGGGAAATGTCTTACATTTTGGGGGAGTGTTATTCAAGATACAGGATGAAAAATTTTTTATCTGAAATCTAAATCTAGTGATCCAAGGAAAGTGGCTAATATAAGTGAACTTGAATAATTCTGACAGCTTTCATCTCTTGATGGTTAAGAAATATTCGTAAGGGTCAAAATTTTAAATTAATTTTCTTCCTAGGTTTTTGAGTGTGTACATATTAAATCGAGCCAAATTCAGAAATGTAGGCAATATAGTCATAGATAATGCTTTTATTTTACTGCTGCAAAAAACTCATAATATTACACATAATACATTTAATGGATTAATCCTGTGAAGAATCCTGTGAATTTACTGTCGCATTTTTAAAATGTGACATATTTATTCTTTGTTCTTACAATGCATGGCATATTCAGTTATATTCATCAAAAACATAATTATGTCAGAGGATCAACAAAATGAAAATTTTAGGTGTAATCACATGTAAACACAAATATTTTTTCGAAAATATCTCAAATGGTTATATGAATAAATTTTAAAAATCTAATAGTAAATTTAATGGAATTATAAAGATTGTACAGAAATTAATTAATGAGCTCTTAACAGAGAGTGACATATTTAGAAAGTTAAAGCTAATCTAAAGCATATTAAAAGTCAATTAAAAAACAGAGGCACCACTAATTACTTTTTTTTTCATTTTGAATTATATATGTAAACTTAAAATATGAAAATTTACTTTAACTTCCACAATTCCATATGAATTTTAGCTTATAAATTCATTTCATAGCTCTAAATAATTCTTTACTGCAATTAAAATAATTGATATATTATTCATGTTTGAAAATAATAATGTAAATATTCCCTGTATATTTTATATAAAATAAATGCTAAAATCTATAATTTGAGATAAATTGAAAAATTGTATACTTCAAAAATATTTTACAATGTTTTCTAAGAAAGAATATGTGTGACTTGAATATGATCAGGCAAGATTGGAAAAATATGTTATCTTAAACTTCCACTGTTCATTTGCAAGTATTTTTTGTTAATAATCTGTCACTTGACAATGAGTACTTTTATACACTTTTTTGTAGCTACATACAGAATATCCATGTCTTTACATGTTTATGTCAGATCTAGATTACATATTTAAAAGAAAAGAAAGACTAAATTATGGTGCCCAATACATAAAATCCCCAAAGAACAGTAGCAAATAGTATTTACATATATATAGATTTCAGTCCTGACAGATATTTTTCAATAAGAGCAGAGACCTAAAGAAGTCTAGTGGATTTTAGGTTCTTTTTCTTCTGTACGCTTGTGCAGACAGCCTTGCGTGGGGAATTTTAAGCATCATTCCCATTGGTATGTTATTGTCAAATGCAATAAAATCACTAAACAAAACCTGATAGAAGTTTTATCCAACTAGAAACTTTTAAGAAATCAATTCCTTATAGATTCTTAGGAATTATAAAGAAAATCACTAAATTAAAATAAAATAGCATTAAACTGGTTCATATAGTGCTTAAAGAGATGTCATAAGATGTTTTAGCAAGCGTTTCCAATTAAGTGCAAAATAAATCCATTTAATTTTTACTAATAGGGTGTCATGAGAAATTATGTATTATCTGTGTATCAATAGGAGGGGAGTCCTTTTGTTGAGTATTTGAGTAAATCTAATGATCCAATGACAGAAATGTGGAAACAAGTAATGGTGGAAAAGCAAACATTGCATTTTGAAAGAGCCTTGAGTGAGAATAGGAGTCAAGCCTTTGCCAGTTTGGGTGCTAGATTACCCCTCTTGTAAGAGCTTTGGAGGCACTGCCTTTCTGGGGCTCCTCACTGAGAATGGTAATAAATAAAACAATGTATCTCCCGTGCTTATTTACTGCCTTTCTAACAGAGCAAGGTAAATGCATTTTAAACAAGCTAGAGTCTCCATGTGTGACGTATCAAAACTTATCTTAAACATAGTTTTAGAACATCCTGTGGTCCAATTGAATAAAATATGCCAAATGTGTTTATCAGATAGAAAGGAGTGAGAATTGGGGAGCAAAACAAGAAGAAAACAAACAAACAGATTCATTGCCATCTAGTCAATTAAAACTCATATTCACTCTATAGGACAAGTGAAACTGCCCCTGTGAGTTTTTTGAGACTGTGGTTTTTTATGGGAATAGAAAACCTTGTCTTTTGGACCTTAATAATGACACAGCTTACTAAAGGATAACTACTACTGAATCTCATATCCCCTCTTTATATGTTTTTAGAGGCTATATATCTGTAGTGGGGCAGACAAGTTCACTTTTCTTCTGCCAAGCAGATAGTTGATTGAACTACTCACTGACCATGCTGTAAGCAGTCTGAAGCTTACCTCACAGTACCACCAGAGATACAGGATGCCGTTGCTGCTGTTGTTAGGTGCCTATGAGTCCATTACAGATCATACTGACCCAAGGTAGTACAGAAGGAAACACTGCCTGGTCCTGCATTTTTGCTCACAATTGTTCATAAGTTTGAACCCATTGTTATAGCCACCTTGATCATGCTTTGACAAACATAGTGTACTTTTACATAGATTGGTAGCATATCACACCGAAAGTATGTGTGATGAAGTTTGCTGTCCTTCCTTCTAAGCAGCATTCTAGCTACACTTCATTCAAGAAAGATTTACTTGTTCTTCTGCCAGTATTTTCAATACTCTTCCCTAAGACCACAATTCAAATGTATCAATTCTCCAGAACCTTGTCTTCCTTATGTCATACTTTGGGTCAGGCACACATTCTTACTTAGTCATTCTTTTGTTTTTTCCTTAAATATTTTATTGGGCGCTCTTACATCTCTTATCACAATCCATACATTCCTCCAATGTGTCAAGCACAATTACATACATGCCGCATCAGCATTTTCCAAGCATTCTCTTCCCACTTGAACCCCTGATATCATCTCCCTATTCCTTCCCCTCTGTCCCATATCTGCCTCATGAGCCCTTGATAAGTATAGATTATTTTTCCCGTATCTTACATTGTCTTCCATCGCCCCTCACACATTTATCCATTATTCATCCCCCTGGGAGGGGGTTCTAGATTGATCCTTGTGAATGATTCCCTCTTTCTCCCCCTACCCTACTCTAATCTTCCTGGTATCTCTACTCTTCTTCTTGGCCCCAAGAGGTTTATCAATTCTGGCTTCCTTGTGTTGTGGGCTCTTTTCTGTAGCGGAGTGCATGCTCTGGTCTAATCCATTGTGTAAGGTAGAACCGAGGTCAAGACAGTGGGGTGAAGGAAGCACAAAAGAGCAAAAGGAAAGCTGTATGTTTCCTGAGTACTATATTGCACGCTGACTGGCTCATCTCTTCCCTGGGACCCCTCTGTGAGGAGATGTCCAATTCACTCCATGCTCCTCCCCCCCATTTACATTGGATATGGTTATATTCTGAATCATAGAAGCCTGATACCTGATCCCATCCACAGCTCATGATCACATAGACTGGTGTGCTTCTTCCATGTGGGCTTTGTTGCTTCTGAGCTAGAAGGTCTCTTGTTTATCTTCAAGCATTTAAGACTGCAGATGCTATATCTTTTGATAGCCAGGCACCATCAGCTTTCTTCACCACATTTGCTTATGTGCCTATTTTGTTTTCAGCAATCGTCTTAGGAAGGTGAGCATCACAGAGTGCCAGATTCTTAGAACAAGGTGTTCCTGTGATAAGGGAGTACTTGAGTTGAGGCCCAATGTTCTTTTCAATAAGTTGTTTCACAGCAGATTTGCTCAATGAAATGCATCATTTATTTCATGTCTCTTTCTGTTAAAAGGTCAACCAATTCTTTTTGATTAAGTAAATCTACCCATGTGTTCTTCCCAACTTCTTCTGATGCCCCTGCATTGTTCACTATTATTCCAGTAGACTCATTTATTATTACAACTGAAGATTTATGTTTCTCTTCAGTTCATTCATCTTGATAGATGCTGAAAATGATCTTCTTTTGTTGTGCTTTCTAACACAGGTTCTTTGCACACTTCACTATAATGCTTTATTCTGATTCTTCAGCTGAGTATTAAATGCTCTATTCAATTATATCACTTTCTCATTTCTTCAATGTTTTAGCTATCCACTATTATAAAACAATTTTCAAAGTCTCTACCAGCATATACTTTGGCTATTTCTTTCTTTCCTGTCTTTTTAATGACCTTAGGCTTTATTTGAATATGATGTTGTTGATGTCATCCAAACACTCATTTACTTTTCAATGTATGAGTGTTCTTGGAAACATCTCTAAGTTCAGGTGGCACATTTTGAAGACTATAATGTAGCTATCAAACTGAACTTTGATATAATAAATTTATCCTTTGTTCCATAGTGGGCCCCTGGATGTGTTTTGAGCAATTATATTAAATTTCTTCTTTTCTTCCCACAGATGCTGTCAGTTTGACTTGAATATATGCCATTTGGTGAGGTTCATATATAAAGGATGGTTATGTGATTTAAAGAAAGTATTTTCCATGAAGTCATTGATCTTATAAAATTCTATTATTAATTTCTCTGCTTCATATTTATCACCAAAATCATATTTATATTTTAAACTGCTGATCTTTTCTCTTTGCTTCCAGTGGCCAGAAATGATCTGCTCATCTTGATTGCATGTTTGACCAATTCCATCTTGGAAAGTAAGTACAATTTTCAATTTTTCAACACCAACTTTAGTAGTGAGAGCAGACATTTACATAATAATTGTATTTTTATAGGATATAGATATCATCCTATCAGAGGCAACATCCTATCAGAAGCAACAGGATAGTTCTTGAAATGTTCCATTTTGTGGTAAATGCAGCACAATTTCCCTTAAATCTCTCATTCCCAGAATACAAACTATACGATTGTCTGATTCAAAATGGTCAACATTAGTCCTTTTCAGCCTACTGATACCTAGGATATTAAATTTTATGTGTTCCATTATTTTTTATACCTTCCATTTTCCTAGATTTTTATTTTGCCAAATCCACTTTATAGGTGTTAATACATTTTTGCAGTTTTTTTCTTTTCAATTTTAGTGGTGCCCTATAACAAAATGAAGGTTCTAAAAGCTTTAATCCATCCACCTCATTAAGGTAACTCTAAGTGGGGAAATAGTCTCCCCACTTGTATTTAAAAGCCTTTTTATTTTAAGGGCTTATCTTTTGGCACTAATTCTGAGAAAGTTCCACTCCTACTCCAAATGTTTTCAATGGCTGATAGTTCAGAAGTTGGTTAACCTATTCTTTCATCATAATCTGTGCTTAGTCTAGAAGTTCTGATAAAACTTGTTCATCTTGGATGACTCTGCCAATGTTTGAACATACCTTCCAGTATCACGGCAACATGCAAGTCACCTCAGTTCAGCAAGCCAACAAACCAAAGGTGAGACCTATAACATGTAATTCCTGATGTTAAATTCCTCAATATTGGTGAACATTGAACTGTCCGTCTAGGGAGAAAGTTATACTTTTCAATATGTGTTTAAAATGTTATGAACTGGGTGTTTATGACTGGAGCTGTTAATCACTATTTTTTTCTAAGTCTTTAATCACTATTTTTCTATTTTAGAGGCATTTGCCAGAGCAGAGAAATTAAAAATAACATATAATTGCTCTAGCCTAGTGTCTGATAAAAATAGGTGAATGGCACTCAAAAAGTCAATGATACAATCCTGAGAAAAATTGGATTAGGAAACAATGGGATGTTGTACTTTAAAATATCTCAAAAGAAAGCATATGATGGATGAATATAGTATTTATAATAAGAAGCCTGCTTCTATTCCTGTTGTTTGGTGCCATAGAGTTGGCTGTGGTTCATAGTAACTCCATGTACCACAGAAAGACAAACAAGCACACATCTTGGCCCTGGGTCAACCTCACAATCGTTCCTTTGTTTGAGCTCATTGTGACAGCCACTGGGTCACTCCATCTCATTGAGGACATTCCTCTTTTTGCTTGCGTCTCCACTTCACCAAGCTGACGTCCTCCAGGGACTGGTCTCTCCTGATAACATGTCCAAAGAACATGATGAAAATCTTCAAATAAGGAAGAATATGTAACCTCGTGCTATATAAAGAAAATATTGAAGTTGTAAAGGATTTAATCTTGTTGGGTCTATAATCAAATCTCATGGAAACAGTAATCAAGAGATAAAAGGATGCATTGCATTGGGTAAATCTGCTGCCTAAGAGTTGTGTATAGGATATTACTTTAAGGGAAAAGATGTACTTGAGCCAAGCCATGGTATTTTCAATTCCTCCTATGGATGCAAACATCAGACATTGAATAGGAATAATGAAAAATAATTTTAATTATGAATTCATGGAATTTGAATTATGATGCTAGCGAAAAATCTGGATAGTACTACTGGCATTCCAAAGAACAAGCAAGTTTGTCTTGGGAAAAGTACAGCAGAATACTTAGAAGCAAGGAGAGAAAGACCTTGTCTCACATGCCTGTGGCATGTTATCAGGAAAGACCTATCCCTGGACAAAGACATGTTTGGTAAAGTATAATCCCTCATTGCCATCAATAAATGCTGACTCTTAGTGGCCCGTGGATTTCTGAGACTGCCACTGTTCATGGGAAAAGAAAGCCTACTCTTCCTACTGCAGAGCTGCTGGTTGTTTTGAACTGAAGACGCCAGGGATGGCAGCAGAGCTTGCAACCACTATACCAGCAGTGCTCCATTCAGTAATGTAGGAGAGCAGTGGGGGCAAACGAGAACCATTTGGAAGGCAGATTAATCATGTTAAATGGACAAAAGATTCATTTGCTGTACATAGGGATGTTTGTTTGTTTGTTTTTAAGTGCTGCAAAGTTGGATCAGACTCATAGAAAATTAATAGAACAGATACATGTATAATAAAATATATCCTGGTCTCTGCCATCCTTACTATTATTGTTATGTGTGAGTCTATTGTAGCTGTCACTTCATTTTGTTGAGGCACAACTCAGTCTTTAAGGTTACATCCTAGCATTTTGCCACTGTAAAGCTCTCTTGTGCATCAGATTTTCCCAAAACAATGTTATTTGAACACCTGGAAATTCCCTGTTGATGCACTGCTGCAACCATTGTTGGATGATTGTCAACAAAATATTATTGCATGTCATATCAGTGATATTGCTCTATAGCTTGAGCACTCTGTTGGGTCATCTTTCTTAGGAATGGGTACAAATATGGATTTCTTCTGTTGCCTAGTAGTTGTCTTCCAAGTTTCTTGGTATGTGCATAATATAAATTGTAAATAAACCTCCCTCCAATCCTTACACCTTGTTCTTTTTCTTTCATTCCACCCCCTCAGATTATTTCCTTAGCATACACACTAAATAAATATGATGAGAAGATAAAGTCCTGACACATATTGTTCCTGCTTTTAAAACATGTAGCAATTCCTTTATGCTGTCTGACAATTACCTCATGGTTCATGGATAATTCCCATATAAGCAGAAAGAAGTTTCTGGAATTCTTATTCTTCTCAATGTTATTCAGAGTTATTTTAAGGTCCAAAAGTTGGACGCCTTTGCACAATCAGTAATGCACAAGTTAACATCTCTGGTATTCTCTGAATTTATCCACAATCCATTTGATGTCAGCAGTGGTATTCTTAATTCCACATCCTTTTCTAAACAAAGATTTAATGCCTGACAGTTCACTGTGAATGAAATTGCTGAAACTGGAATTTAATTTTCCATCAAAATTGTGCTTGCTAATGACATTACTTATATTTTCAATGATGTCTGTATCTCATTGAAATATAGATCCACAAATAAAAAAAATAATTGCATGGAATTCCAAAATGCATTCAGTGAGTACTTCTAGAATGTCTTCAGCTTCAGGTTCAATTGTTATTGAAACAATTTAATGAGAATATTTTCCATTCCTGAGCCTAGTTTTTCACTAATTCCTTCAGTGCAGCTTGGACATCTTCCTTCAATATCATTGTTCATGATGTACTAACTGTTTGAAATCATTAAATATCTATGAGTTCTTTTAGATCTAGAGGCTCTATGGATTCCTGTGTACAGTGACAGTGTAAATATACATACATACATGCATACATACATACATATAAAATTAAGTCATGATACAAAATTAAGAAATACTTATTAAGAAAAATATCAAGATCTTAAGCTATAACTACTAAATATATCCTACATCTAGTTAGGTCTATACATTTCTGAAGATATTATTTATATCACTATAACACTACTGAAAAAAATCTTCACTGTTAAAGTTGCATCATTAAAAATGAATGACAATTTGTCATCCTTTTAAAAGTTGTATTTATTTTGGAAACACAAATAGTCCCGGAGGAATGTACCAGGGTACCTTTGTGGATTAGCTAATGTTTCCAAAAGAATTCTCATAGGAAAGCCCTTGCTATGATAGAATAATGACCAGGTACAGTCTTGTGATGGGAAAAAAAAATCTCCGTTTAACTTTTCTGGCCTTTTTCATCAATTCAATTTCTATATTGAAGATTGTCATTGAGTCACAGAAAGCAGTCGTCATCTTCTCTGGAGCTCACCTCTTTGCTTCAATTCCAGCGGCACAGCAGATCACCTTGGAGATCACTGCTTTCATTGTTTGGTGTTTGTTTTTTTTTTGTCGGCACTCTAGTAAGACTCAAAACTGTTATTAGTGAGAGATTTTGTCTGCAGTCATTTTATGATATTAGAGTCCTGTCTTGTTTGGAATAAACGCATGTATGAACTGCAAAGCTAGAAACAATATTTTTTTACTTACACTGCTATATAAATGGGCTTTAAAAAGTCAAGGAACAATTGAATAAAACAGTTATTTTATTTTTCCATGAATTTCTTGAAGGCTTTCTTGCATGCGAACATATATGATGCACATGTATAATTAATAGATTAATGAAAATATATTAAGAATTATATGATATGCTGAGATATATTATAACATAATATAACATATAAAATAAAATAGAGTCAAATACAATACTGTTAGATAACACTATTTAATATATACTACATATTATAAAATACACAAATATATATATCCAAATTAACTATTATCTCTTTGATTCTTTTTAGGATAAAATCAAACTCCTCTTTAGAATTCTGAGACCAAAACTCTTCCTTTACTGGAGCAGGTACAGTCATCTTTCTCCCATGGAGCCGCTGGCAGATGTGAACCACTCACCTTCCAGTTAGGCGTCTAAAGCCTAAGCCCTAAGACACATCACTCCTCTCTATTTCTAGACTTGAATTGTATGTAAAAATACATTGTCAATAACCTCTTGGTGATGTTCAGTTGATACTTGCCTTTATTCAAGAGAATATCATTAACCTATGAGAATTTTACCCAAATAGTATAATTCTCTCAATTATGTTTATTCACAAATCCAAAGGCACAAAATTTCAAGAAAAATGTTTGCATTCAAGACTAGTGCATCTTTTGAGGTATAAAACAAAAATATACATAAAGGAGTTTCAAAATTGTTTGGATAAATTAAAAGACACTAAGATTTCCAAAGAATTTTTAAGACCCCTTTTGTGTGTATGCACACACATATATTGTGAACATACATCTATATGATTAGTGTGAAACATAGATTTTATAATCAGAAAAAACAATACAGAATTTAGATAGCTATTCTTATTGTAGTACTCTCAAGAATCACATGGTTCACATGAATCTAAACATTGCTTTCATTTTCATAGAAAACATATAAAAGTTTAATTAATACATTTGACAAATATATTGTAATGAATTGTTAAATGAGCAAATATTTTCATAGTCTCTGGCACTTTTGGAACAATTATTTCAAATATAGTGATTATGTTAAAGGAATATAGCCTATTTTTAGTTGTTTCCAGACTCTAAAAGATAAGAGGGAATTAATGACATTTATGCATATTCACATAGTTAATATTGAAAAGAGGTTTAACTATAAATAGCCTAATGCACAAAATCATACAATGAATCTAAATGGAACCTCTTGAATCATAAAAGGTTACAGAGTTCACAACTTATTTTTAAAAATTAATTTCATGCCGCTGCATATAGGTGCCCTTACTTTCTGCATCTGAGTTACAGGACTTCTTTAACCTGCTTGGTTTGTTCTTTGGCTCCTTGGGTTCACATTTGATTTCAGTTTCTCCCTTTTTCATCACTTTCTCCCTCTCTCCTTTCCTATCACCTACAACCCTTTCTCCTTCTTTCTTCCCCCTCACCCCACCCCCTTTGTCAAGCTACAGTGCTCTCTGGCTTTGACTCAGAGTTCATCTAAAAATGTTCCTATAAAATGTAGTCCATAGTCCATTGCTGCCTGATTCTTTTACCCTGAAATCAGAGCTTTTCTCTCTCTCCTAGGATTAATTATTTTCATGCCTTCTAGGTCTGAGCTAACTGTTAAATTCTGGGTAGAAGTGGCTATACTGTTACAAATTGAAATGTAGGTTAGGTGGAAAGCAGATTCAAATGGAGAAATTAAAAAAAATGAAATGAACTTTGAAGAAAGGGAAAAGTACAGAGGGTGCCGTCATGCAAGTTATTTTCCTCTGTGAGTCACAATTTTTATTTCTAAATTTGAAAATATGAATTTTTTACATTTTAGAGCATATTGCTTCCTTCTGTTTTAGAAAATTTTATCAATATGATTCTAATTTATCCTCTCCTTTTAGATATTATTTCCAACTTCAGTTCCATGTTATTAACATTGTCAATATATAACTATCAACTTCTGAAATACTTGATATATCCAAAAGGTTAAAATTTGCTTCAGATAAAATTTTTCGTTCATGTACAGTTTAAGTCATTCTGTGTTTTTATTAAGGACCCCTGGTGGCACAGTGGGTTACACAGGGGTCTGCTAACATCAAATTCCGCAGCTTGAAACAGCAGTCACCCCCCCTGAAGAAAGATGAGACTGTCTACACCCAAGATCTTTTCTATTTTTGAAAACCAACAGGGAGAGTCTACTCTGTCCGATAGGGTCACTGTCCATCAGAAATTAATTCACAGCAGTGAGTTTGCATCTTGGTTTGAGTGTCTTTTTTATATTTATATTTTAAAATATTGCTTTTCAGGAGTATTTATATGAATGTTGTAATTACATTAATGAATTAAGGACATTTAATGACATTTCAGAGGAGACTCACAAAATGCACTCATTGTCTATACTCAACCAGTCCACGTTTCCTTGTTTGATTAGTGTGCTTGTAGAATTAAAAATGAACATAGTCGAAGTGATATATTTTCAGATTATTAAATGTTTTCAGAAATTAATTATTTTAGACATTGGAAAGAGCAAAGAAAGAGAAGTCACAAAAATAATGAAGAAATAGTAGAACTCTTTGTAAAACAGTTGTTAGGCCAGATAACCCAAACTAAAAGTAGTTGTTTCCTCTGCAAATCTCAATTTTTATCCTTAAAACTGACTTCCTGTTCTTTTTAGAAAATGTTATTAATGTATTCAAATGTATCCATTTGCTTGCAATTTCAAATTCAATTTAATAGTAATTAACATAAGGATAAAGGAATTATTAATAAAAACCCAAGAGGCCTTGTAATTAAACTAGTTTACAAGCTATAACCCTTGTGCAACAAACAAGGATGCAGAATATTACATGTTGGGTTCCCAACCTCAACATCTGTTGTTCAAACCCACCTGCCTCTACACAGGAGACAGGTCCCCTAGCTCACGTAAAGACACACCACAGCAGAAGCTAGGGGCAGTTCTACTCAATCCTGTGCGGCAGTTAGGGGTCAGAACCCACCAGATAGTATTGGAACTAAGAAAACGATATTGAAGGAGAAATGGGATCTCAGACAAAAGAATTTTTGGTTGCTTATTATACTTCAAAATTGCCCCTAATTTTAGTACTTATTACTTTAATTTTTCAAATCTGTTGATTTTTTAAATTTAGTTGACATGACAATTTTTGAGCACTAAATATATATGACTTGAGAAAAATATGCAGCTTAACGTCTTAGTAATTTCACTCATCATTATAATTAAGGAGTTTCCCCCAAGAAATTAGATAAAACATGACTTGAGAAAAATATGCAGCTTAACGTCTTAGTAATTTCACTCATCTTTATAATTAAGGAGTTTCCCCCAAGAAATTAGATAAAACATCAGATTATTTCAGAAGTATTCTAGGTCAATATGTAAAAAGTGAAGCACCAATTCCCCACAAGTACAAAGAAGAATGATAGGGAGGAGGAGGGAGAGGAAAATGTCGGACTCTAATGTTTACGAGGGATCATATGGTGCATATTGAAAGATACTTTTCTGTTTTGTGTGTTTAACGGGTTTGTGTTTTTCTCCTATTTAATCTAGTTTTCCTTTTAAGTATAGAGTTTTTATTGAAAGATAACATATATATTCCAGTTAAGAGTTTTAATGGAAATAGATGTATGCGCACATAATTGTGTGCATAGATATATATTCCTATTAAGGGGTCATTAATTGTAGTAAGTATTCAAAGTTTTTCAACCTACTCCATTGATACCAAATAGAATATTATGAGGATGAAAAAAATGACTCAAACTGATTAATAAGGGAAAGAAAAGGATATTAAATTTGGAGATTCTTGTTTTCCTTACTGGTTAATGAAAATCTGTTTTGACCATCATGGTAAGCTAAAGAATAAAGGTAATTTAATGGAAGGAAAGTAAAAAAATATTGGTGATATTGACTGGATCAAACAAAGAACCAGGATTGTTCTCAATGTTTTATGTGAACCAATACATTGTATTTTCTTTTTTTGTGCCATTAGATTAAGTTCTTTTGAAATTGTAATGAAAATATTCTCTTATGACATGAAGAAGGACTATATGGCTCATTATATAGTAGTATACTTTTTCATTAAAATCATCTCAAAATTATATAATGTTAAATAATAACTGGATAAAATAAAATAGCTATAAATGACTACAATTAAATTAATTAATGATTTAGATTGTTTATAATGTCATTTTTATTTTAATAATCTCCATATGTGTGATAATTTTAAAAACATTCTTTAGCACACATAACTCAACTATATTGTGATCCTGACCATTGGAAACACTGAAAGATAGTTTTCTTTCTATTGATTCTCAATCTAGAACATAATCTTTAAACTCTACTGTTGCCATGATTCACATAGAAACAATGACTTCAATGAGATCACAAACACTTTAGTTATGATATTTTTAAATGAAAATTACAAATGTTAGTATGTAGGTAAGCAAAAATCTTTATTGAATTAAAAAAATCTGGTTAAGAAGATGCAATTCTGGGGTGAAACGCTAGGGTCGTGCAACATAGCAGCAAGGGGAGCAAAGCAAGAAAGTCTGGGGAAAACCAAAAGTAGACTTTGGGGCCAGGGTGTGGCACCCCATCAGACTCAACCAGAAATATTCCAAAAGGTCAACAAACAGACCTGGAAATTTTTATAGTCTGCGATTTTTTTGTCTGTGGTTTTTGTTGTTTTGTCTTCCTCTGTCTTGTTTTTGTGCTTATTATTGTCTCTGCATGCCTATCTAGATAAGATAGACAGGATAAACAATCCAGAGGAGAAATCAATGGGACCTAAGATTCCTGGAGGGGATATAGGAGAAGGGGACATGGGGGAAATGAAGTGAGTGTCAACAAGTCCAGGGACAAGAGAACAACAAGTAATCTATAATTGATGGCAAGGAGGGCATAGGATGCCTGGTAAGGCTTGATCAAGGGTAATGTAACCAAGAGGAATTACTGAAACCTGAATGAAGTCCAAACATGATAGTGGGACAAAAGGAAAGTAAAAGGCAGTAGAGGAAAGAACTAGGAGGCAATGGGCATTTACAGAAGTCTAAATACAGACATGTATATATGTAAATATATTTATATATAGTGATAAGGAAATACATCTATGTGCATATATTTAAATGTTAAGTGTTACGGTGACAGACATTAGGCCTCTATTCAATTACTCCCTCAATGCAAGAACACTTTGTTCTAATAACCTGGTATTTCGTTATGTTCACCTTTCCAACATGATCACTGAAGACAAAATGGGTGCACGAGCAAATGTGGTGAAGAGTGCTGATGTTGCCTGGCTACCAAGATATATAGCATCTGAGGTCTTAAAGGCTTGAATATAAGCAAGCAGCCATCTAGCTGAGAAGCAAGAACGTCCATATGGACAAAGCACACCAGCCTGAGTGATCATGAGGTGTCGACTGGATTAAGTATCAGGCATCAAAAATCCTGAAGCAAAAAAAACATATCAATGGGAATGAGGGGGAGGATGGAGTGGAGATCCAAAGCCATCTGTAGATTGGACATCACTTCACAGAAGGGTCACAAGGAAGAGATGAGCCAGGGTGCAGCATAGCATGATGAAACATGCAGCTTCTCTCTAGTTCTTTAATGCTTCCCACCCCACTAATATAACCCCAATTCTACCTTACAAATCTGTTTAGACCAGAGCATGTACACTGGTATATATAATAGCTCACAACACAGGGAATCCAAGACAGATAAACCCCTCAGGTCCAATAATGAGAGTAGTGATACCAGGATGGTAATGGGAAGAATGGGGAAGAATGGAAGAATCAGTCACAATGATCGACATATAACCCTGTCCCAGAGGAATGAACAACAGATCGGTGGGTAAAGGGAGACATCTGTCCCTATTACACATGACAAAAAAATAATAATTTATAAATTATCAAGGGTTCATCAGGGAGAGACGTTGAAAGAGGGAGGGAAAATGAGGATCTGATACCGAGGACTCAAGTAAAAAGAAAATGTTTTGAAAATGATGATGGCAACATATGTACAAATGTGCTTGACACAATGGATGGATGTATGGATTGTGATAAGAGCTGTATCAAATTATTTTTTTAAAAGAAGATGCAAAACTACGGGTTGAAATAATTCATACAATTCCTAGGTTAATGGAAAAACAATGCATGCTATAATTTAGGTGGGTAAATATTATCAATCATGATAGAGTATATTCATTGGTTTTATCAATTTTAGATGACAGAATAATGCCTTATTGAAAATATACTTAAAGAAATATGAGTTATCATGTAGCACAAACAAACCTGTGCTGTCTCAGGTCTATGCTACAGGTGGGATTTTTCCATCTGCTCTTATTATTTGTTCAGCATACAACTAGAATAAGTGTGGTGAGAGCCTGAGGCTCATCTTTCCTTGTCTTAAACCATGTAGTATTTCCGTTTCCTTTTGGTGTAACTTCCTCTTGATTCAAGTATAGGCTCCAATTTAGAATGATGACGTGGTCTGGAACTCTCGTTCTTCTCAAAGCTCCGGATAGTTTGTGATTATGCACACAATTAATGGGTTTGCATAGTCAGTAAAACACAACTAAACATCTTTCTGATGTTCTTTGATTTCAACCAAGCTCTATCACAAGTCAGGAATGATGTCCCTCATGTCTCTCCTGAACATCGCTTGAATTTTTGGCACTGCTGCAGCCCTTATTGAGCTATCTTCAGAAAATTTTAATTGGCTGTTACAATAATTATATTCTCTGATAATTTCCCCATTGTGTTTTCACCTTTATTTATAATGGACTTTTTTATTCAGTGCCATTGGTTCTCGATAATACATTACATATTGAAATGGGTGCATGTCAACTAGTTTCTTTTGATAGAGTACTATGTATTCTGTCTATCTTCTTTTCATGCTTCCTTCATGACTTGATATATAACAAGGTTTTCTAATATACAATAATATATTTTACTGAATTATTTTATACCATTAGATTATTAATGGCAATACAAGTGGAAGAAAACAATTTGTATGCACGATCCAAAAATAACTTTAAAACTGTAGTTCATATTAAAAATTAAGTGACTAGAAATCAAAAATACCCCAAGGAGAAAAGTGGAAAATTCACAGGAAATGCAAGTGAAAGAAATGGAGAAAGGAGAGATATGCGGAGGAGCAAGAGGAGCAAAGGGTATAAGTCAAGAAGGAAAAAGTTATAGAAGACATACTTTTCAAAATATGGTTCAAATGTGCTTTCCGTGAAACTCTACACTTATATTTTGGTTCCTGTTGGACGGGTCATACACAGGCAGCTCTACACAAAATGAAAAAGCGCCCAACAGTAAAGTTCAAAGGTCACATAAGGAGCCCAAAGTAAAGTATTATAATAAAAGTGCCATGACTTAAGAGTTAGAGAAACAAAAAGAAGAATATTCTAAGCATATCAAAGCTGAAAAAGTTGAAGAAACATGTGAAGCCTTGAGTTGCAATATTGAAGGATGCCATTGGTAAATTGTAGAATGATGTAGGACGGCTCGAAATATTATGGGGAGAATGCAAATTGTCACTGTACCAAAAGAATTACTGGCAATTAATGATTTTGTTAGGTAGAATATAATCAAAAGCTTATGGTTTCAACAGAAGACCAAGCTGTACTGAAGGCATTAGCAAAAAACAAGGATCCAAACACTTATGAAATACCTGCTGAATTGTTTCAGCCAGCTGATAAAGCATTGGAAGCACTCACATATTTGTAGCCATTCTAAAAAAAACAAACTGATTGAACAAAATTAGTCAATTACTATTATGCACAAGTAATTTTTTTCTGACAATAGAACAACTGTTGAAGTATATTCTGAATATCAGTACCAAGAACAGTTGTCAATAGCCGAGTGAATTATGTTCCTCTTGAATAAATGTAAAATTGGACGGTGATTTCGATTTTGTAAGAAGAATCTTGCAATGATGAGGGAGTGCTGTCACCAGCAATGGTGGCGTGTGTCAGACCATCTGAGAAAGTTGAGATCTTGGCTCCTCCTAAGAGGTGGAGATAGAATTATATTTGATACTTTCTCCACAAAACCTGACAAGGAGCTAAATCCTTACAAGAAAAATTGGCAGCAAATCCAGCCGGTTCTTTACAGGAATGCTGAGTGTATGGACATACAAAAGGTGTGCCCTTTCAGGTAAAAGGGAAAGGAGAGTGCAATGCTCCAACTATGAACAACAACAGAATCAAATAAAGTGAAATACTTTAATTGCAGATATTCACAGAAGACATTTTAAGAACATTAAAAAGGAATATGTGTGACTTAAAAATGAAAAATACTTACTTTGATTTAGTGATTATGCCAAACGATTCAACTTCAGATCATAACAAACTATGGACAGCCTTGAGAGGAATAGTAATATTACATTACTTCATTGTGCTCATACAGAGCCTGTAGATTGGCCAAGAGGCAATCCTTCAAATAGAACAAAGGAATGCTTCATGGTTAAAATTAGGAAAGTCATGAATAAGGGATATATCCTCTCATCATAATTATTCAATCTGTATTCTGAGTATAGAATTTGAGAATATAGAATATATTAAGAAGAACATGTCATTTGGATTGGAGGAAAGTTTTTAAGAATCTGTTATATGCAGGTGACACAATCTTGCTTGATGAAAGTGAGGAAGACTTGGATCACTTGCTGATAAAGATCAAGGATTGAAGTGTTTAATGTGGATAGCAACAGAATATAAAAGAAATTCTCCCATCTAGATCATATATAAATAACATCATAATAAATGGAGAAAAATCTAAATATCAAGGATTCCATCTTGCTTTAATCCACAATCAATGCCCGCAGAGCTGTCATCAAGAAATAAAACAATATAGGCAAATCTGCTGCACCAGGATTCTTTAAAACATGGAAGAACAAGTTAGACAATTTTAGGGCAAAGCTCCACTTAACCCACATATGGTGTTTTCAATCACTTTAGATGTATGCAAAAATTTGACCCTGAATAAGAAAGACTGAAGAAGAATCTATGCTTTTGAATTAAGGGGTTGGTAAAGACTATTGACAGTAACATGAAATAGCAAAAGAATAAATAAATCTTCCTTGAAAGAGGTATAGTCAGAAAGCCCCTGAAAAGCAAGAATGGTGTGGCTTTAGCCATACGAGAAATCCCTGGAAAAGTACATCATGCTTGCGAATGCGGAGGGGAAGCAAAAATAGGAGAACACGCTCAAGGGGATGGACACAGTGGCTACAAGAATGGGCTCAATCATGGAAACTGTGAGGATGGTGAAGGATGAGGCTGCTTCTGCCTCTGCGAGGCATTGGGCCTTTATCATTAGTGATTGACTTGATAGCATCTAACAACAAAATAATTCACAGGTAATTCAATGTTACATTTGTTAGTCACATTTTCACTATTATTATTATGTTTGTTTGTTGTAGTTCTGCTATTCTAGTTATCCTGTTCCTCTTCTTTCCTTTTGAGAAATTGTGGACCTTTTGCTTACATAAAGAGGGTTTTTTACTGAAGAGTGAAACTTACAATTAATAAATTTTCTTTTGAGTTTGAATCTGTGTTTTCACTGAAATGTGACACCAAGGGGTAATTTTGATTCAAGGTGTCGAGAATCTCAGCATTATAGTCTCAGGGAGTCTGACAGTCTCAACTCTTTCACCAGGTCAGAATTTCTTTTAAAATTGAGTTCTACCAAACTCAATTAAAATGTGCAACAGCAGATGGTAAATTAGAAAAGAGAGGTTTATTAAAACTAAATATTTATTCCTTTGAAAATAATCACTTTATTGGGAGATGCATTATGGCAGGTTGACTAGGGAAACAAATTCAGTGACTCTCATATATGTATGAGAGGGCTTTATATCATGAAAAGATCCCTGCCCAGTCTAGATCAGGTCCATAAGTCTGATACTAGTCCACAAGGCCCTTTCCAGACTCACACAGACACATGCAATGATGAAAGATGCAGGAAGGTCACAGGCTGGTGGGTGAAAATGCTTGTGGATCCAATGATGGTGGAAGCATCTCCAGGACTTGCACAGATCTCCACATGGTGTCTACATAAAGATGAAGGCACCAGGAGAGGGGACCTTCTTTAAGAGGAAGTCATGCCACAAGGAGGCACCATCAGACTGTGACCTGATTGACAGGCTAGCCTCCACTGGACACTTCAAGTTGACAAGAAATTATGTAACTACCACAGGATCTAATACACATATTATATCATTCATAGTTCAATCACATAAAGCAATATTGTACAATTGCTACCACAAACAATTTCAAACATTCTCTTATTTGAACCCCTTGATATCAGCTCTCCTTTGCACATCCCCCTGCTTTTAACCCCAGGTGTCCTTATTTGACTTGCTGTGTCTCTAGGTTCATCAATCCTGTGTTTCATATACCCAAAGCCAGAAAAACATAAAAATGGTTCAGGAGGGCAACCTCCACAATACTTTATAAGCAGTTTAAAATGGTGAATGCAAAACCACGATCAGATATGCACGCCCCACTTCATTCACAATTTTAAAAATTAAATAAATAAATATCCAAAGAGTAGACAGAGAACTTATAGACTAATGAATGGGGAATCATTAAGAATGGCATATCTGATAAAGATTTTATTTCTAAAATACATAGAAATTTTTAACATTCCAATAGGTAAAAGAAAAGAGATCCTTTAAAATCAGACAAGGGACATGAACAATCATGTTGAGGGAAACAACCCTGACACACACCTTTCCAGGTTGTAACCCATGCAGTATTCCCTTGCTCTGTTTCCACAATGGCCTCTTGACCCGTGTATAAGTTCCTCATGAGCACAATGAATTGTTCTGGAATTCACATTCTTCCGAAGGTGATCCATAGTTTGTTATGATGCACACAACTGAATCCCTTTACACAGTCAATAAAACACAACTAAACATCTTTCTGGTACCCTCTTCCTTTAATTGAACCAATTCCACTAAAATTAACACTATTATTCTTTTTTACATGTCCTCTTGTGAATCCTGCCTAAACCTCTGGCAGCACCCTGTCAATGTACTGCTGCAGTCATTGTTGGATGTGTTTCAGCAAAATTTTACTTGTGTACAATGACAAAAATGTATCTCTATTTTTTGAGATTTCTGTTGAATCACCTTTATTTTGAATGGTCACAAACATGTATTTCTTTCCGTCTCCTTTTCTTAACATTGTTGTTGGGGGGGGCTCATACAATTTTATCACAATCCATACATCCATCCATTGTGTTAAGAACATATGTACATTTGTTGCCATCATCATTCTCAAAACATTTGCCTTCTACTTGAGCCCTTAATATCGGCTTCTCATTTTCCCCCTCCCTCCCCTCTACATCCTATCTCATGAATCCTTCATAATTCATAAATTGTTATTTTGTCATAAGTTACATTGTCCGACGTCTCCCCCACCCCCTTCTCTGCTGTCCAGCCCCCAGGGAGGAGGCTATACGTAGATTCTTGTCATCAGTTCTCCCTTTCTACCTCACATCCCTTCACCCTCCAGGCATCTCCACTCTCACCACTGGTACCAAAAGGGTCATCTGTCCTGGATTCCCTGTGTTTCCAGTTGCTACCTGTACCAATGTACATCCTCTGGTCTAGCCAGATTTGTAAGGCACAATTGATAGTGGGTCGGGGGTAGCATTTAAGAACTAGAGGAAAGTTATATGTTTCCTCTTTGCTACTCTGCACCCTGAGTGATTCATATCCTCCCCACAATCCTTCAGTAAGGGGGTGTCCAGTTGGCTACCAATGGGCTTTGTTCTTTCAGCCTCTTGGCAAAGTGTCTTCCAAATTGGCAGACATAGACAAGTAAATGCTTGCTGGGCTTCATCAGCTTGCTGAAACAGTTCAATCAGTAATCCATCAACTGTTGGAGCCTTGTTTTTGGCCTTGTTTTTGGTTAACGCTTTCAGTACAGGCTACACTTCTTTATTCTGCAAAATTGGTACTTGATCATATGCTACCACTTAAATGATGGACTGTTCATGAGTACTTTTTGGAAGAGTGACTCGGTGTATTGTTTCCATCTTCTCGATGCTTTCTGCATCATTCAATATTTTGTCCACAGGATCTTCTAAGATTGAAACCTGAGTCTTGATTTTATTTATTCCTTGAGTTGTGTCAGTTTCGGATACGCTATGTTCTTCCCTTTTGGTTTTCAATTTTCAGTCTTCGCACAGTTCCTTATAACATTTCCCTTTGTCTTCTCAAGCTGCCCTTGAAATTTTCTTTACAACTCTTTGTTGTCATCATTTCCTCCATTTGTTTAGCCTACTCTGTGATTAAGAGCCAGTCTTAGAGTCTCTTCTGACATCCAATTTGACCTTTTCTTCCTTGTTTCTTTCTTTCTTTCTTTCTTTCTTTCTTTCTTTCTTTCTTTCTTTCTTTCTTTCTTTCTTTCTTTTTCTCTTTATAATGACTTTTTGCTTTTTATTCAAGAGAGGTGGTCATGATGCCCTGCTACAGCTCATCAGGTGCTCAGTCTGTAGTGTTCAATGCATCAAATATGTTGTTGAAATTTCTCTAAATTCAGGTGGGATAGACTCATGGTTATATTTTGGTTCTCATGGATTTGTTTTAATTTTCTTTACCTTCATTCTGAACTTATATAAGAATAATTGATGGTTGTGATAGTTAGGTTTATTGTGCCAACACGTGGGCAAGTTTGATTTGGTTGCACCTTGATTGGATAGGGTAACTGAGATAAATAAAGACAACAAACATCCTATCTTTCTGGTGATCAGACCAGCATGCTGCTGCTTTACCTAGTTCTCTTCTTCAAACTGTGTGGTACTCTACCTGTAGGCCAAGCCAACCCACAAATCTTGTCACTAGAGCTTGAGGCTCTTTTAAGATCTGCTTCCAGACTCTGCTGATGAATACATCCTCTGAGATTGAGACTGGTGGATTCTGTTGCTGTGAATTTCTTGTGTTCGAGATCACATTCAGTCTGCTTTGCTAAGCACCATGCTACAGACTGTAGTTGACCCACATTGCTGTCTGTTGTCTGTGGGCAGACTCTGCTTGTCTTACCTGAGGGAGGACTCCACTGTCTGCTTGACCTTGGACCAGGGAGCCTATGTGACTTGAAAGAAGGACTTCCATTAGATTAATTGTTCTATGTCCTCATTTTATTTTCATAGAGAACCCTTATAACACTACATATTTTGCAAATCAGCCTCTAGTCTGCTTTTAGTTGCTCATAATGAGCTTCTCTGTCATGTATTCTCACAGATGTAGTAAATTTTAGTTCTGTGTATTCCATTTGGGTAAGTCCATGTATATATTTGCCTTCGTGTTGGTGAAAATTGGATATGAGGGTATACCTCCCCATAAAACCAGTCCACTGGACTGCTTTCACAGTTGCTCACATTTTTCCTACTATGCAAGCAACCAGCAACTTGGTAGGAGTTAGCACACCCAGTGGTGTCACCAGCAAAAATTCTCTCTAGCTACAGTGAATTTTTATGTAAAAGCAGTTTTGCTCAAACTTCATTTTTTATGATGGCCTATTTAAGAGAACAGCACGAGCTGTGAAATTTTGTTTCCTGTTTATGAAAAATTGTTCTGAAGCTGTTGTGGTGCAAAACACTGCTTACAAGGACAGCACTTTGGGAAAAAAATCAAGTGTATGCATAGTTTTCTCATTTCAAAAAAGAAGAAACGTCGATTGAGGACAAACCTCATTCTGGACATCCATCAACTTCCTGAATGGACGAAAATTTCAACAAAATATGTGCACTTGTGTTCAAAGACTAACAATGGGCCATTGAAGAGATGGGGAAGTAATCTGGACTATCTTGGAGCTCAGTTCAGTGAATTTAAACAGAAGGTTTGGGAATGAGATGGATCACTGCAGAACTTATGTCTTGGGTTCTGATTGACCAGCAAAAAGAGCTTCGACTGTTAATAACCTGCCTTTCTTTGAAAGAACAGCTCCAAAGCGACCAAGACTTCTTTTCCACAGTCATTACTGGTGACAAGACATAGTGCTATCCTTATGCCCCAGAAAGCAAGCATCAATCAAGCCAGCGGAAGACACCATCGTCATCTTGCCCATAAAAACTCATCAAGTGAAATCAAAGATAAAGACAACACTCATTTGTTGTTGGTTTTTTTTAATGTGAGAGGAAAAGTACATTTGGAGTTCATTTCGCCAGGTCAGACAGTTCATCAAGCTTTCTATTTAGAGGTTCCAAAAATATTAAATAACACTGTGACAAAAAGTACTGGGTTGTGGTAGACTGGCTTTTCTACCACAACAATTGCAATGCCACCAAATGCAGGGCAATCATGGGCCATTGGGTGCAAAGTCTTGTGGATCCAGTGGTGGCAGAAGCTTCTCAGTGCTGGCAGGGTCTCCCCATGGCTCCTCCAGTTCCCAGGGCATGGGTTCTATTCGTGTAGTGCCTTGGGTCTTGTCAGTAGAGCATCTCAGCAGAGAGAGAGAGAGCATGTCTACTGCCTCCAAGGAGGAAATACTGGAGTTCCCAGAATCCTCAGGAGAAGGCCATGCTCACACAGAGGCTTCATTGGCTATGATCTGATTGATGGGCTAGACTACTCCCCCTTTATTCTTAATCATCTCAAGTCCCAAATTGACATCAGATTATGTAACTACTAGAGTCTGAAGAGGCATTTATAGATTGGTGTCAGACAAATGAGCTAATATCAGACCTATGGACTTGATCTGGACTAGGCTGGGTTGTTTTCTCTTTTTTATACACATATGAGTGTTTATTAATTTGTTTTTCTAATCAACCCAGTCTAACATAAATGACAAACCAGTCCCCATGATTGTGTTAATTCCTGCATTGTAAATCATAATTTTCTGCATCAAAATGGCCAAATCCAATCCATTTCAGCTTACAAATGCCTAGGATGTGGATTTTTATGCATTGTTTTCATTTTTGATGACGTCCAATTTAAGTCCATGCTTCATTCATGCCAAGTTCAGTTTGTTTCGCTCTATGGCTTGCGTGTTGCTATGACAATGGAAGCTATGTTGCTGATATCCCCAAAATGAATTAAAATAAACAAAATAAGAACTGCTTGCTTCCCTGTGTCAAAGGAAGGAGCCATTGGAAACCTCATGGATTTCTTCAAAATATTGAAGATTGGGAAGCTCTAAAGCATGGACTTTTAACACTGTATGAGAGTACCAGAGGATGGGTCCCTGAGGTTCAAGGGCACGCACATTGTGGCTGGGAAGGATCTGATTTCTCAGAGTGGAGTTGGCCATAGTGACCTGGGTTCAGTAAAGCCTGTGGGAGTGGAGCTTTTGTGCTCTTCCTTTGCTTAAGAAGCTTGACTTGTGGTAAAAAGACACAGCTGCAAAGATCTGCTAATGGTAAGAACTGGTTGTAAAGATAATCCCATTTCATAGGACACAGTTTAAAGTGGAACGTAAAGTGGGAGTCGGCACTTCACTAGAGGATGTGAACCACATCCATGGATTTACTTCTCCTGAAACCTCCGTTTGTTTCCATGAGGTTAGAGTATGCACGCACACACACACACACACTCACACCATGAAGTCTTTCTCTTTGTATAACAGCCATCTCAGAAGCATAGAAAAAGAAATTCCCACAACCATAAGAAGGGTTGCCAGTGGAGCCTATTTGAAATCTCTGAAACTGAGACACTGGAGGCACCAGAGCCTGTTCCTCAGAGACCCTGGCACCGAGTAAAGGATCAGGTAGAAATCAATAGCCAGAGCAAGGAAACCATGAATTAGAACAAAGTAGCAGTGCCTCTATTATGAGACTGTGAGGCACAGTGGCTATCTGACTGCCTGGCCCCCAGTGGCAAAGGACGCCGCCGCTGAGAGGCTGAAAACGGGTGAGAGATGTTACCTTTGACAAGTGACTGTATCTTTCCTCTTCACCAATTCTGATTTATGGTGTGGTAGTTACATAATCTCTGGTCGATTTGAGGATATTAAGAGTGAATAGGTTGGAGTCTAGTCTGTCACTCGGGTCTCAGCCTGATGCCTCCTTGTGTACTAGGAGTTATTGCCTCAGCTAATCCACACATTTACTTCTCCCCAGACCAGAAATAATCAGCTGGTTCTTTGTTATTAATACAGATCATTCTGACTAGAACACCAATGGTCAGCCGCAGCTGGAATGGAAACACTTGTAGAACAGAACTATAAACATCTATTAACACTTCCCATTTTACTAGGCCAACAGAGATCTAGAGAGATTCCAAAAACTACCGCCCTGACATTCCCACTTAAACATTGAATTGAAGCTACTCCTAGTGGTCACTTTTTACTGAAATATCGAGAGATAGGAGATAATCATAGGCAGAGTGAGGGAAAGAAGTCCTTTGACAGGAAGCTTCAGAGGGCGGGTTACCTGGAAGGATCAGCTCAACACCTGCAGACCCCTAGGCTGATTCTTCAGGGACTTCACACCTGATAGAAACTCCTAGAAGCAGTTCATTCAGCAACAATTCATTTGATCCTCCACCTGCTACTTTCTGGTGTTTTCTCCTCTTTCCCATTAAACTTTGCTTTCTGTTTGTCATTTTGTGGATGGTGAATTCATTCTTAGTTAGAGAGACTAAGAGTCTTGGACAGTTACAAGAGTATCAGATTGACTAGTAGAATAAACCTGAGCGTATTCTAGTTATTTACTATGAAAAGTATATTAAAAATCATCATCTATTTGAGGCCAGATTGTCTATATATACTCTAAAACAACGGTGAGAGGGCTTAGGAATGAGGGCTTCAAAATAAAGTAATAGAAGCTGAGCTGCCAAAACAGAAATAACGAGACTGCTGATGCAGTTGCTGCGCCATCAAGTTCTCTCCCCCATAGCAATCACATGCACAACAGAACTCTGCGCGTTCCTGCGCCGTCCTCACCACTGCTCCTGTGCCTGGGCCACAGTTGCAGCCACTGTGTCAATCCATCTCATCGAGAGCCTACCTCTTTTTCTCTGCCCTTCCATTTTACCAAAAATGGTGTCCTTCTCCAAGGACTGGTCTCTCCTGACAATAAATTCAAAGTATTTAAAAAGAAGTTTTGCCACTCTTGCTACTAAGGAGTATTCCAGACTTACATCTTCCAAGATAGATCTGATTGTTCTTTTAGCAGTCCATAGTACTTCAAAATTCTTCTCCAGCACCACAATTCACATGCTTCTATTTTTCAACGATCATCCTTATTCAATGTCCAACTTTCATATGCATATGAGAATGCTAATCCATTGTGGAAATTGTAACGAGCACCATTCAACAAAAATGTATTGTTGTTGACAGGTGCCTTCCAGTTGGTTACAATTCATAGCAAGCCTCCCTCTGGACCATAGAAAGAAACACAGCCCAGACTGGTGCTAACCTCACAGTAGTTTAAGTTTGAGCCCATCATTATGTTTTACATTGCTTGATTATTTTTATTTCATTATGCAAAGTTGTGTTGTTAGCTACATATTAAGAACTGTAATTAAAAGTAAACTCTTAGCAAATTTGACAAAAATAAAACTAAAACTAAATCCAATGCTTTGAATTGAACATTAGAGATAGCACTGATCACATTTTATGAAACACCCTGGAAAATAAATAATCATGTCTTTTTAATCACATTGTCGTCACAGTAATGAAACACAACACTGATGACTTTTTAATATAAAGCTCGTTCTCACACATTAATATAAAGCTCGTTCTCATGCATGCCACTGGATTTGTTTCTCGAGTCAGCCTTGCCTAACACAATATGTTATCTTATAAGAAAATTTGAAATTACAGAAAAATATGAAATACATATTTAATTTTATCTGTTTGTGATTGCCCTTTTCGAAAGAAAACCTAATTAAGATATTGAACCTTCCACAAATGGTTAGCATAGTCCAAACCTTAGTCATGTCTTCATTCATTTAATTGTTAGAGGTATGTATACAAACAGAATTATGAATTGTATTAGGGCCCTTGCTTTCTAATTTAAAAATTTACTGGAAATATCTTCATTTCACAATGTATACATTTACTTTTCCATATATTTTCCAAGTTACATTGTGCCACCTACAACATACACAAATGGATTATACATTTGACTAATAATTGGCTAACTATGTTCAAACAAATAGCATTCATCCTAGATTCATTCATTACTCATGGTGCAGTGAAGAAGAAAAAATTCTGAATTATCCACTATTCATAAACCTTTAAATTATAGTTTCACATATGGAAATTATCCTCTTTTGCATTGATTACTATGTATACTAAAATTCAAAGGAAACTAAAGTTTGGCAGTGATACAGAAACATAATTCAAAAATACATCTTAGGATAAGTTTTAGGAGTAACATGGAATTTAGGAGCATAAATTGAAATGATTTACACCTGCTTCAAGCATTCATGTGGTTTACACTATTTGATACGAAAAGAGCAGTGTGATGTACAATAGATTTCATAATCAAAGATCAGAGTAAAATATTTTATATCCATAAAACACAAATCCTCTCTATTTGGTGGATGCAGGGCCAATGAGGATCCTTGGTTTAAACTAATCTCAACTCTAAAGAGGCATAGCAAAGAAAATCAAACATACTTTTAGAATAATTCTTTTTTAAGTGTTCCCAAGTATTTATAAATTAACATGATGATAACAAAATATACTATGTCTTTTGTTCTCATGTTTTATCGCATATTTTTCATTTAACATTGCATCTTATATTATTTAATAGGATATGAGCATTAATCTAACTTGTATTGCATATACAAGGAATTTGTAATTCCAGAAATAGACCTTAAACAAAAACAGTAAGAAATGTAGAGAAAAATACATCACCAAAAGATAAATAGTCTTGCTTTTCTTTTATTCTCCTTTTTACTCTACACAAAAGTGAGCATAAAACATGGAATGAAAAATATCTCACATTGATACAAAATAATTGCATGCAAAGCACTTAATCATAGTATTATAAAAATATATTTCTGTATATTGGGAAACTTGACATTGGAGCCTGCATATATTTTCAAATAATAGAGAAATTTTATGGCATCAATAATCTTAATTTATGTGCTTAAACATTTACTAATATACCCATTGCTTGGAAGGATTCTGACTTTTCAATAAATAATCTTCCATATACATATAAAATACCTGAATGTTTCTTAGTCTTTAGTATCTACCTTCTCTAAAATAAGTTCAGCCATGATCTTTTTAATTTTGTCTTCCCCCTAACAGAACTGTTTTTCATTTAAAAATCAGTTGTGTAGACTTTATGATGTACAGGTAAGAAGAAAAGAGCTATTTTAAAATAAAAATTATAATTATGCTTACATTTAGATAGCATTTATTTTATAAGATTTCAGAAAACATGTATGACAACAATTGATGAGAGGAATTATTGTGAAACTATTTATATTACTTTTCTATACTTAAAACAAGCAAACACAAAGTACTCGTTTTCCCCAGTGTTGAATGTTGATGGCTGGATTATAAATTTCTGGTCAAGTAATGGATCAAACATGGTTCCAAAATGAAAAAAACAAACAAACCTATCTAAACATGATGAACTAGTTACTCATTAAATAAATAAGTGTATATTCATTCATTAACATATTTTGCTAGTAACAAAATATAACAACCAATTTATTGAAAAGTAAATCTATTCACTGTGAAAGTAATATGTCTCCAATAAGTTGTATTAAATTTGTATTACAAAAGGCATAAAAATAAGCCATATTTTTCCCAAAAGGAAATCTTTGTGGGCATGTGTTTGTTTATGTGAGACAGCGTGACAGAATAGCTGTGTGTATGCACTCAAATGAGACGATTAGAGGCTGGCTCTGAATGAGAGTGTTTGCTCTGTCGCACATAGGGTTGCTATGAGCTACACCCAACTCCAAGGCATTACCAGCACTGCATACCTTTATATGCATCTCCATCGACATTCTGGTCATTACTCACTTCTGTGTGCTATACTTGTACGTAGTTTTTAAAGTGATCAAAATTTACAGAAAGTGTGACTTATCACATTGTCTCATAGCAGTTATCAGTTTTTTGAAATTATAAAAACATAATATTTATAAAGTGTCCTTGATAAATGTGTCATAGTTTTACATTTTTATGATTTTTTGTAAAATATAATATCCAAGAGAGAAGATTATAAATTAAATGAATTTTCATTACAGGAAACAGTTCACTGAGCTAAAACAGAGTAGGGGGCAGTTTAGACCACCAATTCTTGAAATTCCTAAGGAATATACTGTGCTACTTTAAAGTTTAGAATAGCTTGATTCATATTCACTGCAATAGTGTAACTGATTTATAGAGAGATAGATTAGAAATATTTAATATGTCATATTCATACTTTTGAAAGCTTTATCTACCATTCTATTTATTCTACAAAAATATCTTAGATTTGAAATATCTTAAGTAATATATACTTATCAGTTATTTGCTGCTTTGAGAAATAACGGAAAAGATAATATTTATGACCTTTTTAAATATCAAATCATACCATCAAATTTATTATAACCTTTCAAAAATCAAATTTTTCACAGTATTCTACGTGAAAAATATAACTGTAATTTCAGTTACATTTATTATAGTATATGCATTTTATTTCAAGAGAAAATTGACGTATGTGGGAGTAAATACTGCCTACTGTAATACCAACTTTGACCTCCTTTAATGCATTCACCAATCTGTTCATTATTATTCATCAAAAGTTCTGCATGATTATAAATGAGAACCATAGGGCTAAAGGCTCTACATTAGTAGAAATGGCACAATGGCACCAAGATCATCAACTGTTATTATCCTGGTTCTAATTGATATTTATGATTCTGAAAATGATAGTGCAATTTATAAAAGTGCACAAAAATGTAAGAGTGGCTATCTTTTTAAAGGCAAGGATGAGTGACTTTAAAAAAAGAATTAGTTTTACTTATATTCAAAGGAGCAAAACAGTAGTAGAGAAGAGATAATATGTAGAAGTGTTAGACAAAAACAAATGACTCCTTAGATTATTTCAGATAAATCTTCAGTTAAAGATCATTATTAGTCTTACTTAGGTTGTTTCTTTTATTAGAGAACAAAAGCAAAGGAAAAACAAAAAGCAAAATCACTGCCATTCGGTCAATACTGACTCATAGTGAACCAGTTTTTACGGAGAGAACAGAACAGCCCTGTGAGTTTCTGAAACTGGAACTCTTTACAGGTGTAGAATGTCCCATCTTTGTCCCTTCCAAATCTTAGTCTCCATCAATTTGTTGTTGTTGTTAGATGACATTGAATCAGCTCCAACCCATAATGACTTTATGCACAGCAGAAGTAAACACTCCCTGACCTGTGTCTTTGCCATAATTGTTCCTATACTTAAGCCCATGTGGTATTTAGTTTTTTTGTGTGTCAACATGGCCTCTGTTAGTCACAAATGATTTTACTATTGTCTTTGTTTTAAAAGTTATGCATGGCTAATGAATTGTGTACAAGTGTCAAGTTGGCAAGAGGCAAACTGTGATAGGGTTTTTGTGCCAACATGGATCCCGTAAGAACATGTGGGCAGAGTTTAGCCTGTCAACCAGATAACAGTGCGAGGAGAGGGTGACTGAGATAAACGCTTTGCTCTCTCTCTCTCCTCTCTCTCTGCCCTCACCTTTCTGAGGTCTGTGAGAGCCTCTCTCTGTGCTTCACCTTCCTGTTAATAAGCCACTTCAAGCCACACTGATGGTAGCTTTCACCATCGTTAAATTCACAAGACACTGAACCCACCAGTCTGTGATCTTCCTGTATTCCGCATCATCACATATAGCTGATTTTTGGACTAGTATCAGATTTATGGACTAATATTGGACTTTATCTGTAATGGGCTAGGATGTTTTTCTGATATATGATGACTACTTGATATAAAGCTCTCTCTTACACATATATGAGTGTGTCTGGATTTGTTTCTCTAGTCAACCCAGCCTAGCACAACCATTATTGCAGCTGCAGTGTCAGTATATCTCCCAGAGGGGTTTCCTCCTATTCACTGCTTCTCTCCTTTAGCAAACAGGACGTCTTTCTCAAGGGACTGGTTTCTCTTACAGCATATCCAGAGCACTCTGGTTGTAGTTCTACCAACATAGATTGGTTTGTCCTTTTAATGGTCCCTGGTCTTTTTCATCACCTCAATTCAAATGCATCAATTCTTCTTCAATGTCCAACTTTCACAAGAATATGAGTCAATAAAACATACCACAGCTCGGGTCAGGTGCAATTTAATCCTCAAAGTAATAACCTTGCCTTTTAATATTTTGAAGAGGTCTAGTGTAGCAGATTTACTTAATGCACCTTAAGATTTTTGATCGCTTGACTGCTACTTCCATGAGCATTTATTGGGGATCAATGCAAGACAAAATTCTTGACAATTTATATCTTTTTATTATTTATCACAATGCTACATACTAACGCAAGTATGAGGCTCTTGGTCTTCTTTACATTGAGTTGTAATCTTGGTCTTCTTTACCAAGATTGAGTTGTAATCCATCCTGAGGCTGCAACCCTTGATCTTCTTCAGCAAGTGCTTCAAGACTCCCTCCTTTCAAGCAAACAAATTTATGTCATCTGCATACCACAGGTACTTAATAAGTCTTCCTCCATTCTGATGCAACATTCTTCTTCATATAGGCCATCTTCTCTGATTATTTGCTCAGCATACAGGATGAATAAGTACAATGAGAGGATACGACTCTGTCTCACACCTTTCCATCTGACATCATTAATGCTCACCCCTGTTCAGCGCATTCTTCTGAATCCAGTCTGGACTTCTGGTTGCTCTCTGTCAATGTACTGCTGCAACCGTTGCTAGCTGAGCTTCAACAAGATTATACTTGTATGTGAGATCAGTGACATTATTCTATAATTTGAGCATTCTTTTGGGTCACTTTTCATAGGAATAGGTACAAATTTGCATATTTTCCAGTCAATTGGTCATATATGTAACTTACAAATTTTGTGGCATTAAGGAGTGATCACTTCCAGGGTTTCATCTACTTTTTGAAATATATCAATGGAAAGTTCATCAATTCATGTCCTCTAGTGTTGGGTTAATGCTTTCAATGCCGCTTGAATTTCTTCCTTCAGCAGCATTGGTCCTTGGTCGTATGCTACTCGTGGAATGTTGGGATGTCAACTTGTGCTTTTAAGTGTGAACACACTGTGTATTCTTTCCATCTTCTGATGCTTTCTGCATCATTCAATCAATATTTTGCCAAAGAATCTTTCAAAATTGCAACACAGGCTTCAATTTTTTTCTAGAGTTCTTTCAGTTTCAAAAATTCTTATCAAATTTTTCCCATTGGTTTTCTAATTCTATGTATTTTCACATTTCCTTTTAATATCAGGCTCTATCTTCTTGAGCTATATACAGATTGGATAAGTATGGGGAGAGGACACACCCTCCTTTTCCTGATTTTAAACCACGCAGTATCCCTGGTTCTGTTGGCACAGGTGCCTCTTCCTTCATATACACATTCCTTATTAGCACTATGAAATATTCCTGAATTCCCATTCTTCTAATATTTATCCATATTTTGTTATGATCCACACAACTGAATGACTTTTCCACAGTCAATAAAACAGAAATGAACATATGTCTTGTATGCTCTGCTCTCATTCATAGTCCATCTGATATCAGCAACGATAACCCAAAACTCTAACAGTTCTCTGTCAGTGTACTGCTTCAACCATTTTTGGATTTCTTCAGCATAATTTTACTTACGTGCGTCATAAATTATATTTCTCTTTAATATGAGCCTTCTATTGGAATGCATACAGATATGGACTCTTTATTTGGAATGGGTACAAATATGGATCTATTCCTGTCACATGGGTGAGTAGCTCTCTTGAAAATTTCCTGACATAGAAGAGTACTTTATCAGCTTGTTTAATCATTCCATTTGATATTCCTTTAATTCCTGGAGCCTTGTTTTTGGTTAATGTTTTCAGTGCCATTTGTGTTTCTTCCTTCAGTACCATTGGTTCAGGCACCTATGATACCTCTTGAAATGTTGGGATGTCAATATTGTTATGGATAACTGCTCTGGGTATCCTCTCCATCTTCTTTTGATTTACCAGCATTGTTAACAATTTTTTCCATAGAGCGTTTCAATATTAAAAATCAAGGCTTCAATTTTTTTCTTCAGTTCTTCCTCTTTATGAGATGCTGAGTATGCTATTCCTTTGGGGTGTTCTAACCCTAGGTCTTTACAAATTCCATTATAATATTTGACTGTGCTTTTAAGCTGCCCTTTGAAATTTTCCGTTCAGGCCTTTGACCTCATCATTTCTTCTATTTCCCTTAGCTACTTTACAAATAAAAGCCAATTCCAGTCTTTTCTGACTTTGATCTTTTCTTTTTAATGATTGTTTGCTTTCTTCATGACAGATGTTCTTGATATCATCCTATGACTCTTTATTTCCTTTTTCATTAATGTTCAATGCATAAATTCTTTAGTCTTTCTCAAGATTCAGGTCAGATAGATTCAAGTTTATATTATGGCTTGTGTGGATTTGTTTTAATTTTCTTCTGATTCACCTGATGTTACATATGCCTCTAGGCTACTTCTTGACCCTATAAGGCACTTCTACTTTGTCTTATTGGTTCTCTATGAGGAAGAAGTAGATTTGATGGTAACATGTGGGTTTTTTTTTAACGTTTTATTAGGGGCTCATACAACTCTTATCACAGTCCATACATATACATACATCAATTGTATAAAGCACATCTGTACATTCTTTGCCCTAATCATTTTCTTTTCTTTCTTTTTTTTCCCCTTTTCTTTTTTTACATTTTATTAGGGACTCATACAACTCTTATCACAATCCATACATATACATACATCAATTGTATAAAGCACATCCATACATTCCCCGCCCCAATCATTCTCAAAGCATTTGCTCTCCACTTAAGCCCTTTGCATCAGGTCCTCTTTTTCTTCCCCTCCCTCCCCGCTCCCCCCTCCCTCATGTGCCCTTTGTAATTTATACATCGTTATTTTGTCATATCTTGCTCTATCCAGAGTCTCCCTTCCCCCCCCTTCTCTGCCGTCCCTCTCCCAGGGAGGAGGTCACATGTGGATCCCTGCAATCAGTTCCCCCTTTCCAACCCACTCACCCTACACTCTCCAGCATCGCCCCTCACACCCTTGGTCCTGAAGATATCATCCAGCCTGGATTCCCTGTGCCTCCAGCCCTCATATGTACCAGTGTACAACCTCTGCCCTATCCAGCCCTGCAAGGTAGAATTCGGATCATGGTAGTTGGGGGGAGGAAGCATCCAGGATCTAGGGGAAAGCTGTGCTCTTCGTCGGTACTACCTTGCACCCTGACTGACCCATCTCCTCTCCTAAACCCCTCTATGAGGGGATCTCCAGTGGCCAACACTTGGGCCTTGGGTCTCCACTCTGCACTTCCCCCTTCATTCAATGTGATATATATATATATATATATATATATATATATATATATATATATATATATATACACACACACACATATTCTTTTTTTTTTTGCATGATGCCTTATACCTGGTCCCTTTGGCACCTTGTAACATGTGAGTTTTAAAAATAATAAAATACATTAAACTGCAGAAATACATGCCAATTCATTTCTTTAAGATAAAATTAATAATCCATGATGTGTAACTGGTTGACCACCTTGATTTGCTGGGTCATTATGATTCTTGTTTTCCTACACATTAAAGAGCTAATGCAGACTAACTGCTGCTACTAAATGCTAAATGCGATGAGTTGTTTATTCTCTTGACTGCTGTTTCTGTGAGCATTGATGGTGTAAACAAGCAAGCTGAAACAATTTACAACGTCAATCTTTCTATTAAATATACTTATTGGTGCCATGTGAGGATTTTAGTTTTCTTTGCACTGAGTTGTAATGCATACCGAAGGCTACAATCTTTGATCTTCATCATCAACTGTTTCAATTCCTTTTCACTTAGATGGTACTTTGAGGCCCAAGGTATGCCTGGCTCAAGCAATGATATTTAAATTGCCTCATATGCATGTGAAAGTTTGGTATTGAATAAGGATGATTATGAAATATGATGCTGTTAAAGAGTATTAAAATTACTATGGGCTGCCAGAGGAACAAAAAATTGGTCTAGGAAGAAGTACAGCAAGATTGCTCATTATGGCAAGAATGGAGAGACTTTGTCTAATATATTTAGAAATGCTATAAGGAAAGATACATCCCTGGAAAACATCATGCTTGGTGAAGTCTGTGGGCATGGCAAAAGAAGGTCCTGGTTAAGATGGATTGCACAGTGGCTGCAAATATGTGGGCTCAAGCATAGAAACAGGACCTGGCAGTGTTTTGTTCTGTTGTGCATAGCATCGCTGTGAGTCAGGACCAACCTGATGGCATGAATCAACAGCCACAACGACAATGCAGCAACAAACACTACCTCCAAATTTCTGCCGCCGCAGACTTTCATGCATCATATTTTTCTCTTATTTAAATTAATAAATATTTTTATTGGGGCTCATACAACTCTTATCACAATCCATACATACATCAGTTGAGCAAAGCACCCTTATACATTTGTTACACTTGTCATTCTCGAAATTCGCCGTCCACTTGGGTCCCTGGAATAACCTCGATTTCCTTTTTTCCCCGCTCCCACCTTCCCCCTGGCCCCTTAATGGTTTATAAATAATTATTTTGTCTTATCTTACACTTCCCAGCGTCTCCACTCACCCACCTTCCCATTGCCCATCTCCCAGAGAGGAGGTTACACACAGATCTCCAAGATCAGTTCTCCCTTTCTACACCCCCTTCCATCATGGTGTCACCACTTGCACTGCTGGTGTTGAGGGATTTGTCTGTCCTAGATTCCCTGTGTTTCCAGATCCCTACTGCACCACTGTACATCCTCTGGTATAACCAGGTCCGCAAAGTAGAATTGGGGTCATGATAATTGGGAGGGAAGGAAGCGTTCAGGAACTAGAGGAAGGTTTTGAGTTTCATTGTTGCTATACTGAACCCTGAGTGACTCATCTTGTCTCCACTACCCCTCTGCAAGGGATGTCCAGCTGTCTACAGATGGGCATTGGGTCCCCAGCATGCACTCCCCCTCATTCATGGTGATGTGATTCCCAGCACCACCACCACACCTTTGTTGTTTGAGACCTGGTCTCCTCTGCCCTTCATGATCACCCATGTTGGTGTGCTGCTTCCGTGTGGGCTCTGTTACTTCTGCGCTAGATGGCCGCTTGTTTACTTTCAAGCCTTTAAGTTCCCAGATGCTACATCTCTCAATAGCTGGGCACCATCAGCCTTCTTCACCACACTTGCTTATGCACACCTTCATCTTCAGCGTTTATGTGAGGAAGGTGATCACCCAATGATTGTTTTTGTTACCTGGTGTCTGCTACATGGTCCATTCAACACCTTATATTCGCTTAGGCTGTGTGCTTCTTCTCTGTGGGCTTTGTTGCTTCTGAGCTAGACGGCCCGCTTGTTTGCTTTCAAGCCTTTAAGACCCCAGATGCTATATCTTTTTGATAGCTGGGCATCAACAGCTTTCTTCACCATGTTTGCTTACACGCACGTCTGTCTTCAGTGATCATGTCGGGTAGGTGGGTATTATGCGATGACCGTTTAGCAGAGGGAGGTGCTATTGTATTGGAATATGCGTGAGGAGGCCCAATGTCCATCTGCTACCCTACTACTGAATCTATAAATATATGCACATAAGTCTATTGCCCCCATAATCATAAATATATTTACATATGTACATATCTGTATTTAGGCTTATCTGTATGCACTTTGCCTCCTACTCCTTTCCTCTATTTCCTTTCACTTTCCTCCCATCCCACTATCATGTTCAGCCTTCATTCTGGTTTCAGTAATTCCTCTCAGTTACCTTGCCCTTGGTCACTCCCTACCAGTCCTCCCCTCACCTCCCTCCTCTGGTTTTGAACCACTCGCTGTTCCCTTGACCCTGTGTCGGCCGACACCTCCTCCCTTTCCCCTAAATCCCACGCTCTCATGTCCCTCCAGGATCATTGGTCCCGTTATTTTTTTCTATCATTGTTTGTCCAGCCTATCTTGTCTATGTGGACCTGCTGATATAGTAATATGTGCATTCAAATGGGGAACAGGGTACTAACCCACCCGGAGGATAGTATTGGTTGTGTCCCCACAGAACTGGAACATGCATACAGACCCCACCAAAACACACAAAACAAGGAGGGCAACATAAAGTACAGAGAAATACACAAAGAGGCTGAACCATACGCTGGCCCAAACCAGAATTAGCCCGACCCCCACGTTTGAAGGGAATACCACAGAAAATGAAAATAGATCGTGTGGTGTGGGAAAGGAACTGACCCACCATACCACATCCAGAAGGAAGCTGAAACAAAGGAAGAAGAAAGGATGTAGTGTAGTACACCTGGGCCCACTAAGCCCACAGGACGATAGCCCAGCTTGAAGGACCCATTGTACAGAGAGGACCATGCAGCTGGCCACACTGAGAGATGCAACATCCTGCACCAACCCATGGACCTACATGGGACAGCACTTGAGACACAGTGGGGGATGTGCGACCGAGCTGACCCCACCACACTGAGGCAATCATTAGGGGCGTGCAATGGAGCAGTGGGGGAAGCAGAGCAAAGAGATCCAGAGGGAGTATAAAGGATAGACTTTGGGGCCAGGATGTGGCATCTCACAAGTTTCATTTGGAAAACACTCCTAAAGGACAACAAACAGACCTTGAACTACTAGCAATTTTTTGCATCATATTTTTCTTTATTAAAAATTATATGGAATTTACTGGGCTCTCCCCTAAGATTTTAATAAATGTCCAAATGTTCATACCCTTGTAGACTAAAGTTTATCTCCATGACACTAAATTCAGAAAACATGCCATTATTGCTACGTCAGTATAAATTGTTGGATATTGTGTTTACCCATGTGAGTAAGAGTAGAGAAGCTTTCCTTTCCAGTATTGACAGGCTCTGCATCCAGTTAGTCCTTCCACATATTAGGGATAGAGTTGTTTGGTAATAATTTAGTTTACTGGTCAAATCTTTATGATTCTTATTTGATACTGTAGAAAAGTTTCTGAAGTAAAAAATTTCATTTATACATGGCCTAAATTAGGTATTTTATTATCTTAAATCCCTAACTTACTACCAAGATCTGCTTTAAACACTGTGAAGAATAGAATCCCTAGAGTCTTATAAGCAGACAGTATCATAGAATTATGTGTTTCTGTAAAATAACATTGAAATATAACTGCAGTAAAAATTAGAAAATTGAAAAAGCAATTAGACTACTATAGTTACTTTGAGCATGATCATGTCACTTTTCAAGGAGCACATTCTCTTTATTAGAAAAAAATCATACGCCATATTTTTTTCCAAATAAAATAGCTGCTGCGCAGGGCAGGAATATTTAGCAGAAAGAGCTTGATATTATGACTACTACCTTTATAGTCCCCTTAATTTCAAGCACATTAAACAATTTCAAACAAATTGTGGTGAAATTAGCTTCCTATCTGAGATGAATTGGTTCAGAATATATCTCGTGCTGGCACATGCTTTGATATTATCAATCGACACCTATTCCAGAATACTACCTTTCCAAGATAACACAGTCTTTATGTATAAATATCAAAATGTCGCACAAGGACACACCTACTATAATGTTTGAAGTCCATCTTACATTAGGGACCTGTAAGGATAATGAAAAATACATACATGATCTCTATTTTAAACTTTAAAAAATAAAGTGTAGGAATGAAGGACTCTAGGCAACCTTAAGGTATAATTGAAAGTTAATGTGGTTCAATCAATATTGTTCTTCTAGCCATCGTCTTTATAATTCTCTCTCTCTCTCTCTCTCTCTCTCTCTCTATCACACACACACACACACACACACACACACACACACATACACACACTGGTAATTACAGAACTCATGGTTTCCAAGCAAAAGGAAAATCTATAAAAATAAAAACTTTTGTGATGTGGAAACCTGTCAGAGAGAAAAATATAAAACATTTTATTCTAAGAGAGTGATAACAAAATTATAACACAGTACTTTGTCAAACATTTAAAGTTGTGAAATATGGAAAAATCAGGTAGTCTTAATTAATTAAGGTCACATAATTTGCCTTGGATAAATTTATTTCTTTTTTCATTGTTTACTTTCTATCCTATCTTTTAGCAATCATATGTTATAAAATCAAATTTCTAGGGATAATAGTACTGCTATACTACAATTTTCTAATTTAGTTTGGTATCTATGATTATAAAAGGCAGAAAAAGATTTATCTACTTTTAGAAATGAGCTTTTGTTAAAGTTAATGATTTCTCTTTATATGTTTTGTAAAGTGATGATGAAAAAAGAAAAACAGTCTCAGAAGCAATCATAAAACTTTGTAAAAAATCCCTGATTCTATAAAACCATGTTGAGAAAAAGGAAAATCACATATACGCTTATGAAATGTTGTGACTCTTTTGTGCAGCTGATTGCAGGGAAGCAAGAGCCCCTAGTGGGGACCTGTCACAACTGTATTAAACTCATCCATCTTACATGTTGTTTGTGAAGAATATTGAAAGTATCCTGGACTGCCAGAAGAACAAAAAGTCTGTATTAAAAGTTCAGACACAGTGTTCTTTAGAAATAAGGTTGGGAAGAGTTCATCTCACGTGTCACGGAGTCTTCTATCCCTGGAAATGGACATCATGCTTAATAAGGTATAAGGGCAATGGAAAAATGGAAACTTTTTACAAGACTTATTGACAACATTGATTACAATAATGGGCTAAAACAGAAATAAATTTTTCAAGGGTTGCACAGAATTGAGATTGTTTCATTCTGTTGTACAGAGGGTTGCTAAGAGCTGGAATATCTAACAACTATTTGGAATATGCAGCAAAAAAGATGAATCTTGGAAATTACAGGAGATTATATTTAATAACACCCTTATTATTTTGAGGGATGTATAAAGGAATTTCCACTGAGAAATCTTATAATCTACAGTTCTGATCTTAGCCACTTAGACTTAATTTCATTACCAAAATCCAAGGAGCAACTCAAGGGAATACAATTTGAGTTCCTTGAAGAAGCCAAACCTGCTGTTTTGATAGGTTGTAACTCAGAGCACAGAATTCTTTAGGGATGATTTAAAGATAAAGTAATATCATCTTCAAATATTTTCTGACCTATATTAATGACAACTTAGGACACAATAGCTTTACATTTTGATATTTTAATGTAATAATATTTCTATGGTTTTGTAGTAATGCTTTTTAAGTTTTCCTTGTTTTAGCATGCCATATATAATACAAATCTTGACAGAAATGTTTATAAATTATACAAGCATATAAATAAATAAGTTAGTGATTAAATGTGTAAAGTCAATTATTCCTTAGGCAGATTTATAGCTTTTCAGAGTACAAATATTATCAAATTTACAAAAGGATATATTTAACTAATGATTTGACACTTTATTACTCAAGGGTGCATTGATAAGGATTCCTTCAGTGACCCTGGATATTATTACAATGCCTGCATATCAGTAAAGATATGATGAGTGCTTATTTTTGTTCCATTAAGAGCAAAATTCCATCTATAGAGGACAAAGTGGGATATGATTTCTTTGCTTTCTAAGTTAAGACTACCATAAGCAGATATTGTTTTGTCATTAATCATTTTGCATATCCTCATGTAGTTTATATTAGTAGAAAACAAAAGAAAAGAGAAGGGTTTGTTTTCCAGTGTGAACAGATGCCATGTGGTCTACGGAAAATGCAAATGATATCTTAGGACTTCTGTTTTTCATTTATCATATCACATCAGCTAACTCAAAGAAATGTTAAGAAAATGAATAATTCAAAAATATAACATTATGACTATCTCTTTAATTGTCTTAAAGTTATGTGCTTGAGAAATTAAATTCAACGAATTAAGTTTTAAATGTAAGACATTCCTAGATTAAGAGAAAGTAAACAAAGTTTGCTTAACATTTTTGTTATTTATAGCATGTGACCTAATTTATATTTTAAAAATCCAAGTCATAGGAGCCTGAGTATGACCTGCTCGGCTTTCAATATGTGTTATTTCGTGGTACTGAGGTAGTTAAGGTTTTATGTGAATTTAGCAAGGTCTCAGGTGTTTGGCAGTTAATACTTGCCAAATATCCTCTCCATAATAAGGTCTCTTCTAGCACATGGCCTGCTTCCAATAGAGGTGGACCCTATGGGGAAACCGGCTTGCCTTTCCCTGGGTCCTACATCAGTCTCATGAACCCTGTTGTTGGTTTTGCTTGTTTGTTTAATTTAAGGCAGTGGTATGTTGTATAGCCTGCCATTCTTGAGTCGACAGCAGCAATTCTATGTCTCTAAATCCAGAATCACACCATCAGAAGAAGCCTCCAGCTAGCAATCTGATGCTCAAACTTAGCATTTGTCACCTCTTCAACTTTGTGAATCATTTATGAAACTAAGACTGATGTAAAAATCAATTAGGGGCCAATTACATTTTGATGTTCATAATGTCTAAAATAGAGAATTGTAATTAGATAGAATATATATATATATATATATATATATATATATATATATATATATATATATATATATATACACACACACCCTGGAGAGATAAGTTGTAGCAATACTATGTATCATATTATATATCATATATTCTCACCTTGAATAAGACATTTAAACAGTTTGTATAACTAGAAAGTAAAAGTTAAAATCACTTATTGTAAGAAATGTAAGGGAAAAATCATACATCTCTTTCAGTACATTGGAAGAAACTTGAAACACTTTTGGTGGTTTTGTTTTGACTTTGAGTTGAGGAAGGGTGAATCATCAGTTTTATGTTGTGCTTTATCAGATTGTTTTCCCCAAATATTAACCTTGGTCGAGCTACACATTTTGATGTTCCAAAAATAAACTCTTATTTGGTAATGGAAATAAGTAATGGGGGAGGTGGTTATTGGTTAATTTGTTTCCTTGCTCCTGTCTCTGCTGCATTAGTGGGAATTCCCAAATGCAGGCAGTGATGCCACGAAGAACATGTCAGCTGCCATCTTGCAGAATTTAGTACTAGTTTCTTAGGATTAAAAAACATATAAAAATCTTGAAGATGTTTGAACTAAAGAATTGTTATTAACTTGTTCAAAAATGTGACAAGAGAAATACTTTTGGAAAAGATTCTCTTTGGAAACATGTTTGGGCTTTTATGTTATTATTGTTGGGGTTTTCTTTACAAGTTAGTTGTTTGAGCTAATAAATTTTTACTTAATTTGCCTATATCTTGCATTTCAAGATTTACATGAAGGGTTATTTGCCAGTATTTCTATTTATTTTCCTTTATATTAAGGATGAATGGTTATTACTATAGGTATAAAGGAAGAGGTAGGTATTGTTAACCTAGATATGATCAAATAGTACTGTACAATGGTAATATGATTGCATAAACTACCTGAAGAAGACATGAAGGATCATGTATTTTAAAAGGTGATACATTTTATGTATCAAAAATAGATTTTAAAATTGTGAACATATATTATTCCAGAGTTAGCAATAAAGTTTGGTACCTTTGCAATTTAAAAAATATATAAAATTAACTCTTAATGAGAGAGTTAACTAATACACCCTATAGGTAATATCAAAGATAATTCTGTGGCACAAATTATTACCCATCAATTAATAACCACTTACAGAATCCTTGGTTGCATAGTGGGTTATGTTTGGGGCTGCTAGCTCTAAAGTCCACAAGTGAAACCCACTTAGTTCTCCGTGGGAGGAAAAGAAACAAATGTCTTTCAGTTTCTGTAAAGCTTGATAGCATTGAAAATGCAAAGGGTCTACCTTGTCCTTTAGATAATGGTGGTCAGCACTGACTGTATGACACTGAGTTTAATAACCAGCTGTCTCCCTGCTTGTCAAATTGTAGAGTTTGTGTCTTGCTATGAGCCTGAAGAATAGACAAACTTCAAAGAAAGAATTGGCTGTCCAATTCAGTCGCTTAAGCAACTTAAAACTTTATGAACAGCAGTAAAACATTATCGCGCATGGTGCTAGAAGACGAGCCCACTGAGTTGGAAGACAACCAAGACACACCTGTGGAAGGGCCAACTCCAAAGCAGAGAGCTGCCTGAATGGCGTGGACCTAGTGAAACTTTGGGACCTTTGTTTGCTGACAGACACTCAAAATGAGAAAAAGTGACTGTAATCAGCTATTAATAATCAGAAAGTGGGATGGAGGAAGTACAGATCTAGAAAAATTAGAAATTGTCACGAATGAAATAGAATGTAAAAGTATTGATGTGCTAGGTAGTAGTGGGCGGGAATGGACAGATATGAGCCATATTTTTAATCAGACAATTGTATGGATATGATGCAGGGAATGAAAATATTCAAGATGAATGGTTCACAATTGCAAGGAAACTGGCTTATTATGTGGCTATTGTACCCAAAGTCTCTTTAACTCTCACCCAAAGACCCTATCTGCAGGAGTCTGGGTAAAAAGTGGAGACAGATATTTACAGGATTCTCTGGTGAGAAGTTGTTCAGGATACACTGTGACTGTGATACTGCTGAAAGAGAGTTTTCTAATAAGCAGGAAGAAGGGATCTAATTACCAGCATGAGCTAAGAGTGGGGAGTGTCCTCTGTGGACGTCCTTGATCCAGAAGGCAGCTGTGACATCAGGAGAGCAACGATTAAGTCAAGAATCAGAGCATGTGGCAGGAGAGTGAATTTCCCAACCCATGAAGCAAGTAAAGCTGAGAGCTTTGGCATAGGAGGATTTCAAGTGGAGCGGAATGCCCCGTGGCATGTAATTGGGGGAGTTGGTATTGGTTACCTATGGAAGTGGAGCTGAGTTCCCTTAAACTAAAGTTTACTGGAGTGGGTGCTTCTTGGAACTTGACTGAGCAAGTTGGCTTTGGTGACCAGTGAAGCTTCAGCTGTTTGGGAAAAAAAAAAAAATATATATATATATATATATATATATATATATATATATATATATATATATATATATATATATATATATAAAGATGCCATATTCAAATGTGCCACTTAGGCACTGTCACAGTCATCTGCATTTGTATGCACATATTACTATATCAACAGGTCCACCTAGACAAGATAGGCTGGACAAATAATGAGAGAATAAAATAACGGGACCAATGATCCTGGAGGGAAATGGGAGCTTCGGAGGTAGGGGAAGGGAGGAGGTGTCGCCCAACACAGGGACAAGGGAACAGCAAGTGGTTCAAAACCAGAGGAGGAAGGGGAGTGGAGGACTGGTAGGGAGTGATCAAGAGCAAGGTAACTGAGAGGAATTACTGAAACCAGAATGAAGGCTAAACATGGTAGTGGGATGGGAGGAAAGCGAAAGGAAACAGGAAAGGAGTAGAAGGCAAAGTGCATACAGATAATCCTAAATACAGACATGTACATATGTAAATATATTTATGATTATGGGGGCAATAGACTTATGTGCATATATTTATAGGTTCAGTAGTAGGGTAGCAGATGGACATTGGGCCTCCTCATGCATAATCCCCCAATACAATACCACCTCGCCTTGCTAAACTGTCATTCATTGCATGATACCCACCTTCCCGACATGATCACTGAAGAGAGACATGTGTGTAAGCAAACGTGAAGAAAGCTGATGGTGCCCGGCTATCAAAAAGATATAGCATCTGGGGTCTTAAAGGCTTGAAGGCAAACAAGCGGCCATCTAGCTCAGAAGTAACAAAGCCCACAGAGAAGAAGCACACAGCCTAAGAGAATACAAGCTGTTGAACGGACCATGTAGCAGACACCAAGTAACAAAAACAATCATTGGGTGATCACCTTCCTCACATAAACGCTGGAGACAAAGGTATGCATAAGCAAGTGTGGTGAAGAAGGCTGATGGTGCCCGGCTACTGAGAGATGTAGCATCTGGGAACTTAAAGGCTTGAAAGCAAACAAGCAGCCATCTAGCCCAGAAGCAACAAAGCCCACACAGAAGCAGCACACCAACATAGGTGATCATGAAGGGCAGAGGAGACCAGGTCTCAAACAACAAAGGCTGGGTGGTGGTGAGAATCACATCACCGTGAATGAGGGGGAGTGCGTGCTGGGGACCCAATGCCTATCTGTAGACAGCTGGACATCCCTTGCAGAGGGGTAGTGGGGACAAGATGAGTCAGTCACTCAGGGTTCAGTGTAGCAACAAAGAAACTCAAAACCTTCCTCTAATTCCTGAACGCTTCCTTCCCTCCCAATTATCATGACCCCAATTCTACCTTGCAGACCTGGTTATCCTAGAGGATGTACACCTGTGAAGTAGGGATCTGGAAACACAGGGAATCTAGGACAGACAAACCCCTCAACACCTGTGGTAGGAGTGGCGACACCAGGATGGAAGGGGGTGTAGAAAGGGAGAACCGATCTTGGAGATCTGTGTTTAACCTCCTCTCTGGGAGATCGGCAATGGGGAGGTGGGTGAGGGGAGATGCCGGGGTGTGTAAGATAAGATATAATAATTATTTATAAACTATCAAGGGACCAGGGGGAAGAGGGGAGTGGGGAGGGAGGGGGAGGAGAAAAAAAGGGAAACTGAGCTGATTCCAGGAACCCAAGTGGAAGGTGAATTATGAGAATGATGAGTGCAATGAATGTATAAGGTTGATTTGCTCAATTGATGTATGTACGGATTGTGATAAGAGCTTTATGAGCCCCAATAAAAAGATTTATATATATAAAGAAATCCAGATAATATAACTTTTATTCAATTTTTCCACTGAATACTAAAGTTAGTGATGGAGAAATTGAATGATTTTACCAACTTCTTCCATCTGAGATTGATTAAACGTGGAGTCAGGATTCATTGATAAGTATTAATGATTGGAATGTGAGTATTGAAAACAAAGAGGAAGGAATCATATTTCAGAAATGTGACCTTGGCTATGGAAACAAATGAGATCATTTGATAGAATTTTGAAAAACATCATATTGACTGCATCTGTGGGACAAAACAATAGAAAAACGCAATACCATCAGGCAAACCAAGGTCAATCGCCTATAATGAAACACAAAAATCAATTATTACTATACAAAATCAGGTTGAAGGTAAAAAAAATTAAACCAAGTCCAAAAATCCAATCTCACTCCAGTCAAGTTGAAGCAGATTCATAGAGACTGTATATGACAGGGTAGGATGCTCTTTTTGAGTTTCCATGTCCATTAGTCTTTCTAGGAATGGAAAGCCTCGTCTTTCTCCTATGGAGTAGCTGGTGGTTTGAAACTACTGATCTTGTATTTAGCATCCCAATCCATAACCACTAAATCATTAGGAGAACCAAATTGCAAATCTGTGTCTCTAACCTAAATTTAAATAACATCTCAAGAACAGATACGACTCCTAAAATGCTGTAAATCAAAAGCATCATACATAAAGGAAGACAAGATTCAATGAAAAGACAGGGAAAAAGAAAATAAAAGATCAAAGTGGTTGTCAGAAGAGACTCTGCTATGTGCTCTTGAGCATAGAGTAGTGAATGCTAAAGAAGAAACGATGTAAAAGAGCTGAACAGAAATTTTCAAAGGATATCTCTAGAAGGCAAAGTAGAACATTGTAGTGGAATCTGCAAAGACCAGGAGTTAGTAAGTAAAAAGGGACGAATACAGTCAGCATATCTGAAAATGAACTGAGGGTGGGAAATGCAAGCCTTGAGATGGGAGATTGAAGGCTTCTGTGGGAAACGTATGGAATGATGCAGAAAGCATCCAAAGAGGATGGAAAGCATATGTAGAATCACTTTACCAAAACAAAATTTGCCTACATTCAACATTTCAAGAAATAGCATATTATCAAGAACCAATAATAGTGAAGAAAGATGGCCCACCTGCACTGAAGACATGAGTAAAAGTTAAGGATCAGGAATTGACAAAATATCAATTGAAATGTCTCAATAAAATGGACATTTATAAATAACTGGACATTTATAAATAAATAATAAACTGGATACTGGAAGCATGCACTAATATATGCCAAGAAAGCTGTACCAACTGGGCAACCAATTGAAAGAAACTCATATTTGTGCCCACTGCGAAGAAATGTGACCCAACAGTTAATTACCAAGCAACACTATTACAATTATATTTATGTAATGTTTTGCTCAAGATAATTCAAAACCAGCTGCAGCAGTGCACAGATAGGGAATTGGCAGAAATTCAAGCTGTATTCAGAAGACATTAGGATAGGATATCACTGCTGATGTCAGTTGGACCTTGGCTAAAAGCCAAGAAAAGGAGATGGTTGCTACTGTTTTGTTGCCTATTAAAATGTGTGACAGTGTGGATCCTAACAAAATATGAAAAGCATTAAGTAGGACACGAATTTCAGAAAACAAGATTATGCTAATGTGGAACCTGTACATAGACCAAGAGAAAGCCTTGAAACCGGAAAAAGAATACAGAATGGTTTTCAGTTAGGAAAGGTGTTTGACAAGACTGTATTATTTCACTATACTTGTTTAAATAAAATAATCTGAGAATGTGTACTGTAGAAGAAAAAGATATTAGTGTTGGAGAAAGCTTATTAACAACCTACAATATACAGACGACACAAGCCTGTCAACTGAAAATGAAGTTGTACCAGGTCATAATAAAATTTTGGAGCCTTATGCATTTTTCTACCTCAGTCATTTAGCTTTTGATTCAGTGTTTACCTTTGCTATTTTCCCTTAGAAGTTAGGGACTAAGAGTTAATATCAAAATTATTGGGAAAAAAGTCTTGAATAGCTTTTCAGCTGAGGAAAAGGCTACATTATTTAAAAATTTATGATTTCAATATGATTCATTGTAGTTTCTGGTGTATTGGGAGTGAAAATAGATAGGTCATAGTTGTGTGTGGAATGAGAGTATTAGTTGACACGTGGTTGGACTAGCGCTTGTTCATCGATCCTTGAGAAAGAGCAGGATAGCCCTGTACGGTCTCATCTGCAGTTCAGTAACGACCAAGTGTGGAGGCAGGTCAAGTACGGTCTCATCTGCAGTTCAGTAACGACCAAGAGTGGAGGCAGGTCAAGGGCAAAGATGCAAAAGTGCTCTCATTCCTTTCCCAGTGCCTTCCATTTTCCTCTTTTGTGTATAAATATACGTGTCCCTTAATTCAGGGAGATGGGGAGGAAAAATTCCCATCTCCTTTTGCTTAATTAATTAGGCAACATAAAATTGTATTTCCTCTTTCCAAAAGCATTTCTCAGGTTATTTTTGGTTTCATCTCAGAGTTAGACTGGGGTCTGCAGAACTTGAAGCACTTATAGATAAAATCAAAGACTTCAACCCTTCCGTATGGATGGCAGCACAATGTTTAAAACAGGAAGGACAATTCTCACATGATAAACAGAGAGAAGATTGACATTTTCAAGGGTTTCATTTTGCTTGGATCCATAGACAATGCAAATGGATACAGCAGTCCAAAAAATCAAACTACGTATTTCACTTGGCAAACCTGCCCCAGACGGCTTCAGATTGTTGAAGAGCAAGAATATCATTTTCAGAACAAAGATATGCCTGACCCAAGCCAGGGGATTTCCAGTTGTCCCTTATGTATGTGAAAGTTGGACACTGAATAAAGAAAACCACAGAAGAATGGATTCACTTAAATGGTGGTGTTCACAAAGAATATTGAGATTACCATAAGCAATCTGAAGAACAAAAAAATATATCTTAGGAGAAGTGTAGCCAAAATGCTCCTTAGAATTGAGGATATCAACACTTTGTCTCACACACTTAGAATACGGTATCCAGAGAGACCAGTCCCTGGAAAAGAACAGCGTCTTTGGTAAAAGAGAAGGTTAGCCCAAAAGAGAAAGACTATATGACACAGTAACTGCAACAATGATCTCAAACATAACAATGGCCAGGGTGGAACAGGACAGGGCAGGGTTTCCTTCTGTTGTACACAGAATAAGATCCAGAGTCTACCAGAAGGCGCCTACCCACAACAACATAAACATACATCAGCAGTTCAAACTCCACTTTCAGTGGAAATAAGGATTAGCATTCTTCTTCCATAAATGTTACAACCAAGAGGCACTTGAGGATATAATGAGTATGCATGATGAGTCACAATTGAGTAAGCAGTTATAACTGGTTTAACTATGATTTACCTCATTTACTAACTGTATAACTAATAGGCTGATTTTCACAATGATTTAGAAAGGTAACCATCAATTTCAAGGTTGTCTAAATTTATTAATTAATCACAGTCCGTATTACTGTCCTTTAGAAGCGTCATATAGAACATACTAAATTATTTATTCATAATAAATCTATTCAAGATCCCTGGTGGCATAATGGGTTGTCAATTGGGTTGCTAACCACAATATAAGTAGTTCAAAACCACCAGTCTCTTCATGGGAGAAAGATGACATGTTCTACTCATGTAAAGTGTTAAATTTTTTGCAACCTACAGGAGGCAGTTCTACTCAATCATAGAAAGTTGCTATAAGTTGAAATTGACTCCATGGCAGTGAGTTTCATTTTATTTTTATACAGGTGCCTCAGTGGTGTAGTGAGTTAAGGGTTTGGCTGCTAACTGCAAGTTCAACAGTATGAATCTACCCGTTGCACTGCAGGAAAAGCATGAGGTGCTCTGTTCGCATAAAGATGTATCAGTGGGTGCCCACCTTCACGATATGATCACTGAAGACAAACGTGTGCATAAGTAAATGTGAAGAAAGCAGATGATGCCCGGCTATCAAAAGATATAACGTCTGGGGTCTTAAAGGCTTGAAGATAAACAAGTGGCCATCTAGCTCAGAAGCAACAAAGCCCACATGGAAGAAGCACACCAGCTTGTGTGACCACGACCTGTTGGAAGGATCAGGTATCAGGCATCAAAGAACAACAACAAAAAAAATCATACCATTGTAAATGCGGGTGAGTACAGAGTGGAGACTCAAAGTCCATCAGTAGGCAACTGGACACCCCCTTAATGAAGGGTTGTGGAGAGGAGATGAGCCAGTCAGGGTGCAGGGTAGCAATGATGAAACATATAACTTTCCTCTAATTCTTAAATGCTTCCCCCCCTCCCACTATCATGATCCCAATTCTACCTCACAAATCTGGCTAGACCAAAGGATGTACATTGGTACAGATAGCAACTGGAAACACAGGGAATTCAGGACAGATGACCCTTTTGGTACCAATTGTAAGAGTGGTGATGCGTAGAGGGTGGAGGGAATGTGGGGTTGAAAGGGGGAACCAATTACAAGAATTTATGTATAGCCTCCTCCCTGGGGGATGGACAGCAAAGTATTTGGGAATAGGGAGATGTCAGATAGTGTAACATATGACAAAATAATAATAATTTATGAATTAGGAAGGGTTCATGGGGAAGGGACAATGGGGGAAGGATGGGGTAAAATGAGTAGCCAATATTAAGGTCTCAAGTAGAAGGCAAATGTTTTGAGAATCATGATGGCGACAAATGTACAAAGATGCCTGACACAATGGATGGATGTATGCATTGTGATAAGAATCTTATGAGCCCCCCAATAAAATGATTAAAAAAATAAAGATGTACAGCCTTGGAAACCCAAAATGGCATATTCCTACAAAGACCCTACTCCTCTATGTGTCAGAATCAACTCCACAGTTGTGATTTTATATTCATCTATAAAGATGTGCTAAATGAAATAATGAACCCTCCCATGTTACCCGGATTAAAAATAATTATACATTGTATACATGTAAAGTGAGAAATAAAATCACAACCTCCTGAAGGATAAGGAACTCGTGCTGAGGGTTTCTAACGCTGTCGATCCTTATGGGTCGAGACAACTTCAATTGTCTCCTCCAGTTGTTCCGAACTCTCCATCTTGCATTAGAAGCCAAATGCTTAACCCGCTGCACCACTGAAGAACAACACAACATAAAACAAAACAAAACACTACCGCCAAGCTTATTCTGACTCATAGTAATCATACAGGAAACAGTAGAGCAGCTCTTATGAATTGATGAGACTGTAAATATCTAAGGGATTGAACAGTCTCATGTATCCTTCGGTGAGTAGCTGGTATGTGCCAACTGCCACTTTACAGTTAGCAACCCAAAGCTTAGCACTCTGCACCACTTACTCTACCCATCAGGGGTCTTTACATAAAGACACATCATGGGTTAATTTTAATTGTATTTTTGGAGTCATCTTCAAGTATATTTAATTGAAGTCTTCTTCAAGTATATTTCCCCCCCATCTACCATTTAATTTTAGAAATGATCCTTAAAACTATGGAGACTTTTCTGATTTTCCTTTAATTTGCTGTATATTCATTTCACTTCATTTTAATCTAGAAGAGAGTAGTTATCTAGATTGCGCAACATTTAAAATACTTTACTTTTATGTTGACAGTTGAAAGGCAAACATATTATGAATGTTTATGATATTTTTGCATAGTGAATATTAGTCATAAAATAATTTTATTTTATGGAGTGTGGAGAATGACTAAGATTAAGAAGAAAATCTGCCCTGAACAAAGTAGTTTCTATAATTTAGTGAACTATATTTAACTAAGTGCCAAAATTATATTACAGTATCCAAGCATGATTAACTTTTAGTCATTACATATTTTATGGTTTACAGGTTATTTTGTCCTTTGGACAAAGACAAGGTCTTCAGCACTGTGATCCTCCAAGTAGTAGGTGAGCGAGCACAGATAAATTAGTAAAATTCTGTAGCTTTGGGTTAAGATCATTGAAATTAGATGATCATATATGCAATGAGATTGAAACCTAAAATAATGTTTCCTGTCATGAAATTGTAATTAATTGCATTAAAAATAATTTAGTCATATAAATAATAAGTAAGATTCACTGTTATGATTTCAGAAAGTTTTTTGAGATCATAAATCATAAATAAGCTGAGTAAAAACCCTCTGCTCTCCTGAAAGTAACTTTTTCCCCTAGAAAAAGAAGCATCCGGAGTTACCCTTTACTTAACCAACAATGGCAGTGCCTAGAGACAGAAGGGCGAAATGAAAATAATGTACCTTGATATTATTTAGATAATTTTGGAGAGTGGATAATATTTTTAAACATTCTAATGCAATATCATCACTTAACATTTAAATTCTGGAGATTGAATAGAACAATCAAAGGAATTACCAGAGCGCTAAGAAGAGAGCCAATGGAATGAGAAGAAATGAATGAGAGCACAGGAAATTTAATGTAAGACAGTCTGGTGCATTAGAATTGATTTAGAGGTTAACGTGCAGATGAGTCTTTCCCCCCAGACCCAGAACCTCATTGGGGTAGTGCCATCCTGTCTTCTAGGGTCACCAGGACTCCGAATAGACAGGATTGCAGTGCTTTTTTGGTTTAGGTTTGTTTGTAATGGAAGTTATCAGAAACACTTTATAAGCTGATGAGAATGAGTCTGCAGAAAAGAGACAATAACTAATTATGTAGATAATGTAGCAACAAATTGTGAAGAAATACTCTTAAACCAGTACTGTTGCATGGGGCCTTTTTGTGTGATACCTTAGATTTAGGCCTGTCTCATAGCAACTCTATGTAAAATAGAGCTCATCACCTCTTACGCCTCCACGTTTCTCACACTAGTCAATTCCTTCTTCAGCATTCAATATTTTGTGCATAGAGACTTTCAATATCGCAAATCAAGGCTTGATTTTCTTCCCCAATGATTCCAGCTTGAAAAATGTTGCATAGGTTCTTCCTTTTAGATTTTCTAAATTCAGATCTATGCACATATATATAATACTTAACTTGGCCTTCTGAAGGTGCTATTGATATGTTCTGTTCATCTCTTTTATTTCATCATTTCTGTACTTTTATTTACTCTCAGTTCACAGCATGTGGGATATGAAAAGACTTTTCCCCAGCTTTGGCTGCCCAAGATATGTCAAACATTAGAAGCAGTTTGCCAGCACTTGGTGGGAGGTCAGACGCTTAGAGATATTCTCCCTGAAGGTATCTGGTCCACTGTAGGTGGGGCTCACACCCTACTGACAAGGATAGTAATTCTTTCCATGGAGAGCCAGAGAAGTGGTCAAACCAGCTCAGTGACATCCAAAGTTAGGCTTCCATCATGAATCTAGGATCTGCCCATCTTATCACATGCATACTTTTAATCCCCCTCTTCCTATAGTGTGTTTTATCTCTAGATTGCCTACCTCCCATTACTGTAATATTCATAGTAGAACCCTTTCCTGTGACATATGTCTTTACCTGTAATTAGGGGGCTTGCACCTCCCCAAATGATATATAAGCCTTGGTTAACAATAAATCGCTCTCTCCTTCATGCTTGCTCCCCTGTCCCCTCTCCCTTTGTTCTCCTTCCCCTCCCCCTCTCTCCTGCCCTGTACCACAAAAAGGAGCTTAGGTGAGCATGCTTCCATGAAATGTGTCTGACGCCTTCATTTTACTCTCTCCTATCTTTTATGTTCTCTATGATTCTACTACAATATTTACTTATGATCGTGGTACAATTGCGCCTACCGAGTTTGTGATGATTTCTTAGAAACTATCTCCCCTGAAAATAGCAATTTCCAGAGTCTCTCTCTCTCTCTCTCTCTCTCTGTTCTCAAAGCTTCTTCGTTCTTCATCCAACTTTCACATGTATATGAGACAATAAAAAATCCAGGTCTTAGGTCAAGAACACAAAGTCAACAAAGTGGCATTTTTATAACAGATTTGATGAAGGTACAATCCCTTTGATTTCTTCTTCTATTTTTTGTTGTTAAATCATTTTATTGAGGTCTCATGCAACTCTTATCACAATGCATGCATCTATCCATTGTGTCAAGCACATTTGTACCTTTGTTGCCATCATCATTTTCAAAACACTTCTTTCTACTTGAGCCCTTGGTATTAGTTCCTCATTTTTTTCCTCCTCCCTTCTCAACCTCCCTCCTTCACGAACCCTTGATAATTTATAAATTATTATTATTTTTACATGTCTTATATGTCCCCCAGGGAAGGGGTTTTATGTAGATCATTGTGATCAGTCCCCCCCCAACTTCCCCCCGCCTTTCACTTACCCTACTGGTATGGTTACTCTCAATAAATGTCCTGAATTGCCTGTCTTTCCAGGTCTTACCTGTACCCGTGTACATGCTGTGGTCTAGCCGAATTTGTAAGGTAGAATTGGAGTCATGATGGGGTGGGGGGGAGCATTAAAGAAGTAGAAGAAAGTTGTATGTTTCATCTGTGCTACACTGCACCCAGACTGGCTTGTCTCCTCCCCATGACTCTTCTGTAAGGGGATGTTCAGTTGCCTACAGATGAGCTTAGGTCTCCACGCTGCACTCCCCCTTAATCACAATGATATGATTTTTTTATTCTGGGTCTTTGATGCATGATACCTGATCCCACTGACACCTCGTGATCACACAGGCTGGTATGCTTCTTCTAGATAGACACTTGGGATAGCCTTCAGGACCCCAGATGCTATACTTTCGGTAGCTGGGCACCATCAGTCTTCTTCACCACATTTGCTTATGCACCCACTTTGTCTTTAATGATTGATCATGTCAGAAAGCAGAGCATCATGGAATGCCAGGTTAATAGACAAAGTGTTTTTGCATTGAGGAAGTACTTGAGTACTTCCAATGTCTATCTGCTACCTTAATACTAAACCTATAAATATATGCAGATAGATCTATTTCCCCATCACCATATGTAAATATATTTACATATGTATAAGCCTGTATTTAAATCTCTGTACATGCCCTTTGTCACCTAGTTCTTTCCTCTGTTTCCTTATACTTTCCTCTTGTCCCACTTGCATTTTCAGCAATCATTTGGGTTTCAGTAATTTCTCTCAGTTACATTGCCCTTGATCAAGCCCTACCAGGCTTCCTACATCCTCATCATCATCAATTTCAGTTATCCCTAGGTTTGTTAACACCACTTCCTTTCCCCACCTCCCCCTCAACTATGTTCCCCTGTTGTTTTCTCCTTCAGATTATTTATGCCACTTATCTTATCTAGATAGACCTGCAAAGACAATAATACGCACAAAAAGCAAGGCAGAGCGAAAGAAAGCAATACAAGAAAAGAAAACAAAAACCATAGACAAAAAAACCATCTATGCATAGTTCAAGGCCTGTTTGTTGACCTTTAGGAGTATTTTCTCACTAAATTAGATGGGGTGTCATGCCCTGGACCAAAGTCTATTTTTGGCATTCCCTTCATTGCTCTGCTCCCCTTGCTGTTCTGTTGTACACCCTTAGTGATTCATCTTGGTGTGGTGGGGTTAGATTGGGCGCAATTCCTGCACTGTGTCTCCAGTGTTGGCCCACACAGCATTATGGGTCAGTGAGGAACAGTGTGTCTCACAGTGGGACCGGCCCTCTGGTCCTCTCTGTGCATTGGCTGCTCTGAGCAGGAATATCATCGTAAGGGCTTGGTGGTCAAGGATGTACTCTGCTCTCTCTTCCTCCCCCTTCATTTGCTCCTGTGAGCTCTGATCAGACATGTCCCTCTCCCTGAACTGTAGCTTCAGTACTGTCCTATGAAGTGAATTTTTCTGTGGGGTGGGGGTGGGGGGGTGTCCATGTAGTTGGGATGGCGGCCCAGCCCTCAGACCTCTCCACTGGTTCCTGCTTCATGCAGGTATGTCACATTCACGTCTGGGAGCACTGGGCTTTTCTTTCTTCCCCTTCCCTAAAATGACATTTGTTTTACTTGTGTATGCTGAGTTGTTCTCCCACAAATCATCTTGTCTACACAATCATTAGGGTCAAAATTATCAAATCAGTTCTTGAGACAGTCTCACAATTCAGGAGAGACTTCCTCAAGGACTTTATTTTCATTTTCATGGAATTTTCCATTTCCTTCAGCTGTAACCCATGACTGTTCCACAGTCAGCTCCTGGCCTTGTTTTCACTGGTGGCATTGAATCATCCCCATTGTTTCTTCACACATAGTCAGTTTGACTCCAGCATATCCCACCACAAGTCCCACATTTATATTGCCAGAAAAAATATATTGGTAAAGGAGAAGTAGTTGTCTTTAAAATTTCTACCCTGGAATTTCTTGGGTTTTGTTGCTGTTGTTGTTGCATATTTTTATAGGTTTAGTAGTAGGGTAGCAGATAGACATTGGGCCTCCACTCAGGTACGCCCTCAATACAAGAACGCTTTGCTAAACTAAATGGTCATTGCATGATACCCACCTTTCGAATATGATCACTTAAGACAAACGTGTGCATAAGCAAATGTGGTGAAGAAAGCTGATGGTGCCCGGCTATCAAGATATATAACATCTGGAGTCTTAAAGGCTTTAAGGTAAACAAATGGCCATCTAGCTCAGAAGCAAAAAAGCCCACATGAAAGAAGCACACCAGCCTGTGCAATCACGAGGGGTTGAAGGGATCAGGTATCAAGCACCAAGGAATAAAAAAATCATATCATCGTGAATGAGAGGGAGCGCAGGATGGGGACCTAGTGCCCATCTGTAGACAACTGGACATCCTCTGCAGAGGGGTAGTGGGGAGAAGATGAGTCACTCTGGGCACAGTGTAGTATTGATGAAACACACAGCATTCCTATAGTCATTAAATACTTCCTCCCCTGACCGCCCCCCACACACACACAGACTATCATGATCCCATTGCTACCTTACAAACCTGGGTAGATCAAAGGATGTGCACTGGTACAGATAAGAGCTGGAAACACAAGTAATCCAGGACAAATGAACCCCTCAGGACCAGTGGTGAGAGTGGTAATACTAGGAGAGGAGAGAATGGGGAGTAGAAAGGGGGAATTGATTACAAGGATCGACATATAATCTCCTCTCTGGGGGATGAACAACCAAAAAGTGGGTGAAGGGAGACCTTGGGCAGTGTAAGATATGATAAAATAATAAATTATAAGCTATCAAGTGTTCATAAGGGAGAGGGGAGTGGGGAGATAGGGGGGAAAAGAAAAAAGAAAAATGACGAGCTAATTCCAAGAGCCCAAGTGGAAAGTAAATGTTTTGAGAATGATGAGGGCAACAAATGTGCTTTGCACAATTGATGTATGTATGGATTGTGATGAGTTGTATGAGCCCCCAATAAAATGATTTAAATATTTTTTAATATTACATGAAATCATGTAATATTTATTATTAAATAAGTAAATATAAACACAGAGTTTAGTTTTTGCTATCTAGTTTATGGCATTATCTAGATTGTTACCTAGGTTTTTGTATTAACTCAATGTAAACTTCTAGAAAGTATCCTTTAGGGAAAAAGTAGTTTTATTTCTGAATGCATTTGGTTACCGTAATTAATATGTTATCCTTTTTTATTTAAAGTACTGATTTATTCCTGGATACATGCTCGTGTTCAATATCAACAAGTCTACCCCTGTTTAGCTATGAGATTATTTTAAACATCTTGTCTCAGAGAGAAGCAGGCTAGCAACCTCTTAATAAGGCTATTATTAACTTTTGTGTAATTATACTTTCTATGAGCATGTTAAGAATAGTTTTAAGAAAGGCAGAGTAGGTGATTTATCCATGTGTAAGTGGCTCATGTCATCAAGAATTGTTTGTAGTAACAGCTCATATTGGGAATGAAATACAGTGTGGTCATCTGTTATTTTTCTGCATTGCAGATCAGACCCTTTAAAAACCTTTAACAATTAAACTTAAAAAAGCCTTTAAAAATAAAGTTCTATTTTAATAATCATTATTTACATATGTTGTTATTGTTCTTACTGGTGTTAGGAGTCACGGAGTATGTTCCGACTCGTAGCACCCTATTTACAACAGAACATAACCCTGCTAAGTCCTATGCCATCCTCACACTTGTTCTTATGTTTGAGGCCCATTTTGCAGTCACTGTATATTTATGTATAGATGATAACAACTAGGAAAATGTATTAAGACTGGTCATGTTGAGTTATGTCTGAGGATTTCAATGGAATCCTCAAAGAGAATTCTGCAGTGAGCTATATTTAGAAAACATTGATTTAAATAAGTTATAAAGGTTTCTACACAGCATGGCATTTCAGGTGTTTGATATTGGATAGTACTTTTTTAACCTACAAAAGAGTGGAATATTTTGATGCATCTCTCAAACAACTGTGAGCTAGGAGAGCATATTTTATTGTATGGTGCACAGTTCGGGAACACGAACAGAAAACTTGGGGTCTGTTAAAACCATGGTATTTTTCTTTAAATTTTATCTTCTTTATAAAATATGTAGTGAAGAGGAGAGTGTTTGGGGTTTTGGTTTACATCAAAGAGATATAACCTTTGAGGATAAAGTGAAAACCCAGGACTCTGTAACATGGACTAATTAATTGAACAACTAAATCCTGAGCATTTTCACCTGCTGACATCCTGAATGGCGTTTATAATCATTGTCTGTGGTTTCATGTGTGCCAGTGCAATGGGCCATAGAATCTAGCTGTGGAGCCCTGGTTATGTAGGGGTTAAGATTTGGGACGATGACAGAAATGTCGACATCTCAAAACCTCCAGCGACTCCTTGGAATTACTTTAAGGCTTTTGATACGTGCCCAAACAGGCAAAGTAGTCCACTGTCAGTCTCATCCTGAAAGCATTCAGCTCAAACTCTGCAAGTCAGCAAACACTTCTTCCAATAAGTGCCCAAAGGTACCCTACACCACAAGCCAGTTCTCTTGCCCCGAAGCTCTCCGCTTTACTTGTTCTGTGGGGCTGGGAAGTCTGACGCCCTGTCTCATGGTTTCACTGTCTCTGGCTTTTATGGTTTTACTGCTGATGCTTCTCTGCCACTCTTGTAGCGTCACAGCTGTCTTATGAATCAAATAGGATTACTAAACAGATATATCAGGGTCCAGAAGATGTGTTCCGTTCTTGGCTTTTGCTACTCATGTCTTCTGTATTGTCTCTTGAAACTACATTCATCATTGAATTTATGACAATTCTGGATAATGCAAGATAATCATCTGAAAAAATAATATATATATTTGCACATACAGTGAATTTCAAAGAAGCTAGGAATTCTATGTGGATATTATCTTTTTTGAGCTATCAATTTCTGCAACATCTTGAAAGTTATGTAAGAATCATAAGATATTTTCTTTCTTTTCATTATTATATATACAGATAGACAAACATTTAGATTATTTTCAAAATTAAAAATTCACATTCGTATAGAAATCATATCATAGTAATAAAAAGAGATGAAATTATAATAAACATAGTTAATTATTGTAAGCAGAAACCTACACAGGGTAAATTATAATGTCCATTTTGAGTTTTAAAGTATTTTATGAATGACCTAAGTAAACCCTTTAATTTACATTAGAGTAAATGAGTCCTCAAGAGCTTGAGACCTGCTGAGGTCATATTATTGAAGAATGATAAATTCAAGTGATGATATGAATCTAACAGTATGTTCCTACAGTTCATGGATTAATTCAAAATGGGGAATAGAGAATTCAAATCTCATTATCAGAGTTATTTTATTTAGTCTTGCTATGTGGAATTATCGAAACCCACAGAACATTTTCAAAGTAAAATTTCTATACTTTGATTTCCAAGATTGAATTGTTTGCAAATCCCTGACTGTTTTTATTGAGGAATGACATAATCCATTTATTTTAATATTAGTGGAATTCAAAAGTAAGCCGTTATTTTTAAAAGTTTGCTTTCTTTAAATGAACAAAATCTTAGTAAAATAGGTAACATAAAACAATCACTTTATCTCTGAAATTTAATATTATTTTGACAGCGTATATTGAATTATTTAGTTAAACATATTGTCAATAATTATACTCTGCAGTAATATTTACTAAAACCTTAGGAAATTGCAACCAAAAGTCAGAGACCAATAGGAAATTACCAAATAAAACCATTTTAAGGAAAATACATACACATTTTAATATTAACAAACAATTACATTTTGTATTTATGTATAGGCTTTAGTTAAATTGCCTAAATTGCTATAATAGTTTCTACACCACAATTTACTAGAACCCACTTCATAGAGTGCTTTTAGAATGAGTAGGATTTCTATAATAATACTCTTGAGCTTTGTTCAATAAAAAAGGTCATAAACATAAAGCATTTAGGCATATGCTTGGCCATATGCAGTGTTCAATAAAAGATATTTCTAATTCTTAATATGATTATATGGTTAGTACTAATATTAAAGGCTGCTAACTGTAAGGCCTATAGTTCAAACCCACTAAGCTTCCCAAGGGAGAAAGATAAGTCTGTCTACTCCTGTAAAGATGAAACATTTCAGAAACCCTTGGAGAAATTCTATTTTGCTTTATAGGGCTGCTATGAGATGTAACCCACTGTGGCAGTGAGCATAGAGTAAAATATGTGATACTGAGAATATAGTAGAATAACAAGAATTAGCAAAAAAGACTCAAAGCAAACCTGAATTTTGGTAGGTTTAATGAATGGAAAAAGGGTAGACAAGGTTTCCTGGTATGATTTATTTGTTTTCACTGTGTTATCTAGGTTGATATGGGCCCATTGGGCCCAATATTTTATCTGGAGAAGTTAGGAGAAGAACTGTTTTCTTTGGTTGGTTTGCTGAATCAAGGATTTGAGATGGCCTACAATAAGCCAAGCTGAAGCTATCAGACTTCACTTGGTAATCTATAGAAGATGGTATCCAAAGACTTATTCTTAGTGAAATAGCCATGTTAGAGAGGATTTACCAGGCTCAGAGAGCAACAAATGGATTTCCCTGAGGACATTTCTTTTAGCAAAACAGGAGCGAATTTTTGAGAGGAGCCACGCATGCTATGAATTCTATTTTACGTAAATCAGGTTTCCCAGTTGAGACTGCCCTAATTGGATTAAGACACCTACATGATGTGAACTACATGGGGACTGATTTGGCCCTGTGGTGAAATGGATCAAGTGGCAGAAATTATTCTACAGGAACAAGGTGTCCTTGTTTACTATAATGAACAGAAGAGTAAAATAGTGATTAGAATATCCCAACTGAATGGGTCTGTGATATTGGATAATTATGAAGGCTGTCCCTATGAATTAAATAGATGGGAAACCTACTGGGTATTTACTGAACCTACACAGCAGAATAATTTTAATTATGTGAATATCAATCTAACTCACAGAGTGGAAAATTATGCATCCCTGAGAAACTGTGATGAAACCATGAAACACTTCAGGACATGCAGGGACCTGTAAACTAGTGTGCTGAGTAAAGTTAGTCACTCATAAGAAGGTAAATATTATATGAGGGTGCTACTGTAAGTGTAAATACCAAGACGAAGGAAATCTCCCTTTCCAAGAGCATGTAATCTTCTCATCCATGGGAGCTCTCAAGCAATGAGGTAGAGAGCCCGACTCCCATCCATGACGCATGCCATATATTCTCATGTATACGTTGAGATTTTCAGCGCATTTTAATGCAGTTTTTGTGGTAAAATTAGGTGCCTAGGCTGATATTCGAGTCAGTTTATACTTGAGTATATACGTTTATATCATTCCCTCTATATGTACATTTTAAAACCCACTATTATAGAGAAGACCTCACCTCAGCTTGGGACAGTTTTTCAAGATTTTGGGAGAGAGGGGACCATTAAGTTTCTGCCATACAGAATTGTCTGGGGTCTGGTGAAATCCCATGAACCAGAGACCAGGGGTGTGAATAGCCATGCCACTGTACATTTTAAAGTAGAATGTCAGAATTCCATATCTTGAAACAGTGCCCAGGATTGATGATTCACAGATTTTAATTCCTTTATATCTTCCATAAAACATGGGGAAGCATCTTTTTAATAGTTTCTGCTTTTAGTCAAGATCCATGTTATTTCAGCAACGATATTCCTGATTTCAAGTCCAATTTTGAATATGGATTGAATTGGTAGTTCCTTGTCGATTTACTGTTGTGACAATTTTAAATCACGTAGAGTAAAAAAATGTATTTGTGAAAGATTAGTGATATTGTTTGATAATTTCCACATTCTTTTGAGTCAGATCTCTCAGAATGCATGTAGATATTAATTTTCTCCCATTCAGTTAGCCATGTAACTGACTAATAAGAGCCAAGGCATAAATGAATTATCACTTTTAGAATTTCATAATTTTTGATGCATTTAAATGATATTCATTCAGTCATTTGGGGGTATTTTTTATTATAAACAACATCCCCCTGTGTATTGTCAAGGGTTTCAGTGCCGCTTGCGCTTTCTTCTTCAGTACCATCAATTCCTAACCTAATAAATGTTTGAAGGTTGATCAGGACCAGTGACGATGTGTGCTTCTTAGTACATCTTTTGATTCTTCTGTATCATTCAATATTTTGAATATTTGCCTCTGGGTTATAGCACGCTTGTTTTTAGGAATTGCTATGAAATAATGTGTTTATGCAGAATAGATGTTTGGTTCTTACATCTCATTGTCTAATTTATATAGAAGGAGAGAAAGCCTGACAAATAGTTCTACAGTGTTTCTTGAGCAATGGATGCAACAATTAATTACTCAGAACTTTTGAATGAACAAAATTGGAAAATTGCTATAAAGTACACTGTAAGAGACCTATTTGCATAATCTTTTAAAATATTTAAAAGCAGTGAGATATTTGAGTTGCTTGTAAATACCCACAAAAGAGCAATTCTGAATGAATAGGTTGAATAATCAGTTGGAAAGATGACTTTCTTATAGTTCTTAATGAATGTTCTTCTTCAGTTACCCACTGTTTGCTCAATAGGCTTATTTACTATTTTTATGTTTTTGTGGATGGAAGTTCTTTATTAGTTCAATACCATCACTTTCTTTAATTAAGACTGATGTGACACCTATTTCTTCTACGTGATGTTAACCTGCAAAAGTACAGTCAAATGTTCAACCAACACCTGGTGAGAGATTTATTTCTTTAAACCCTTTAATCATGTTTAAGTGTATCTTATGGGAATAGATGTATAGAGGTATATTCCTGTTAAAGATTTCCATTTTTCCTCAGAAAGCTTTGCTCGAAGAACAATTCAGGGTGTTCAAATATGACTTTTTATGGCATTCAACAAAATGTCAATTCTGATCACAGACTTCATTATATAAAAAACAATTTATGATGCATAAAATTGAATGGCTTTGCATGGCCAATAAAACACAGCAAATATGTTTTTGGTATTCTCTGCCTCAGTAAAAATATATCTGACATAAAAAATATGCTATCTCTTGTTTCATGTCTTCTTTGAACCTTGGCTTGAAATTCTGACAAGTTGGTGTCAATTATATATACAGAGAGAGGGGGGATTCAGCAAAATTGTACTTGCATTTAATATTAGCAATATTGTTCTCCAGTTTCCACATTCCAATGGATCACTTTTCTTTGAATATGTGAGAACAAAATCAGGACACTTATGATTATATATACACAAAATGATAGGTTTATAGAATGAGGTGGAATATAATGGCTAATTAATTCACACAACCATACAGAGGGCTCAGCTCAACTCACTTTCGTAAAGCAGTTAATATACTGAAGGTCTTTAAACTTAAGTGGGCTGCTGATCCAAGGTCAAGGATGCAGAAAGTGGAATTGGCTCTCAGGCAATAGGCAGGGTGGGGCAGCAACAGTCAGGAGCCCAGGGAACTTAGGGAAGCAGGCCCTGATCAGATCTGTAACTCAAATGATGAACTCAGGCCACACAATCCACCAGTATTGAACGCACCAGCAGCACAGCAAAGCAGATCTCCAAGGAGCCATGCACAGGGTTTGGATCAGGCACAGTCTAGTCCTCAAAGCACCATCCTTCCTTTGTAATACTCTAAAGAAGTCTGATGGAGAAGACTGACACAATGTAGTGAGTTTTTTATTTTTGACTGCTGTTCCCAGGAGCACGATTGTGGATCGAAGAAAGATGAAAACCTTGACCACTTTCACCTTCTCTCCACTCATCATGATGTTACCTATATGTCCACTTTACACATAGACTAGAGAGGCTTGGTCAGTTTTGGTTACCACCCACTCTGTTTATAAGGGGGAGCCATCTTTTGTGCAGGAAGAGACAAATCCTGTGACCTTTGGGTGGAATGTTTTCTCGATATTCAACTGCTCTTGTATATAAAGCTATTTCCTATACCCATAGGAGTCTCTCTGAATTTGTTTCTCTAGTCTACCCGGACTAACATACTCGGCAATGCCAAAAGAAAATTCCAATAATCTGCATCCATTATGAAGCAGTTCTCATTTGTAACATGGATAAATTGCCTCAATGGCAATAGACATTTGCCTATATAGAATTCAGTGATATGTCAAAATATTATTTTTAGGCATCAATTATATTATATGTGAAGTGGAAATAATAGTAATATTATCTTCTGAATTTCAAAATACTCTTGAAAATAACAATTACTGAAATAAAAAATGACAATCCCATACTTTACATCCACCCTGAAAAACAACTGCCAGTTTAAATCAGGAATTTTTCAAAAATACAATAATTCAGAAAATATATGTCAGTCTGGGTAGACTAGAGAACCAAATTCATAGACACTCATATGTGTATAAGAAAGATCTTTATATACAAGAGCAATTGAATATTGAGATAACATCTCAGTCAAGTCCTGATAAGTTTAACATTAGCCCATATGTCTCATACCAATCTAGAAACTTTTCTTTAAACTCACACAACACATGTAATGCTGCCAAATACAGGAAGATCACAGGCCAGTGGGTGGAACGTCTTGTGGATCCAATGGTGGTAGAGGCATCTTAGTGCTGGCAGGGGTCTCCATGTGGTTACTTCAGCTGCTGGGCCCTAATGTAGCTCCACCATGAGTCTTGTCAGCAAGCATATCTCATAGGGAGGGATCATGTTTCTGGCCTCCAACGAGCTATTTATCTCCTTAGCTGTTTCAAATGAGGTCATCAAGCTGCAACAGGCTAAACTCCACCCCTTCACTCAAGTCTCAAATTGACCACAGGATACGTAACTACCACAACAAATGAAGAAGATATTAGCGGTAGTGACGTAGTTTGTGTGAGCTTTAAGTGTAGGGATGAAGTTTAGCCTGTCCAATCAGGTCACAGACTGATGGTGTGTCCTTGTGGGCATGACCTCTTCCTAAGGAGGATCCTGGAAACTTTCACCTCTCTCTCTCTTCTTCACCTACCTGTCATTGAGTCACTCAGAGACTTGCACCAGCCCTGGAGATGCATCCACCACTATTGAATCCACACAACTCTATACTTTAAGAACCTGTGATCTTCCTGCATTCTGCATCATTACATGTGGCTGTGTGAGTCTGAAGAGGGATTTATGGACTAATTACTGGACTTGTGGACTTGATCTGGATTAGGCTTGAATGTTTTCCTGATATATAACTACTGAATATAAAACTCTCTCTTACACATAAATAAATGTTTCTGGGTTTGTTTATCTAGTCAACTTGGCTTAATATAATTTTTCATCAAAAGAAAGCAAGTACAATGCATTTAAGTCAAATAATATATCAAAAAGAACTATGAGCTTATTACAACAGATAATAAGAAATAGCAATCACTGTTGATAATAACTTTATAATGTCAACAATGATTGCACACCATGAGGACTATAATCAATGGCACTGAATTACACATGCTGACGTTGTTGAATTGGACAATATTTTGTTGCATGTATTTTGTCACAAATAAAAATAATTACATGAATAACAATGAATACAAAGAAGAAACTGTTTTAAAGTTGTCTGGGTGATGGTATAGAACTCTTCTTGATCTGATTGAATTATTGAATTGTGTGACATATGGAAGAAGTGCCAATAAGGTGTTGAAAATAATGACTGTAAGGCTTACAAAGGGCTGGTTATCTGAGGACATGAGTCGGCATCAGTGGGATGGCAGTGAGCAAGTGACACGAGAATGAGTCCCAAAGGCTTGCTACTAGGGGTCCAGTTATGCCCTGCGTGTGTGTCTTCCAAAGAGAACTCTGGAAACATGTCTCTGCTAGCTGGGGTACCTGCAGACAAATGTCCTCAGTGAAATCCGTGTCTTAGCTCACACAAGTTCCTTCAATGAAAGGCCCAATTTAAATCGTGGCATTCAGGGAAATTCACTTGGTAAGTTAAATTAAAGGCAGCATAGTCAGCTCAGAAGGCTGGGATGATTGTCCGGTGGACTCCCAAATGGTAAGTAATCTTAATAGATTTTTCTCAAAGGACCATCAATCAACTTGTTATAAAGCATTCTGAGAACTGAAAATTGAAGTGATGCATGAAGTGTCCAGAGATTTACACTCAGGGTGTCTCTTTCCCATCACAACAAAGCACCTGTTGATTCTTTGAGTATATCGAGGATGTCTTACAATAATTTTATTTTGAAAATGTACCCCTTGATATGGTATATGAGGAGGTACCTCCTAAACAAAGGGAAACAAGCATTCCGCTGGGCAGAGATTTCACACTATGCATGTTTCCCGCCAGGTGAGCCTTGAGCAACTTGCTCTGAGTTAGTGCACCAAGTACTGTCGCTTGGGAAGAGTATCTCTGCTTATAGTGAATTTTTCATAAAAGCAGTTCTCCTGCATCTTGTTTTCTGTGGTGGCCAATGAATAGAACATCATGTGGCTGTGAAATTTCATTCTCTGCTAGGGAAAAAGTGCCGCAGAAACTGTTATGATATTGAACACAGCTTACAAGGACAGCACTATGGGAAAAACTCAAGTATACGAATGGTTGTCTCATTTCAAAAAAGGTGAAATGCTGATTGCTGACAAACCTGGTTCTGGACGTCTGGCAACTTCCTTAAGGAATAAATATATCAGCAAAACTCTTGCACTTGTGCTCCAAGACAGACAACAGACCATTGAAGACATGGGGACGTTATCTGGACTATCAGGCTCAGTCCTGCAAATTTCAACAGAAGATTTGGGAATGAGAAGGACCTTGTGAATTTTGTGCCTTGGGTTCTGACTCGCCAGGAAAAAGTGCACGGGATGGAAACATGCCATTCTTTGAAAGAACAGCTCCAAAGTGACCCAAACTTTTCCCCATGGTCATTACTGGTGAGGAGACATGGTGCTATTCTTATGACCCTGAATTCAAACCGTTTCAAGACATCATTGCCATAACCCAAATAAAACCTTAAGTGAAATCAAAGATCAAGATGATGCTCACTTGGTTTTATAATGTGAGGATGATAGTGCATTTGGAGTTCATTCCACCAGGTCATTCTGTTACTGTGCTTTCTAGTTAGAGTTTCTGAAAAGATTGAGTAACTGTGGGGGACAAAAAAGGACTGGTCTGTGGCAGATTGGGGACTGGTTTTACTACCGCAGCAAGGCACCTGCTCACACAGGCATCTCAGTGCATCAGTTTCAGGCAAAAAGCAACGGCCTCTCTTGCCGCTCACACCTCACTTGACCTCACTCCATGCAGCTTCTTTTTGTTTTTATGAACGCAGAGGGACATGAAAGGACTCCGATTTTGGGATGTAAAAGAGGTGAAGAAAAAATGAGGAAGGTTCTGTCAGCCATGCAAACAGAAGGGTTTGAAAAATGTTTCCAAGAATGGAATCACAGATTTGACAAATGCATAAAGTGTAATGGAGAGTACTTTGAAAGTGATAAGGTTGTTTTGTAATATATTTAAATACACAGCGTTGAAAAAAAGTTTCTGTTATTTTGGGGTACCCCCTTGTACATCAGAGTACGGAATTATTCAGGAAAGGGTTAGAGAAAAGAAAATGCCATTTCTGAAGTGTACAGCTATGAAAATTGGAGAGAATATGTTGATGAAGAAAAAGCAGGAATATGTGACCAGTGGCTTCAGGGGGGGTGGTGCGAGGAGAAGAATGCGATTCCACCTCTTCTCTGGGATGTTTTTATGAGACAGACGGCAGGCATGCCTTCGTCCTGTTGTGATTCTTCGCCTTCAGGTCCATTCCAACTCAGCACGACAGAACATACACTGCCCAGGCCTGCACCATCCTCATCCTTGTTTTCATGCTTGGACCCATTGTTGTAGCCACTGCGCCAATCCATCCCCTGGAGGGCGTCCTCCTTTCTTGCTGCTCCCCTACTTTAGCAAGCATGCTCTACTGCTCCAGGGACTGGTCTATCCTGACAACATGTCCAAAGTTTGTAGATGAAGCCTTCCCATTCTTGCTTCTAATGAGCAGTCAGGCCATATTTCTTCCATGCCAGATTTGTTTGTCTTTTTATAAGTCCATGGGTACTTTCAGTATTTTTTCAAGATCCACAATTCAAACATATCAATTTTTATTTGGTCTTCTTTATTCAGTATCAAACTTTCCCATGCATTTGAAGCTATTGAAAATTCCATGGCTTGGGTAAAGGGAACATTACTTCTTGAAGTATCATCCTGGATTTCCAATACTCTAAAAGGTTTTATGCTTTTGAATAGTCAATGAAACACAGATGAATCCTTCCTCATCTTCTGTTATTAGTTTGCCAACTATGCTGAAACCTTTTCTCTTTGGATGACCCTGCTGGTATTTGAAATACCAGTTACCTACTTTCAAGCACCAAGCAACACACAGCTATCACATTACAACAAACTGAAAGACAAGAAATGGGCTTTCATCCTATCGGGTAACTTCCTTTAGACTGTACTGTCAAACTCTCTCTCTCGTGGCTCTCTACTCTGTCAACTATTACAATCCTTTGCAGTGGCCACCCTGGACTCAAAGACAATATCCCAAATATGGGGATGATTAAAAATTTAACAGGGCAAGAGCAGAAATATTAATGATATAGTTTTGTTGTTGTTGTTTGTCTACAGATCACGCTTGTGGCTGTCTCTCCTGGGCCATTGGCTCATCAACCATGTCACCTCTACCCTGTTTGGACTAACATTACAAAGCTCTTTCACTGTTGACAAGGTGCCCATAGGTCTCCCACTCTGCAGGCTTGGCTTCTGTGGAAGGGCCCTAGCTTTACTTCTTCTGGGTGGAAGGAAGTCATTGTTCTGTTTAATGATCTGTATGCAGTAGTCTCTGGTACCTCTACCATCGGATATATGGGATATTCTCACCCAATTATTTGGTGGGTGTGGCAATTCGATTTTAGGTCAACTTCACCCTGTAGTAAAGTGCAGTGGTAAAGTTCACTCTGTCAATTTGGTCACAGACTATGCTTCCTCCTTTGAAGTGTGGCCTTTTCTAAAAAAAATGTAGTGAGAAATGCTCTTCCACTCTCTGGTCCTTCGCCTTCTTCCTTGCTGGGACTCTCTCTGTGTCTGCTTCCATGAGTAGCCCATGTGGGCCACTGACCTTAGAAATTTTGGTGCCATGTCATGTTCCAACCCATCTTAGATCCATGGGACTCTGAACCCAAGTACCTGTGACCTCACTGTTCCCTGCTTCATTTTCTTCCATCATCAGCCTCCTACGGTCTGAAGAGGGTTGCAGTGAGCATCTTATTCAAGCACTTGAGATGAACTGGGCTGGCACACATTCTTGATATAAAGTTCTTTCTTATATGTATATGCACATAATTAGTTTGTATCTCTGGACAAACTAGCCTAACAATATGGGGCAAAGATTTAGATTCTAGAAAAACAAAACCAGAAGATGGAGCAGAGAAGTTTGTGAAGTGAAATTTTTTATAATTATAATTTTTATAGTTATTCCTACCTAAAATGAAACCAAGGAATTCAATTAGTATTAAGTAGAGGCTCAGGGTAAGAAATTGGCTTTTGGACATATTCAAGGCAAAAGCTATATTGTGAATACAAAATGATGGATAGAAGACCAGGCCTGTTGGATTCATCCCCCAGAGACCTAAGGCCATTAATGGAGTGGTATGGATGAGAAAGGATTGGCTTCCCCAACCCAACCCCTCTCAATTACCCATTACATTTGAAATAAATTGGTTTATCAATAGTCTCCAAGTCCATTTCAGTTTTACTTTTTCTCTTTTTTTTTCAGCCAAGCCATCTCATATTTATTCTTGAAGGGTAAGGAATGTGGAGTATTTTTGGTTCGGTATTTTAAGAAGTGCATTGTATATAGTTACACAGTTTATCTCAATAAAAGAAATCTACAATACTCCATTAAACCTTCCATAAATATGGTTCTCTTTTTCCTCACTCCCCATGCTTCCTCCCTCCCTGCTAAATGACTTATCCTCTTCCTATTCCAGCCCCATCACTGATAGTCTTCAAAGTCTTAACTTTCAGTATAAAAACCACATGTCTTATTCTGTTTTTCTTTATAACAATGATATTATTAAATATTTATCCTTGCCAGATTGACTGTTTCCTAAACATAAAATTCTCTAATTTCATCCATATCTTTCAGTGTAAAAGAGAGGTGTCATAGTTTTTTATGTTTTGTTTTTGTTTTTTATATGGATGCATATTTCATTGCCTGAATGTACTATAGTTTGTTTATAAATTTCTCTATAGTTTGAGTTTGGAGCTGTTTCCATGTTGCTGTTAATAGGGATGTTTCTGCAATAAACAGAGTTGTACATTTATCTGTTCTGGTTGTAGTCTTTATTTCTTTAAAATATATAACCAGTATAGATTATATATAGAGTATATAACCGGCTAGATTATAAGGTACTTATATTTGCATATGTTTATAGAAGTGCCAAAGTGATTTCAATAGTAGTTGTACTATTGCATAATACCACCAGCAACATAACAGTGTTCTGATCTGATCTCTTTGCACACTCTGAAGAAATTATTTTCTGTTTCACTGAATTTTGCTGAAACATCAGCTGTACTAGGAGTAAGTTGGTTTCTCTACATACTATTACTAACAATGTGTGATGGAAATGCATATTAGAAATTATGATTAAAGAGAGCTTGCAAACCGTACAACTATCACCCTTTACAATGTCATGTGACTGAAGAAAAATACTTGACTTTGGCTTTTTGAATTTTCAACAACTTGGCTGAGGATGTTTCTAGGATGAAAAAATGTGTGCCCATCTGACCCCTCCCTCCTCTAAAATGGAAAGATAATGGGAGCCTGAAGATTGCATGTAAGGCTCATTAGGTGATCAGTTGATTCACTTCTTGAGTGGGGAGGGTGCAGCCTTAGGGACACAGGTTGTGTCAGGCTACTGGCACTGTGGTCCTGGCTGACAGGGACTAGAGGAGAGACAAGAATGGTTGGCTACTATGAAGTTTAGAGTTACTAGGGTGAAACCTGAGCCTATGGCATGTCCTAGCCTGAGGAGGCTAGCGTTGTTAAGAACATGGGAAGGGTCCCGTTGTCTGAAGTGCAGGGAGTTGCATGGGAGACTCCTTAGCTTGCCATGGAACCCACTGACTGAGTTGGAATGGTTAATACTGAATTAGCCAGTACCTGACTGTAGAAAGGGAAGATATTTGATTGTCTTAGCTGGTGCACGTCATTTGCTGACTTTATGGATGGCCCGCTCTAGGTTTGATTTTTCTTATGGCTGCAGACACATAAAGTTCCCAATGGAATGGTTATTCTTCACATCAAATAGCATGCTTGTATGTTCAAAGCACTGAGAATATAGAAATGAGCAGTTTCAAGTTTGGATACCAAAAATGGGGGATATTAAAGGAATACAGTAGCTGGTTACAAATATTCGTGGGTAGGGAAAGTATTTTATAGGATTTAGGTGTAGGTGATGACAAACACTGAAATTGTTAGACATAAAATATTTTTGCTTCATAGCTTAAGGAAAATAAGGTACAAATGAGTTTGGTTCATTTTTAGTTGTATGCATTTTAGCTGTATGAATTAGGTGCAAACATACTTTTATCATTTTCTTTGTTCATTAATTATGTATACAGTATATACTCAAATATAAGGCGATCTGAGTATAAGCCAAGGTACCTAATTATTACCTGAGAAGCCAGAAAAACTGATTGACTCAAGTATAAGCCTAGGGTGGAAAATGCAGAAGCTATTGGTGAGTTTCTATAATCAGAACAAATGAAAATAAAATTACTAAAAATTGAGACATCAGTGAGGTAATGTATTTAAATATTTATTTTAAATAAAAACATAAATAAAAGGACAAGTCATTTAACATTAGTAAACCAGCACAGTAAGTGGAAAATAGGTTCAACAAAAACAATAAGTTATCAACAATGATAACTTATGAGTACTATTCCCTGAGCTCAATCAGCAACCAAGATAAAATGTAAAGAGTTTAAATCCTTCAAAACTGGATTCCTCATCATCATCCGTATCCCAATGCAGAGCTTCAGCTGGTGTGAGGTCATCATAGACGCTGTCCTCACTGAGATTGCCATCATCACCATCACTGCTGTCATTTTCATACAAAACGCAGTCTTCACTGCCATCCACAGCATTACTAATACTATATTTCTGGAAGGCACATTGCACCATGTCTTCTGGAATGTCTTCCATTGCATCTTGAACCCACTTTGCTATTAACTCTATGTCAGGTTTCATGAGATTTCCTCCTTGTGTTAGTCGGGCTTGACCAGATGCCATCCATTCATGCCACATCCTTCACACGCGGTCTTTAAAAGGCTTATTCAAAGATACATCCAGAGACTGCAGTACAGATGTAAGGCCACCTGGAATAGCGGCTAAAGCAACTTTACTAGATTTTGCCAATTTTTTTATGTCATCCAATAGGTGGGCTCTGAACATATCCCAAACAAGTAGCGATGGCATTTTCTTGAAGTCTGCTCCTGGTCGTCAGTTCCAAATTTCTTCCAGCCACTTTTTTGTTCTTTCTTCATCCATCCAGCCTTTAACATGTGCACGCACAGTAATTCTTGGTGGGAAATTGATCTTTTTAGGCAAGGTCTTTCTTTTAAAAATAATGATAGGATGCAGCTTAGTTCCAACAGCCAAACATGATAGAACTGTAAAATGATTTTTTTCCTTTCATTTCCTGTGGTTTTGAGAAAAAGGTTTCTTTCTCCTAAACTTGCCAAAGTTCTGTTGCTTGGAAGATCAAAAGTCATGGCACTTTCATCCATATTCCCAATATCTTCCAGGTCATAATTATAAATCCTTCTTTGTTTTATAATAAATGACTGGAATGACATAATTTTTTTGTCAAGGTTGTGGCAATTTCTGGGAAATCTTTGTTCTTTGTCTCAAACATAGTAGGCCATACCTATTCATGAAGCGGGTACACCATTCTGCTGATGCAGCAAAATTTTCAATGCCTGGGGCTTTATATTTGTCATCCTTAGCCATTTTTAGAGCACGTATGCGGATTCCATGCGTGTTATGCAATAACCATTTTGATGACACTCCTTAACCCATTTATGCAATTTTCTCTCTAAAACCCCATAAAAAGACATTAAACCACAAAGAGATTTTTAGCTATTGGACTCTGTTTCAAGTCAGCCTTCATTTTCTGCCACTCCCTCACTTGCTTTTCGTCAACAAAGAATTCCCTATTTGCAGTACTGTTATTGCTCTCTTCTGCTCTTGACACAACCTTCATTTTGAAACCAGCACCATATGATCGGCATTTTGGTTTTGGTTCAAGAGTATCCATTTATAATAGGATAAAAACAAGATTTTGAAAAAGAATTTTCATGGTAATGCCACCGCCCGCCCACGACGCGTTAGCTGGGAGGAGGGGGGAGTCCGTGCAGGCGGGGGATGCAGGATGTGAATTAACACAAAGACCAGAGGGGAGAGACAGAGCTCAGCCACAGACACATCCTACCAGTTCAGCTGCCTGCAGCATAAGTGAATCACTATGGTGCTTCTGCGAATTGGAGCCATCCATGTCATAGTATAGTTCTGATTGGTTAGATGTGAGTAAACAAACATTCAAAGCCCTGCAGTGTCAGTGGGGTTTTAAATGAACAGTGGAGAAATGGTAATCACCCGTGAGACAACGGGCGCTTGTCCTGTTACCTAGGGGGGTGGGGGGAGGCAGCGAGATGTTATACCTCTCTATGGTACCACTGACCCATGTATAAGCCGAACCCCAGTTTTTCAGCATATTTTTTTTGCTGAAAAACTGGGCTTATACACGAGTATATACGGTAGAGTTGTGTTTAGATATGAAGTTAACAAGGAGCATTCTGTGGCAGTTATATTTAATGTCTGCTTGTACCTGTATGAAAGTGTAAGGTATGGCCATTTTTATAAGAAAAAGGGGAAAAAATCTTAATCTCTCTTGGCTATAAACTTCCTCTATGATGGAACTCTGTGTCTGCCTGCAGGGTAGTCCTTCCATCTCCCCACTGGCCTCAATCCATGAGACTCAGTGTCCATTGGCCTATGGCCTCTCTGCTTCACAATTCACCTATTTGTAATAAAGGGACATTTCGGTTAGTAGCAACGCACCTTAGCTGCTCTTAAACCCCATAAATGCTCACATGAACTACGGAGGCTAAAAATAAGCTATCTCTTTCCATCTTCATTGATACTTAGGCCTAAAGGGATGATACACACATCTAGTCAATGACACTTGAGAAGGCCTAGGTTGTGAGCCTACTGGTAAAGATATTTATTTATTGATAAAATTTAAAAAAATCAATCATGACTACCTGATTCCATCAATGGTCCTGAAGACCATCACTAATGATGAATGTACAAGCTCACTTAAAAGACATGACATTAAGAAAATATCAAAGTGGATGTTGTTGAAATTCTGGACGTGTTCTTAATCATGGAGTAGCTAAAGCAAATAAAAGGGAAGATGATGTCAGGGAGCTGAAAATTTTTTTTCAAGAGGGGGTTTAGAAGACAAAGCCAAATATTATACTGAAATGTGCAAAGACCTAGACTAAGAAAAGGGAGGCTCATGCTCATTTGAAACTGAAAGGATTTAAGATGTTGACTAGTTCTTTTTGGTACAGTGACTCTGTATATTCTTTCCATCTTCTTTTGGTGCTTCACGCGTCATTCAATATTCTGTCAATATGATTTTTCAAGATTACAAGTCAATGCTTGATTTTTTTTCTTAAATTCTTTCAGTTTCAGGCAAAAAGCAGCACAGGAATGATTATGTGGATGGGACAGAATCATGCAGTGTTTTGTTCTGTTGTGCATAAGTTCCCTAAGGGTTGGCAGAAACTCCATGGCACCTAACAACAAAAGCAACACCTTCTTCCCAACATATTCTAATTTTGAATGCAGATGGATGCCTGCATCACAAATGTATGTATCATATGAACTTGAGGAATAAGCAAGTGGAAGATAAAATGCTAAGTACAAACATAGTCTACCATGCTTTAGGATATGCAAAGGGTATGTGTCAACTGAAGTTGTAGTATTAGCACAAATGATAGGAACATTCAGTATGTTGGTGAATACCCTTTATCTATAGCAGCCTTCAGCCAAATCTTCAAAAAGGTGGATGAACTCAAAGTTCTGGAAATAGTCTAAAGCAGAGAAGGAAGAAACTATTGCTTTGCTAAGAGATATGCTCTCTACATGTGGCCTGCAATCTAAATGATTTAGAGTCCCATAATTTGCAGACCTGCTGGGTTTGAAAAGACAATGCAAGTACCCCAAATTGCAACTAGTCCAAGATGCAGGGAAATAACTACCTCGGCAGGAGATAAGATTGATAAGATTGGACAGCAGGTGGCAAGGGGGGTGGGGGATTCAAATCACTCTCTCTTCACCTAAAGCTATTATTTCCAACTGCCTCAGGTCAACAATCATTATTCAAAGGGTAAGGGGCACAGGTAGAATAAAAATGGCAGCAAGTTAAAATACAAGAAACTTTAAAGACTATGTTTCAACAAAATTCTTCGCTGTTATTCCTTGAACATAGAACTGACTGAAAGCAAACATTTTAAAAACATGTCTTTGAAAGAACCATTTTCAAAATAACAGCAATCCTGTACTGCAACATCTCATAGCTTTCATCATCTACCAAAAAACTGAACATTCATCAGCCAAGGCATTCTTCTCAGAGTTCATCTCCAATGTAGACAAGGAAGAAAAGTAATAAGAAAGAGTTTCCATATTTTACCAGCAGAGAAATATGCATAGTAAAGATAGCCCAACCCAACACCAAACAAATCAAAACACACACACACACACACACACACACACACACACACTGACATGCTGTTGTTATTAGGAGTCATCAAGTAGGTTCATACCCATATTCACTCTATGTAAAACAACATACAACAAAACAAACTACTAGTAAGTCGTGCAGAACCTTGAAAATTGTCCCTATGTTTGAGTACATTTCACAATCACCTTGTCCATCCCTTTTGTTGCTGGCCTTCCTTTGTTTCTATTTACCCTCTATTTACCATGCATGATGTGTGTCCCAGGAACTGGTTCCTTTTGAACACATGTCCAAAGTATGTGGGGAAGAGCCCCACGAGCCTTGCTTGTGTGGAGCATCCTGGCTGCACTTCTTCCAAAACAGATTTGTTTGTTCTTTTGGCAGTCCCTGGTACTTTATTCTTTTCTAGCACCCTAATTCAAATTCATTAATTCTTCTTCAGGTTTCCTTATTCAATGTTCAGCTTTCACATGCCTGTGAAGCAATTGAAAATGTCATGGCTTGGGTCAGGCCATAACACAGTATCTGGAGATATTCAGTTAAGTAATATACAAAAGATCTTAAATGATGGTAACTAACAAACTCAAAGTATGGGTGGGAATCCATACAGGGTTAAGATTTAAGAGGACAGGGATAGCTGAGCTTCCTATCAGGTGAGCATTTGCTCTCTGCCACTTGAGTTTATAGGAACTAGGCATCCCTGAGTGCAATGTTTCTTCTTCTTCTCTTTCCTTAATGAGAATTTATTTTTATTCTTGCTATTCTCTTCTGCTTCAAATATTGCACAGTCGTTTTCTAAAGCAAATAGATTATGTCCTTTTGATATGGTTCACGAGAACCTAACGATTACAATGACAGGGACCACAGCTGCTCAAGACGGCCTAACCGTCAACTTCGCTAGAGAAACGAATGAAAATGTGGCGGCTGTCTTCTTTAGGGAGAGTTATAGGAGTTAACATAATGTATAAGAGGATGCTTCAGATTGCTGTCGTTAGATTCCATTTAGGGAGTTCTCACAGTGACCCCAGGCACAACATGAAATATTGCTGGTCTGGCATTACCCCCACAATTGTTCCTATGCTTGAGGCCATTATTGCAGCCACTGTGCTAATCCCTCTGCTTGAGAGCCTAATTCTTTTTATACAATACCAAGCATGATGTCCATCTTCAAGAACGAGCATCTTCTGAAAACATGTCCAAACACTATAGGACAAAGTCTTCTCATGCTTGCAATAAGAAGTACTCTGGCCACACATTCTAGCACAGATAGATTTGTCCTTGATGGCAGTACATTTGCGTTTGGTTGGTTGGTATTTTCAATATTCTTCTTTAGCACCACTATTCAAGTGCATTGATTATTCTTTGGTCTTCTTTATTCAATGTCCAACTTTCACATGGATATGAGGCAATTTAATATACTACAGCTTGGCTCAGGCATACATTAATTTTCAAAATAATATCCCTCCATTTCAATTCTTTAACTAGGTCTTGCACAGCAGTATAACCAAATGCAATGCATTTTTTGATTTCTTAACTGCTGCTTCCATGAGCGTGGATTATGGATCCAAGTAAGACAAAGTCCTTGACTACTTCAATCTTTTCTCCATTTATTTTTATGCCATTTATTGGTCCAGTTGTAAGGTTATTGATCTTCTTTATATTGAGTCATAATCCACATTGAAAATTGTAATCCTTGATCTTCATTAGCAAGTGCTCCATAACTTCTTGAATTACATGAAGAATAATGTACCTTCATAATCAGAGGAAATCTTATGAACAACTTTAGTATTCAAATGACAAAACCTTCCTTGCTTACAGTGAGGAAGACTTGAAGTATGCTTCATAGTTCATCAAAAATATCATTAAAAGATAATGTAATTTTCCCAGAAACATTTTAAAGCCCTTTTTTGTGTGTGGATTAATATATATCCAGAATTGTCTCTATGTGCAAAATGTAATTATTGGCTTTTCTTATGATGTATGGTTGCATTGAAGCTTTCTCATAGCTTCCCTATGGAACTTACCTGAGGGTTTTTAAGTTACCATTTTGACGGCACGTGGCTGGAACAAGTGTGTGGTAGTTTGCTTCCATACATACATGGGGGACCCCCCCCAAAAAATGGAATTAACTTTTTTTCAAAGCTATGCATTTAACTTTTGTCTTACAAAACAACCCTATCACCTTCAAAGTACTCTCCATTACACTTAATACATTTATCAAATATGTAAATCCATCTTGTAAAAAATGTTTGAACTTAACTATTTGGATTGCTGACAGCACTGTATCAGACATGGTTCTCTAGAGAAACAAAATCAGAATGCTAATAATTTTATATATATTTATACAGATAGATAGAAATATAGCTTAAGAAATAAAGTTAATTAAATAATAAACAGTACAAAAGGCTCAGTGCAATTCATTCCCATGAGACAGTTGTGAGACACCGGCAGTCCTCAAGTCTGGAGGTCTGCCAGGTAGTCCTCTGTAGAGCAATTCAGGCTATCCAGGAGCAGACAGCAAAGAGCAATGCAGGTCACCAATGGTCAGCCAGATGACAGGGTCCAACAGTCCCCAGCTCAAGAGATGTAAATTCCAATGATGTGGCAAAGCAAGTCTTGAAGGATCTTCAAATTTCAGCATCACAGTCCACAGCTTAGGTGTCCCACAGGTAGTGTAGCTTGCAAACTGAGGCACAGAACAAGCAAGGCAGCTGTACGCTGGTCTGTTGATCATAGTGCAAGAAACAAGAAAGGCAAGGCTTACCGAGACATTTGTCTCTACGCCCTTCAATTAATCACACATGTGTTTATCAGCCAGGTTGGCACAATAAACTACCTCACACACCTACCTCAATTTTTTCTTTACCTCTTCTACTTCATCAAATTGCTGTTGTTCATGTTCCTCTTCATTCATGGAAACAAAAAGAAGTCATATAGAGCAAGGCTGGTGAGTAAGGTGCGTGGGGCAAGAAAGGTATGCCGTTTTTGTTTTTTTGTTTTTTGCCAAAAACTGGTACACTGAGATGGCGGTGTGAGCAGATGCATGGATGTGGTGGCAAAACCAATCCCCAGTTTGCCACAAATCAGGCCCTTTTGTTTTTCTTTTGGTCACACACTGTTATGCAATCTTTCTAGAACCTCTAAATAGATAGTTTGATTAACAGTCTGACCTGGTGGAATGAAGTCCAAATGCACTCAAGAAGATATTTTCACCACTTTGAAAAGTTGACAGATATCTAGAACTATATTTTTTATCATTTGACATTTCATCTTTTTTGAAATGAGAAAATCACTTGTACACTTGAGTTTTTCCCATAATGCTGTCCTTGTAAACTGCATTCAAGATCACAACACTTTCTGCAGCATTTTTCCAGCATGGGAAACAAACCTTCATGTCTCACACTGTTCTCTTAAATCAATCATCACAAATCAACGAAGCTCAAGTGAAACTGCTTTTACAAAAATATTCACTGTGTCCAAACAGAACCTTTGTGAGTGACGACCTGGGTTCACTAGCCTGAGTGAATTGCTTGATGCTCACCTTGTGAGGAAATAAAATGCTCTATAGCTCCACTCCACCCAACGCCATCCTGTTCTTTTGTTTCTGTTTTTTCATACCCTTCATATTTACAACATTGGCTACACTATAGGGAAGCTCTATTTTAGGGTCACTATGCACCAGAGCAGATGGTAATGAATGTTGATTTTGCTTAGTCTTTAAGGGACCAGATTGCAAGTTCCATTGGAGCATTGAATTGATTCAAACTAATAATTTTTGGGTTAGTAGCTTAAAATTTTTCTGTTAGACCACCAAATTGCTTAACTTTCATCTAATCTGACTCTTATTTAAATAAGCAAACAAAAAATTATACGTATCCCCTAGATGCAGGGAAAACTCAACTCAAAATTTCATATGTGTATAATTTTGATTATATTCTTCCAATTGTGCAGCCTTTCTCAATTTTATATTTGAACTCCTAGTAGTAGGACCCCTTTCCTTTTTGCTTTCTGTTAGCATAACTCTTACATGGTCACTATGGGTCAGAATAGAATTCATGGCAGTGAATAAGTGAGATGTTTGGTTTATTAGGGTTGTTAGCGAATATTTCTGATTTATAACATCCAGAGATAAAGATTATATCAGGGCAGTTGCTTTGTGAGTTCATTCAGGTTCAATTGCATCAAAGTTTGGAATCTATGAAAATAAAAATTCTGTTTCTAATTTTTTCCCTTTGATCAGGGCCTTCTCAACAATGGAAATTACTTATGACTCTCCTAGTTATACAGCTTTAAATACACATAAATGGATGGGAAGGACCCTACAAATAGAGTATTAATGATGAAGATTGGTCAGTTTTGCCATTCCACTGGATATGATCTCTTTCAAAAGCAAACAGGAGAGGAACTCCACAACCCTCAAGAAGATGAACCAAAATATGATCAATGAAAGGCCCTGCCTTAAGTGGTGAAGGCAGCTATGCACCAAAATGTATTTAAATGATAATTTAAAGATATTTATAATTGCATTGTAAAAATAGAGAGGGAGTTCTTAGAGGAAATCTTCCACAACTTAATGAATGAAAACCATGCAGCTATTCAGGAGGCAATAAGAACACCATCTAGACCAAATCCCTAGAAGAAATCACCACGGTATATAATAGTTAAATTATCCTACTTTGAGGAAAAGGGGGATAAATCATAAGAGCAGCTAGGGCAAAAAAATGAAGTCACCTATAAAGGCACCCAGTTAAGAATATGTGCACCCCTATGAGCAAACACTATGAAGAAGAGGAGAGAGTGAAGAAATTTTGAAAATTGAAGGAAAACAACACAAACCCAATAATACTTTATACAGCCAAATTATCTATCAAGATAGCTGGAGAAGAGTCTTCCCAGAAAAGTAATAATATACATTGAAAGAAACCCTGTCCTACAAAATATCATTGTCAGCCCAGTAAGGGCAGAAGAACAAAACTCATGAAGCACAAATAAGAGACTGCCACATAGAACGACTTCACCCATTGATCAACAAAGGGTAAACAGTCTACAAAATAGAATGTGTTCAACTGTGTAAAGAAGACGAGAATGAACCACATGCACATACACACACATATGCACAATGCAATAATAAGGAAGAGAGGTAGGAAGGCACCCACACAAAAGATACAAGATGACATCACAAAGTCCACAGATGGACTTAATAACTCTGAATATCAATGGACTTAACTCATGCATTGAAAGGCAGAGGTTATCAGACTCTCTTAGAAAACCCATTGATCATCTACATGAGACACATCTCAAGATTACAGACAAAAATAGGCTGAGAATAAAAGACTGGAGAAAAATTATACGGGCAAGATATGAGAAAATAACTATGTATAAATTACCAAGGGCACATTAGGGAGGGGGGAAAGGGGAGGGAGGGGAAAAAAAAAGAGGACCTGATGCAAGGGGCTTAAGTGGAGAGCAAATGCCTTGAGAATGATTGGGGCAGGGAATGTATGGATGTGCTTTATACAATTGATGTATGTATATGTATGGATTGTGGTAAGAGTTGTGTGAGTCCCTAATTAAATGTAAAAGAAGAAAAGTGAAAAAAATGATTAGGGCAAGGACTGTACAGATGTGCTTTATACAATTGATGTATGTATATGTATGAACTGTGAGAAGAATTGTATGAGCCCCAATAAATTGTTAAAATAAAAAATCCATGGCAATCCTAATCTCTGACAAAATTATCTCAAGATGTAAACCATAATAAAAGATAAGTAGAGGAACTGTATAATATCCAAGGGAACAATAGACCAAGAAGCAGTGGATATAGTAAATATATACATGCCCAATGAGAGACCGGCAAAATTCATCAATCAAATACTCCAAAACATGAAAAAAGAAATCACAGGCTCAACAATTATAGTAAGTATGTTAGTCTTGGTAGACAAAGTGCATTATGTAAACATGCTAGCCCAGTCCAGATCAAGTCTATAAGTCCAATATTAGCCCATATGTCCAATACCAATCTACAAAGCCCTTTTCAGACACATACTCATGAAACATATGCAATGATGTCGAATACAGGATGATCACAGACCAGTGGGTGGAGGTCTTGTGGATCCAGTGGCATTGTAAACATCTCAGCACTGTTAGAGGACTCCATGTGGCTCCTCCAAATCAGGGAAGTAGCCTAGCTCCATGTATCTTGTCAGCTGAAATTTCTCCCAAGGTGTGTGTCTGTGTACTGCTCCAACGAGTTATTTATCTCTTTAGCACCTTTAAATGAGGTCATCATACTGAGAACCTGATTGACACACTCCAGCCATTCACTCTTAATTCTTTCAAATTATATAACTACCATAGAATGCAAATTTAATACATCGATCACAGGGAAAGAAGCTTAACAAGGAGGCTACAGATCTAAACATTACAATTAGACAACTTGACCAGATAGATATTCTCAGAGATCTCAACCTGAATAAAAAAAAAGATTCTCATTCTTTTTAAGCACACATAGCTCATGCTTGAAGATAAATCACATGCTAGGACACACATTGAATCTGTAAATTCAAGCACATAGAGATCAAACAGTTTTCTCTCCAAAGCAAAAGGAAAAGTAAGAAAACAAGGGTAAACAATTGGAGGATGAATAATAATTCTATTGCAAAAGGAGTGGGTACTGGCCCAGATCAGATATGAACTTAGGAAGTTTCTACAAACCATCGAGAATGATAATACAATGTACCCAAACCTTTGGGACACAGCAAAGGCATTTATCAAAAGAAGTCTATTAACAATACATGGCACATACAAAAAGAAAAGAGACTTATGATTGATATGCTAGCACTAAACTTACAGAATTTAAAGCAGTTACAGTAGATTCCTACTAATCGCAAAAGAAAAGAAATAATAAAAATCAGTGCTGAGATTAGTGAAAGGAAAACAAGAAAACTATGGAAAAATTAATGCTGTTAAAAGTTGGTACTTTGAAAGGATTAGCAGAATCAACCAATTGTTGGCAAACCTAACCGAAGAAACAAATTTCAATAGCAAGGATGAGTAATGAAATAGGGGACATTACAATAGATCCTAATGAAATCAAAAGGCTAATTACACATTCCTATGAAGGTTTGTACTCCAATAAATTCAACAACTTGAAAGACATGGACAAATTCTAGGAAACACTATACCTCCCTAGACTTTCCAGATGGACATCAAGAATATCCATATACACATAGCAACAGAAAGTTATCAAGGGATTACCCACAAAAAAATCCCTTGGGCAGGACGACTTGACACCAATACTACACAAACTCTTCCAGGTCATAGAAAAAGACAGCAAACTCCTGAATTCTTTCTATGATGCTACTCTAACTCTGATACCTAAAGTGGGAAGGGATACGAAAAGAGTCAGAAACTAAAAACGGATATACCTAATGTACATCGATGCAAAATTCCTTAACAAAATACTAGCCAATAGAATTCAAAAGTATATAAAGCAAACAATTCACCATGACCAAGCGGAATTCATACCAGGGATGCAGGGATGGTTCACCATACAATAATAATTAATGTTATTCACCACATTGACCTCATGATAATACTGATAGATGTAGAAAAAGTACTTGACAACATCCAACACCTATTCCTGTTTAAGACACTCAAGAAGACAGGAATGGAAGGATAATTACTCAATATAATACAAGCTATATATGAAAAACCAACAGCCGATGTGGTAGTCAATAGAAAAAAAGACCTAAACAATTCCCTTGAGAAAGGGGACCAGACAAGGATGCCCCTTGTCCCCACTTTTATTTAACAACATACTGGAGGTCCTAGCTAACAATATAAGGCAAAGAGAAGACATCAAAGCCATAAATCTGGGGAAGGAAGAGATGAAATTATTATTTTTCACAGATGATATGATTTTACATATGGAAAATCCCCAAAGCTCCATAATGGGAGTGCTGGAAGAGACAGAGTGATGGGATACAAGATCAACACACAGAAGTCTATCAGACTGCTATACTCATCAGATAAGACCACGGAAGATCGGATCAAAAAGTCAATGCCCTTCACAATAGCCAAATACAAATTGAATACCTAAAGATATACGTGACAAAAATAACCCCAACAGGTTTGTATGAGGAGAACTATACTATTACAAGAGACCAAGAGGGACCACAACAAATGGAAGAATATCCCATTTTCGTGGATTAGAGGCCTCAATATAGTAAAGATGTCAGTTCTGCCCAAGGCACTATATAAGTTTAGTGCTACAACGATACAAATACCATCATCATTTTTCAAAGAACTGGAAAAACTGATTACCAACTTCATATGGAGAGGAAAGAAGCTCAGAATTCGCAGAGAACTCCTCAGGAAGAAGGACAGAGTTGGAGGGCTTGCTTTACCTGACTTTAGCACCTATTATACAAACACAGTGGACAAAACAGTGTGGCATTGGTATAATAACAGATACTCATACTAGTGGAAAATAATTAAATATGCAGAAATGAAATTATCAGCATACAGACAAGTGATCTCTGATAAGAGCCCCAAAAATATCAAATGAGAAGCAGATGCCCTCTTCAATAAGTGATGCTTGAAAAATTGGCTATCTACCTGTGGAAAAATCAAGCAAGACTCTTTCCACACTCCATGCACAAGAATAAACTCAATGTGGATCACAGACCTTGAAGCAAAACCCTAAACTATTGGGTCATCAATGAGGGAACTTGGACAAACTTGAGAACTTTGGTACCGGGAAAATGTAGGCTATCCGAAATTGGGAAGGACACAAACACAGAGGAAGTACAAATTGACAAGTGGGATATACTGAAGATAAAACCCCAGTGTACATGAAAAGAATTCACCAAGAGAGTAATAAGAAAGTCCACAGACTGGGAAAAGATCTTTAGCAATGGCATATCACACAAAGTTCTTATTAATAAAATCTACAGTACTATGATAACTTACAATAATAAATAAAACCTAAAAAAACAAAAACCTAATTGCCAACTGAGGGGGTGGGCAAAGGACATGAACAGAAGTTTCACAAGGGCAGAAATTCGAATGGCCAAGAAGTGTATGAGAAAACATTCCTGATCATTAGCCATAAACATGAAAATTAAAATAACTATGAGGTACCACCGAACACCCTGAAAGGTAGCCCAAATTAAAATAATCAGAAAGTAACAAGTGTGGGATGGAAAGTGATGAGATTAGAACTCTCATCCACTGCTGTTGGACCTGTAGGTATGCACAGCCATTATGGAAATCGATTTGCTGATATCTAAAACAGCTGGAATTCGAGCTACCATATGATCCAGCAATCCCTCTATTGGGCATACATCCAGAAGAGGCAAGAAACAAATGGAGGCCAGACATCTGTACTCCAATGTTCATGGCTGTGCAGTTTATAATCACAAGGAGTTGAAAACAACCCGAATTTCCATCAACTGATGAATGGATTAAAAAACTGTGCTACATACATACAGCAGAGTACTATGCATCCTTAAAAGGCAGTGAAGAGCGCATGAAGCACATTGCCGCATGGGAAGAATTAGAGATGAGTATGCTAAGCGAAATAAGCTAAGCACAAAAGAACTAATACAACATGAGTACTCCAAGGGAAGCTTAAAAATGCAAAAGGGGGATAGGGGAAAAGCTATTATATACACACATTTTTGGGGTGAGGTCCAGGTACTATGGCAGGGGTCAGACCAAATCCAGGGATACATACAGTAGCCAACTAAAAAGGTGGGGGAATCAAACAAAGAAAAAAGTAGGGACATGGGTAGCTGGGGAACCGGGCACCAACCCACCCAAGGGAACGGTATTGTTTATATCTCCACACGAGAGAAAGAGAGGGACCAGACTTTAACCAGGTACACCAAGACATGATTGGAAAATACTGGCATGAAGCAGTGAACCAATAGAGAGGTCGGAGGGGCTAGTCCCAAGCCTACTTATGGGGACACTCCTCTTCCCCACACCCTTACAAAGGATGCATTTCAGAGAACAGCACTGAAGCGACACGTCACGGACAGAAGAGCATCTGATTAGAGCACCCAGAAGCATATGAATCAGGAAGGAGTTAGAGTGGAGTGTGTCCTTGCCCATCAAATCCCAGGATGATATTACTTATTTGAAGCAGCCAATACACAGAAAGGACCATAGGACCAGCCCCAACTTGAGACACGGCATCCCTCACTGACCCATAGCACTACAGGGACAACACTGGAGACACAGTGAGGGACTTGTGCCCCATCAGACCCCACTACTCTGGGAAAAAACACTGAGGACATGCAACAGAGCAGCAAGTGGGTAAAGCAATGAAGTCCCCAGGGAATAACAAATATAGAATTTGGGGCCAGGGCATGTCATCCAGATCAGACTCAACCTGAAAACATTTATAAAGGTCAACAAACAGACCTAGAACTATTTCTAGGCTTTTCTTTTTTTCTTGTTGGTTTTTATTTTTCTTGTTGTTTTGCTTTCTCTTATTGTTTTGTTCTGCTTGGTCTTATTTTTGTGCCTAACATTGTCTCTGCATATCTATCTAGATAAGATAGGCGGGATAAATAATCCAGAGAAGAAAACAATGGGACCGAGGGTTCCTGGGAAACACAGGAGATGGAGAGGTGGGGGAAAGGATGGGGAGTGCCAACCAACCCAGGTACAAGGGAAAAACAGTGACCTAAAATTCATAGTGAGGAGGGTAGAGGATGCCTGGTGGGGCTTGATCAAGGGGAATGTAGCCAAGAGGAATTACTGAAACCTGAATGATGGCCAAACATGAGAGTGGGACAGGAGGTAAGTAAAAGGAAGGACATAGAGGAAAGCACTAGGAGGCAAAGACATTTATAGAGGTATAAATACAGGCATGTACATATATAAATATATCTATATATAATGATAGAAAAATAGACTTATGTGCATATGATAAGCACTAAGGCAGCAGACGGACATTGGGCCCTACTCAAGTAGTCCCTCAACACAAGAATACTATATTCTAATAACCTGGCATTATGTGATGCTCACCTTCCCCACAGGATCATTGAAGACAAAATGAGCACATACACAAATGTGGCGAAGAATGCTGATGGTGCCAGATGATCAAAAGAGATAGTGTCTGGGGTCTTAAAGGCTTGAAGATAAACAAGCAGGCATATAGCTGAGAAGCAACAAAGCCCACATGGAAGAAGCACACCAGCCTGTGTGATCATGAGGTGTTGATGCGATCAGGTAGCAGGCATCAAATAACCTGATCAAAAAGTCCTATCAATGTGAATATAGGGGAGTGTGGAGTGTCAGACCAAGGTCCATCTGTTGACAATTGGACATCCACTTACAGAAGGGTCACAAGGAAGAGATGAGACAGTCAGGGTACAGTATAGTGCTATAGCATATTCAGAAAGATGACACATGCAACTTTCCTCTAGTTCTTTAATGCTCCTCCCCCCATCGCACCCCCACCGCCCCACACAATCATGTCCCAAACTCTACCTTACAAATCCAGCTAGACCAGAGCATGTACATGGCTACAGATAAGAACTGGAAATACAGGGAATCCAGAATAGATAAACCCCTCAGGACCAATCATGAGAGTAGCAATACCAGAAGAGTAAGGGGCAGGTCGGGGAAAAAGGAGGGACTGATCACAATGATCCCCTCCCAGGGGACAGGAAACAGAAAAGTGGGTGAAGGGAGACAACGGTCAGTGTAAAACATGAAAAAAATAATAATTTATAAATTATCAAGGGTTCATGAGGGAAGGAGTATGGGGAAGAGTTGAAAATAAACTGATACCAAGGGCTAGAGTGAGAATGTGTTTGAAAATAATGGCAACATATATACAAATGTTCTTGACACAATGGATGATTGTATGGTTTGTTCTAAGAGTTTTCAGAGCCCTCAATAAAATGTTTTTTTTAAAGAAAAGAAAATGTTTTCATTTTCAATTACCAACTCCAAGAAAAGTATTTGAATTAAATCCCCAAATAAGCATAAAATCATGATGTGATCCTTAAGTAAAAATATAAATGATAAAATATAGAAATATTTGAGTAAAATTACACCTATTAACACTGTAATGCAGGGAATATTCACCAGACTGTTGAAACAAGGTAGGAGGTGACTCATAATTCTATGTCAGAAACATTTGAAAAAAAATAAAGCGGTTCCACTTTATCCTCTAAATCCCAGTGGAATCAATCATCAGTTTCCTCTATAGGATAGAATTCCTAGATACAGACCGTCTGTAATTCGCATCAATTAAACTTTGACTGCTATCCAGTCAATTCTGAGTCTTAGTGACCTTATATGCCTGGGTGTCTGTGACTGTCTTTTCATGATTACAAAAATGCATCTTTCTCCTGAGGAGTAGTTGCAACCTGCTGACCTTGAGGTTGGCAGTCCAATGAGTCACCAACTAACTGCACCAACAGGGCATCCTTTCCACAGGTGGGATCAGCCGACACCTACCTCCTTAAACACACAACCACAACTCATAAATTATGAAATGAAACAAGCTAAAGAAACATAGCATGCAATGGAAAAAGCTCACTGTGCTAAGACTTTGGAAGTATCAGGACAGGATAGAAAAATCCTTAAGCATCAAAAGGATCTCAAAATAAAATATGAATCACAAATCTGAGTGAAAAAAAATCACAAGTAAACAATAAACACATCATGCAAACTTTAGGATTCAGTCGTGATTTAATGACTGGTAAACAACCCTCCATTTGGGAAAAAACAAATAGAAAATAAAACTAGAGATGAGCTGTAGTATCAAAGTAGAATTGACTACTATCATGAATAGAATAGAGTTTTTTTAAGCTTTATTTGCTGCTAGAGCATTACTCCAAATGAAAAGAAATAACTGCATTTTATAATTGGAATGTCAAATGTATTAATCATGAATGTAGGAAAATTGAACATTGTTAAACTCATACAAAAGTTTATTATGTGAAAGATTATGACTATTTTTAGACATACATTAATACATTTTGTGATGCCAGAAATGACAAGGTCAAGAGCAATAGTGTCACAATCATTGTCATAAAGAACATTTTAAGATCTATCTTGAAGTACATGCTGTAATTTCGTGGGATAATACCCATATTTCTACTAAGAAGTTCAGTTAACCCCGCAATTATTCAAATCAATTCACCAACTATTCAAGCTAGTGAGGAAGAAATGAAGAATTTATTCAGTTGGAAATTGAGTAACTGTACAATTAAGAGGCAAAGATAATTACTAGTGAATGAAATGTAAAAGTTATAAACAAATCAGCAGTTAGAAAAAAGAGTCTTTTTGAAAGAAATGATGCTGAAGTCAAGGAAACAATTTTGCAAGTTCAATGACTTCTTCCTTACAAATACCCTTTTTCAACAAAATAAACAGCAACTCTACATGTGTAACTCCCCAAATATAATACGAAAGATACAAATGAACTGGTTGGGAATCTTAATTGAAATGTTTCAGTTAGCTGTTGAAACACTGGAATCAATCACGAATGAATTCTAAGAAATTTTGAATATGGATATCTGGTGAACCAACTGGAAGATACCCCTTTTTGTGTCAATCTTATAAAAAAGGTAACCCCCACTATGTAGAAATTATCGAACCATATCATTCATATTACACATAAATAAAATATCACTAATATTATATAGTTGTAATATCGCATCTTCAGAATGTGTAAGAAATTCAAACTAGATTCAGAATTGGCCTTGGAAGGGGGAATATCATTAATGACATTAGATGGTTCTTGGTTGAAAGCAGAGAATACCAGAACAGTGTTTACTTTGTTTTATTTACTATGCCATGTATTTACTATGCTCATGAAGAACCTGCATATGGGCCCAAAAGGCTTTACAGAATAAAGGAATTCTTAACTATGTAAAATCAGGATAGGTGTGTATCATTATTTTGTCCTTTTTCATATTAATAAACTGGTCTGCTGAGAAAATAATTGGAGATATAGGACTACATAAAAAATTTCTTGACCAGGATTGGAGGAGTGTTTAATAATAAATTGTGATATTGAGATGAATAAACCTGTATTTCTGGGAGTGGGGTGGGGGGACTTGAAGCACCAACTGATGGTAATTACAAATCGCAACCTTCAATATGGATTGCAACTCAATATAAAGAAAAAAATCCTCATAACTGGAACCAAAAAGAACATCATGACAAATGAAAAAGAGATCGAAGTGGTTAAGGATTTTATTTTAGTTGGTTTTAATCAATGTTCATGGAAGCAGTAGTCAAAAAATTACAGGACTTTTGAACTGAGCAAATGTGTGGCACATGACCTCTTTGTGGTGTTAAGTAGAGAAAAAAAGAGGACTAAGGCGCACCTTACCCAAGTGCCAGTATTTTTAATAACAAAACAACCATTGATTTTCAAAGAAGAAGCATATATGTCTTGGAAGAAATACAGTCAGAATGCTGCATAGAAGAGGAGATGCGTGACTTAATTTCTGGTACTTTGGACGTGTTTTCAGGAAAGATCAGTCCCTGGAGGCAACAGAATGCAAAGGGAGACATCGTCTGCCTCTTCCAGCATCCTTATCGCCAGGATGCCGAGATCAGACATGCCTCCACCTGCCAACTTCCTGTACCTCTTCGGACGCCAAACTCTTCTCTCCTGGACATCTGTGCTTGGTTAGATAATCCATCGCAATGGCCGCACAGAACTCATAGGCAGTATTCATTATTAAGGAGGGGTTTTCGAGAAAAAAATGGGGCAGCAGAGTCAAAATTGGAAACATTACAAATGAAGCCATTCCACAGCCACCCCTCTCTTTAGTCAGCAAAAGTCTCTCTCTCGGCCCCATGTTCCCTTGGCCGGAATGCTGCTATGCCTCACTGTCTCATAGTGTCAGCACGGCTCTTTAAACTTGCTTCATGGTCTCCTTTCTTGGCTTCTGGTACCTTTGGTTTTGGCCTCCACCTTGATGGGCAGCAGATAAAGGCCTCAAATATCATTAACTCTTCTTCCAATGGTAGTGGAATTTCCCTTCCTGCTGAGAAAATCCATCCTTATAGCCAGCGAGTGGCAACGAAAACTGACCAATCCTCGCCATTAGTATTGTGGATGCTCTAATTACAAAGTCCCATTGAATTCTTTGATAGGGGTGACAGAAACATAGATAGAAGAGCAATATTAAGAAATGCCACTGTACCATTGGAAACAAAGATTTCATGCTTGATAAAGTAGAAATAAACAGAAAACAAATTCTCTGTCCTTAATTCTATCTTGTCTCATGAGACCTTATATATGGATTCTTAAGCTGTAACCCATTCAGGGAGCATATGGCCTCATCATTTTAGGGGAGATATTGATGTATTTGAACTGTTAGCCATCATGTTTGCAATCCAACAAATGCCTACCAATAATTTAAAAGGAGCGCCCAGGGCTCCTTTTAAAAGTAGAGTGTGGGTGAAAAAGAGGAAGACACTGGAAGAACCCACTGACACAGTCGCTATAATAATGGTCTCAAACATAAGCATTTTGAAGATGGTGCGGGCCAGCACAGTGCTTTCTTCTGTTGAACAGTGTTTCTTAGTTTCAATTAACTCAAAGGACCTTAGAGCATCAATAAGAGTACTCAAGAAGCCACTCTATGAAAATGTCGCAGTTATAACAAAATTCATTGCACTAATTAATCACGCAGCTTGAGGACTTGGTGTTACAATTTCAGGGGGCAGCTAAGTCAACTACAATAACATGCACACAAGAATTGCTCTACATTTAATAGTGGCCGGGGTCTCAGAACTAGACGGCAAACATCAAAGGGCAGCTGTTGGTCTTCAGTCCCAAGAATAAAGTAAATCAAACACACACAGACAAATTTGTCAAAAGGGTCATTGTTTTGTTGTTGCTGTTTTGTTGTAAATTGTTGCTTGGTTTTGATCTGTCTTGTTTTTGTGCGTGTTATTATCTCCACAGGTCTGTCTAAATAAGATAGGCTGGATGAACAATCTGCAGGAGAAAACAATGGACTGACAGTTCCGGGAGGACATGGGAGAGGGAGAGGTGGGGGGAAAGGTAATGGTGACAACAAACCCAGGGACAAGGGAACAATAAGTGATCCAAATCAGATCAAAGTGAGGAGGATGTAGGAGGCCTAGAAGGGCGTGATCCAGGGTAATGTAACCAAGAGGAATTACTGAAACCCAAATGAAGACTGAGCATGATAGTAGGAAATAGATCTATGTGCATATATTTATAGGTTTAGTATTAAGGTGGTGGAAGGACATTGGGCCTCCACTCAAGTACTCCCTCAATGCAAGAATACTTGCTTCTATTAAATTGGCATTCTATGATGCTCACCTTCCCGACACAACTGCTGAAGGCAAAGTGGGTGAATAAGTAAATGTGGTGAAGAAAGCTGATGGTGCCACCTATCAAAAGCTATAGCGTCTGGGGTCTTCAAGGCTTGAAGGTAAAACGCAGCCATCTACCTCAGAAGCAACAAAGCCCACATGGAGGAAGCACACCAGGCTGTGTGATCATGGGGTGTCGACAGGATCTGGTATCAGACATCATCAGAACAAAAAAATCATACCATAGTGAATGAGGGGGGCAGTGTGGAGTAGAGACTCATAGACCATTTGTAGGCCACTGGACATCCCCTTACAGAAGGGTCTTCGGGAGGAGTCCAGCCAGTCAGGATGTGATGTAGCAATGATGGAACATACAACTATCCTCTAGTTCCTAAATGCTTCCTCCTCCCCCACATCATGATACCAATTCTACCTTACAAATGTTAGACCAGAGGATGTACACTGGAAACACGGGGAACTGGAAACACAGGGAATCCAGGGCAGATGATCCCTTCAGGACCCATGGTGTGTGTTTGGCAATACCGGGAGGGAAGAGGGAGGGTGGGCTGGAAGGGGGAACCAATTACAAGGATCTACATGTGATCTCCTCCCTAGGAAACATATAACAGAAGAGTGGGTGAGGGGAGACGTCGGACAGAGCATAATAGGACAAAACAATAATTTATCAAGGGTTCATGAGTGAGGGGAAAGTGTGGAGGGAGGCGGAAAAATAAGGAGTTCATGCCAGGGGCTTAGGTGGAGAGCAAATGTTTTGAGAATGATGAGGATAATAAATGTACAAATGTGTTTTACACAACTGATGTATGTATGGATTGTAAAAAGAGTGGTATGAGCCCCTAATAAAACGATGTTTTTAAAAAGAGGGAATAAAAGTCACTGTGCCATGCAAACAACAACCTCCACCAAACTGCAATGAGAACCAGATGGTGCCCAGCTACCACAATGAACTGCTGATAGATACTGTGAGAGAAAAACAGGTTATACTATTCAAAATAACAAAAAAGACCAGGCTTCTTGGTCACTTAGAGACTTGTGTGATCCCTGAGAATATAGGCTTTAGTCACTTTTCACATATAAAAATGAACTCATCCTATGGCTACTTTAAGCCAAAATAGAAGCAGACCAATAAAGTGCACAATAAAACTTCTAAGAAACTGCATTCCTTAGACCTGTCAGCAATTAAGCATATGGTATTTATTGGGCAACGTATACCCTGGAATAAAGCACTGAAAACAGAAAAGAACAGGAAAGCAGGTGGAATGGAAACATGCAACACAAACAGGAATTTGGAAGAGTGCTGTTACATTGTGGGAATTGAAATTAATGTTACAGACTAAATGTGTATTATTGAAACGATGGAAAACCAATTTGCTTTGTAAATTTTCATTGAAACCATTATAAAATTTTTTTAAAGTGCCCCATCATTTGAAAAGAAAAAAGATTTATTTGAAGTGGGATCTATAGGAATTTCAGTCTAATATTTGGAGTGAATATAATATTAGGAAATTTCCAAATAAGACACTCTCATTTGTGTAAATCAAGCATAATTCATATCAATGCATACTTATGATTATGGGAAAATTGTATACATTCATATGACCAAGTGATTATGGTATATATCTTCCAGCGGATATAATTCATTCAATAATGCGTTGTCTATTCTTTGGCTGAAATGGCTTTGTAGCTGGCTCATGCCGCTGTGATTCTGGAAGCTATGTCACCAATATTTCAACTACTGGGAAGGTCACCCAAACTGAGGAGATTTCATCTGAGCTTCTAGAGGAAGAACTGATTCGAAAGAAGGAAAGTACAATCAACTTCTGAAACATTACCTGGCTCAACTATACAAAGAAAAAGTGGTATCAGGATCAGGAAAAGGCTCATTAAAAATTTTTGATGAACACGCTTGCTTACTGAAATCCAGGGAAAGTTGAAGCACTGAAGGAGGAAGATCAAAGCCTACACCCTCATAATGAATTGCATTTCAAATTACAGAGAACAAACTTCCTCACAATTTGACCATACTAAGTGGAAAATAGATTGAAGTGTGGAGGATTTCATTTTATTTGCTTCCTCAATCAAAACTCATGAAAGCAGAAATCAAGAAATCAAAGGACATATTGCATTGGGCAAATCTACTGCTCAAGTTATAAAGTGCTCTAAATATATCACTTTGAGGACTAATGTGTGTCTGACACAAGCCAGGGCATTTTCAATCTTCTCATACACATATGAGAGCTGAACGATGAAGACGGGAGACCTCAGCAGGGTTGATGTACTTGAACTCTGCTGCTGCTGTTGTTGTTAGGATGCCATCAAGTTGGCTCTGACACATAGCAACCCCACGCACAACAGAAGGAAACCTTGCACAGCTCCGAACCATCTTGAGCCCGTTGCTACAGCCACTGTGTCAGTCCATCTCACTGAGGGCCTCCCACTTTTGTGCTGCCCTTCCACTTTAGCAAACATGATGGCTTCTCCAGGGACTGGTCTCTCCCAACAATATGTCCGAAGTATGTAATATGAATTGTTGGGTGGGGAGGGATTAAATATCATGGAATGCCAGAATGAACAATCCTGTCTTGGTTAAAATACAGCCAGAAATCTCCTTAAAAGCAAGGCTTGCAAGATTTTGTCTCAAGCGCTTTGGTCATGTGCCTAGAAAAGGCATCGTCCTTGACAACATAGTGGATCCTGGAAAAAGAGGAAGCCTTTGTCAAGATGGACTGGAACCCTGACTACAACAATGGGCACAATCATAGTAACAGTCGTGAGGATGATACAGGACTGCACAGTATTTTGTTTCGTTGTGCACGTGTAGCTATGAGTTGGAGCTGAAATTATGATTCCCACTAACAGCAGAATGAATAGGCATCAACGTCAGATGGGGAAATACATTTTAATAGATCATATTTAACTTTAGGAAAAAGTATATATTTGTGCTAATGTAGGCATGCATAAATTTCATAAATATTTTAAATATGAAAAATCTGTATTGAATTGTCAATTTCTTAAGATATAAATGGACTCTGCTCATAATTTAAGGGAAATTTATGAGTGTATTATATTAACTATAAGTGAATTTTATCATTTTCCAAATGTTTATGCTCGGAAACATTTGTACTATAATAGGAATATAGATATTTTCTAAGTGAACATTTATCACTTTCACATATTTTCAATAAACTGAATGTTTCACCTAATTTGCTACAAGGGTCCTACTACTTGTTTTATTGTTGAAAGCTTTATATATATGAGGGGGTACCTCCTAAAATCAGGATTTTTTCAAAGATATGTATTTAATTTTTTTTACAAAACAACCTTATCACCTTCAAAGTATCCCCCATTGTAATTAATAAATTTGTCAAATCTGTGAGTCCATTATTGGAATCATTTTTCAAACTCACTGTTTGGATGGCTGACAGCAGGTCCTTTATTTTTTTTTAACCTTTTCAATGTCATCAAATTGCTGTCATTTCATGTCCCTCTTCATCTGAAAAAACAAAAAGAATTTACACAGAGCGATGGCAGGTGCGTAAGGTGCATGGGACAAGAGAGGCATGCTGGTTTTTTGCCCCAAACTGGCATGAGTAGGTGTACTGTCATGGTGGCAAACCCAGTTCCCCATCTGTCACAAACCAGGCCTTTTTTGATGCACACTCTTATGCAACCTTTCCGAACCTCTAAATAGAGAGCTGCCCTGGTGGGATGAACTCCAAATGCAATAGGAGGTCAACATTTTTGTCCACTTGGGAAGTTGATGGATGTCTAGAATGAGGTCTGTCATCAATTGTCATTTAACCTTTTCTGAAACGACAAAACCCCTCAGACACTTGAGATTTTCCCACTGCGTTGTCCTTGTAAGATGTGTTCAACATCTTAAGATTTTCTGTGGCATATTCCCTGAGCAGGAAACAAAACTTCACAGCTGCACACTCTTCTCTTAAATTGACTTCACAGTAAAAGATGTTTGAGTGAAACTGCTTCTACAAAAAAATATTCACTGTGAGCAGAGAGCATCTTCCCAGATGAATTCACGGAGTGCACCAACTCAGAGCAAGTTGCTCCATGCTCCCCTAGCAGGAAGAATGCATATTATGAAAACCCCACCCAGTGTTTTTTTTCTGCTTGGTGTTGGGGTATATATATACCCCCATATATATCTAAAGCTTTGATAAATATAGAGAAATATATGTCTTTTTATTGTAAATACATATAAAATTATGTTATTTAATGTAATACTACATTATTATTTAATTATTTAAATTAAATATGTTTAATATGTAAATAAATATAGTATATTTTATAATGTATTTGTTCTAAATATATGTGAATATATAAAATATACTTATATTTTATTATAAATATATGCCTTTGATTAAATGAGCATTTTTCTATCTAGTTCTAAGATAAATTTGCTACATAAAATTTTCTGTAGTTCTTACCTTATCAGTCCTATTTTCTTATCTCTTATGTATTTTATTATATTGGATAATCTTTTTAGATATTAATTTCTACACATATAAAATGTTAGGACAAAGGAGATGTTGAAAGACAAGTCTGCCATAAAGTTCTGTAAATTATTATTAATCTGAATTGAGTTGATAATTATATTTACAAGCATGTTTTCTGGACTTTAGGCTCATTGAGGTTTTTTTATTACGTTGTTTAAATAAAGAATCACGTCTTACTACCTTAAAATGCACACTTTTGCTGATAATTCATGGACTTCTTTTCTGTTAAACTATGGAACTGGCATTGTCTAACATTAGCATTGTAATATAAATGAGTATTTGTAGTTCATAATTCAGTTTGGTTTAGCATTATTATAATAACCTAGTCCACTATTTACTTTTCATATATATTAAAAGGCCTCCCACAGAAGTATCCTGGCTCTTTTGGATCTGTGGTGAGTATAATTTACTCAGTAGCGAAGCAGTGTAGAAGGAATAATACAATGAGAGCAGAGTCTCACATCGAATAGTAGTTTCAAATGTTAGCCTTACAGAAGTATACCAAGGATAACAACACTTTCCATTTACCTTCTTGCTTGCTAAAAGGTATGTAATAAATTACTGACACAGATAATATTTCTGAAGCAACTTTCAAAATATAAGCCCAGGCTAGACACGCTGCAATGGAAGGAAAGTGAAGACTCTAATAATGAAGAGTCTACTCAACATTTCAGGGTTTGTTGTTGTTAGGTGCCAGCAAGTTGGCTTCAACACATAATGCCCTTATGCACAGCAGAATGAAGCACTGCACAGTCCTGCCTCATCTCACTGTGGCTCCTATGCCCGAGCCTATTTCAGCCACGGTGTCAACCCATCTGGTGGAGGACCTTCCCCACCTTTGCTGCCCCTCCAGTTTACCAAGCATTTTGTCCTTCTACAGGGTCTTGTCTCCTGACAAAGTATTTTGGTTACTTGACTGACTAAAATATGAGCAGTGATTTTGGTTAGTTGAATCTCTAAATCAATGTTAAAATTTCCCTATTTGCTATAATAAGTAGTATGGCATTGATGAGATTTAGTCACTGAATATAATTGGCTGGTCATAATTCCTTATACGATGTGTTGTGTTTCTTGACTCTATGTCTATGGCTATTATCCCGTTTTGGAGGGAATTTTCTGCTATTGTATTGGACAGGATTAAGGTGGGATTAAATCCTGACTTTAATGGAAGGTATGAATCAAGTCATGTTCTTTGCTTTCTTGGTGGTATGATCTGCTTAAAGGCAGAAAGCGCACCTCCATTCCTCTCTGTGTAAGAGCCATGGCGCCCACAGAGAGAAATCCCAGGACTATGGGGATAAGAGCATGCTCAAGTTCTCTTGTCTGAACTGGTAAAGGCTGATACTGGGGCAAAGAGGCTGAGACAAGAAAAACCATGAGACAGAGCAGATGAGCAGTGTCAAGATTCTGGGGCTCTGAGACAGTGACAAGTAGGCTTCCCTTCACAGAAGCAGAGGTCAAGTGACCATGTAACTGAGAAGCTGAGGACCAAAGAGAGACTTGGTTGCTGCCTGATGAATGGTGTTGTTATAGACCAATAATCCATCCTTATTATTTCATGATCAAGACTGGTGCTAATCTGTTACCTCCCTTACCAAATTCCCTAAATCAGTAGTATTTTCTGTGAGTTCTGTGTGGCCATTGAAACAAATTATTGAGGCCAACACTAGAAGTAGAGTGCTGTGAGAGAAACACTTGGTGTCAGAGGAGGGGAGTAAAGATGGAAGGTGGAGGCATGGCTCCTCTTTGCCGCTTGACAACAGGGAAGCCAGAGGAAGCCCGATAGGTCCCTTCCATGACACTTAAAGCAAAGAACCAATACATAGCTGCACTCATGAAAATGAAATCAAGTCGGTGAGAGTAGGTGCACATATTTTAAAATCGTTTATTATAATTGGTTGTTATTTTAAGTGAGCTAGATAATATTGATACTAGGATTGTAGGGCATACATTAATTAATTTATTATAGGGAATACATTGATGAATTTATTATAGGGCATACATTAATGAATTTATTCCAACCAAAACATAATTTACCATCTCTGTGTATACAGTGGAAGGTATTATAAAAAATTCTCTCAACAATATTCCTAACTTTGCTTCTGTCCCATCAGAACATCTTCAAAAATGCATACTCTCCGTGCTATTAGCGGAGCCCTGGTGGCATAGCAGCTCCATGTTGGGCTGTGATTTTTCTGGGGAGCAATTTGAAAGCACCCCCAGAAGCCCTGCGGGAGGAAGACAGAGCGTTCTCCCATAAACAGTCATAGATTTGGAAACCACAGCGCGGTTGCTAGGACTCAGCATTGACTAGAGGGCAGTGAGTTTGGCTTGGGTTTGGTGCTATTAAACAATGGTTTGTAGTGAGGGCTAATATAAGATTTTTAAGAGAAGTCAAGTGTCCATGCCATGAAATCATGGAACTTTGTAAAGGATACACCCAAATGCTGCCCCACAACAATGCTTTGTGTCTATACTATCTTTTCGGTGATTAATATGCAGAATTCTGGTGTCAGGATTATGTTCACTGTGTCAAATGAATTTGATAATATTATATTATTGAATACACTCTCTCTTTCATGGTATGATGGAAATTGGTATCAGCTAATGTTTGATAGAATTTGTGAATGAAGCAATTTGCCTGGCACATTTTTTGCTTTATTGAGAATTTTTGAAATAACCTGATAAATTTCAGTAAATTTTAGTTTAGGTAGTTGCATTTCTATAAATTTGTCCATTTATCTAGATTTTAAAATTCATTGGAAGACAGTTTTACACAGTAATCTATTATGTTTTTTATTTCTATAGGATACAATATGATATCACTCATTCCATTAAATATTTGGGCTATTTGCACTTTCTTTTATTTCCTTTGTCAGATTTGTCAATGATGTTTTAACATTATTGATCATTTCAATGCAAAACATCTAGTCCTATTGATACTTTCTATTGTCTTATTTTTTGTTTTATTTTACTTATTTATGCTTTTTCTTTATTATTTCTTTTTCTAGAAACCATAGTGCTATTTTGCTGTTCTTTTTCTAATTGTTGGAAAATTTTCATTCCCATGTTGATTTCGGTTCTTATGGATTGTTGGGAACATTTCTTGCTTTACATCTCCATCTAGGCCCTATTTGTGTTTCTCTCTCGTGTTCTGATCTGTTGTGTTTTCATTCTCAGTTGATTCAAGGAACATTTTATTTCATTTTTTATTTTTTTCTATTACTCTGTAATTTGAACCTGGTTGATATGTATATATATTATATTACATTACATATAATGTAAAATACAATAGTATTCATAGTATAATATAAAATACATATTATATTTCCCCTATATTTAAAATTGCTCCACCATTTGTTTGTCAGTTTGTTGTACTATGATGGATTATTATAATACTGTGTTGCTATTATGCTGGAAGCCAGCTCTGTCACTGTTATTTTAAAAACTAATAGCATTACACAAAGTGACCAGGGTTAGCCTAATTTTTAGGGTTATCAGCTAAGAAGATGATTTGTTGGATATTTTTGTGTTTTAAATTTATTGAGGCTTACTTATATCCTATTTATTGTCTGTTCTGAGGAATATTTCACGTGGACTTGAAAGAAGTGTATTTTGCTGTTGCTGGGTAGAGTGTTCTGTATATGCTCATGATGTGAACTTGGTTATGTGAATTATTTTATATCTTTATTGTGTCTCTTTCAAGATATTATGCCTTTCATTGACAAATGTGCACTAAAGTCACTGAATATTACTGTAGATTTACCTATGTCCCTTCAATTCCTTTTGAGTTTGATTTATATGTTTAATCATGCATTTTCTGGGTCCATATGTGTTTATTATGGATGTCTTGCTCTTTAGTTAACTTTTGATTTATTATATAATGTCCTTATCTCATATGTTGTTTTGTGTCTTAAAGTTTATATTTCAGAAATTAATATTGCCACTCATGCTATATATCAGTTGCCATTAGCTTTATAGAGTATTTTCCATTCTTTCATTTTTAGTTTTTGTCTAATGTATTTGTTGTAGAAAGAATATTAATGAAGCTTGTTTCTGTATCTATTGTTCTACTTGTGTATATAGATTGATGCATTTAATAAATTAATGTAATTATTTTTGGTATGAATTTGTTGATGTCATCTTACTGTATTTTTTAATGCTGCTTGTTTCTTTTTGAATGCTGATGTTCTAATAAATTTTCTTAGGTATTGCTTAGTATTTTCCAATTTTTTATGCCACCAATTGTCTGTCATTGTATCTTACTGCAGTGGCTTCTGTGTTGCTGTAATGCCGGTAGCTATGTCACTGGTATGTCAATTGCCAGTAGGGGCACCGAAAGAGAACAGTTTCAGCAGAGCTTGCAGCCAAAGAACGAACAATGAAGACAGACTCAGCTCCCCACTTCAGAGGTAGCAGCTACTGAAAACCCTACACATTACTTGGAAACATTGAAAGGTACAGGAGACCAAATAAATGGAAGTAGAATATTGTCAAACATAGTGCCGGAGGGTCCTCAGGGTGCAGGGCACTCAAAATGTGAATGAGGAGGAGCTGCTATCTTGAAGTGAAGTTGACCACGATAACATGAATGGGGTAGATCCTGTAGGAGTGAAGCTTCGGGATTTTCATTTGATGATGGGGTTCAAACTCAAGGTGAAAATAAACAGCTGCAAAAATATGCTAATGATGGGAACTGGGAACGAGAAAACTGAAAAGAAAATTGAAAGTCAACAAAAATGAATAGAACACAAAAGGATCCATGGCCCAGACTTTAGTAAATTGAAATAGATTGTTATTGATCATTTTGAATCAGAAAATCATGATTTACTATGGCAGAAATAACACAGTCAAGATGGATGGCATTGAATTAATTGTCCAGAAGCACAAATGTAAAACTTGTTCTCAAACTTAGAAAAAGCTAATAGCAAAAATGAAGAAGTCCAAGAACTTAATACAAAAATTTAAAGGGCAGCTTGAGAAAACAAAGCCATGTATTATAATGAAATGTGCAAAGACCTATAGTTAGGAAACCAGAAAGGAAGAACATGTTCAGTGCATTTTTAATGGAAAGAATTCTAAAAACAACAACAACAAAACCTTAAACTTCAAGTTGCAATATTGAATGATTCTCTGGGCAAGACATTGAATGACAGAGTCATTGAACCAAAAAGAAGTGGTTGACATGCCAACATGCCATTATTTTAGGACGTAATATATAAGCAAGACCCAGTGGTGCTAAGGAAGGATTTCCAGCTACCTGGAAAGCATCAGCCAAGCACAGACTCCAGGAATTGACAGAATACCTATTAAATAATTTCAATAAGCTAAAAATGCACTGGAAGTACTTGGAAAACAGCTACATGGCCAACGGATTTGACAAGATACATATTTGTACCCATTCCAAAGAGAAGTGACCCAACAGAATGTTCGTGTTATAGAAAAACATTACTGATATCACATGCTAGTAAGATTGTGGTGAGGATCACTCAACAACAGCTGCTAACGGCAATACATAATGCAATGAAGGTCAACGGAATAGATTTAAATCATTGGTAGGCTAAATTAATGATCTGCTAGAATGGCAACCAAAAGACTAATTACATCATCCATCAAATAAAACAGAGGAGAGAAAAAAAATAAGAATCATGTGAGACACTGTGATGCTGTTGTTGTTAGATGCCTTCAGGCCAGTTCTGACTCGGCAAAGCTATGGACAGAATGAAGTGCGGCCAGGCCATGCGCCATCCACAATTGTTTTTATGTTCATGCTCATTGTTATTGCCACTTTGCCAATGCTCCTTTGAATCTGACTTGAATTTTCAGCAGTTCCCTGTAAATGTACTCTTGCAATATGTGTCAGATTATCTCTAGTGAAATTTTACTTGCATGTGATATCAATGACATTGCTTGAGCATTCTGTTGGGTCACCTTTCTTTGGAATAGACAAAAATAGGATCTCTTCCAGGTAGTTATCCAAGTAACTGTCTTCAAAATTTCCTAGCACACATAAATGAATGTTCCCAGTGCTTTGTCATCCTGCTGAAATATTGCAGTTGGTATTCCATCAATTCCTGCAGCCTTACTTTTGGCTAATGAATTCCGTGCAACCTGACCCTAGCCCCATTTTAGGAGGTAACGTATGCGCAAAAGCTAATGGTGCTGGAAATCCAGAGGAGATAGACTCCAGGTGTTATTTTGGCTCTTTTTGACTTATTTTCATTTTCGTCAGCTTTATCCTCTACTTACTTATGAGTAATTGATGATTTGTACCACAGTCAGACCCTAGCCTGTTTTTAACTGCTCATATTGAGCAAACATTTGGCATAGATAAAACCAATGGAGATTTCATAGTCTCTTCTGAATTTTGAACGTGGTCATTTGAGCGCACACTACTATGTGCCGGCAAGCCCTGGTAGTGCTGCTGGATAAGCACTGGACCGCTACTACTGCACGGTTGGCCATTCTAAGTCACAAGTTGTTCCATAGGGGAAATATGAAGTTATCTTCTTCCACAAAGGGTTACAGTCTCATAACCCTCATCACAATTTCTACGAATTGGAATTGACTCAACAGGAGCTGGTTTGGTTTGGGGTACGATGTGCTAGGCAGTGTGCTAAAGTGTTTGAACGCTGACCTTGGTGGATAGAGGCAACATGATGCTTTTAAGATTCTCGGAAAATATTCTGAATACTGAATTCATGTAGTGAGAGACTACTGAAAAGATCAGTATAGAGATCTAATATATTACATATGCTATATAATTTTTTCAGATGGAGAAAATATACATTCATTATTTTCAGTCAACTTTTCTTAATTATTGGTCTAGATTTTAGATCGTGATCTTGAATTCCCCTACTATATAATCCCAGCAACTAAAATTATTACAATCTCCCCACAGCAGTTTAATGTGGCAGACAATTTTTTTTCCTCTTGGAAGATTAAGTAAGACATATAATCATTAATAATATAATTATTGTAACCATTATTAATAGCAGAAGCATTTCAACTAGCCATTTATACGGATTGCTTCCAAAGCAAGTTCAATTAATTAAAATTTCTATGAATAGACAATTGCATTTTACAGCTTTTAAAAAGTCACCTTCGGCCCTCTACCAAATGTACTGCATAGAAATATTGATGCTTTAAAATCTATTATATATTTAACTTCCATAAAATCTTTATTATTTCAGAAAATCATGTCACATCCAAAAATTGTGCTTTCAGGATACAATGAATTTTTCTTTAATCATGCTACAATTTAATTAATACATAATTATTGGAAAGCCAAGACCAAAATAAAAGTCTTCATAGAGTACTGTCATTTATCTATCTCTTATTAACAGATAATAACATTTTAGACTATATAATATTATACACCAAAATAACTACAAAACTCTTGTATTTAGATGTTGCATGTTCTGGAATTTTCAGTATATCTTGACAACTACTATAGATGATACATTCTTGAGGGGAAAACCTGGAAAGAGTCTATATGTAAAAGGCAGTAGAGGTTATGTCTGAGGCATAGTGGTAGTGAGCTATTGTTCTAGTGGCTGTTATTGTTTTGTGTTCCCTTTATTTTCCAGTTTAATTATTTGATTCATGTGCACCGAATCTAAATGAATTGTTTGGGTTTGTGATCATATATGTTCACATCTTATTAGATATTTCTTTGATGGAATGTAACTAGATTTTGTTGATGGGCGGGCAGAAGGCCTGGAGGCCTAGTGCGTTCTAAGCTGCATATCTAAGATTAAGTCAGTAATTTACACTTACCAGTGGCTCTTAGGAGAAAGGTCTGCCCATGTTAAGATCTTAAATCTCATAAACACAAAGGGGTAATTCTACTTTGTTCTACATCTCTAGTAGCAATTATTAACTTGATGGCAGTCTGTATTTTTGTCATCATCATTGTTGCTTGAGTCTTGGTAGACAAGAGAAAATTAGTGAATGCAAGCATGAAAATATTATTCTTAGATAATGTTCCTTCAAAAACTTAGACCAACTCATTACTATCGATTCTATTCTGACTCATTGTGACCCTATATAGAAGGAAAATGTTTGAATATTACTCTGGGATGGCAAATTTCTCTGCATAATTGTGAATATATTTTCAAAATATCACATTTTATGAAAATAAAGTTGCATTTCAAATAATTTTATATGCATTGTTTATGGTGTTAGACAGGGTTCTCTAGAGAGATAAAACCAGATTGCTGGTAATTATATATATATTATAAAGTTAAATTATAAAGCAGTACAAATGGCTCAGTGCAACTCACTCCCGTGAAATCTGAGAGACACTGGCAGTCCTTCAAATCTTGAGGGCCGCCAGGTAGTCCTCTGTAGAGAGACCTGGGCTATCCCAGCACAGGCAGCAAACAGCAAGACAGGCTACCAGCTGTCAGTCAGGTCACCAACTGTCAGGATTTGGTTGCTGTAATTTACCATTTACTTTAATCACAGGGCATGGTAGCACTAAGAGTAGGTCTATGGGATCTCCTGGATTCCAGACATATTGTTCGTTACGTCCATTGTATAACACCAGTCCAATTTCTCCTTGGTAATCAGGATCAATCAAACCACTTAGTACAGTGACACCCTTCCTGATCTGTTGATCCAAAGGCATGAGAAGCCCAAAGTGGCCAAGGGGCATTCTCAGCTGCCAGTTCAGTGGAATTCATGCTGTGTATCCAGGTGGGAGAGTTGCTTCCTTCGGGACCAGAACCTCCAGGCCTGAGGAACACAGGGTTGCTGAGACAGGAAGCAAAAATGCTGCAAGGGGATCACTAGGAGTATTAGTGAGTGGTGCCACTCCAGCTTCCACCCCTTGGTTCCTGGACCCATGAATTCTGGTTATTGGAGACACAGCACCATATATTGGCCTCTGGTTTAGAGCGTATGCAGCTTCCTGGAGAACATTGCCCCAGCCCCGCAAGCTGTTGCCACCTAGTTGGCATGGTAATTGTGTCTTTAGGAGCCCATTCCATCATTGTATCAAGCCAGCAGCTTCAGGATGATGAGAAACATGATATGACCAGTGGAATCCATGGGTATGGGCCCATTGCCACACTGTATTTGCTGTGAAGTGAGTTCCTTGATCTGAAGCAATGCTATGTGGGATGCCATGCCGGTGGATGAGGCATTCTGTAAGTCCATGAATAGTAGTTTTGGCAGAAGCATCGCTTGCAGGGAAGGCAAATCTATTTCCAGAGAAGGTGTCTATTCCAGTAAGAACAAAATGGTGTCCCCTCCGTGATGGAAGTGGTCCTATGTAATCAACCTGCAACCAAGTTTCTGGTTGGTCTCCCCGAGGAATGGTCTCATATCTTTCACTTAATGTTGGTATCTGCTGCTAGAAAATGGAGCACTCAGCAGCGGCTGTGGCCAAGTCAGTCTTGGTGAGTGGAAGTCTATGTTGCTGTGCCCATGCATAACCTCCATCCCTGCCACCATGTCACTTTGTTCATGTGGCTATTGGGTGATAACAGGGGTAGCAGAAGAAAGAGGAGGACCAGTCTCCACAGTGCATGTCATTATCTTATCCACTTGACTATTGAAGTCCTCATCTTCAGAGGTAACCCTTTGGTAAACGTTCAAGTGAGGTACAATTACCTTTACTTTTTTGGCGCATTCAAAGAGGTCTATCAACATATCACTTCCCCACACCTCCTTGACACCAATTTTCCAATCATGGTCCTTCTAATTCCCTGACCATACAGCCAAGCCATTAGCCACAGCCCATGAATCAGTATACAGTCTCACATCTGGCCATTTTTTCATATATGCAAACTGAACGGCCAGGTGCACTGCTCAAAGTTCTGCCCATTGGGCAGATTTCCTTTCACCACTGTCCTTTAGGGAGATCCCAAAAAGGGGCTGTAGTGCTGCTGCTGTCCACTTATGAGGGGCACCTGCATTATCGTGCAGAGCCATCCGTAAAACAAGCGTGATTTTTGGTCTTATTTAAAGTATGGTAAGGAACTCCCCAGGAGGCAATAGGTGCAGACTGGGAGATGTATTATTTCTCTTAAGTTTGTTAGTATATGCAGTATATTTTAATGTTTCATTCTCTTATCAAAGTCATAGTAGAGGTAGAAATCAGAAAGAAATTGTTCTAGAAAAACATATTTTCTAATATTAGGAAAATAATTGGACATCCTTGGATTTTTTTCCCTAATCATTTTCTTTTTTTTTTTTTTACATTTTATTAGGGGCTCATACAATTCTTATCACAATCCATACATATACATATATCAATTGTATAAAGCACATCCGTACATTCTTTGCCCTAATCATTCTCAAAGCATTTGCTCTCCACTTAAGCCCTTTGCATCAGGTCCTCCTTTTTTATTCCCCTCCCTCGCCGCTCCCCTCTCCCTCATGAGCCCTTGATAATTTATAGATTGTCATATCTTGCCCTATCCGGAGTCTCCCCTCCCCACCCCCTTCTCTGCCGTCCATTTCCCAAGGAGGAGGTCACATGTGGATCCTTGTAATCAGTTCCCCCTTTCCAACCCACTCACCCTCCACTCTCCCAGCATCGCCCCTCACACCCCTGGTCCTGAAGATATCGTCCACACTGGATTCCCTGTGCCTCCAGCTCCCATATGCACCAGTGTACAACTTCTGCCCTATCCAGTCCTGCAAGGTAGAATTCGGATCATGGTAGTTGCGGGGAGGAAGCATCCAGAATCTGGGGGAAAGCTGTGTTCTTCATCGGTACTACATCGCACCCTGACTGACCCATCTCCTCTCCTAAACACTTCTATGAGGGGAATCTCCAGTGGCTGACACTTAGGCCTTGGGTCTCCACTCTGCACTTCCCCCTTCATTTACAATGGTATATATATATATATATATATACACACACATACACACACACATATATATATATATATTATTTTTTTTTGCATGATGCCTTATACTTGGTCCCTTTGGCACCTCATGATTGCACAGGCTGGTGTGCTTCTTCCATGTGGGCTTTATTGCTTCTGAGCTAGATGGCTGCTTGTTCACCTTCAAGCCTTTAAGACCCCAGACACTATTTCTTTTGATAGCCGGACACCATCAGCTTTCTTCACCACATTTACTTGTTCACCCACCACCCTTGGATTTATAGAGATGCCTTTATCGTAAAAATTTAATCATGAAACCCATTATTATTCAGTTAATAAGAAAATTAACTTATTTCATATCTCATAATAGTAAATTCAATAATGAACCTAATTATAGAAATATTTTATGATGCTACATGTAATATGGACACTATTTAGTTATATGCAATTGAATGTAAGATTTTGCAGGCAGGTGTCAGTAGAGTTTCATTCCATTGCTCATTGGGCTGCTAAAGATTGGTAAGTTACCTATGTTCTTTACCTATTAATGAAGCTATAAAAGTAATAAAAGATCTAATAAATACTTCTGTCAGGAAAATATAAATAGATCCAGTGAAATCCACTGCCACTGAGTAGATGTTGCCTCACAGTGACCCTATATTAGAGAATAGAATTGCTCCCTAGCATTTCTGTGACTGAAAATCTTCATTGCAACATTCGGCTTCCTCTTCGCCAGAGCACGATGGGCTCAAACTATTAACCTTGGGAGTAGCAGCCCAACACAGAGCCCACTGTGTAATTAGGACTCCTCAAATATGCATGTTATTCATTTGAAATTATTTATTTTGTGCATATTATTAATTATATATAGTATTTATTTATTTATTTATTTGTCAGGTTGTGATAAAATAAAAGGACATGGACTAACCTCACGATGGCAGACTCCAGCGAAATGGCCATGGCGTCCTCCGCTGAAGGTAGTGGTGGGGCAGTGGCTTTCAACTGTGGCTGGATGGACAAAGGTGGGAGCCCCTTGGAGTGTACTGAGCGGTGTATGGCATCTGCTTTCTGGGCGTTCTACAGGAGGAGAGCGCTCTGTAAGGCATCCTCTCAGCTTTCGGGGTCAAGGGGGGAAGGGGAGGCGGTGGATCCCTAGTTATATCTGTCCAGAGATTGTGGTGGAATGATGGTCGGAATCCCTGACCTTTGTGAAGAAAGGGAAGAGGGAAGATGAAGTGCCGGCCGTTTTGTCAGCTTACTTGAGTAGCAGGCACAGGTGATGGTGAAGCCCAGGATGGTGTTCAGAAAGGAGAAGGAAGCTCAGGAAAGGTGCCCAGTACCCGGATGTTGCCAATGACGAGGATGAAGCAGAAGAGGAGGTCCCACCACAGTCAGCAAGGGATCTGACAAGCCTCTCTTCTGAAACACAGGATAGAAGATGTCGGCAATGCCTGAAACCTGGAGCAAATGCACTTCAAGATGAGGCCCAGAGGAAGGAAAAAGGCAAGTAAGTGACTGAGGGACAGGTCCAATGTAGACCAACAGGAGCACACATAATGGAAAGGATGCGGAAAGGGGAGCAGAAGTGATAGCCCAGGCCAATGCGCTCCTTGCTACCACGAAGTTGATATCAAAAGGGAGAACTCGCTCACTGTACAAATGTGTGTTGAAGAGAAAATAAGGGAGCACTGCAAAGTAGTGCCCCAAGGCATCTCCCCGTTGATTACATGGTCAAAGGAAAAGCACAGACACTTCTAAAATTACACAATGTGCCATAGCTCCGTGGTGTGGGTCATTGGAGTATGTGGTTGACGTCTTTACCAAAGATCCGAACTGTGTGTGGGGGGGGGCGGGGGGGGGGGAAGCTGGAGGGGGAGCAGACAATCTCTATATTTTACGCTCCTCTTGGCCACTTTAAAGTCTTCCCTCCCCTTGGATAAACGGTAGGAAGATTCCAAGAGCTCCCAGTTATTCAGCCTAAGGAGCAGAAACATCATTCCTTCCCCCAAATGAAACGCTACAAAGCCTGTTGTTGCTTGGGCAGCATTTGGCCCTCGATGTACAGCGTGGTTAAGGGACACACTAATGAAGAGCTCTCTGGATCCAGAGTGTGTTTACGGGCAGCAAAGTAGAAAAACGGATATAAATTCTTTGCGTTGTAGTCAAGAGTTGAAGATTTAAATATCATTTAAGTTTATAGGTGGAAGAAGCATCTTTTTAAATCCTAGATTGTCAGATACATTTCCTCCTCTAGGATGTAGCTTTAAGAAGAATGTATTTTCTGGGAAAAACATAGCATTAGTGAGGATTTTTTTGGTTTTCCTTTATTTTTGAAATCATTTTATTGGGGCTCATGCAACTCTTATCACAATCCATACATACATCAATTGAGTGAAGCACACCTATACAGTTGTTGCCCTCATCATTCTCAAAATTCGCTTTCCGCTTGGGTTCCTGGAATCAGCTAATCATTTTCCTTTTACCCTCCCCCTCCTTCCCCACTCCTCCCTCCCTCATGAACCCTTAATAATTTATAAATTTTTCTTTTATTTTGTGTTACACTGCCCAGCGTCTCCCTTCACCCTCCTTTCTGTTGCCCATCCATGAGAGAGGAGGTTATATGTAGATCCTTGTGATCGATTCTCCCTTTCTACACCCCTTCCCTCCCAATATCACACCTCTTACGGCTGGTCCTGAGGTGGTCATCTGTTCTAGATTCTCTGGGTTTCCAGTTCCCATCTATACTGTTGTGCATACTCTGGTCTAACCAGGTTTGGGGATCATGATAGTTGGAGGGAGCAAGCGTTTAAGAACTAGAGGAAGGTTGTGAGTTTCATTGTTGCTACATTGAACCCTGAGTGACTCATCTCCTCCCCACTACCCCTATGCAAGGATGTCCAGTTGTCTACAGATGGGCATTGGGTCCCCATAATGCGCTCCCCTCATTCACAGTGATATGATTTCCCACCCACCCCCGCCTTTGGTGCTTGAAACCTGGCCCCCTCTGTCCTTCATGATCACACATGTTGGTGTGCTGTTTCCATATGGGTTTTGTTGCTTCTGGGCTAGATGACCGCTTTTTTACTTTCAAGCATTTAAGATCACAGACACTATATCTCTCGATAGCTGGGCACCATCAGCCTTCTTCACCACACTTACTTATGCCCATATTCATCTTCAGCATTTATGCGGGGAAGGTGATCACACAATGATGGTTTTTGTTCTTTGGTATCTGCTACCTGATCCCTTCAACACCTCGTGTTCACACAGGCTTATGTGCTTCTCTATGGGCTTTGTTGCTTCCAAGCTAGATGGCTCCTTGTTTGCCTTCAAGCATTTAAGACCCCAGACGCTATATCTTTTGATAACCGGGCATCGTCAGTTTTCTTCACCACGTTTGTTTATGCACACTTCTGTCTTCAGCAATCATGTTGGGAAAGTGGGTATCATGAAATGACAGTTTAGCTGAGCAAGATGCTCTTATATTAAAGGAATGTGTGCGAGGAGACCCAATGTCCACCTGCTACCCTACTACTGTACCTATAAAAATATGCACATAGGTCTATTTCCCCCATAATCATAAATATATTTACATATGTACATGTCTGTATTTAGGTTTCTCTGTATGCACTTTGCCTCCTACTCCTTTCCTCTATTTCCTTTCGCTTTCCTCCTGTCCCATGACCATGTTCAGCCTTCATTCTGGTTTCAGTAATTCCTCTCAGTTACCTTGCCCTTGGTCACTCCCTACCAGTCCTCCCATCCCCTCCCTCCACTGGTTTTGAACCACTCATTGTTCTCTTGTACCTGGGCTGCCAACACCTCCTCCCTTCCCCTACCTCCCATACTGTCATGTCCCCCTGGAACCATTGGTCCCATTATTTTCTTCTCATGTTGTTTGTCCAGCTTATCTTATCTAGTTGGACCTGCAGATATGGTAATATGTACATAAAATTGGGAATGGCTTTGACAACACCAACGTGACACATAAGAACTTGGCGACAACTGCAGCAACACCAACAAGCTAACAAACAGAAAAGCCACTGACATAAAAAATTTAAAAGAAGAGAAAAAATAAAGAAAACAAAACAAAAAGAAAAACAGAAGAAAAAAAGAAAAAAAAAGCCTGTTAGTAGTTCAAGGTGTGTTTGTTGACCTATAGGATTGTTTTACAGATGAGTGTGATGGGGTACCACATCCTGGTCCCAAGGTCCATCCTTTATATTCCTTTGGGACCTCCTTGCTCTGCTTCCCCTACGGCTCCATTGCACACCCCCAGTGTTTGGCCTCAATGTGGTGGGGCCAGCTCAGTCGCACATCCCACATTGTGTTTCCGGTACTGTCCCATGTAGGGCCATGGGTCAGTACAGGATGTTGCATCTCTCCGTGGGTGAGGCTATATGGTCCTCTCTGTACATTGGGCCCTCTGAGTCGGGCTATTGTCCTCTGAGGATGGTGGACCCAGGTGTGCTCCGCTCTGTTCTTTCTCCTTCCTTTGCTTCAGCTTCCTTTTGGGTGTGGTGTGGTAGGTCAATTCCTTTCCATAAGTTTTCCTTTTAATCATGAATCTTCTTGAATGTTAAGAGATCTTTGATTTGCCCTAAAATTATGAATATAAGTCCTTTGATAAGCTGGACAAATCACCTTTTAAAGAAAAAAAAACACTCGAAATCTCCATGTAGGTTCTCAACAGATTTATCCAGTGAGTGGGTGGAAAATGGATGAAAAATCAAAGGTGAGCAGGAGTTCTCTGTTCCTAGGTATCATCAGCCACATTTTGTTGTAAATAAGGTCTTTTCCCCTGTGTTAGGTTGGGTTGGATAGAGAACCAAATTCAGTGACACTCATAAGAGCTATACACAAAAGACTAACTTTATATTAGGAAAACATCCTAGGCAGTCCAGATCAAGTCCATAAGTCTGATAATAGCCAATATGTCCAATAATAGTCCATAGATCCCTCGTCGGAGTAAGGCAGCACATGCAATAGTGCAAAATATAGGATGATCACAGGCCAGTGGGTGCAAAGTCTTGTGGATCCAGTGGCAGTGGCAGCATCTCAGGGCTCTTGAAGGTCTCAGCCTGGCACCATGTGGCTTGTCAACAGGAAAGTGAAAGCAGAGGTGGTGGGAGGGGGGTGGGGGAGATCCCCAGGACCCACCTTATGAGGATATCATGCCTACAAGGTGGAACTATCCGGTGACCTAATTGACAGGCTAGACTCCAAACCTTCACTTCAAGTTGACATGAAATTATGTAACTACCACCCTCCCCTTGACTTCCAGACCAAGTGGAAGCTGGGAGACAGCAATTTCAGTGATGAAGCAGAAAGTAAATATTTTATACCAGGGTTTTGATGGCTGTTGCCCCCAGGTCAGATGTGGCCTGGCTAGTTGTACAATAGAAGCAATAGAAACTGTGTGAAGGTTGATAAAAGAATAAAGAGTATGTGACAAGACTCATGCAGCCCACAGACCGTAAAATGGTATCTGGCTCTTCGCAGAATGTTTTGCAGCCTTGTTTTAGATAATGGGTTAGCACAAGATGTTACCATGTGTAGAAACTAAACATATGCATGGTGTAGTAGAAGGAGATGTCTTGCCTCAGCATGCACTCCTGTAGCTGTGGCACTGCAGAAAAAGTAAAACAGAAGGAAAAACCATGTGCACGAAGCTCACCTTTTTGTTTTAAAATATGTTATTTCAAAATAAATACATAAAAGGAAAATGAATTGGTGAAGTACAAACCATCAATTGGTAAGATTCAAGAAATGATAGTCATATATGGGCAGAATAAGATTGTAGATGCTCATCGTTAGTTCCTATGAATGAATAGGTCAAGACAAAAATAAGGTAAAGTTTAGCTTAACTGAATTAATGAATGTATTTAAAATGATATTAATAGTATGCTGCAAGAAATATAGAGGTAACTTTTAAAGTATTTCTACTAGAGAAAAAGGTGAGGGGCTTGTGCCCAAGACAGTTTCTCCAATTCATGGGCAGCTCATTTTTCTGTGGCAGCTGGAGTTTTCCTATGAGAATTTTGTTGGTAAACATTCCCATGCACTCTACAATCTTGATCTTGCCTTTTGGACTGCTTTTCCCCCCACAAAATTAAAAAAATGAATAAAAAAAGAAAACTCTTAAAATGAGTGTAATCTGAGTCCCTCTGAGTGGTCAACACTATTGTTTGACATGGTGTTAAAGACTAGAGAATTTGTCAAGGAGAATTTATAGAATCACGTATACGTCTGTGCCCTGAAAACTGTTTTTAGCTCCATGTTGGAGATGTTGAAAAGTAATAGCTATACATTTTGATATTTTTGTTTTCTTTGTTTTAGAATCCTTTGTTTTTGTAGCATAGTTTTTAAATTTAAGCTTATATTGTAAATAATATATAATGCTCTAAAATATAGTAGTTCTTGGGGTAGTTTTACAAATATCACCACATTAGAAATTATTCTCTCTTCTCTCCTAATATGCACCACATTGGAAATTATTCTCTCTTCTTTCATTTATTACATCATTAAAGATTAATATCATCATTATTCTCACTCCATAGATATCCAAATTGATTTGCCTAAAACAAAATCATGCTAAGTTTATACACATGGAAACACTAAAACTTAAAATATATAAAGTTAAGATTCTTATTTCAAAGGTTATTCTACCTCATGATACTATGTAAACTTTTATTATTTATTTTGTTTTTAAGTCAATAAAATGTGGGTAAATTGTGCTTTTAGAGATTTTAATAACAAGCAGTGATAAAAATCATGAACTTGAGAACTTAGAGCAGAATATGAGAACTGAGTTACTGAAATCATTGTGTAACTGACTTGTATCCCCTCCATGGGAGTATAGTTTGGACAGTTTTCTAATAATATTTCAATTTGTTTAAGCAATTAATCTGTGAAGTCTGTTACTCGCCACTAAACCCAATACTAACTTTCAGACCGTCTATTGTTATATAAGTATGTTCTACCCTTCTTTTTTCCCTCTATGACATGGTACATGTAACTATCTGAAAAGATTTGAGTTTGCATTTATTCAGCATACTAACATGTGTCCATTCACAAAGATTTAACTGTAGTGAATACATAATTGGGCATGAACTTATTAATGACAAATAAAATGAGTATATTTTACTATCATCGATAAGAATACTCAATACCTTAGCCTCACCGCTCCAGTGAGCTGCAAATATCAAGATTGATGGGAATCGTAGCTCCAACCGAATACTGTGTATCAAAGCTCCACAGGACAAAGACTCTCTACTCTAAAGAATGAAACACTTGTGCACTTAATGGTCTCAACTGCCATTTTGACTGATTTAGATTTATATTTGGTATCGGCAAAAGTGTCTGGTTATGCATCTCTACAAACATAACAAAATATAGATATAAAGGTTATGTTAAAGTCATATTTGTGAATTTAGTTTTCTTAAAAAAAAACCCAAGAGGTAAGAGCAAAGTAATCTAAATACTAAAACAGAATACTTATTTGAAAATTAGGAAACGCTTCTATTAAACAAAGAAGGATTTTAAATATATTACAAGGACCCATTATATAATCCCTTATTTTTCAATGGAATGAAAATTTATGGCCCAAATTAATATTTTCCTTAATCTCTTATCCTCTTATAGCCATGAGAAAGCTGGACAATGAATTAGAAAGATTACAGAGTTAATGTCTTGGAATTATGGTGTTTAAATCAATATTAAACTAGTTTTTACTGCTAAAGAATTAAAAACCTACTTTGAAATTCTACAATGAGACAAATCCTTTGGAAACAAAAGAGGTGATGTTTCATTCCATGTACTTGAAACATATTAGCAAGAGAAACCAGTGCCTGGAAAAAGACTTATCTTCCTCTTCCTCTCTCTCTCTCTCTCTCTCTCTCTCTCTCTCTCTCCTGTATGAAGTATGATGTCTTTTTCTGACACTTGTCTCTTCTGACAGTATGTGTTAAGTAGGTGAGATGAATGATTCCTATCCTTGCTTCTAAGGAGCATTCTGGATGACCTTCTTCCCTAAAAGATGTGTTTGGTTAATACTGTCCAACAGAAAAAAGTATAAGTATCACTTAAAATTTGAGATAATTCAAGCACCTACCAAAAAGCCTTAGTGCCTGGAGATTGCTTTGTGGACTAGTAACCAAAAAATAAAAGCAACAATTTTCATGTTTCTCTGCTCTATTTGGAATCATTATTATTTAGGCACATCGATTTAAGGCATAGGCCATAATTATTTGGGATAATATACCATGTGTGGTTTTGTATGAGATTTTCACTGGGAAAGTTTACTCCATTCGCTGCATAAGTCCTGCACTTGCTACATCAGACTTCTTTTTGGTTTTGAAACTCAAAACACACAGTAAAATTACCAGGAACATGATTTCAGTTCTTCATGTATGCCTGAACTACCATCTGTGTACAGTGTGTTGGTTACAGTTAATGTCAGCCAGGCTCTATGGGTAAAGTAGGGGCAAAGTCTAACTGGTCAGTAGTATTGCAGCCTGATGACACCTTGGGTTTGGCGTTTTGTGGTTTGTTTGTTTGTGTGTTTCTCTAATATGAACTTGTCACTAAAGAATCCAAGTTCATATCTGTTTTACTTTCTTTTTCTCCTTTATTCATTCATTCACTTAATTAATTAATTAATTTTAATAACCTCTCAGATCATTGTTTAACACTGAGGGATAAGGATCATGAGGGATTTTTTAAAACAAACATACTGTATATATTACATAGCCTATTTCAAGAAATGAAATCAACAGCAATGTCCTGCTATACTCTACATATGTGTGGTTTTCTTCTTACTCAACCCTAGCCTTCTTTTCCTTCTCAAAAATATGAAAGAAATGCTCCCTCACCTTCTGGATATGGATCTCTGTCTGGTTTATCAATCTACTCTTCTGGTGACTGCCAATCTTAGGAGCCATGAGCAGATTGCCAACCTCAATCATGGACCAGTCCAGCCCTAGGGCCCACTGCTTCATCATCCTGCTTCCTGTGTGTTATCTTCTGCAGCTACATAAGTGAAGCGAAACCTCTGGCTTCCATCTGACCTGGAGATGCAAACTGAAGTGGATTTACCTACTTTTACAATAATGTAAGCCATTCCTCTAGATACATCTCTTCATATGCGTATAAGCATCAGTGGTGTTGTAGTGGTTTTGCATATGGTTGACAGAAATCATCAGCCACTCCTTGGGACAAAACCAGGGCTTTTTACTTCTGGAAACAACTACAATCTGGGAAACTCACAGGGGCAGTTCTAACCTGTTTTACAGAATTGCTGTGAGTTACAATTGCCTGGATGGCAGTGAGTGAGTGAGTGAGTGAGTGAGTGAGTGAGTGAGTGAGTGAGTGATCCCTACCAGACACATTTGGTAATTGGAGTGGTTCTAAAAATATAAAATCATAAAAATAATTTTTCTACATTGATTGTGAAATTGAATTAGACCTACAGGTACTGAGATCTCCACCCCTGTTTCTATAAGTGAGGATAACTCTCAAAATTCATACATAAATCACTGTTAATCCCTGATGTGATGGTGCTGGTGAGAAATGAGGGTATGGAGGGGTGTGTGCTGGACACCTTTATAACATGAGCCACGCCCCATGAACAAACAAAGGTTCTGAAGGTTTCACTTTGCACACTTTATTTACTCCATAGATGTTTATAAGCTCTGAAATCCTCTACAAGGTCACTAAAATGCTGAATAAACTCCACATTATGTTTTTTTTTTCAATTTTTGGATTCTCAGAAGATGACTATTGGAGCTGTAGATAACATCGGGTCAATTTTTTTCAGCATGTGTTTTGGTGTTCATTTGATCTGATATTAGGGAAATTAATGTACTCATAATTTGTACAAAGCACACAGGGTGTTTTTTGTACACCATACATAGAACTGTATTGTATTTTTAATGTCAAAGAAAGGTCTTTTGAGAACCCCATTTAAAGACCTCACTTCATAATTCATTCATTATTTACAAGGGGTAGATAACGAAGATTGACTCAGGCATGTCACTGTTGATTTCTGAGGCTGAAATTGGGGCCTAAAACTGACACTTCATTGCCATTGAATAGGAAAGCCACAGAGTTGTGCCTCTGTTTAGAAAAGCAATAATTGCTTTGCTATCTTCAGAGAGATAAAACTATTAACAGACTCTATTAAAGTGTTATCAGATTTATCTCTTTAGGGGAACAAAACTAGCAACAAATGACCAATTTGATTGTCTATATCACTCCTCTTTTTTGTTGAATATATGTATTAGCAATTTTTATTTTTATCTAAGAAATCTAGACTATAATTTTATCTCTGTATTTACGTCACTTCTATCTCCTGGATGTATTTGAAAGCATTTTTACCCTCAATTTTGAATTGTACTATTTAGAGTGTTACCATGAGATTGCTTTACTACTGATTAGGTAGTAAGAGCCATCAGGTCAGTGGTGAGAACACACCTGGAAGAATGTTGGAAGACAAAACTGGCAACTTACTTCCAAAGATTAAACCAAAACCACTCACTGCCATAAAAGCCCTATAGAGCAGTTTTACTCAGCACACTTGGAGGTACTATGAATCAGAAGCAACTTGGTGGCAGTTAACTACTTGTTAAATCCTGCTACATATTTACTTTAAAGAGTAGTTTATATTCACATTAATATTTCAGCTGTACTTTATCACAAAATGAAGTAATCATAAAATTAGAAATATTTCATTTAAAAATCAGTTTATTGGGGTCTCATACAATTCTTATCATAATCCATACATACATCCACTGTGTCAAGCACATTTGTACATTTGTTGTCATCATCATTCTCAAAACATTTTACACCCTCCTCACCACTGATTTTGGGTCACTTGTTATTCCCTTGTCCCTGGGTTACCTCCCACCCCCATTTCCTTTCTCCCACTTCCCCTTCTGTATCCCCAGGTACCATTGGTCCCATTCTTTTCATCTCCTAATTATTTATCTGACCTATCTTATCTAAATAGATATGCAGATACATTGGTAAGTGCAAAAAAAAAACAGGCAAAGACAAATAAAACAACTAAGGAAGTCAAAACCAACAAAACAATAACAACAACAGCAATAAACAAACACAAAATAACAATAAGAAAGCCATTGACAAAAAACCAGAGAAGCCTATAAATACTTCAAGGTCTGGTTCTTCGCCTAGTGTTTTCCAGTTGAGTCTAATGGGGTGCCACACTCTGTCTCCAAAGTCTATTTTTAGTATCCCTGGGTTTTCATCATTCTGCTCCCCTTACTTCTCTATTACATGCCCTCGGTGCCTCCCCCTTGGTGATGGGCCAGACCGTGCACTATTCCCACACTGTATCTCCAGTGCTGTCCCCAGCGGCACCATGGCTCAGTGAGGGACAAGGTCATCCCTGTGGTCCTCCCCCTGCGTTGTCTGCTCCAGGCAGGAACATCATCCTCGGTGCTTGGTGGGCCAGGATGCCCTCTCCTTCCTCTCCATCCCTTTGTGTTTCTTCCGTGTGCTCCAATCCGACATGCCTCTCTCCCCAAGCTGTAGGCCTAGTGCTGTCCTCTGAAGTGCATTATTTTGGAGTCAGGGGTGTAAACATAGTCGGGATCGGGGCCGACCCGCAGACCTCTCAAAGTCTATTGGTACATGCTGGTATGTTGTATTCACATGTTGACATATCTGGTTGAAACCTAGTCTCTCCTTCTCATATGGAACTGTAAATAATACTCTCCCCTTTGGTGGATTAGTGCCCTGCTTCCCCCTACCCATGTCTTTTTATCTTTTCTTTTTCATTGTTTTCTCTTTATTTCCCCCTTTTTTCTAGTTGGCTGCCATATGTATTTCTGGATTGCGTTTGGTCCCTGTCATAGTTTCTGGACCTCATCCCAGGGATGTATGTATATAGTAGCTTTTCCCCTATGCCCCATTTTTAAAAAATGTTTATGTCAGTGGATTCATATTATACTTGTCCATTTGTGCTTGACTTACTTCACTTAGCTTGATTTCTTCCAGTTCTTCCCATGCGACAATGTGCTTCATGCATTCATCACTGCATTTTAGGAACGTGTAGTGCTCCGTTGGATGTATATACTAGTTTTTTGATTCATTCATCTGTTGATGGAAATTTGGGCTGTTTCCAACTTCTTGCACCTGTGAACTGTGCTGTGATGAACATTGGAACACAGATGTCTGGCCATGGTTTGTTTCTTGCCTCTTCTGTGCATATGCCCAGAAGGGGGGTTGCTCGGCCGTATGGTAGCTCAATTTCCATCTGTTTTAGATACTGCCAAATTGATTTCCATAGTGGCTACATATTCCTACAAGTCCACCAGCAGTGGAAGAGAGTTCCTATTTCCTCATAGCCTTTCCAACACTTGTTACTTTCTGATTTTTTGAATTGGGCTATCTTTGAGGGTAAGTGTTATCTCATAGTTGTTTTAATTTTCATTTCTCTTATGGCTAATGATTGAGAACATTTTCTCATATGTTTATTAGCCATTCCAATTTCTGCCCCTGTGAAACTTCTGTTTAGGTCCTTTTCCCACCTCCTCAGTGAGCAGTTAGTTTTTTTTTCTTATTGTAAGCATGCAAAGTATTATAGATTTTAATAATAAGGCCTTTGTGTGATGTTTCATTGCTAAAGATGTTTTCCCAGTCTGTGGGCTCTCTTATTACTCTCTTGGTGAATTCTTTGATGTGCACAGGTGACTTATCTTCAGTATATTCCACTTGTCAATTTGTGACTCCTCTGTATTTGAATCCTTCCCTATTTCTGATAGCCTATGTATGCCCTGCGCCAAGGTTCTCAGGTTTGTCCCAATTCCCTCATTAATGGCTCTAATTGTTTGGGGTCTTACCTCAAGTTCAGTGATCCACCTTGAGTTTATTCTTGTGCATGGAGTGAGGTAAGCGTCTTGTTTCATTTTTATTCAGGTAGATGACTCTTTTTTTTCCAGCACCATTTATTGAAGAGAGCATCTGCTTCCCATTTGATATTTTTGGAGCCCTCATCAAAAACCAGTTGCCTATATGCTGATGTTTTTATTTCTGGGTCTCCAACTCTTTTCCATTGGTATGCATATCTGTTGTTATACCAATACCACACTGTTTTGACAACTGTGACACTGTTTTGACCACTGTGACCATATAATACATGATAAAGTCAGGTAGCGGAAATCTCCCGCTTTGTTCTTCTTCTTGAGGAGTTCTCTGCTAATTCTGGGCTTCTTCTCTCTCCACATAAAGTTGGAGATATAATTAAAGTTTATTGCACCAACCTGGCCGAAAAACACATGTCAGGTTAACAGAAGGGCAGAGGGATAAATGGTTTGGTGAGCCTCGTCTTTCTATTCTCAAGTCTCTCGCTGTCTGATGGTTGAACCAGGGTGCAGCTGCCATAGTCAGTTCCCTGCTTCAGCTTGCAAGGCTCACTTCCTGCAAGACTTCCCTGAGGAGAAGCCACATGAAACTACTCTGATGAAGCCTTGGGTGCTGGACCGGTCATGTGTAGACCCCCGCCAGCTTTGAGATGCTTACACATTCACTAACTCAGCTTTCTTCCTGAAGTCAGCATCATTGCATGTGATTTTTGAGATGGAGGAGGACTTTGTGGATTAGTGACAGACGTATGGGCTAATGTTGGACTTGTGGCCTTGGCAGCACTGAGTTGGGATGTTTTCTTGATGTGCACTTACCTTTTATATAAAACTCTCCCTTATATTTATATGAGTTTCTGTAGATTTGTTTCTCTATTGTACCCATACTAAAACAGTTGGTAATCAGTTTTTCCAATTCTTTGAAGAAAGATAATGGTATTTGTGTTGGTATAGCATTAAACTTACATAGTGCCTTGGGCAGAACTGATATTTTTACTATACTGAGTCTTCCAATCCACAAGCATGGGATATTATTCCATTTGTTAAGGTCACTCTTGGTTTCTTATAATAGTGTTCTATAGTTTTCCTCATACAAAATATTTTTTTCTTCTTAATTTTAGTCAGGTATATCCCTAGGTATTTCAATTTGTGCTTGACTATTGTAAATGGTCCTACCTTTTTATTTTTTTTCACTTTTTTTTACATTTTATTAGGGGCTCATACAACTCTTATCACAATCAACACATATACATACATCAATTGTATAAAGCACATCCATACATTCTTTGCCCTAATCACTCTCAAAGCATTTGCTCTCCACTTAAGCCCTCTGCATCAGGTCCTCTTTTTTTTCCCCCTCCCTCCCCGCTACCCCTCCCTCATGAGCCCTTGATAATCCACAGATGGTTATTTTGTCATATCTTGCCCTATCCGGAGTCTCCCTTCCCCCCTCTTCTCTCTCGTCCATCTCCCAGGGAGGAGGTCACTTGTGGATCCTTGTAATCAGTTCCCCTTTTCCAACCCACTCATCCTCCACTCTCCCAGCATCGCCGCTCACACCCCTGGTCCTGAAGGTATCGTCCACCCTGGATTCCCTGTGCCTCCAGCTCTCAAGTTTTCCAAGTTGTTGAATGAGAAATATTTCATTTGCTTTAAAATATAAACTTTTAAAAATGATTGAATTAATTCCTATGAAAATTACAGACCCATTTTCCCAAATATTCTTCTGGTGTTCAGTTTTAGACATAACAGCTTCTTTTCCAATATTATGTTATACATTTCCTTCTAAGAATGAAATGCATATTTTCCTTATTTCTCTCAATGACAGAAAATAAAACATCCCTTATATGTACTTTTCCTGTTAAACATTAGTTTCTGTTTTTCAGATATGCATCTCTTATAATCTTACATTATGATCTAGAAAATTAAGTCCTGTCACAATGTTACACTAAAATTGTGTTTATTTGTCAATATTATTTTTGAATAGAAAATATGTGACAAAGCTGTTATATTTACTTGGGGATATAACAGTGATTAAAGTGGATATATACACTCTGCCATTCAGGATGCTTAAAGTCAAAGGGAGGAATTAAATAATATTTCAAAAAGTATACTTGCTTCTCTTTTTCAGGCTTACCAGATACCTGAAATGGAAGAATAAGTATAGTGGGGGAAAAATAAATTTAAGTGTGTTAAAAATTATAATAAGCATGTAACAGAAAATGGGTATCACTGATAGAAAAGTAATTTCATTGAATTATTTTTTTAAATTACCTTGTGTATAATTTTAGTGTCAAAAAGTTAGGATTCAGAAATAGATGTGTATACCAGTTAAATAAAATATCCAGTCCTGTTTTAGTAAAGAAGAATATTTAGTTTTATTAACTATTGTAAGATTTATCAATTTCAACAAGCCATGTACAAAACCAAACCCACTGTCATTTAGTTGATTCTAATTTATAACAGCCTTATCCTAGATAAAGTTTCTGATACTGTAAATTGTTATGGGGATAGACAACCTCATATTTCTCCTTTCAAGGAGCTTGTGGGCTTGAGCCACCAACCAAGTGAACAGCACTCCAACTTTTATGCAATGGCATCAGTAGTGTTTCTGATGAGCATGGAAGTAAATAACATAAAGCTATCTTATGTTAAACTTGTTGAGCATATTTTTGTTGCAAAGATAATTAAATTTTTTCTCATAGGACACATTTTGAAGGTTTGATAATGGACTAAGAAATGCTAACTCAAAAAAAAAATAAAAAAAGAAATGCTAACTCTAATTCAAATCATTTATGAATTAAAAGGACATTATTAACTATATAGAGCTATAATAAAATTTATCTTACATAATTGAATATATAAAATTAATAATATTTAAAGATTTTGCAAAAGTGTATATATGTCACATATTTTGTTTCAAGTATACAGTAAAAATATAGTAATCCTCTTTCTACTCTTTATAATATTCAAAAATTTCAACCACATAATAATTTCATTAATATATATTTTATGTTTAGGCATTTCAGAAAATTTTAATGAATACTTTTCAAAATTTTAAAGTGCATTTATATTGTATTTTATTTGAATTTACTATTTAATATTGAGTAAGTAAATAAATTGCTCCTCTCTCATCCCAAATTATAATCCCGATAAAGGAAGCTCTGTAAGAGTCTAAGATCAATTTTTTTAGACATCTTTTATTTATCTAGTCCTGCTACATCAGATTTACCACAAGTGGGTGACTTTAACAAAGATTAATTTATTTTCTCACAATTTAGGAGAGACTACATGTTGCCAGTTTTAGGGGAAATACATTCCACTCTGTCTAGTCTAGAGAAATGTCCTTGTCTCTTTTAATCTTTTACTCCTAAGTGATCTTTCTGTGACTTGACATCTCACTTGCCCTATCTTTACTTCTTTCCCTGGCTTGTTTCATCTCATCTGTCTCTTAAAAGAGAAATGTAGAAGAGATGGAACAAGCCAGCAAAAAGTGGATAATGAGTGAAGAAAATCAAAGAAGAATTGATGTCTTTGGAATATGATGTTGAAAATAATGTGTTTCCAGGAGAGTGAAAAAATATGTTTTGGAAAAATTACAGCCAGAAGGATCCCTGGAAGTGAGGATGATGAGGTGCATGTGCTTTGGTCATGTTGTCAGGAGAGACAATCTCTGAGAAAGGCATCCTGCTCGGTAAAGTAGAGGGTCAGCAACACAGCGGATATGAAACGTGGTGGATGGTGACAGTGGATAAAACCATGCCCTCAAACAGTTACAGTCGTGAGAATGGTGCACCATCAGCCAGGGGTCAAACTACAGTGTAGCACACTTACCTGCAGGGGAAAGACCATGATCACCAAGGTGGTTTTCCCAGGACGAGGCTCGTCCATTGCACTCCGGATATGCTGACCCCTGCGATTTCCCCAAATGTGGGAACCTCGACTGCATAATTTGTGGTAGTGGGGGACTGCATTTGCACTCCCCGCTGATTAAAAAAGAAACAAAAAATACAGTGTATCTATGAGTGGTACCAACTTGATTATTCCGAATAATAACAACCAATATCTTGAAAGAGATTAATTTAAGACAAACCGCACGCTGTCTCCTTACCATTACAAAGATGGTGAATTTTTATGTTAATATCATTAAAATACAGAGGTTAAAATGTGCAACATATTTTAAAACACTTCATAACACTTCACTCCCCCCTAAAAGGTATGTTCTTCTCACATAGAAATCACATTTGCCCTGTCTCATCATTCCAGAAGTCTTTAAGTAATTTTTATCTAATTATTCAAAGTCATACAAACAAGTGAGACATTGGACATATGCCAACCTGAGGCAAGAAGATTCCTCTTCATCTGTGAACTGGTGTAATCTAGTAGATGTCATCTGCTTCCAAGACACCGAAGTGGAAGAGCCACTAGGTAGCTTTTCTATTAAAAATGGTAAACATTAAAGGGGAGGAATTGATAGTTGGTACCAAATTCACTTCCACCAAGTCAGTTCAGACTCATGGGGATCCACCAGGGCAGGGAAACTACCCCTGTGGGTGTCCAAGGTGTCACTTTTACGGGAATAAAAAGGCTTCATCTTTCTTTCACAGTTGGCACCAAGCAAGCCCCAAACCCAACAGAAGAATTCACATTAGTTCTTAGGAACTGAAAATAACCTTTTGTTCTTTGATACCATCTAGGCAATGGCCCTTCCTTCCAAACTCTAGACATCAGCCATATATTCTGGATTTGGGGTAGAAGTCCTGTTGCTCATCTTTAGCCCAGCTCTCAGAAATGGCTATTGTGCTCCTTTGGCTTTGGTTAGCCTCATTCTCCCAGCCTATTAGCCTGGCAACCCCTACCCCTGCTTCTGGATGGTGGTCCACTGCTTCAGCTTTGGGCATCATCCCTGTCAAGAGGCACACCTAATACTGACTCCATACTCTGAAACCTATTTTCATAGGACCTGACTCTGAAACGAGGTGGATGTGTCCCATTCTTATGATTCAGGACATTGGCTTCAATCTTTAAAATGAAGACATCTCTACTTCCTACTCTCTTTCCTATAGTTCAGCTGATTCAGGACTCTTCTATGAATGGTAATTTTCTTTTCTTGGAAGACAACGGACATAGATCTTTTGGCCCTTTTCTTTCCTGCAAATCCCACGAAGCAGGCAGCATTATTTCCTTTAATTTTTTCTCTGTCCCCCTCAGTCTACACTGATGCATTTTCTGTATGGTAGATGGTTGGCTTCATTAATCAGAGGCCTACTGTCTGTAGCAAAATGTCATATAGCCATGTCCTTGGTGAACATTCTAGGACTATATCCTCGGTTTTTATAACATAATTTCCCAAATATTCAAGTTCTTTCTTCATTTCATACACTTCATTATTTAGTGTGGATATATCCTGTCATTTTACAAAAAGCATCAACAAGAAACCATAAACCAAAGCTAACTCACTGCCACTTATTCTAGTCTAACTCATAACGATGCTGCCCCTTTGAGTCTCCAGGGTCTAAATCTTTATGGGAGCAGTCAACCTCATCTTTGTCCCACAGAGAACTAGGGGGTTTGAATTACTGATTGCCATCAGTGACTTATTATGAAATCCACTAACCCAACAGGGATTCTTAAGAGAAACTGTAAGAACTTAATAGATTGCTTAGAAATGTCTATCTGATATGTATGGTTTTCATTTTTAACTCCTACCTCCCACAAAACATTTGAACATAATTCAGACAAGTTCTGCTATAGTTTATTGTGCCCGGCGTCCAACACAAGTTCTTTGCTACTACTTCTAAAGCATCACTCTCCTTGTATTGTCCAACCCTATATTCATAATGTGAATTTTGAAACCTCACCAGAAGTGAATTTAGCTTCTACATTTGCAGTCATATTTGGTTGATAACACTTACGTGTTCGGTCACATAATACTATGACTAAAGCTCTCTGCACTTCTGTATAAGCACTCACCAAAAATGCCTTTGCTATCCATGATTTTATCAGCAGTCCCTACAAGTAGTGCAACCGCTTATTAATAACAATTAAACTTAAAACTCTTTTACTGACTACCTGTTACCCCATTCCAACACACTTCCCCATATCTGTTGTAGCAGAACACCACTCACCTGGTACCTAATTCTCTGTCTAGAGTTCCCACAAAAAATATATATATCTCAAATGGGTGGACTTAACAAACAGCTCTCTCAAAATTTAGGAGGATACATATCAAAATTCAAATTTTCATGTTTAGGGAAATCATTCTTTCTCTGTCAATTCTAGAGAAAGAAACTTGTCTTTTTTCAGATTCTGCTTAGCTTCTTTCTTTCCCAATCTCTGCTTCTTTTCCATGCTTGTTTATTCTCATATATGTCCCAAATTAGTTTAATGTAAGATTCACTCTGTCTCATTAACATAGCACAGAAAACCCTTTTAAATTGGGGTCTAAATATACAGTGGTTATAAATTAGAACACATATTTTTGGGGAACAACGTAATACATATTAGCATCATTTTCAAAATTTTAACTTCATTTATAATGTCCCAGAGTCGTCCTCCTTAATTAAGTTTCTAGGAACATAGTTTTGGATGTAGCCAAAATTAGTAGCAGAACAAAATATGAATCTTCTTTATCTTCAAAGGGAAATATAGACTTGATTTTTTATCACTTCCTTAAAGCATGAAACAATTATCATCTGCATTTTGGCTACTTTCAGTTAACCTTATTTACCTTTTAGGTCAGTTTTCTCAAACTAGTTTTGTGGTCATTTTACTTTTACTCATTCTCTTAGTAAGGGCAGATAATAATTATATTGCTTAAAGTGACATCCATGCTCCATACTCCAATGGGAGTATCTCAGTATTGTTCTAATCTGTACACTGAGCAATTGACACCTTTATCTATTTAGAAAAATATAATCAGGGATATATTTAACATAAAATATACTTTAACCACATAAACTTTCAAGTAAATAATTATTCAAAAGTGCAGTTATTTGTTGGTGTTGTTGATAGTTACCATTGGGTTGATTGCCACCTTATGTATACCAAAATGAAACACTACCCAGTCCTGCCCTATGCTCCCAAGTGTTCCTGTGCTTGAGCTCATTGTTGAAGTCACCATGACAAATCATCTTGAGACCTTCCACTTTTTTGCTGAACATCTACAATACCAAGCATCAGTGCCTTCTCCAGGGAATGGTTTACCTGATTACATGTCCAGAGTATGGAAGATGAAGTTATGCATATGATTTTTCAGGGCCTACTTCCTCTGAAGGGGGTGGGCAGCTGAATTCTTGCTCTTAGTCTGTTCTTAATCTGGAAGCTCTGCTGAAACCTATTCACTTTTGGTGACCGTGCTGGCATTGGAAATACCAGGGACATAACTTCCGGCATCACCGTAACACACGAGCCGCCATAGGAAGTCAAAGTGGCAGACATAATTCAGAAGAAAAAGACAAAACTTTTACACTCAAATGTTATAAAAGATAAATGTTAATTATTCAATAAATGCTTATAATGTTTCCATATTAAATTCCATCATAAATTTCAACTCCAATACTATCTATAAATCATAAAGTAATAAGTAATAGTTTTTCTTTACTAGCCTTTTAATACTAGGTCAATCATAAAAGTAGTGTTGATGTCTATATTTTATTATTATTGCTGAAAAAATAAAGTCTTTTGTTGCTAAATATTTGCTGTAGATTTTCAACATAGATCATTATATGATTTAAACATTGTGTGCATTCCATATTGTAGTCTTGTCCTGTGATTGTTTGTTGTTAATAATATTAAAAACCATATTTGCTGAATGGAATTCCTCTTATTTTTGTTCTTCAATCTGCATTATTAACAATTTCTACAGGTTGACATATGACACCTTCACCCAATGTGAGCCTTGTAGTTTTTGCTGGGACTCCTTTTTGATAATTTTCTGTTTTTAAGAATTTTCATGATTGTCCAGTGAGGCATGTCTAGGCATAAGCAATAATACTGATGTTCCATCTTCTGCTGTTTGTTAACTTAAAAAATCACTTAAGAGTCAATACTCCTTTGTGTTTTACTTCTGTTATTACTAACACTTGTTTTTCCTCTGAGAAGCCATATGCACTTCACAGTGAGCCTTATGTATTAAAGTAATGCTGCTCCCTAGCGGTTGAAGCCTACACAATATTATGCTAAAGTTACAGAACACTATACACATTAACCAATGAATAGTGTTTATTGTGACTAACAAGGCATATCAGTTAACTACTGTCTAATGCACTCTGCACTTTAAATTGGTCTTGCACAACAGATTCGCTAAATGCAACGTGTTACTTGATCTCTTGACCGCGGATGCCATGATTGTGGATTGGATCCATTGACTGTGGAACCAAACAAGATAATGTCCTTGACACCTTAACTCTTTGCTCTGTTTATCACAGTGTCACGTATGGGTCCACTTGTGGGGCTTTGTTTTCTTGTCATTGAGCTGAAATCTATGCAGAAGGCTGCATTCCTTAATCTTCACCAGTAAACACTTTAAGTCCTCCTCATTTTCACAAGTAAGGTTGTGTGATTTGCATATAGCAGGTTGTCAATCAGCCTCTCTTAATCCTGATGTCATGTACTTGTCCATAGAAACCAGCTTCTCTGATTATTTGCTAAGCATATAGTTTGCATATGTATGGTGAAAAGGTATGTCCCTGACAAACACTTTTTCAGATTTTAAACCATAGATTAATTTTTCTTGTTTTGTTTGTGAAACTGCCTGTTGATCCTTGTGTAGGTTTCAAATGAGCACAAGTAAGTGTTCTAGAGTGCCCGTTCTTCTGAAGTTTCGTCATAGTTTATTATGTTTCACACAAGCAGATGCTGTTTCATAGTCAATAAAACACAAATAAGCATCTTTCTGTTATTTTGTGTTTCCAGTCAGAATCGATTTGATATCAACAATGATATCCCTAATAAAATTTTACTGAGACCTAAATATACATGTACACAGAGAAGAAACATACACACACAAAGGAGGATGCTTCAAAAGGTTCATGGGGAAAAAAGGAATTACAAGCTAATAAAATTCATTTTTACCAAGTTTAAAGTCCTCTCATATAGAGAGGCTTAGTTAAGGAGTACATAATGTTGGACTTCTTGTTGATTTTAGATTCCGGATATAAACCGAGACAGAAGAATGAAAATGGGTGAGGGTCATGGGGGGATTTCAGAAAGAAAAGTTTTTTGAAGAAGAAAGAATTTATGTGGGTTGAAAAAAGGTGACACATACAAACTAGTAATTAAACTTAGGGTTTCGTTCCATAAACCATTATGATTGCCACTCACTTTTTTTTCTTTTTCTTTTTCCTTTTATTTTGTTAGCGACTCATACAACTCTTATCACAACCCATACATACATCAATTATGTAAAGCACATCTGTACATTCTTTGCCCTCATCATTTTTAAAGCATTTGCTCACCACTTAAGCGCTTTGCATCAGGTCCACATTCTTTCCCCTCCCTCCCCGCTCCCTCCTCCTTCATGAGCCCTTGATAATTTATAAATTATTACTTTGTCATATCTTTCTCTGTCTGACGTCTCCCTTAACCCCATTTTCTGTTGTCCATGCCCCAGGGCGAAGGTCACATGTAGATCCTTGTAATCAGTTCCCTCTTTCCAATCCACTCACAATCTACCCTCCCAGTGTGACCCCTCACACCCCTGGTTCTGAAGGTATCATCTGCCCTGGATTCCCTGTGCCTCCAGCTCCTATTTGCACCAGTGTACATCCTCTGCTCTATCCAGACTTGCAAGGTAGAATTCGGATCATGGTAGTTGGGGGAGGTGGGGAGGAAGCATTTAGGAACTGGAAGAAAGCTGTATTCTTCATCGGTGCTACATCGCACCCTAACTGACTCATCTCCTCCCCTAGACCCCTTCAGTGGCTAACAAATGGGCTTTGGGTCTCAACTCTGCACTTCCCCCTTCATTCACTATGGCAAGATTTTTTCTTTTCTGATGATGCCTTATTCCTGATCCCTTCAACACCTCGTGATCACACAGTCTGGTGTGTTTTTTCCATGTGGGCTTTGTTGCTTCTGAGGTAGATGGCCGCTTGTTTACCTTCAAGCCTTTAAGCCCCAGACACTATCTCTTTTGATATCCGGGCACCATCAGCTTTCTTCGCCACATTTGCTTATGCACCTGCATGTCTTCAGCAATCCTATCATGGAGGTGTGCACCCAATGATGTGATTTTTTGTTCTTTGATGCCTGATAACTGATCCCTTCGGAATCACGTGATCACACAGGCTGGTGTTTTCTTCCATAATGGCTTTGTTGCTTCTGAGCTAGATGGCCGTTTGTTTATCTTCAAGCCTTTAAGACCCCAGACGCTATATCTTTAGATAGCCGGGCACCATCAGCTTTCTTCACCACATTTGCTTGTTCACCTGCTTTGGTTTCAGTAGTTGTGTCGGGAGGGTGAGCATCATAGAATGCCAATTTAATTGAAGAAAGCATTCATGCATTGAGGGAGTGCTTGAGTAGAGGCCCAATGCCCCTCCGCCACTACTGAATGTTATTTAAAAATTGTTCGTTTTAGTTTTAATGCAACATCACTGTAATTTTCCAGGAATAATTTTAGATAAACACAGTCAAAGATGGCTCTTTGGATGTGTGATTTTAATATATGACTGTTATAATTCACTATTGAACATATACACAACATTCAAGGATTTTCGTGTGCCTTTTCTTTCATCACATTCTTGATTTGGAGAGTGTCCTTCCATTTTACCTTTACCAAGTGGAGTTTCTTGATAAGTATACTTGCTTCTTTTTAGAAGTTCACACTGCCAACCTTGCAATCTTTTACTATGGAAGGGCTACCACTGGTAGCTGCAGATTAATACCAGATCAAATCTTGTTATTTTTTATTAAGGTCCTGAGGTTACAAAATGTAATTTTTACCCCACAAGTTAGTATACCAAGAACATGACAGCAATTAATCCTTTCCTTGCTGATGACATTGATAAAATACTCCCTGTTGCCTCCAACATATTCTTAACATCCGAAAAGCAAAATTAACTAACTCCTGTGTTTATTTATAGATAAGTATTTTCATAGTTTCAAAATGTTTAATGCTAAAAGCATAGAAAGCTTATTTTAAAGAACCATAATAGTATGATTATTGCTGAAATAATTTTCAAAAGCTGAAATCATCATCTGTTTAAGGGAAATATACACTCATAAATACAAGCACAAAAAAATTGAAAATAAAATTTACTGATCCATAATTCATAATGTATATGGTAACTTAAAAATATTTATTAAAGATTAAATAAATCTGGAAAAGTTAAGTCAATTGTATGTTTGTTCAGAGTTAATCATTTCACCAAAGTTTTACAATGTTTATGGCATAGGACCTGGTAGTGTTTCATTCTGTTGTGCAACTAGTCAGAACCTACTCGATGGAACATAATAATCACATGTTTTATTATGTTTTGTCATTAAATAAAAGTTAAAAATTATGTAAATTTGTAAAATTCCTGTAGTAATTGTAAAACCATTCCTTTAATTTTGTTTTAACTCTGATTACTGATAATACTTTCATATGGTCTCAAATCAAATTACAGTGTACATTATCTAAACCTCATTATTGAACGCTTTATAATCAAACCCAGGACCATCAAACTGCTTCTAACTCATAGTGATCTAATATGGTTTCTCAGTCTGCAAATCTTCATTGCAGCAGGTAAACCACAACTTTTTCCTATAGCATGGCTGGTAGGTTTGAACCATTGACATTTGGTAAGCAAGCGAGACAAAGCAAAGCATATCACAATTTTCTCTATCTATGTGATCTAGTTTGAATACTTGACAGAGTACATATGCTAGTGGAAAAATAACAGGAAAATGATTTTTCGAAGAATGGAAAGAAGGAAGCACCACCCAAGGTCTGATTATGAAATGTATGTGTAATTCATAGCAGTGGTTGCTGTGTATTATCATTTTAATAAACATACAGGCTTAATATTTATCTTCTTGGTTTGAATCTAGATTATTTCCAATTCTTTTGATATCATACATAAAATTCTTATGAACACTTTTTGAAAAAATACATTTTCAAAATATTTAAAGATGGGAATGCTGCCACTGGTTTGGCTTATATTTAAATTCTTCAAAACAAACAAATAAAAAGAATTCAAATAATTTTCTGAATGTTTGCACCAATTTACATTCCCTCAAACAACACATGAGAATTCTCTTTGCTTCTCAAGGTGGACAGCATTTGATATTGTTATTACCTATAAAATTGTGATCATTCTAAGTGGTTTCATATTGCATTTTGCTGAGATTTAGTTATGCATATCCCTATGACATACAATATCATTCTTTCATGTGATTATTTAGTGTTCATATATTTTACTTGATAAAGCGTTTGTCTTCAAACCAGTTTTTTATTGTTTGCCTATCAATGAATTACTTACATTCTTCCTAAACGCTGAAACTATGTTGCTTTTCAAGACATGTGAAACACCCATGGCTTGTCTATTTATTATTCCATTGATGTTTTCAGAAGATTTTCTTTTGTGCTTCTACAAAAAATTTCTTTGTGACCGATTTTTTTAAACCAAAGCATATTTATTCTTTTTCATTCTAAGGAAGATTTCTTATTCAGCTGTGATGTTCTTATCAAGGTGAACATTGGGTTGCTAATCGACTATTTGACTCTCTGGACCACCTGCGGCCCCATGAGAGAAGGATGAAGCCTGCGCTCTGAAAGATCTGAAAGCCTGGAAAGCCTTCAGTTACTGTGAGTCAATGGATTTGGTGGCAGTGTACTGTGTTTCATTTCTAAAATAATGCAAATAATTTATCTGATGGCCTTTCCTATAAATATTTTATTTGGTAGTTTTATTCTGTTATATGTAAGATAAAAATAGCTGAAATTCAAATCTATTTTTGTGTAGAATATGAGATTGGGTCAATCCATGCCCCAACTTGGATAAATATTCTATTATTTATGTAACATTTGAGAAAAATGTGAAAATTTTACCCAATTAATTTTTGATTGACATTAATCTTTCCACACACATGTGAATTATTACTTGGATTTCTATTTAGTTCGATTTATTTGTGTATGTGTATATATATTATAAATGTGATTTCATTTCTTTGGGTTCCCTGAAGTCGCTTCCATCATCATGACCCTACACACAACAGAACAAAACACCACACGTCCGACAACGTCCTCACAGCTGTTCTTATGCTGGAGCCCTGTTTGCAGTTACCATTTCAATCTGTTTGTGTTTAGGGTCTGCCTCTATTTCACTGTCCTTCTTCTTCATTAAGCATGCTGTCCTTTCCAGGGACTGGTCTCTCCTGATAACATGCCCAAAGGACGTTAGACAAAGTCTCACCACGATCTCTTCTTAGGAGATTTCCGGCCGTTTCTCTTCCCAAACTCACTTGTCTGTTCTTCTGGCGGTCCCTGGTACTTTCGGTATTCCTCACCAGCACCATAGTTCAAATGCATGTCTTTTCTTCAGTCTTCCTTATTCAGTGTTCACCTTTCCCCTGTATCTGGGGTAATGAAAAATGCCACGGCTTGGGTCAGGTGTACCTTTTTCCTCAAAGCAATCTCTCTGCTCTTTGGCACTGTCAGAGGCCTTGTGCAGAAGGCGTGCTCCAGGCAGTGTCTCCTTAGGTCTCTTGATTACTGCTTTCATGAGTATCGCCTGAAAACTCAAGCACGATGAATCCAGAAGAACTTGAATCTTTTCTCTTTATCATGATACTGTTGATTTGACTTTAAGGATTTTATTTTCTTTACATTGATTTTTTTTTGGTAACACTCATTTTTATATAAATATCCACAAGTCATGTTACAGAATAAACCCACGGGGGGGTGGGGGGAGTCAACATTTATGTTTCTGTTATACTGACCCCTGCCCTTCAGGCTGGGCCCTGCCCAGGGGGGCTGTTGCTTTGAGGTGGGGCTGCTGCCAAAGGTTGCTGCCAGTGGTGCCCAGCCCCGGGGCCCACCCCCTTCTTTGGTGTGTGGTACATGGTGACCTTCTCTACCCACCTCTCCCCCAGCCTGGGGCAGCCTTTACATTGATTTTTTTCTATCCATATTTGAGAATTCATCAGTAAGTAATTGAAGTCCTTCTTACTTTCAGTAAGCCAAGTTTTGTCATCTGCCTGTCACAAATTGTTAATAAGCTTTCATCCAATCGTGATAGTATTTTCTTCATAGCTTATCAAGTCTTCCATCATTAGTGTTCCACGAGTCATATCTTTTTGTTTGTTTGTTTTGTTTTCTGGTTCAGCTGTGACTCCAAACAGGATCCAAAGACGGTTCTACTGATCTCCTCTCTGGGTTTTTATGGAGACTAGGTTTATCCTTCTGTGTTAGCCTCTTAAAGTACTGCAGCAACCTTAAAAGGGCACAAGAAAGGGCATGAGTCACATCTGTGTATGACACATACTTAAAATTCAGATTGTGTCTACTCAAGGTCCTATATTGGTCTTGTGCATTTTAGATTTTTTCTTTAGCTTCAACCTGAATTTACAAGTGAACAATTGATAGTCTGTCACTCTGCCAATTGAACTTCTCCAGATAGGAAACTAACAAAATACTATCAACTGTTGAATAGAAAATAAAATGTGATTTAATCACCTAATATAATAACATGAAGCTTGTGATTAAACCACTTAAAATTAATGAAAATTGAATGGATGGATTTTCCAAGTATAATTTGTATTAAAAGAAGTCAGATGCTTTATTCTTCCCTATATATGGGACAAAAGAACAAAATTAACTTTATATGTGTAGCATCACAATATCAATTACTTCAGTATAAGAACTTGAGAAACGGAAAAGTAAAATGGCCTCTGACAGCCATGTAGGTGGTCTCCTCATTAATTTAAATTTTGATTGTCTTCACTTTGTAAATAAAATTGATAATCATAATATGTACACTTTCTATATCTCTTTATTATAGTTAAATAAATATTAAATAATGGACTTTTCTTTTTTCAACAATACTTCTAATGCTTCATATCTATATGCAATGAATGTGAATTTATCTCACTTTAAACAATTATTTTCCCTCTTTTTAATTATTTGCTCCCCTGTTCAACAAAATAGTTGGCTTGCATTGTCCTATAGCCACATTATCCTCATGAAAATAGACCAGTAATTTTATTCAAAATTCACTATTTAAAAAGTGCATGGAAACTTCTCCATTCTTAGTTTAACTGACCACTCAAAACATTTTTTTTCATTTTACTCTTCTATGCTGGCTTTGCACTAGCAGTAAAAGTTCCTTTACGTATATTTCTTATTTTTGTGACTTGCTCTATTGTGCTTTGAAATTGTTGTTTTTTTTTCTCTCACAGATTCAATATTTGTGGTAATCTTGCTAAAACAAATGAGTACGCACCAGGTTTCCAGCAGTTGGTGCTCACGTGGTGTGTCAGTGTCACACTTTGGTCGGTTTCACTATATTTCAAATAATTGTCATAACTCTATCATAAAGCTAGTGTGCTATAGTACAGCCATAGCTTTCATATGCATAGGGCAGCCAAATATTCTGTGTGATGTTCTTCGGAGAACACTTGATTTCCTGTGGTGGGTCTTAGAACTCGCATTGTGTTCTACGTAACCCTGAAGGCAATGACTCTTGCTGTATTCTAATTCTCTGGTCAGATTTAAAAAGCTAGAGAATTCCATGTTAATTTTTAATCTCTACTTCTACTCTCTTTCAAAATGATATATTGTGGTTATTAGAAATTGAATATTGTTCATGCACAATTCATTCATCCATTTTGCATGAATATATATATCCAGCACAGATGTTTCACTTGCATTTAAGGTATGTATTTTCAAAGCTTTTGTTTACTAGTTTTTCTGTCACAGACAATGTTTCCATGCTATCCACAAGGTTTTCAGTGGCTAATTTCTCTGATGTGACAGCCTATTTCTTCTTCTTAGTCTGTCTTTATTGTTAATGTACCACTGAGACTTGACCCTCCTAGAATTTGAAATACCAGTGGCATGACTTCTAGCATCAATGCAGCACACAAGCCACCACAGGATGACAAAATGACAGATAAGTGGTGTGGAAAAGACTGAGTGATGCAAAAGAAGATGGGAAGACTACACAGTCAATGTACCAAAAAGGACACATTGACGTTCAACCTTTTCAAGAGATAGTGTATGGTCAAAAATCAATGGTACTGAAGGAAGAAGTCCAATTTCACTGTAAACATTAGGTTCTGGGAATGGATGGGATGTCAATTTAAATAATTCAATAAATTGATAGAAACATTGGAAGCACTCACTCATCTATGCTAAGGAATTTGTAAAACAGCTACATGGCCAACTGACTAGAAAAAAAAATCAGAATTTGTACCCACTCCAAAGAAAGTTTCCCCAGCAGAATGCTGAATAATATCATTAATATTACACACATGCAAAATTTTTCTAAAAATATTTCAACAACAGTTGCATCAGTATCTTAACAGGGAGATATCAGAACTTTAAATTGGATTCAGAAGACTTGGAACAAGACATACCATCACTGAAGTAAGATGGCTGTTGGAGTTGAAATCAGAGAATACCAGGAAGATGTTCTCCTGTGTTTTATTGACTACACAATGACATTCAACTGTGTGAATCATTTTTTTAAAAAAAAAGCATATGGATAACACTGAGAAGAATGGAAATCCCAGAATAATTCACTGGAACCTTTGGATGAATCCAGAGGCACTTGTGTGAGCAGAACAAGGTACTAATGCATGGTTTAATGTCAGGAAAAATGTGTGTCAGAGTTGTATCTATTCAGTACAAGAATTCAATCTGTTTGCTGAGAAGATAACCAGAGAGATGGATTGTATGAAGAAGAATTTGGTATCAGTATTGGAGAAAAGATTTTTAGCGACCTGCAATGTGCAGATAACACTACCTTGCTGGCTGAAACTGAGGAGGACTCGACACCCTTGCTGATGAAGGAGTTAGCCTTAAGTATTTGGTAGTTACCTAATCTATTGTCAATTTGAGACTTACAAATGAAGAGGTGGTGTTTAGCCTGTCAATCAGCTCACAGCTTGATGACCTCATTTGGAGGCTTGTTGGAGGTGGGACACACTCTGCATCCCTGGTAGACATTGCAGTTGACAAGACCAATGAAGCTACGTTAGAGCCATTGAGCTGAAGGAGTCACATGGAGACCCCAACCTCACTGATATGCTTCCACTGTCACTGGATCCACAAGACTTTGCACCCACTGGCCTGTAACCATCCTGCATTTGACATCACTGCATGTGTTTTGTGAGTCTGAAGAGGAACTTTTAGATTGGTATCAGACATATATGCTAATACCTGACTTATGGACTTGATCTAGACTGTGCTGGGATGTTTTCTCAATATTTAATTGCCTTTGTATATAAAGCTCTTTCTTGTACACATGTAAATGTCTATGAATTTGTTTCTCTAGTCTTCCCAGACTAACACAAGTATGAATTTTAACTCAGTGTCATGAAGACCAAAATCCTCATAACTGTACCAATATTTAACATTGTGATAAATGGGAAAAATATTGAAGTTGTCAAGAATTTCATCCTGCTCATTCAGGGAAGTAACATTCAAGAGATCAAGGGGTGTATTGCATTGCATAAATCTGTTGAACAAGACTTTTTTTAAAGTGTTGAGAAGGAAGGATGTTACATTGAAGTCTAAAAGTACCTAAGTCAAGCCATAATATTTTTCAGTCACCACCTATGTATGTGAAATTTGCACATTGAACAAGGAAGACTGATGGAGAATCTATGCGTTTGAATTATGGAGCTGGTGAAGAATATTTAAAATATCATGGACTACAAAAGAAAAATATAAATTTGTTTTGGAAGAAGTACAGCCAAAATGCTTCTTAGAGGCAAAGATGGCAAAACCTTGTGTCACATATTCTGGACTTGCTTACAGGAGTGACGAGGAAGAATGTCTCAATGAGATGACTTGGCATAGCAGCTGTAACAATGGGCTCCAACATAAGAACAATTGCGAGGATGGCACAAACCAGGCATTGTGTCATTCTGTTGCACATTGTGAAGCTATGAGTTGGAAGTAACTCAAGGGCACTAAGAATAACATAATCAAAACTTTACATAGCATTAAAAAATTAATGTTATTGTTGCTAGTGATGCTTAAATTGGCTCTGATGCATACAGACTTCATATAAAAAAAGACCAAAACAGTGCCTCCATTTATGCAATCTTCACAACAGGATATTTGAGCCTATTGTTTCAGCCCCTCTGTCTCCCCAGCTCCTTCCTTATCTGTTCTTTCTCACTGCCCTTTTACTTCACCAAGCTTGGTGTCTTTCCCAGGGACTTGTCTTTCCTGATAATATTCCCAAAGGACATCATCCCCTGTTCTTTCCTGATAATTTTTCCAAAGGGCATCATCCTATCTTCTAAGAAATTGTATTGCTCTCAGCCCTATAAGATATATATTTTTTCTGTTTTGGGATTCCATGGTGCTTCAATATTCCTGGAAACCTGGGTGACATGGTTTAGCATCGGGCTGCGATCTGCAAAGCTGGCAGTTCAAAACCAGTAGGCATCTACTCTCATAAACAGATAGAATCTCAGAAACTCTTGGGCAGTTCTACCCTGTGCTATGAAGCTGTTAGAAGTCAACATTGACCTGACAGCAGTGAGTTAGTTTTCTATATTCCTAGTTTACACCATAAAAATTCAAATGCATCATGATTTTCTACTCTACCTTATTCATTGCCCAGCTTTCTCCTTCATAGGAAGAAATTAAAAATACCATGTCATGGGGTATTATAGATTAGTCCTCACAGTAAGATATTGCTCTTTAACACTTAATATAGGTCTTGTATGGCAGTTTTGCTGAATGCAATAAGTTGTTTGATTTCTTGACTGCTGTTGCTATGACTGATGATTGTAGATCAAAGCAAAATGAAAATTTCATAATATTTTCCATTTATAATGTTAATGCTTATTTGTCCAGTTGTGAGGATTTTTTTTACATCATTTTTTAGTTCATACTGAAGTCTCTATTCTTTGATCTTCACTGGGAAATTCATCAAGTCCTTTTCAATTATATTAAGCTTATATGACATGATATTATTATTTCATCTTTATATCTCAGATTGTTAATGAGTTTCCCTATAATACTGGTCCTTGGTTCTTCATTTTATAGTCTAACTTCTTAGATTATTTACTAAACAATCAGTTTGAATAAATAAACTAGGAAAGGATACAACCCTGAAATAAACTTCTCCTAATTTTTAAGCATGAAGTATCCACTTCCTCTGTCAGAAAGACTACATATTGTCTCTGTACAGGTTTCCAATGAGTACAATGAGATTATTCTGAAATTCCCATTCTTGTCAATAATATCCAGAGTTTTGTTATGTTCCATACATCCAAATGCAAAAAAAGATTATGCAAAGGCTTGCATAATCAATCAAACCCAAACATTTCTGTGGTATTCTCTGCTTTCAGTCAACATCCCTCTGACATCATCAATGATATCACTTGTTTCATGTCTGTATTTTGATGACTTATGTGTTGTTCTGATTGTACAAGCTATATCACCCATGTGTCAGATATCACTGGGCTCACTCAAGCTTCTTTGGTTTTAGCAGGGCTTCCAGCCTATGAACAAACTACATATAAGGAATAGGCATTCCATTTCTGAGTAATTAGCCATTGAATATTGAATAGCACTGGTATAATGTCAGACACTGAATATCTTATGAATAGCAGTTGAACATTTTCAGATAAACCCTGGAAGACAAACCCCTCAGATTAGTAGACATTCAAAATATGACTGAAGAATACTGCCTTCTCAAAGCAGTGTGAACCACAATGGAATAGATTAAGTAGCTTCAAGGACTTCCATTCGCTGACGTGGCATGACTCAAAAGGGGAAGAATCGCCAGTTAACCTCTAATAACTGTAAGCTGGAATACACAAAATGTGAATCAGGGAAAATCAGGTGTAGTAAAAAATGAAATACAATAAATAAAACTTGATATCTAGGCATTATTGATCTGAAATTGACTGGCATAAGGCCAATTTAAATAAGACAACCATAGGTTTACTATGAGGAAGAAGAAATTCAAAAGGCATTGTTTCACATTCAACATCAAAAAAGGACATTTCCTGATATATCTTGAAGTATATAAAGAAATCCAGTGAATATAACTATTATTCAAATTTATGTGCTAACCATTAAAGCTATGGAGGAAGAAATTAAAAAATTCTACCAAAGTATTCAGTCCAAAATTGATCAAATATGTAATCAAATGCATCGATAATTATTGGTGATCAGATGCAAAAGTTGGAAAAAAAAGAAGAAAGAACAGTAGTCTGAAAATATGGCTTTGTTGATAGAAATGAGGCTGGAGATTTCATGAAAGAATTTTGCAAGACCAACGATTTCTTCATCATTATACTTTTTTTAACAACACAAACTCACAACACATATGGACTTCTTCAGATAGAATGAAGAAATCAACTTGACTAGATCTCTGGGAAGAGCCACTTCATTAATTCTTTAAGCTGCATTCAAAATGCTATGTTAATGCTTACTGGTAAATAGATTTTATTGAGTATTTTGAGTTTTCAGTTCTCGATTTCCTGTTTACATTTTATGTTATTTTTAACCTTTTCCTTTATAGTGAAATATAGAATTTCCTTACATTTTTCAGGTAGTAATAAGTTGCTGGAATATACACTTTAAGAACCATCCTACTATTTTAAGGTTTGCTTAATTAAATCTACTGATGAAGAGAAATGCTGTTTATACATTCAATTGGATTAATCAGTCTGTACCATTATTTTAAAGATCTCTCTCCCTATATTGGAGTTTAAAATATATTTTAAGAAGTCATGAGAGCACAACAAGACATACAAGCCAAGCCAACCCCCCCCCTCCCTTGATAGATAATAATTAATGCAGTTTGAATTTGGATGCAATCACTTGGTTCACACACCGCACTTAATGATTTTTCAATAAGGCAGAAAACTATGGAAAAAGAAGTCTTTCTCTTTCCAGCAGTTAATTTAATTTTCTCCCCTACTGAACCAAATTATTTACTTGCCAGCAAAGTCTTTATTTATTATCTCTCCATATTCCCCAAATTGTTGCCAATGCAATCCCAACTGTTAAAAATTAGCTTATTTTTCTAAGTATTCCTAGTTAGTTTTTTGCCTAGTAAAATAATTTTTCACAATTTAAAATAATAAACAGAAAAATTCTATTTGTATTAGCAAAGCATAGACTCTTTTATAATTTAATATTGTTCTTCAGATGTAAGGGTGAAATTGGGTCATATATATATATATCAAATTTTAAAATATATATAAGTTTTAATAATTATTAGTTTTGCAAGATATTTTGTAGCACAAGATGAAAATAATATTGGACTTGTCTGTATTCCAATAACACTTCTAAAACTTCATTAAAATATTGCTGTTGATTTTGCTAATTGTTGGGTAACTTCAGGAAGATTTACTCTAATCTTGCATTCCTTTTCTGAGTTGGTTCATTGAATTGATGCAACTTCATTTTGCTTCCCTGGCTTTATGAGATAGTATGACCTTGACCTAGAATAATCTTCTACTACATTGTCATAGCACATGTTTTCTAAATTAAGTGTTGATATTTCCACGAGATTTGTGAAAATTGTTATTCTTAGTAGGCACCCTCTATTTGATTCCAAATCATAGCAAATCTCTGCAACAGAAGGAAACCCGGCCCTGTCCTGTATCAGCCTGACAATTGTTGTTTTAGTCCATTGTTGTAGCCACGGAAATAATCCATATCATTGTAGGCCTTACTCTTTTCAGTGACCTTCTACTTTACTAAGCATGATGCCCTTTTTCAGATACCGATCTCCCCTGATAACACATCCAAAGTATATCCATACAGTCTTGCCGTCCTCACTTCGAAGGAGGACTCTGGCTGTACTTCTTCCAAGGCTTATCTGTTTGTCCTTTTGGCAGACCAGGGTGCTTTCAGCAGTGTTTGCCAGGACCGTTATTCAAATGCATCCATTCTCCATTCTTCCTTTATGATCACAAGCATTTGATTGGATTGACAATACGATAGTCTTCCAAGTGATATCTTTGATCTTCAACACTTTAAAAAAGTGCAGAAAGTTTGCTCAAGATAAGCTATCCTTTGATTTATTGACTACTGCGCCCATTAGCATTAATTCTGGATCCAAGCAAAATAAAATCTTGGTAACTTCAATCTTTCCTCAATGTATTAAGAGTTTGTCTATTGGTCTTATTTGGGAATGTAAAAAATTAAACTGGAGTACATACTGAAGACCCCGGGCTTTGATGTGAAACACCAAGTGCTTCATGTCCTCTTGGCTTTTACCATGCAAACCTGTCTCATCTGCATATCCCAGCATGTTAATATGTTTTGATAGCTCAGCTTTGTGTCAACTTGGTTGGTCCCGAATTTTCGGTGCTTTGGCATTTGAGGCCAACTAATTTCCCATGATATTACCTAACACACTGTAATCAGCTCCACAATGGGATATACTGTGAGCAGCCAATTAGCTGTACAAAGATAAGGGTGGAGTATAGAGCTTTTATTCAGCTAGAGCTCCTATGCATTTGAAGGGAGATTTCTTCTGGGTTTGACCAACTTCCTATATAGTAACTATGGAAAATTTAACTGCCTTTTGCTGAATCTATGTCCTGCATCTTGTCTTTGGACTTGAATTCATGGCCTACCATCTTGCCTACAAATTCCAGGAACCATCAACAGACTGCCATTCAATTTGCCATCTCTTCTTTTGATCTTGGATTCATTTTCCTCTCCATTGGTCAATTTGCTGTACAAAATCTCTTTAAAGTGTTGTTAACAAGAATGACACTTTGAAGACTAAGGTGCACCTAACCCCAGCCATGGTATATTTAATCATCTCATGTACATGTGAAAGATGGCCATTGAAAAAGGGTGGACTGCAGAAGAATGGGGACCTTTGAATTATGGTGCTTAAGAAAAGTATTGAAAGTACTCTTTATTGCCAAAAGTATAAAAATAATCTGTCTAGAATGCTCTTTAGAAAGAAGGATGGCAAAACTTTTCTCAAGTATTTTTATCCCTTTGTCAGGAGAGAGCAGTCCTGGGGAATAGGACATCACGCCAAAATTAGATGGCCAGTGAAAAGGACAAAGGCCCTTGTTGAAGTTGACATGGGAGTTCAACAGTGGACTGAAACATAAGTACAGTTCTGAGGCTGGCACAAGACCAGGCAGTATTCCATTGTGCTGTACATAGCATCTTTGTGAGTTGCAGTCAACTCAAAGGTACCTAACAACAGCAAGGGAATATGGAATAGTATACAATTTGATAAGGTGCATGTCATGGTTATATAGACTCACCATACTTATATTATCTGCATGTTGAGCAAATAATCTGAAAAGTTGGAATATATGGACAAGAATGTGGATTGAGGATTCATGGAAGTCTCATTAATAAACTGATAAGCAGGTTAGAAAACCTTGATTGCTGAATGCCAAAATGATTTGAAGTACTTTAGGATAAAGATCAAACACTATAGACTTCAATATGGAATATACTTCACTGTAAACATAGCATTATAATTAGACCATTAAACCAAATCACGATAAATGGATAAAACATTGAATTTGTCAACAAGTTCATTTTTACTAGGATCCACCGTCAGTGTTCATGTAAGCAAGATTCAAGAAATCAAATGATGTATTGCATAGGCAATTCAACTTCAAAAGAATGCTTTAACATGTTAAAAAGCAAAAACGTTTTGCAGCCCTGTTTTTTTTCCTGGGTGCTATGGAAAAGTAAAACCAATAAAGTTTATGTATGCAGACATGAAGAGAGGTTTATATCAAAGGACTAGCTCCCTCAATTGTAGGAAAAGGAACGCATCCATGAATCAGATGGTTCAACTAGCTTCAGGGCCTGTTCAACAGGAGACCGGAGGGTCAAAGAGAGACTACACACTACAGAGGCACACCGATGTATGGTCATTGGGCTGCTGCGGACTTCAGGGGTGCCCAGTCAACATGGCAGGCCACTGGCTCAAATCCAAAGGACTGGACATTGACAAGCCACAAGTAGGATCCAGACCCAGCCGAAAGTAAATCTGCTTTTGCACATCATGCTTTTTCAAACTACTAAACCACTGAGAATCAAAGCCCAGTCATGTTGACTGAAACCGAAGCCATAGCAATCTCAGTCCCCTTATGCCGTGGAAGGCTGGACACTGATAAAGAACTGATACCTGTAAATGCGGCTGTTAGCAAAGTATATCAAATTAATTTAGACTGCAAAAGAATGAACAAATGCCTTTTGGAAGAAGTACAGCTGGAACAGGAGATTCAGAAAAAAATAAGATTACCTTCAAAAAGATGAATTGGCACTCCAGTTGCAATAGTGAGATAAAATAACAATTGTGAGGATGGCACAGTGCTAGACAGTGACTTATCTATTTATTTTAATACCTATTTTCAGACCCAATTAAAGGGCACCTACAACTACAATAATATACGAGGAGGTACCCCCTCTGTGGAATTTTTTAAAGCTATGTATTTTACATTTTTTAAAAAAACAACCTAGTCACCTTAATGATGTTTGTATGGATTGTGGTAAGAGTTGTATGAGTCCCTAATAAAATGTTAAAGAAAAAGAAAAAAAATCAGGAATAAATTAATAAACATGAAAATATTAAAAGTATAATTCATTAGAGTTAATGTAGCTGTCAAATCTGTGATTCCATTCTTGGAAACACATTTCAAACTCATCGGTTTGGATGGCTGACAGCACACCCCTCTCTTTTTTCTTCACCTTTTCTACATTATCCAATTGCTGTCCTTTCATGTACCTTTTCATTCACAGAAACAAAAGGAAGTCACATGGAATGAAGTCAGGTGAGTAAAGTCCATGGGACAAGAGAGGTATGCTATTTATTGTCCAAAACTAGCACACCGAGATGGCTATATGAGCAGGCGCAGTGTCGTGTTGGCAAAACTAGTCCCACATGTACCACAAATCAAGCCTTTTTGTCACAAACTGCTATGCAATCTTTTCAAAGCCTCTCAATAGTAAGCTTGATTAACAGTCTGACCTGGTGGAACCAACTCCAAATGCATTACGAGTCAACATTTTCGTCCATGTGGGAAGTTGACACTACTGGTTCTGTTGCTACCTGATCTTTCCTCTGCACCACCTCAGTGTTACTGCCCCTCCCTTCTTGTTGTGCTCTCACTAGCATGGCTCTGCATGTCCGTAATGTCACTCATAGCCTTTTCAGGGTACTCAGTTTATTACTCAGGTTTTGGGTCAGCAAGGGTGAGTAGGTATTCTGTCGTGGTATTATCAGGCATAGTGTGGTCATCTTCATGATGAAATATTCTGTGAAGAAACCAAGCAGCTATGGTGAGAATACTCATTGAAGATATCCTTAATCTGGCCATAACCCTGATATAAGGGAGGTTTCATGCAGGGTATGGCTTACTCTTTGTATAAAATGACAATATGTGGAAATAAGCTGATTTCTGCCACTGGGTTTGGACCCTCCATCTGGTGCATCGACATCCAGTTTTATATCACCTGACGATACCATGAGTCATGAGCAGACCATCACCCTTGAATATAGCCCACGGAGCTTTTACAACCTGTAGTCTTCCTGACTCCTCTTCTTGCTGCCCCTTAGCCAGGCCTGCTACTATAGCCATCAGGAGAAGCTTTCGGCTTACATCTGCCCCACAGACTTCAACTAGCCTAGACTTAATCAATTTTACAAAAGTGGGACCCATTTTTTTATACAAATTTCTTCCTACTTTCATGTGCATACAACATCACTGGTCTTGCTTCTTGAGAGAACCCAGCCTAACACATTACTGAGAGTCATTCTACTGAAAGAAAATCATAAATAGAAGTGTCTGAATGGGTTCTCAAATCTGATTAGGCCTAAGGGTTTTGGGAACTTGGTCCCTGTCTGTCACTATGGACAAGTTTGTGTATACTCGCAATAAAGTGCTGCTAATCCATCATGTGGGGTGATTTAGTAGGAATTTCTGGATATAACTATCTTCTAATATGCATACCCATACAAACATCATTAGTTTTTATTCTCTAAAGAACCTAGCCTAACATAGCATCTTAAAACTCTCCAGGCCACTACCATTATCTAATCCCAGAATTGCTTCTGAATTTTAGTTATCTGTTAGAGTAACACCCCACTCATCTAGTATCAGATTATATTGTAGTTATCTAGTGCTTCTGTAACATAAATTCCATACATGTATGAATTTAGTAGACATATATGTATATAAGGAAAGTGTCTGTTTCTGTTAGCTCTCATTTAAACATCCTTTGTCCCCCTGTTTCTTGGAGCTCTCTATATCCCTTGGCACCTATCTTTTCCATGGTTCTAGGGTTTTGCCATGCAAAGGTCTCAGCTCTGAAACACATATTCTTCTCTTGGTTGTTCTTTCTTCCGCAAAGATAGTTCACTCTACATACCTGATTCTCTGTCATCTGCTGTTTTTGTAAGAAAACAGGTGAAGCAGACCAGACCACAATAATACCTTCATCGCATTGGATCAAAGCTGCGGCCTCAGTAACGATGTTGTATCCCACTTGCAACTGATTGGCTGATTAACTAATATCCAATCTATAACATGTCTGTTTATTAAATGATAATATTTTTATTTAGAGAGCAGCATTGTTGTGTCCTCAATTCCTAAGATACACTGAAATGATATGCCTACCAGTCTTTCATATTCTGTCTGATTGGCAGACATTTCAAATATTATTGAATCTTCCAGATAGTAGATGACTACACATTATGCGAGTCTTGTGTACTGACTTCATTCCAATGCAGTGAGTTTGTTTATTTCATATGAAAATAGTGACATATTTTTAAATAATATATTAAATGTGATAGCATAGGATATTATAATGTTACCACCAGCATGCCATAAGATATATGAGGTTTGGTGTCTTTTTCTTGGTAGTAAGAGCAGTTTCAATTTGGAGAATATATTGTGATATAACACAAGTTAAGACATCTATAATCTTCACAAAAATGGGAAGTTCACTGTCATTTTTTAATGAAATGATTTAAAGTACTTCCTATGATCTGTTTTCCAGATTTCACCAACATTTTGATATTAATAATTGATCAATGTAACATACTATGTGTTGGGAGAATGTCAAAATAATTGTGAAATAAATTAGGGTATAGTTATACATTTATGAAACAAAGCATTATGTTTTTCTGTTATCTTCATAGAATGAAGAATATTGCTCTTTTCTTGTTATTCATAATCATGCAAAATTAACTTTCCAGCGACAAGGGGCACACCTACTGCATGTATTTAAAATTAGAATTTGTTGTTTTGCATATATATATATATAAATAACCACTGTGCATAGTTTATCTAAAATTCAGTCTTCTGTGTTGGCCAAACATAAAATTCAGTGAAGAATTTAAATCATAATCTCTTCCATCTTTCAATTTTGAATGAAGTTAAACTCTAATCTCTAAATGCAATATTATTGAATTACCATTTTTGAGTAATAGAATATTAAATGTTTTCTTTGGTTCCTGTCTATCACAGAAGTTAATATTCCTTAGACCAATAAAGTTCTTGGAGCTGCTCAGAATATATTTACCTTAACTATATATAGTATAAAACATAACTAATAGCTAAATTAGTTATAGAGATAATTAATATGCATTATTTTATTGTTAGTTTCCATGCATTTGAATCCATGTGCAGAGAACTGCCCCAACGGGTCTTTAGGCTGAAAATGAAGAGTAAAAGTAATAAATGATCACTTTTGAATTAGATTTGAAATTAATAAATACACACTTTCTACTGGATCAAGGATTGAGAAATCAACATGCCAAAAAAAGGTCTGATACACCTAGCATCAAATCAATCTTGTACTTCCATTATACATATTAGGAGGTATTGTTATTACAGTGTTTAAATATGTTATGAAAAATAACTTAAAATGTATATTACAGTATCTTTGTGAAAAGTGGGGAATTATTATATATATTAGTTCCATTTTATTTTAAGGGAATTGATAAAAGAAAATATTTAAAACTTTTAGAGTAATTCTCGGGAAAAAAAGAGTAATGTGCATATTAAAATAATAAATGAACAGGGATAAAACTGTTCTGCTTTAAATAAAATGATATATTTAAACATTTAACCATATATTTAGAGGGCTGTTAACTGCTAGGGTAGCATTTAAAGATCCCCAGTCAGTCACTCCACGAAAAGTCAGTCTCAGGAACCTCTATGCGCAGTTGTACTCTGTCCTACAGTGCTGCTATGAGTAGCCATCGACTGCATGGTGATGAGTGCTGTTCTTGTTTTCTTGGTTTCACTCTGGGGACCTTATCGCTCAGTATATAAAGACAAGGGGGCATTTTTGAGGGTGACATTCATCAGTATGTGGACTACAGCTTTCAACTTTTCAACTTTTTTTTGAGGATTACAACTCAGTGTCAAGAAAAATAAAATTCTGACAACTAGACCAACAAGATCTGTCACATCATGATAAATGTGGTAAAGAAATGAAGTTGTGAAGGTTTCATCTTGTTTGGATCCGAAAGCAATGCTTTCTTGTGAAAGTTGCACAGTGAAGAATGTAAAGTAATTGAAGGTTTTAAATGTTGGTGCTCGTGAAGAATATTGAAAATACTGTGGACTGCAAGAAGGGACTGCAGAAGAACAGATGGGTCTGTCTCGGAAGTACAGTGAGAATCGTCCTTAGAAGAAAGAATGAGGAAGTTTCCTCTCTGGTACTCTAGCTGTGCCCAGGTCCTGGATGGAGAGACCAGTTCCTGGATGAGGACATCATATTTGATAAAGCAGAGGGACAGAGGAAAAGAGGAAAAAGAAACCTCAAGGAGATGGACTGACATAGTGTCTTAATCTACGGGTTCTAACAAAACATGGATTGTGGAATTGGCACCGGGCTGTTTCCTTCTGCTGTGCATAGGGCCCCCCTGTGAACTGGAGCTAACTGCAATCCATCTAACAACAGCAAGATGGCGACTCCTCGTGAATATCTCCAGTAGGAAACTAGCAATGTTCAGCATTTCTTATACATTTCACCTCATTTCAACAACGTAAGTGTTTTAAAAAGTAATCCTTTGGAGTTGGTTTGCTAGCATTAAGGCTAACAGTTCTAACGCAACAGCTGCTGCACCGGAGAGAGTTCATTCCTCTGCAAAGACTCACAGTCTGGGAAATTCATAGAGGTAGTTTCAGTTTTCTTTATATTAGGTTGTCTTCATCAACCAGTGCTACAAGTCCTCCTCACTTTCAATGAGCCACTTTGCATCATCTCTATATCATAAATTAACAAACTTTCCTCCAAACTTGCTGTCATGCTATCCATATAATCCAGCTTCTCTGATTATTTTAATTTAGTACCTTTATTGGTATATACTTTAAATCATATTATTTAGTCATGCAATCATATTAAATAAATGTATATAATCATCATCAAAATCAATTTGAAGATATTGTCTTATCATATACCTCTTTATTAGTTCTCCATTTCCCCCCCATCCTCCATTCCCTTGCACCTATACAATTACTGTATCTATTCTGGGTTTCATATACAGAACATCATAAATAAAAACCATAATCATGCAAAATAATACTAAGCAAACACATGAACAAAACAAAAATCAATCCTAGAAAGAACGGAAAATATTAAAACTGGAAGAACTTTAAAATGGGTCAAAAGGAACATGAAATGATAAGATACTGCATTTTAACCTAGCTAAATCAGCGATAATCGACCTATCATGCTGTCTGTGTGATGACAGAAAAAGTTATTTTTATCCCTGGACTATGGTCATAGGAATCCATTGAAGACTTAATACTTTTGAGGACCGTATAAATGGATATATAGCCTTCTGGTGTCAATAATTTAAATTCTGCTACTATTTCTTCCTTCAGATTTGGGTTTATTATTATAACCCTGTGATCATGCAAGTTGGTGTGGTTCTGTAGATTTAGGGTAGTTGATGTTTCAATCAGCTGGATGCTTATTTTCAGACAAGCATTTAAGAGCACAGTCTCTATTCTTTCTGGTAGCTGGGCACTATCTGGCTTTGTTAGATTCCTAGGGTGGAAATACCTTGATTCTTGGTTTCACTCGAGAAAGAAACTCACACCGAAGCCTGGTTTGTGATCCAAGTGAGTTTTTTTTTAAAGGATTGAAGTTTTAGGTTTTAATGTTCACTGAACACAGGACTGCACCCTTACATGTGGTGACCTGTGGTGAGAGAAAGAGAGAGAGAGAGAGAGAGAGAGAGAGAGAGAGAGAGAGAGAGAGAGAGAGAGAGAGAGAGAGAGAGAGACCACAACATGGCCTAGCAAGAGACAGAGGAGTAGGGAGAAAAGAGGAAAAGAGGGCAGTGCTCTCCAGGTTCCAGTTTTGGAGGACCTGCAGCTGGGAGGCGTGGTCCATTGTACTGGTTGACCCCATTGGCTGATTTAAGCCCACCTGGCCAAATTGGGCCAATCCAGATTTACTTCCCACCTCGGTGTACCACCCCTCAACTCACACACCCCCGCCCCCCTCAGGATCTGAATTGGCCCTTGCCAGGTAGACATTCTGGTCCCTGTTCTGCTACCGAACAGTTTCTTCACCAAACTTTGTTATAGCACTCATATCTCCAGTGAGGGCAAGCATCGAGCAGGGCTATCTCATAAGAAATAAATGTTCTCAGATTGGGCTATAATTAAATGTGAGCCCTAAATCCATTCACCAACCTATAGTTGATATACATGTCTGATCAATTTTGGACACATTATTTTCATTTATGATAGAGAACATTGTAAGTCATCCTACTGGGGCATAGGGTAATTCTATTGATAGTGTCGATTTGACATTTTTGACCTAGTTTCTTTCCAACCCTTTGTGATACAGGGTGTGTAGTGTAGATTACTGGAACTTTAGGCTCGGTCTAAATTCACACAAGATTCTTCACAGGGCATGCTAGGATTCCATGTGGAAATCCCACTGTGTCACCTGGGATTTACCTGAAATTCACCTATAGCAGATTGATGGCATTTACACATGCCCTTGGATCTAAAGCTGAAACACCCCAGTGTAAGATGAAGCCAATGGTTACCTTCTCAAAGTTATGAAAGTGGCATTCCTTGGACTTTGGTTCTTATCACTTACTAGAGGGGTTTCAATGAAGGGTGAGCATACAGAGTCTGTTTTAAAGCCTGCCTTGCTTTCCAGTGAAATAAATTACACTTGGAGGCATGACTCTGACTTTGCTAATGAGTGCTATCGAAAAATTGTAGTCTGTATTACTATCTGAAACTGGTTTATGTTTGTATAATTTCCGCTCATTAACTATGTTTTAAATTTCATACCATTGGCTAAATAAATGACACAACCATTTGAATTACCTGCATATTTGCTCAGCAAACAGATTGAATAAGTATACAGTCCTGACACCCACCTTTACTTATTTTAAACTATTCACTGTTCCCTTGTTCTCGCTGTATAATGCCTCTTAATTGACGTAAAGTTCTCCATGAAGACAGTGAAGTGCTCTGGAACTGTCCTTTCTTTGCCAGGCTATCCATTGTTTGCTATGATTCACAAAGTCAAATGCCTTGTCATAGTCCATAAAACACAAGTAAGCATCTTGCTGGTATTCTGTGCTTTCAGCCTGGTGTTCTTGGCCTTCAGTCAAGATCCATCTGCTCTCAGACATGATATCCCTTGTTCCATGCCCTCTTCTGAATCCTGCTTGAATTTATAGAAGATCCCTATCAATGTACTGGAGCAACCATTGTTGAATAATCTTCAGAAAAAAAATTACTTGGATGTGATGTCAATGATATTATTGTATAATTTGAGCATTCTGTTACAAGAGTTTATTTAGAGTGGACACAAATATAGATTTCTTTTTCCTAGTCACTTGGTCAAGTAGCTTTTCTTTTAAATTTCCTGGCATACATGAGTGAATACTTCCAGTACTTTAATCAAATTGCTGAAACATTAGAATAGGTAGTCCATCAATTCCTGGATCCTTGTTTTTGGCTAAACTTCTTCCTTCAATATTATTTTTTCTTAGTCATATGTAACTTCTTGAAATGGTTAAATGTCAACAAATTCCTTTTGGATCAGTGATTCTGTGTATTTTTTCCATTTTATCTTTATGGTTCCTGCATCAGTCTATATTTTGACCATAGAATAGTTCAATTTTGAAACTTTAGACTTGATTTTCTTCTTTAGTTATTTCCCTTTGTGATATGCTAAAGGTGTTTGTTTGTTTGGCTTTTCTAACTCTGTCTTTGTACATTTTGAAACTGAATGAACATGATTGAATACATATGATTGAATTATTGAATTGTATGGTGAATTATATTGAATTGTATGGTGAATTATATGTCAATAAAACTGATAAAAAGGAAATTTAACCATCTCAGCTACATCCAAGGTTATATGGGGCTCCTTGTGAGAGATATTGATGGTGTGGAATATTGAGGCCAGATCTTTTTTTCAGAAGAAGACCAACTCCTTCATTCACAAATGATAGAAACTCAAGGACATTCACTTATTTTAAACAAGTGAAAGGGATTGTCCTGGGAGTGGACACCTCTTGTCTCAGGTTGACTGAGAGAGATAGGGGAGTATGATAACTCTAGACCAAGTATCCTCAGTGTTCTGAAATTTATGACAAGTGTGAGAGGTACAGGGCATCACAAGTGATTCCTCCTATTGTGGCATCATCCACTTTCTCCTAGTTCACTCCGCAGCAGCGCATCAAGAGTCTAGCATTTATGACAAAAGCACCCATAGTCTGGATATGAGGGTCCTGCCCTCTCCCCATATCCATATACAATTTATATCCCATTATCATCCCCTTTGTTCTTGAGAGGAGTCCACAGCTTCAAACATCTTATAAATTTTAAAAGAATAAGACGTGCCAAATAGCCTGTTCCACAGGGGCATGAAGAGGGATATGATTGCCCAGTTGGACAGAGCGTCCTTCTGAGTTCAAGGATCTCACTTTTCAATTGCCATAAAATGTTCTGAAAAATCAATGTTAGCAAAGGTCCAATCCCTACTATACTGTATTCCCCTCTCCTCTCCAACTGTAAAATAATTTGAAAGGTGGGGCATTAAAGCACCCAACATGCAAGGAGAAGACCAGTGAGAGAAAGGTAAAATAAATAAAAATAGGACACTGTGTCCATTCATACAAAAAGCTTTAGCTCCCCCTACATCAAGCCAAATATTATTGGGCAAAGAGCTTAGAACAAATCATTGTAGAATGCAACTGAATGTTGATATTTAAACAATGTGAAACAAGCAGTAGTCACCACCAAATATCAAACTTCTGAGTTCAGCACTAGAAACATCATTGGGAAGATTCAGAATGCCCTGTTCTCACTTCCAATACTTCAAGGACTCTAAGGTGTTGCAGAAAAGTCACTTGGTGAGACTGGACACTAAAGAATCTCACACACACACACACACACACACACACACAGTTTAAAATAGTGCCCTTGAGAATAGTTCAATAGCAAAGTGTGTTCCATAGAGGGGAAAAACAGACTTTTCTTCTTGCCTTAAGCTCTTTAGAAAACAGTTACTATCTTTATAGACTCATGTCTCCCAACCAGGAAGGGACTAGGGAATTTTGGGGGTGGCTCTATAATAGAGCATATTCTGCACATAATCTTTCCCATACTTTTTCCTCTTATAATGAGATTCATATGCTAAACACAACGTAATTGTACACACAATGGAGCAAATGCTATGCCAATGTCAGACAGTTTCAAGCCAGCTGATTGAGGCCCTTCCTTTTTAGTGCTGCTCCTCTGTGTGGTATCCTAGCATGGTATCCAAGCATGGCATCCACACATGGTATCCAAGCCTGGTATCTTTCTCCAGGGGCTAATCTCTCCTGAAAACCTTTCTGAAGTCCAAGGTAGAGTCTCACCATTCTTACTTCCAAGAATCATTCTGCCAATACTTCATCAAGACAGATTTATTTGTCCTTTTTGTAGTCTAAGGTACTTTGAATATTCTTCAACACAACAGTACAAATGCCTCGAATTTTCTTTGTCTTCCTTATTTAATGTCCAACTTTCACACGCCTATGAGGCCACTGAAAAAACTATGGCATGGGTCAGACACATCTTACTCCTCAAAGTAATATACTTGATTTTCAACACTTTCAAGACACCTAATGCAGCAAATTTTCCTAATTCAATGCTTCATTTGATTTCTTGTTTGCTGTTTCCATGAGCACTGATGTAGATTCAAACAAGAAGAGCTTTTATTTCATCTTTCTCTCCCTTTCTTATGATGCTACCTATTGATCCAGTTGTTAAGATTTGGGTCATTTTTACATTAAATTTTAATCCATCCTGAAGACTGCAATCTTTGACATTCATCAGTAAGTGCTTCAAGCCTTCCTCACATTTAGCAAGCAGGATTTTATCATGTGTGCATCACAAGTTGTTAATGAACCATCTTCTCATCCTGATATCACATTGGTCTTCATATATTCCAGTTTATCTGATTGTTTGCGCAGCATGCAGATTGAATACGTATGATGAGAAAATGCACACCTAATGAAAATTTTTCTGATTTTAAATCATACAGTACTCACCAAACAGAACGGACCAGTATTTCTGTTCACACAACTCCTTTTTAATCCATGTACGGTTTCCTCATGAACATAATTAAGTGTTGTGGAAACTTCCTTCTTCTTAAGAAATTATATTGTTTGTTATGATCAACACATTAGAATGCCTTTTGTAGACTTAAGGAAACCTATGGAGATATGTTTCTGGTGTTCTCTACTTTCATCAAGATCTATCATATGTCAGCATTGATATTCTTTTTTCTACATTAATTTCTGCATCCAGCCTGATCATCTGCCTGTTCCCTGGCAATGTACTGTTGCCCCCACTTTTCTGTAGTTTGCTGTACTATTGTGGCTTATATGTTGCCGTGATGTTGAAAGCTATGTCACTGATATTTAAAAGACCAGCAGTGTAACCCAAAATGAGAAGATTTAAGTGGAGCTTCTAGACTATGCACAGGAAAAGGACTTGGCTCCCCACTTCAGAGGAATTAGCAACTGAAAACCCTGTGAATAGCATGGAAGCATTGCCATTTTACTGAAAATCTAATGAAAACAAGCATAATATTTTCCAAGATAGTACCAGATGATGAACTCCTCATGTCAGAAAACATTCAAAATATGACTGAGGAAGAGCTACCTTCTCAAAGTAAAATTGACAATAATGACTCAGAAGGAAGATAGCTTACGGAAGTAAAACCTTCAGGACCTTAATTGCTAGTGGGGCAGCCTCAATATAAGAAAAAAACAAACAAACAAAAACAGCTGCAAACATCATTCTGGCATTATAGCACCTTAATTTCCTTTCAAGAAATTTTATGATGTTTTATTAACCTGTATTTCACATATAATACCTTCAATAGTTTGTTCATGTTTTAAAAGAGTTGTGCGATATCACTGCAACAAAACTTGAGGTGAAAATGTTGATCTATCATTTTAAAATATGGCACAGACACTGGAAACTAAGTGAGATTTAATTGTTAATGTACAAAAGTTCAATAGGTTCGACAACGGACAATGAAATATCAATAACTTCTGTTGTTTTTACCTCCTAGGTAAGAGATTTGTCTAATCTTCAGAAGGAAAATTGAAAAGAAATAGACCACAATAGGGTAATAGATGACTTGTCAGATCTGAAATATAGTTGGCACAGCAGAGCAAAGAAAACATCACACCAGTCCCTTCTTATATTGAAGTTGTAGTTACAAGTTCTGGGTAGCTTCTGGCTAAATGGTTATGGCCAGGACTTTCTGTACCTCTTACTGTGACAAAGAGGGAAAGCTGAAAAGGTTCATATATCTTCACTTTGCATGATTAAACAGAAAATCCTTAAAGATGTGGACAATGAATAACTTGCTTCGAACAACAGACTGACAATGGAAATAATGAAGCCATTAATTTGACTAGAAATAGAAATTAGAATTACTAGTTCCCTCAAGGATTTGGGCCCGATATGTTCATGATGAAAAATGTTTTAAAGCTGGTCCTCTTAACAGATTATTTCTAGCATCACTGCCTTAGATTGTATTGATCTTAATGTCCCTTTCTCACTACATGAGGTCTCTGGAAGCATGAGTTTGTACTACTGGAAATTATTGGGAATAGAACAAGACTTAGTCCTTTTCAGAGCCTTGTTATTTCCCAACATTGCCTCATCACCCTTCCATTGTTAGATCATTGAGAGGACTTCCATCAAAATGGCGACTAAATAACACACACCAGATGGATTCCGTAGAAATCAGCACAGAAGAGTTACTAAGAGAGAAATTCTACACTGCAGATCTCAAAAGGAGTGTCATACAGATAAGTAGGCATAGATCCACTAGATTTAGAGGAGCTGTGGGTTTTTGGCATACCACAGTGGAGGCTGGTTAGGGTTTAACCTTAGCCCTGCCACTGTCTCGGACAGAGCTGGGATCATTTGCGGCTGGCGCAAGGGCTTTATCTCAACACAGCCACAGCTTGCCCCCTGCTCAGGGTGGTGTTTAAACCCTTCCAACCCCATGGTCAGCGATCCAGGCTAAGCTATATTTTTACTTTTTTCCCCTCTTTTCTCTCTATCTCTCATAGTCTCAGTAGTCTCATTTTTCCCTTTTATCTTACATTTCTTTTTCTCTTCCCTTTTCTCTCCCATTCCAATGCCAACCTCCAGGCCACTCCCCTTAGCATAGGGCATTTATGCCTGCCCTCCTCCCAGTGGGGAGAGCTCTATCCTGTGCAGCATAACCTGAGGCTGGGGAAAGTTCACCTATCTTCCTCCAGAGGAAATCCAGCCCACTTTCTTCCAGGGGAAATTCTGCCTGCCCATCCCCTGCAGCACTTAACACATGGCTGGAGAAATTCCGCCCACCTTCTTCTGGGGGACATCCTGCCTGCATGGCTGGGGGAGTTCCTACTCGTCATCCATAGTCACATGTGACTGAGGGAACTTCCTTCCACTTGCCATAGTGCCTCACACAGCCTAAGGCAGTTCGGCCAAAACTCACCAATGCTCCTCGCTGCTGTGGGTACCTCTGTTCAACCTTCACAGAGATCTAGTTGACCAGGGAAATTCTTTCCACCATTTGTGGTGCTTTACAACAAAGTGGGCACACCCACCGTCTTTAGTGGCACTGCCATTGCAGCAGGCACCCCTGCACACACTCTGCGGTACCCCAAGCTGCATGGGCCACATCATCATGGCTTCTTGTGAGATTATGCAGTGCAGCATCATCCTGTGGGCCCACAAGCACCCATCCAATGTCCCCTCAGAGAACCGCCCAACTTACCCTCCAAATAAGGGTACTGGTTGACAAGGGAAAGAGTGAAGCCACAAGAGGATAAAGCAGTATGCCAATCCGATAGTGCAATTAGTTTCAGGTAGTTCAAGGAAGCATTTCTACAAATCTTCCAGAGAGAGTACAGCACTTTTTGACTCTCTGGAAAATAGCACCTAGACCCTCTAAAACAATGCAATGCAAACAGTAATCACCCCCAATGCCCTCAATAAAAAAACAGTAAAGAAAGGGTAGTGTCAGAAGATGACCTGAACCTAATGACATGCATAGAAGACGCAGACATTGAGCTGCCACATATAGAAATTTCAGAATGCTACTTGGAGTCATACAGGATATGAGGGCAACTATACAAAACAAGGATGAAATGATAGAGGAGAGAAAGACCATACACCATAGGGAAATACAAGATCTCAGAGACAAGTTAACAAAAATCAGTAGCAGGCTCACGGACTTTGACAACCAACTGGAGGAGGCAGAGGACCACACCAGTGACCTAGAGGACACCAAGCAGACTTTAACAAACATGAACAAAAATCGAATAAGATCATCAGAGAAGCTGAAGAAAACCTAAGAGCTATGTCTGATGCTATGAAGAGGAACACCATCAAAATAATTGGATTACTGGAGAAAGACACAACAAAGAAATCATCTGCAAAAATAGTGAGAAAATTCTTGGTGGAAAACTTCCCCAGCATAATGAATGAAAGTCGGGCAACCATTAAGGATGCTGAAAGAACACCAGCTAGATTGAATCCCAATAAGAAATCACCAAGGCACATAAATTAAGCTATCCAACTTTGAGTAAAAGGAGAAAATCATGAGAGAAGCTAGGGAAAAACAAGTGATAACATATAAAGATTCTCAAATAAGAATATGCTGAGGCCTATCAGCAGACACTATGAAGAAGAGGAGAGAGTGGAGTGACACGTTCCAAAAGTTGAAGGAACACGGATTATTGAAATATATGTTTCTGAGTTTGTGTTCACTTAACTATTTAGGATAGAGGTAAATACTCACACCTGACTATTCCATGGTTTAGCATAGGCCAGATGCATGTCCAAACTTAGATGAAACTAATCTTAATCTTCAAAGTGTTATCTTTGTTTTGCTTATTTTTTGACATTTTAAAGAAATGTATTACTTCAAATTGGAGAAAGTGTCATTTGCCATTTGATTCTGTGGCTGCTTACTTGCATGGCCACTGACTTTATATCTAAATAAAATAAAATCCTTAACAACTTCAGTATTTTATCACTTTTTCTTGTTGCTTATTTGTCCAAACAAACTCAATATGCAGTTGCTGTGAAGTCAATTCTGACTCAACATGTGCACATGCTTTAGAGATTGCAATTGCTCTGTAAGTTTTCAAAGGCTGTTCAGTATGAGTGGGATAAAAATAATTACATTTCCCATCAAAGATGAGTATGTTCTTAAGGTTTGTAAGGTGAAGAATTTTTTTTGACAGTGAGAATTTTTAATGCAAGTTTTATGTTGTGAATTTGTGGAGTTTGAGCTAGTCAGTAGCTGTAACATGCTGAGAAAACAATTTTTCTCCAATAAAGGTAAAGATATTCATATTTGTTATGCTCTCATGCTAAAACTGCATACATATTTCAAGGGGCAGGATTCATTTGTATACTTGCACCAGCTGTCTTGAAAGTTCAGCATATGTTTGTTTTTATTTTTCTCTTTCCCTACCTTTTTTTCCCTCTCCAATTTGGATTTCCTCTACTCAATTTCCAGGAGACATTTGCTTATTTAACAATAAAATAAAAATGAAAAAATATTTTAAAATAAGTAATGAAGCAAGTGCTGGACTATTAACCACCAGGTTCATATTTCAAACATAACATCCATTCCTTGGGAGAAATATGAGGCTATCCATTTTAATAACGATTTTAAGTCTCAGAAACCCTATATAGTCTTTGTGAACCGATATCATCTCCATGGCAGTGGGTTTGATTTCAAGGTTAACAATATATTGTGTTTTAGTTCTTAATAAAATTCAACATATACTCATTCTAGATGTCCATTGACCAAAAAAGCAAGATATATGAATAAGTGTCATACAAGACAAGCAGTTCCAATATCCTGGAGAAAATCTAAATTATTTGAAATTATTATGAACTACTTATTAACACATTTTGTTGAAAGGAGTGAATCCAGACTCTACAGTATTCTAGGGATGTCAATGCTCTTTTGTTTACAATGGACAGTCACCTTGTGATCCTCGCCCTTTTTCCCTGTGAACTGGACAATAACGACACTTCAAGACGGCTTCATTACACAGCTCCCTTCTTATTGTGAGTTAAGTACCAGAATTCTTCATTGACTTATACCTCCTTATATATAAGGTAATTTTAAAAGTATTGCTACAAAATCATAGATTTTTATTAATGAAATTATTAAAATATGAAGCTATTGTTTCTCAACATATCTACCAGTAGGACTATGCACTTACATCTCATACTTCACCGTTGAAATCTGTGATCCATGATTCATTCCATGTCAAAAAAAGGAGTTTTTTTGCATACTTGAGGACTTTGAATCATGTCCCTTTGAAATATTCCTTGAGTTTTGAGACTGAAAAATCTGAAGGATGTGGATCATAGCTATAGAAGGGTTGGGGTAAGATTTAACAATAAAATTTTAATAGGGTATTCCTTGCTAGCCTTGAAGAATTAGCAGGTATGTTGTAAAGTGGCGTGGTGGAGTGTGGGTTGGGGAAGGAACCTGGGAACATCATTCCTGGAACTTTTTTAAATTAAGCTTGGTATGGTTTTATGGTTTTATGACCTTTCCTCATATTTTCACATGTGTAAGTTTATAATTATGTGTTTAAAATGTGTGCATAAATGATATCTAATATATGTGTATATATTTGAAGACTGAAGATTATATACCAAAATATTTCATTCATAGAGATTGCCTGATTTCAGTGACTAAGGGGACATAATTTGTTGTTATCTTCTTTAGTTTTTTCCATATCTAACAAAATATTTTAAATGGGAATATTTACTTTTCACAATAATATGCAACTGATCATATGTTTTATGACTGAATAGAATCCCAAATATTTCAATTGTAAAATGGTTGGACTCCTTGATCATTCTAAAGATTTAAAAAATAATTTGCATCCCTAAAGCACTAACAGGAATGGAAACACTAGTGATGATTCAGCCATTGTCACATTAATTTCTATTAAGGAATTCAAGCAATCTTATACCTCATAATTAGTGATCCATTTTCATACAATTTCTTCACCATCTATCACTGCTCAGTATCTATGAAACCTGGGACAAATAACTTAGCAGATAATTTGAACCAACTAGCTCACATGTTGAAACCAGTATATAAACAAATGTACTGGTATAAATATCAGTATATAAGAAAGGAGTAACAAGCATGAACATTTTAGATTTTATATAACTTGGTGCTGTGTATGCACATCTCCCCAATTTGGAGGGGAAAATAGCAATACCAAGATATCAGTTATTAAAAATATATATTTCTCAGGTTGCACATATACACATATCTTTAGCATGTTAATATAAATAAAAACATAGCATACTAGCAGAAATATGCATGCAAATTAGTACATGGATCACCTACTATTTACCAAACAAACAGTAATGGTCATTATGCAAGAAGAACAGCTGTTCAAATTCAGAGTAGAGCCGATTTTCACAACAGAAACAGGGGAGAGTTTATCTTCAGGAATATTACAGGAGTTGTGCCTGAGACAAACCAGTTTTAAGTGTTACATTTTGCACTGCTTGATGTAAATCCTGAGTATAAATCTCTTCAAAGAGAATGAGGCAGTTATATAGATTATATTGACACCAGTATCTAAATTTATTTTAAATGTGTTTCTGAAATTAGTCCTATGTAAATTTAATCAGATAGCTTCTTTTGTATTTTAAATTAAATTTAAACATATTTAAATATTTAATTTTTCATAATTGAAATTATCCCTGTGCACTGAAACACAGAAAAACTAAATAGTTTTATAATTTAGGCTAAAAGACACTAATGCTGTGTACAGTATACCAAGAGCATTGAATGTAAAATTACCAATAACAATTGGTTTCAAAAGTATTTAAGTTTAATATAATCTACAGGTCTAAATTAAGAAGCCCCTGTAGCAGTCTTACTTGTTGGAATCTTAATCATTGGGTGATCAGTTCAAGCCCCCCACAGTTCTGCAGGAACAAGTTGAGGCTTTCTATTCCCATTAAGGTGTACAGTCTCTGTAATCCAAAAGGCTAGCTCTACTATTTAGTGCAGAGTTGCTAGGATTTGGGATCAACTTAATGGCAGTGAGTTTAGTTTGGTTCTTTTTGAAAAGCCTAAATATAGTTTTTGTTTGTTTGTTTGTTTGGGGAGAGAGGCTATTTTGCAAATAGGAGGACCATTTAAATCTAACAATAAGAGGACACTGGCCCTTGGGGACATCTTGACCTCTTCTCTGTTCAGACAAGTGTTACAAAAGTCCCTTAGCATTGGCAAATGCTCAAAGGATATCCCACCCTGGAAAACAGGAACTGGCTTGAAGACACTTTGCTTTAATCACCTCATAGGCTTGTAGGTGCACTGCACTCTCACACTCAGGATGATGCGCCGCTGCTCAACCTCAGTCTCTGTGCAATAGCACCTGCTGTCTCTGCTGTCTCCATACAAGAGGTATGAGGTCACATGTGCACTCATGGTGGCATTTTTGAAGGTTCCTCTTGCTTCTAAGATGGCTCACTTTAATATGAAGTGAAAGCAAAACTGAGCAATCCTAAAATTAGGATTTGGAGTAAGAAAGCAAAAATGAAAGAACAGACTCACCATACATTTAACTGAAGAAACTAAAGAAAGCATTCAAGCCTTAAATTGCAACATTGAAAAGTCGATGGGCAAATTTTTGAATGATGAAGGAAGCATCAAACGAAAACAGAAGGAATACACGGAATCACTGTGCCAAAAACAGCTAGTTTTCCTTCAACCATTTTAAGAGGTAACACGTGAGCAAGAACTGATGGTACTAAAAGAAGTCTAAGCTGTACTTAAACCACTCGCCAAAATCAAGGCTCTAGGAATTGACAGGATACCAATTAAAATATTTCCACCAGTTAATTGAGCACAGGAAGTAATATTCATATATGTTAGGAAATGTCAAGACATATTTGTACCATTGTAAAGAAAGGCGACCCAGGAAAATACAAAACATATAGGACAATATAACTGATATCACATGCAAGTAAAATTTTGCTGACGAGCAACAGTTGCAGCAGCACATTGACAAGAAGGAGCAAGGGATATCATTGGTGGCATCATGTAGATTATGGTTAAGTGAGACTGCTAGAAAGATAGTTACTGGTGTTTCATTGGCTATGCAAAGGCAATGCAATGAAAACAAAAATCTCCACAAATGGGCCAAAGATAACATCATGATAAACAGGAAAAAAATTAAGTTTTCAACTAAAGGTTTCATAATGCTTGGATCTGCAATAGTGCTCATGGAATCAGCGATCTGATATCAGAGAATGCATTGCAGTAGCTAAATCTGCTGCATACAACATCTGGAAAGTGTTGAAAAGGAAGCCCGTTACTCTGAAGACAAAGATACGCTTGACCCGAGCTATGGTATTATGTTATCCACAAGCATGTGAAAGTTAGATATTGAATATTAAAGAAAAATGGATGCATTTAACCTGTGGTATTTTCGAAGAATATTGGAAGTACCCCAGATTGACAAAGAACAAGCAGATCTACCTGAGAAGATGTACAGCCAGAATCCTCCTTACAGGTAAGGAGGGAAAGATGTTTGTGTCATGTTTGCTGGAGACCAGGTCCTGGCAGATGACATCATGCTTGATAAAGTGGAGGGGAGGAAAAAGACAGAGGCCCTCAGCAAGGTAGATTAAGTGACACTGTGTCTGCACCAATGGGCTCAGGCATAGAACAATTGTGAGGCTGATTCAGGATCAGACGGCCTTTCCTTCTCTGTACAAAGAGTCCCGATTAGTTGGAACCGACTCATGGCACCTGAAAAATAGCAATACTCTTATTCACTTGTTCTGACATTGAAAGGAAGAAGGTTAAAATACTTTGGATGCAAAAGCCATTGTATGTAATTTCCTTTTACCATACTTGGTAATCAGAAATGAGCAGGTGAAACTCTGTGCCTGTGCTGGGGTAACTCACGGCTGGTACACACTGTGACAGAGTTCCTTGAGCTTACCTGAAGCCAGGTGTGTGAGACAGAAAGAGCAAATGTTCTGGTGGAGGGCTTTGCACAGAGCTTCTAACGCATTAGCATAGGCTGGCCCTAGGCTACGTGGGGGTCACTGTCCATGCGCACCAGAACTCCCATCTCATCTCTTTAAATTGCTTTTCAATGTTTATGCCTTCCTATAAATAATCATTTTTAGTTAATATTGTGATTGCACAGGAAAAGCAAATAAGATTCGATGCATTTGAATTATGGTACCCACGCAGAATATTGAAAGTACCATAGACTGCCTTTAAAGAGTGCTCTCTAAAGGCAAGCATGGCGAGACTTCCTCTCACATACTTGGGGCATGTTCTCTCTAGGGACACCAGTCCCTGGGGATATATGTCATGCTTGCTTATGTGGAGGGGTATCGAAAAGAGAAAGGCTCTCAAAAAGATGGATTGACCCAGTGGCGGCAAGAATGGCCTGAAGCATGGGAACAGGAAATGCAGCGTTTCATTCTGCTGTCCACAGTGAGCTAGGGGTGAGAATGAACTACTTGGCACCTTAACAAGAATTGACAATATATTCTTATTTCTTAATATAAGACTTTTATGTTGCTTAGAATAGCTGTATAAGGTTCTCAAAACAATAATCCTTAAGGGAGAAGCCTGTCTCATCTTTTTTCCTAGAGAATGATTTGTGGACGCACTACTGTAGCTAATAACTAAACCCTTGCTCACTGCACCACCAGGGCACTACCGCTCTTACTACAGACTATAGGACCTTCAGAGTTCTCCAGGCTCCTTTCCAGGACACCCATGCATAATTGCAACCAGAAAGCACAAAGCAATGGCATAACTGAATTAATGTATGACCACCATTACTGAATGAATGAATAAAATTTTTTATACACTGCAAAATTTCGGCAGATAATAGTTTTGCAGATATTTGACAGCAAGGTTGTGTAAGAAGCAATAATCCTTTCTTTATTTCTAGAACAAGTAGCTCTATCAAGTTATTCAACTAGAAAAATATGATGCCTTTATCTAAGTACCTAATTTTTAGTTATTAAATAACGAATAACAACCATAATTTCAATATTAATTAAGTAACTGTGGGGGTGGGATGAAACTATATATCATGATGCAATAAAATATTTGGGTAAATTAGGATTTTTCCCAAAATTTGAAAAAGATGCTATACATTGAATATTCATATTTGCATATTTTCTCTTTTTAGTTCATTAAATATAGTCTATATCAATTTAATAATCAAGCTTTCGGTTTCACAATAAGTAGCAAGATACCAAAGAGTTATTTCTGGACAATGACAAATACTCAAATAGAGAATGGGACTTTGATGGAATATGCTCCTGGGTACTATTTTAATCTAATTTTTGAAGTGTATTTCAGTTTGTAGTGAAATGGGAAAATGCCTTAAAAATGTCTTTTCATCTATCTAGACTTTTCTTCTTCTATTGGGTAAAAGCCCCAGAGCTAAATATTATTTAAACTGAGAAGTTAAGTAACTATATACTTTCAATTTCATCATATGTTTGATTCCATCTATAAAGGTGGGACATTTTATTATTTTAAATTAATCAACCAATTTTGATTATTCTAGATTGTCCTAAAGTTCAAAATTGGATGTGAAATAATTTGGAAAACTTTTTTTTTGTCAATTTTAGCCTTAGGGGTATCCTGTCCTTGGTTCATGTCTAGATTTAGTTCCTCAAATGACTGTAACACTTACATTTTATACATTTATACTGCATATGTCTATCATATTATTAAATACTCTAACAAAACAGACACATGCAAACCAATATTTTCTAATGTGATGCCTTATACTCTTAGTACATTGATAAATGGCTTTCAGTTATATATGAATAAAGATTTTCAAATTATTTATGTCCACATTTAATGTGCATTTGAAAACTCCTGCTATCCTCCCAAGCCAGAAATTTCAATGATAGTATTGTGTTAATCTGAAGCTAATTGAAATATTAAATTGATTAACATCTAGTAACATTTTACATCAAAAAAGTACAGATGATAAACAAACAAATTTCAATGAGTGTTTACAAAAGTGAATTGGGGAAAATATACACAATCAAGAGTTCATTAGAGTAAAATCAATATGAATATACTAAGCCTACACTAAAGGGCTGCAACCAAACTCTTTCAAGAACCTAGAATTTTATGACTCAATGAATTCTCGGTTAAAAGAAGATATTTTTGATGGAAAGATGGTTTCCCGTATAACAGAGTTCCATGTCTAAAGTGGTAATCAACAATAAGATTGTATTCTATTATGGATGGTTAATAATTCCATCAATAAATAAAATATGGTTTGATAATTAACATGTAATGAGAAATAGTGTAAATAAATTGAAGATGCAGTACTGATTTCAGCAATACTTGCGGAGTGAAATAACTAGGCTAGGTTAAAAGCCCTATAAAGTTGTGCTTAGAAAATTGCTGGTTATATTGTAGAACCAAGTTACCACCAACTTTCATATCATATATATAATCACATATATCTTTTTATCTACTGTATATATCAACTATACCTTATTTAGTAGTCAATCTATAGAAAAGTAAACCATGATCATCATAAAGATAGAAAAACTTCATTAAATTTTCTATTATAATTGACCTGCATTAAAATATTGATTATATATTTCATCTATTCCTAATTCAAGATTTTAGTGATATTTAGTGTTTGATTTTATCTTCAATAAAAATCTTATCATAAGGAATTTGACAATTTCTTTTGATAAGTCACTAATGAAAATCATGCAATATTACATATTCTGCTTGACATTATTTTGTACATAATAAATAACAAATGAAAGGATTTCAGCATGAAGAGGTTAAATCAAATTTATCAAAGAACCTAAAGGTTTTATCATTACTGAGGTTATCAGAATATCCTAGTAAATTATAAAAGCAGCTACTAAAATGAAAGGAAACAATGTAATACAAATAGAAATGTTGTAATAGGAAAGAAAGGTGACATTGGATTTGTCCTCAGGAAATGCTTACTTTGAAAAGAACATGTTAGTGTAGTGGGCTCTTCTGTTTATTCTAATGCTGTAACTTTATTCTGTAATTCCCACAGAGGTAATTACAGACCAGTTTAGTATTATTAGATATTTATAATCCCTCACTAATGTTTTTTAATCTCTTGCCTTTCCTATCCCTAGATAACTACTTCACAGCTCAGCAGAATTTTTAATCACTTTCCCATAATAACGAAACAATTTTAACACACAAGCTAATACTGACTTTAGAGAGAAACCTAGAGCCACAAATGATAAAAAATATAATTGAATGCATTAAGTGAAGATGCTTCAATCGCCCTCTTATTTTTTGGTTTGGCATAGATATAACCATTTTTTTCCTTTCAATGCTAAATTTTAGAGGAATACTCAACATTAAAAATCGTACTATTATATACTTCATATGACATTCTAAATTCTAGATTCAACTTCAGATTACTACTGAATATCTTCGGTGTGATAAAATCAAGCCCCACTACCACTGGGTCACTTATTCATAATAACTCTGTACATGGGATACTTGTCACTTATTCATAATAACTCTGTACCTGGGATACATGTCACTTACTCATAATAACCCTATACATGGGATACTTTACCAAATATCTTTATGGGAATAGACATCCTCATCTGTTTCAACATCCAACGCTGTGCTTGGCTAGCCCTGTGCTTAACATACAGGTCCCTGAAGATCCAGAAGGTGCCTTAAGAGAATGCAAAAAGGAAGGAAGTTGTAGTTTGAAACTTCAGTGCATTATCATTTATAAGCACGATACAACCTAAAGCCATGGGGGAAAATTCTGAGTATTTTTAAAATATTTATATATGAGGGTATGACTCCCTCCCACCCCCCAAAAAAGAAAAACCTCTGCTGGGTGGAACATCATAGAGTACATTTTTCCCAGTAGGTGAGAATCAGGGCGCTCACGCTGAGTATAGTGCACTCAGTGGTGTCACATGGGAAATTCTGTCTGATCACAGTGAATTTTTTTATAAAAGCCGTTTTGCTAGAGTCTCCGTTTTGTGATGACTAGTTAAGAGAACAGCGTGTGGCTGTGCAAATGTGTGCCTGCTCATTCATATACCTCATTGCACACTTGGAGTTCATTTCACCAGGTCAGACTGTTAACCCAGCTTTCACTTTAGAGGTCCTGAAAAAGTTGTGTAACAGTGTGCAATAAAAAGGCTTGATTTTTGTCACACGGGTGACTGGCTTTGCCACCACGACAATGCACCTGCTCACGCAGCCATCTCAGTGTGCCAGTTTGGGGCAAAAACCCAGCCTTCCTTTCTTGCCTTATGCACCTTGCTCACCTGACCTTGCTCACCTGACCTTGCTCCATGTGACTTCGCTTTGTCCCTGTGAATGCAGAAGGGGATGAGAGGACAGTGACCAACTACGGAGAAGAGGTGAAGAAAACAAAACGAGGGAGGTGCCATCAGCCATCCAAACACATGAGTTTGGAAAATGTTTCCAAGAAAGGAATAGCAGATTTGACAAATGTATTAAGTGTGATGGAGAGTACTTTGAAGGTGATAAGGTTGTTTTGTAAAAAAAAAAAAAAAAAGAAATAATAATTAAATACGTAGCTTTGAAAAATTCGGGGTTCTTTTTTCGGGGGGGCTTCTCATATATATGTACATGTATATAATTAAATCTAGAATGACCAGTATGTTGTTGTTGGTGGTGGTGGTGATGGTGGTGATGGTGGTGGTGGTGGTGGTGGTGGTGGTGGTGGTGGTGGTGGTGGTGGTGGTGGTGGTGGTGGTGGTAGGTCCCCAGGACTCAGTTCTGACTCGGCAACCCGAGGAAACCCTGTCCGGTCTTGCACCCTCCTCACAGTTGTGGTTGTGTTGCAGTCGCTGCCCATTGTTGCAGTCACCGTTCCATCCATCTCACTGCGAGTCTTCCTCTTTTCCCTGACCCCGTGCTTTACAATCCTAGCTCCTTTTCCAGGTTCCTAAGACAAAGTCGCAGCATCTGAGCTTCTAAGGATCATGCTGACTTTACTTCTCCCATCTGACACCAGCAATTTTATGCTTGTTCAATGCACTTTTGGGATTCAGGCTTGAAGTTCTGGTAATTATCTGTGAATGTCCATTAGAATCTGTGTTTTAATTCTCATAAGTATGATTTTACTAGCATGCGATATTGCTTGATAATTTATCCATTCTCCTGTGTCATCGCTATTTGTAAGAGGCAAAGATGTGCTCCTTTTCCAGTTGGCTGCAAGGTGCTATGTACCAAATTTCCTGGCATGGAAGGGCGAGTGTTCCCAGTGCTTCATCAGCTTGTTGAAACATTTCAATTGGTAATTTCTCAACTCTGATAACTTTATTTTTCACTAACACCTTCAGTGCGGCTTGTATCTCTTCATTCATTGTGACCAAACCCAATTAATTTCTAGATCTTGATCTTGTTCCATTCCCTTCCTAATCCTTCGTACTAGTTACAAATTATATTAAATTAGTTGGCACTTTTCTACAAACATTTTAATATTTCCAGTTTTTTAAAAAGCTTCCATTCTTCTTGTCCAATCGCATTGCACTGTTTCTTTGAAGAGCAGACTTCTTGCCTTTCTCTGTTGCAGTGCTGTGCCAGGGAGTCCATTCCGACACACAGCTGGCCAGCCTTACGCATCACAGGTGGAAATACTGCCCAGACCGTGGTTCACTATGAGAACAATTTTAACCGTTGTTTATTGTGCTTTAGATTCTATTTCTCAAGATTTTTAGATTCTATTTTTTCCTACTCCAAGCTTAATATGAAGACTTTTTTGTTTCGTCTTTAATCAAAAAGCTTGTTTTGAGTCAAATTCTTTAGTCGCATCTATTAAAATGACCACCCTATTATTTTATTGTTTTTGTTCCTGCTGCTATTGTGAATTGGATTAGGGAATTTCACATTCTAAAGTAACCATATATTCTGTGATAAGTCCCACTTTCATAAAGTACCATATTTTTGTATTTTAATGTATTTGTTAAGATACTATTTTGTGAAGGATTTTCCATTTACCTTCTAAGAAATAATTTTCAATAGTTATATTTCTTACTATCTTTTTCATGTTGATAACATTTTTTTCATCTTGACAAAATATAATGTGTAACAATTTAAAAATATTTATAATGTAAATTAAATAGCTATGAATACTTGTGACACTCAAATTTGGGATCATAAATCAACTAAATATCTGCTTCCTTAAGGATTAAAGCCAAACAGTAAGCCAAGAAAACTTAAAGCTGTTCTGCCACTTAGTCATATGACTTGTCTTAATAGCGCACTTAAATGACATCATAAAATTATTTTGGCTCTCTTTTTCTTCTAGTTAACTAGAAATATTTTACTAATAATTTTACTGGTTGAAAGTGCATTTATTAAACATCTAAGATATTGGGACTATGTTTGCAAAGACCTTGAGAAATGGTGAACAATTGCTATCCTATTTTATTTAATAACCTTCCCTGTCCAATCAGGTTGCAGTGAGTCAGAATTGACTCTGAAGTGAGTTGCTTGCTGTCAGTTCAGGGAAAATATTTATGAGCTTCCACTAACCAACGGGCTACAAAATTATTCAGTAAGTGTGTCTGAATTTAAAAATGGAAAACTTATTTTATTTTAAACAGTTTCATATTGATTAATATTCTGAAAAACCGAGAAGAGGTATGAAATATATTCTGTAAAAATATTTTCCTTAAAGTTTATGATAAATTGATTGGCATAGAGAGATATTGTTTCTCTTTATCATAGATTTATCTCCCTTGTACTTTAAGCATACTCACTGAGTAACTAATTTTTTTTAATTAGAAAAGCTAAATTTCATTGTTATGTATGCAAATAAGTATTACTATTGTTATCAATTTAAGAGAAATCTTATAAAATATCCTGCTGCTAAATATATTAATTTGAGTGAAATTAGACAGAAATTATATTGAGTATACTTATTATGAAGCATAATTATTATTATAAAGTATAAGCATAAAATATTTTAAATTATTTTAAATAACCATATTTTTATTGAAACCAGAATTAAGTTTCCAGTTTAAGTGTAACAAGGATATATAACTGCAGTCTTTTGTCTGTCTTATTATATTCAAAATAAGGGCATTTCTGGATAATAAATATAATGTAATGTAATTTATTTTGCATTTCATGTGACACCATTGGGACAAAAGAGAGTCATATGTGAAAGTAAAAGCAAAGGAAAAACCTTAGCACACAACTGGGGAGTCACTTTGAGTCACAGTGAAGTAAGAAAGGATCTATGGAAATGAAATTAACCTCCACAACCCAAGTAGCCTCCAGACATACAATTTGTAGAACATATTAAATAATGCATTTGTTTTGACAATGAGTCCTTGAATAATAAAGAAAAATGGATCTTTTCTTGTGAATTTAAGAGAACTTTTGACATTTAAGTGTACAATCGTGTTTTCCAAATCATTTGTTGCTTAACATAAATGTAGTTAACGAAATATTTGCAATCCCACAACATCCTTCAGAGACTAGTATCTTTTCTTTTTTGTTGTTTTGAGCATAGATTTATTCTGACACACATAAGGTGACAATGAGGTATATTGAAAATAACTAATTTGATTCTAGGGATAAGTTCGTTATCCAGAATACATCCTAATTGGAACAAAAGACAAAGGTTTAACTTCTCCCCTAGAAACATTTTCTCGCTATCTGTCCATTGAAGGCAAGGTGCCCTCTAGGCACCAGGGCTGTCTCTGCTCACCTCTTGAGTGGGAAAAGCGCATCCCAATCTGTTTTCTTTTTCTCACATTCCTGGTATAACTCTGCCTGCTGTTCAGAATGTCTTTATGGGACATCTGGTTGGCTTTTCAATAAAGCAAACTATTGATTTTTACTCATAGAAATTGCATTGGATATATTATTCTATTCCATTGGTTTTCCAAAACTGTAATTTTTATGGAAGGCCACTGCCACTCTTGTCTTCCATATAGTGCTTGTCAACTTCAAAACCTTGGCCTTTCAGTTAACAGGCTTTCACTTAGCCACTACCTCACCAGGAATGTTCTAATTTGAACATGTTGTGGTTGGTACAACACACAACTATGCCATGAGTTCTGACTCATAGCAACATCATGCACAACAGCAAACAAATAGGCAAACCATACTGTCAGATTCTTCAGGATCCAAGAAGCATTCTAGCTGTACTTCTTCCAAGACAGACTTATTTATTTTTCTGGGGGGTCCATAGTATAATTGATATTCTTCACCAACATCATTCTTCAAATTGTTCTGTGTTCTTCCTTCTTCATTGTTCAACTTTTGCATACATGAGATGTGCCTGCACCAGATTTCTCCTCCTCCTTACCAACGTCTTCGTACCTTCTCCCCTACTGCCCCAGCTCCCCACCCCACCTTCACCCCTCCCCACCCACTGAGAATAGTATCTTCTAATCTACAATGGCAATATACAGACCAAGATTCTGGGGCTGGTAAATGTATGAATAAATTAGTCCAACCAATAAAAGAAAAATGTGAAATTTCTGTACAGGTTTTAACAATTCACTCTAGACATCAACAAAGAGTAGCTCAACTGTCTCATTATGATTTAGTTGTACAGAAGACAGTAGGCATATGCACATACATCACTAATATCTCCTGGTGTAAATATTGAATAGGGTATTGGGAAAATTTCACAATCTTGGAAATAATAGACGACCATAAATCAGTTGAAAAATACAAAGGACAAAGTAATATTCTGTACCCTTGAGTCAATGTTAGGAAAGTATATCCACATGGTCTGCAAGCTGTAATCAATTCATAGGACCCGCATAGGTATAATTCCTCATGTGGTGTTTTATAATTCTGGTCTATATGCCTATGGTTATCTATTTTAGAAAGCATTCTCTGATTCAATAATAGATGGGATTAGGGTGGGATTAAGACCTGAGTTTGATAGAATGTGTGAGTCAAGTCAGACCCTTTTTGTTCTTGTGGGATCTTTAAAACTACTTTATTAGATGATGTCACTTAAAATATCATCCTACATTTTCTTTGGATGGCATATAAATGGTGGCAACACCCTACAGTTCTTTTACACACCAGCTGTGTGTAAAATATAGATCTAGAAAGCTATATTTCCTGACTGCGCTATAACATATATACATATTTAGTTTCTAGCTCTGTAACATGTATTTGGTTCCTCTTTGCCTGACCCTAGGATTTAGGACCACTCAGTACCCAACACCAAGTGAGGCATTTCCTCAAATGTTTGTGAGTTTCCCAAATCTCAAAGACCCTGGGATGGGAGGGAATATACTTAATGGGGGAGTGAAAGTGGTAGGGCTATGGAACAGAATAATGAACATTGTAGAATTAATCTTGTATTAATTCTTCTAAGAGAAAGTATTGCCACAGTATGATTTCCATTATTCCTACCAAGGAGAGTGATCATAACAAGTCTTTTAAAATCCACTGCAATGAATAATGGCCACCTTCTTAGAAAATTGATTATTAATTATTAAGAATATTTCAGGAAACTCATACTGAGAAAGGAAATATACCCTCAATTACAATGCCTCGGGTGTGATGTAGTTTATGCAGTATTTGCTTCTTATTGTTCCATATATAGTGAAGAACTAACAGCAAGTACATTAGTATGCCCATTAAAGACTACAAAATCCCTAAATTTGCAAAGGGAGCTCTTGAATTGATTAAAATCTAAAAAATCAGTTGTTCTCCTTTACAGATAAATTTTACTAAATCTTCCTAATTTATCCACATAATTGACTAGAGATGATTTATGGGAGGAAAAATAAAAAGTGTTATTTTGACAATTTTACTTCTACCATTTTCTTTTGTCTTTGTTTCTTTTGGGGTGGGGGAGAAGAGACTGCCATATATTCAACAAAAGAAAAGAAGATACATTTCTGAAGTCACTTTTCCTAGCTTTAAATCCATCTTAACCCAAAGAAGTTCAAACCTCTGAAAGTCAGTGAGGTCTCTCTCATGGTGAACAACAAATGATTCTACTGGGCTCTGCATGCATCAAAGAGAAAGGTAAGTTACTTTTATCTTTGGTATCAGAACACATTTAGAATGCAGTATAATGTTAAATGTTCTATACTAAAGAATCTGAACCGATCCATTTTCTTGAGAACAATAAAGGATATAACAGAAATGTCATCCAATAAATTATTTACTTCACAGTAATTTTAGAAACAGCATATTTAACTTTCAGAGGATAAACCATCAAAGAAACTGCATTTCTTACAGAGAGGAACATGATCTAGTTAGTGACCTTACTAACCTTTATTATAATTTTATGTTCAATTAGTTTAATATTTTTATAATACTCTGAAATTAGGCAAATTCCAGAGGAAATCATATATAATAAGAATAAATATGTATGAATATATTTGGAATAGGCAGAAAATTTTTCTGTAATTCAATGGTAGAAAAATATGTGTTTTTATCTCTCATCATATGTTGTTTTTATTAAAGTACAACTCCATAAATTTATAAACTATTAGCAAAGTCATTATGAGAAATAGTAAACTTATGTGACAAGGGAGAACTGCTCACAAGGTTTTTAATACTGTGTAGAAGCAACCTGCCCCATCTTTCTCCAAGAACTGACATTGAGTTTGGACAGTCAAATGTTGGGTTAGTAATCTTTAATCATTGTGCAACTATGGTTGCTTTAATCAATAGGATATAAAATCTTCACTATATCACATATTTATTATATCATATTTTGGAGCCTATATCAAACCAAAGGAAGAGAGAAATTGTGTATTGCAACTAAATACCTGTAAACTATAACTGTGAGAAAGATACATTATGTTTGGGTATATAGAATGAGAGAAACAAGTAAGAGATGCTAAAAAAAAGACAGTAGTGTTTTTTTTGTTGATGTTTTACTGTACTATTTACCTTCACTTAAAAAGGGGGGGATTCCAAAACCAGTATAGTGCTCAGAAGGAACCTGTACATGGATCAAGAGGGAGTTAGCTGGAGATGGAAAGGGTATATGAGTTGTTAGGTAAGTAGGACTCAGAATATGCAGTTCTGGAAGAAAATGGTACTGGGATGATGGTTTATAACATGTCCTTCTCTCTATTAATGGAGAGATATTCATTTCTCTATGTCAGGATCCCTGTTACTCTGTAGGTTTATTTATTTTTTCTGTTTGGTGTTTATCTATATAAGACAGGCAGGGCAGGTCATCTTTCAGAGACAGTGACTAGTCTGATGGTTCCTGGGGGCCATGGGAGAGAAGAAATGAGGAGAGTGGTGAGCCAAAAATGACAAGCTGGGAGGAAAAGTGTGTTCTAAAATTGATGGAGAGAAGGGTGTAGCATTTCTGGTTATGTTCTATCAATTGAATTGTATCTTAGAGGAATTGCTGAAAGGTGAATGATGGGTAAACATAATAGTGGAGTAGGAGGAAAGAAAAAATAAAACAGATAATAAATATATGTATATATATATATATATATATATATATATATATATATATATATGCAACCAGGAAGCAAATGGACTTTGGGCCTGTACTGTATCTTACCTCAGTTAAAGAATGCAGCATTGTATGATAGTCACCTTCCTAACAGCATCAATGAAGAAAAAATGAGTTTATTAGCAAATGTGCTGAAGAAAGCTGATGGTGCCTTGCTATTAAAAGATATAGCATCAGCATCTTAAAGGCTTGTAGTTAAACAAGCAGTCATCTGGCAGGGAAGCAACAGTGTCCACATGAGAGAAGCACGTCAGCCTATGTGATCATGAGGAAGAGGTAATAGAAGTTCAAAAACAACCACATTGGTGTGAAGGGGCATAGATATTGTGGAGACCCAAAACCCACCTGCTAGATAATTGGACAGTCCCTTTCAGAAGGGCCACACAGAATGGATGATAAATCCAGGGTGTGGTGTAGCACTGATGAACCACATAACTATTCTCTAGTTCTTTAATATTTCTTCCCCTTGTTACTAGGATTCTTCCTGGTTGTACCTCATAAATCATGTTAGATTTACATATGTTCATTTGTATGTACATTTAAGATCACTCATTACATGAAAGCCAAGATAGACGACCCTTCAGAAATAATTACAGGATTAATGGTTCCATGGGGTATGGAAAGGGGTCTTGGGGAACAGAAAGCTGATAACATTGAAGATTATATAACCCCACTTGATGGGATCAAACAACATAATTGTATGTGAATGGATATATCTGATTGTGTAAGATAAGGGGGGAAAAAGCTATTATGGGGAAAAAACTCATAAGGATTCCTGGGAGTGGTGTGTGGGAGTGTGGGATATAACAGGGCTGATATCAAGAAGGTCAAGAAGAAAGAAAGTGTATTGAAACTGATTATGGTAGTAATCATACAATATTGTTTGTTGTGATTGAAGTCCAGATTGTTATCTGTAAGAACTCCCAAAAAAAGATTGAAAATTTTAAATGCAAGAAAGTTTGTGACAGGGTGGTATTTCTTTTAACCATGCTTATTCTGCTTGCATGCTAAGAAAGTAATCTGAGATGCTGACAATAAAAAGAAAATGGGTCATCAGGATAGGAGGAAGGCTTACTAACAACCTAGAGAAAAATTTGGCACAAACTTTCTTGCTGGTGAAGATGGTTTGAAACACTTCCTGATAAAAATCAAGCACTGCAGCCTTAAATATTATTTGCAATTCCATAAAGAAACGAAATATCCTCATAATTGGAGCAATAAAAAAAGTATGATAAATTAAGAAAATATTGAGAGTGTCAAGAATTAAAATTTGCTAGGATCCACAGTAAATGATCCTGGAAGCCATACTGAAAGTACTTATTGCACTGCGTCAATCTAGTTAAATTGTTCAAGAACAAACATGCCACTTCATGGGCTAAGGTGAACCTTACCCAAGTTATGGCATTTTCTACATGCTTTAACTGCATAATAAATTTAAATAATGAAAAAGGAAGACTATAAAAGAACTTATGTATTTCAGTGATGGTTTGTTGATGGATATTGAAAGTACCATGGACTATAAGAACAAATGAATCTGTCTTTAAAAAGTATAGGTAAAATGTTCCTTAGTAATGAAGGTGAGACTGTGTATCATGTACTATGGATAAGTTTTCAGGAGAGACAATCTGTGGGAAACGATATCAAGCTTGGTAAACAGAGAATGAATGACAAAGAGGAAGACTTCCCTTGATGAGTTGGCTTGATGTAGTGGCTACAACAATGGGGTCAAACATAGCAAACATGTTGAAGATGTCCTGGAATGTGCGGTGTTTCCTTCTGCTGTGCATAGACTTACTATGAGAAGGAATCGACTCTCCAGCATCTGCCTGCAACAGCTCCTATTTGTTGAAAATAGTCATGAGCTTAGCTGTTAACTAAAAGTTTAAAAGTTAGAATCTACTGAGCGGCAGCAGTGAGGATCTTGAAATCAATGACCCCAAAAGCAGCCATTGAAAACTCTAAGGAACACACATGGACTCCGATATTTATGGTGCTTTCATAAGTCAGATTTAAATCCAAGGCTACAGATTGACACCCTGGCTTCTTGGCTGTCTACTCCTATTTCTTATGTTCACAACTGTAGTCACACAGGTTGCTGTGATCTAGATGCTGTGATTCACTCTTTACTTAGTAGTTGTTCATTCAAATAATAAAAAAAAATACTCCCTGGCTCAGAATGAATTGGTATTTAAGGCAGAGAAATTGGTTAGAATTGGATAAAGAATAGGATTTCAGTAAATGGACTTGTAACATCATGTGGAAAATTAAATGATGAAGAACCGTTATTAGGAAGGACAATAGAGTAGAATAACTGAAGTATGTTAGCAATCGTGCTTCTTGTTCAATTATTTTCCTAACTAATAACCACTTCTTAACTGTATCCCTAAGCAATTTCCAAAGTGTGAACATTTCCAACTCATACACTGGTCAATGGTGGTTCACTTGTGCTACATCTCTTCCTCACTTGCCTACAAAACCAGGGTGGGTCCATCTTCCTTTAGAAATGATACCCCTAGAATCCAACTGTACATATTTGCAGTGATTTCCTCAGACACTTATCCACACCTAGAAGGAAATTCTTATGGACACCTGTGAGACTGCTCATTCTGTAGTAGCTGACTCAGGGTTTATGCTCTATACCACTAACTGCCACTGACATCTACTGGGAATGGAATTGATGGCAATGATCCTGTTTTTTGTGGCTATTAATTGAGAATAGGTCAAAACTGTTTTATGATATGTTTCTAATAATATTACGAGGGTTCAACTCAAATATCTATTCTTTGAGGTTGAGATAGTGAATGTTTTTTCTGCCAACCTGGCCAATAAACATATTTGGGGTTAATTGAAGGGCAGAGAGATAAATGGCTTTTGTGAGCCTCGCCTTTCTAATTCTCAGGTCTCTTGATTTCTGGTGGTCACATCAGGTTACAGCTGCCTTAGCCAGTTCCCTGCTTCACCAGACAAGGCTCACTCCTGCAAGACATCCCCAAGGAGAAGCAGCATGGACCTACCCAGATGCAGCTCTAGGTGCTGGAGCAGCTGTGTGGAGACCCCTGCCAGCGCTGAGATGCTTACACATTCACTAAATCTGCTTCCTCCTACAGTCGGCATCATTGTGTGTGTTTTGTGAGACGGAGGAAGACTTTGTGGATTGGTGTCAGACATATGGGTTAATGTTGGACTTGTGGGCTTGGGCAACACTAGGTTGGGATGTTTTCTTGATGTGCACTTACCCTTTTTAGAAAACTCTCTCTTATACGTATGAGTTCCTGTGGATTTGTTTCTTTGATGTACCCAGACTAACACAAGGTTATGTTTTCTTTATCACTAAGAATAACATCATTGTGGACTTTTTTGCTTGGAGCTTAAATTTTTATTATATACGAGAGGATTGTGAAATGTAAACAGAAAAATAGAATTACAAGTTAATAGAATCTTAAAATAATTTTTGAAGAATATATATTTTACCTTTAATTGTGGCATATATAAACTTTCATATTTCATAATGGCAAAATTTGCTATTTTAAGCTGTAAAATAAAGTGAAAACGCATTCACAGAGCAGCAATAGCTACCTATCTGACTATCTATCATCTAGTTATCTAGTAATATACATATACACCTATCGCATGTAGTTGCAAACAATTCTAGAAATCTAGAGTCTATGGATGCAAACATTGTTGTAATATATAGTTTCTTAGGTCATAACATTAGGAGAAAACTTATTTAGGAAAAAATATGAAAGTCAGAAAAATGGAAAGGGATAATGCCAATACTGGACACTAAAAAAAAGATAAGTTAGTGGTAAAATGAGGACTAAAAAAGACCAGAAAATGAAATAAAGTAATAAACATGTACAATTATAAGGGCTGTGATTTTAACCCGAATATATGAATGAGTTGAAATGAAATGTCAATTTCCTAAAAGATGGATTTAAATATATTCATTTGCCTTGGCTTGGCTCTAATATCCTGAGGACAAAGTTGAACACTGAGTTTAGAAGACAAAGGTGTTTCCTCTGACCTTACAAATTGCCTACAAGTAAATAAATAAAAATAAACTTTGTAGAAATATTAAAAATTATTTTCAAGAAAACTAAATAGTATCTTTAGTTGCATGGTAGGTGGTGTTTCGTTTTCTTCAAGGGTAAAATCCAAGAGATAACGGGTCAATTTTACGTCACATTGAAATCGCCTTTAACCACAGCACGCACTATCAACTGATGGTGATCAAAAAATCTGAGGAACAAGAATAATTTATAGAGGAGTATAAGTCCAGGAATTTGATGTTATTCTCTTAAATGAAATCAAAGGCATTTTAAGCTATTTTTCTTAAATTGATGTTCTTTCCCATAAAACAAATTAAATAAATTATTGACTTCCCTCTGGCATTCAGCAATTATTCTCATATACTAACCTTTTTGTTTTCATGTTCCATCACATAGCCATGAGCATGTTTTTATAATATATCACACATAATTTTGCTATGGATGGCAAAAACGTGAATGAGATCAACTGAGTTACTTTTTTCCATTTTAAATAGACCATATTTAAAGCAAAGTACTGCCATTGGTCCATGCTGACTCATAACGAGCCAGTAGGTACATTGAAAGTACAACACAAAACATTTATTGTCAATTTTATAGTGGCTAAATATATTTAATGCAAAATTTGACATTTTAAACATATTTAAGTGTATAATTTAAAGGGCGTATATACAGTCACATTGTCATGCCTTCACACTTAACTGTTTTCAAACTGTTTTTAATACAATAAAAAAAATTAGAGGTAGTGGAAAAGCAATTAAGCAAATACTCCCTATTCTTCCTTTCTTCCAACTGCTGGAATTCTAATCAACTCTGTGTATCTGTGCATTAAGCTATTTTAGATATTTCATGTAATCTATTATTTGTCTTTGTGCCTGGAATATTGTAATTTGAACTGTGCTTTCAAGGTCCATCCATTTGATAACATGCTGCAGAATTTGATCAATTTTGATCGGTAAACAATATGTACCACAAACATTAAGGCCACAAACACTATGGGACATAAATATTAGTGCCCAATATCAATTTGAGTGATTGCTTCTAAAACTTTAGGGATGTAGCTAGCGGTGAGCAGAATCATGTAGTGAGTTTACGCTTAATGCTCTGACAATGGCCCACCTACTTTCCACAGTGCCTGTACCTTTTAAGAATTTCACTAACAATATACAAAGATGCCAACGTGTCAGTGCGATTTCAAATGCAAGCAGGCTCACACAAAGTGAAAGGTTTCAGTGAACAGATTCCAGACAATGCATAGGAAACCAGGAAGATCTCAGCTTCCCACTTCAGAGGAAGGAGCCTTGGAAAACTTGACACATAGCTTTGAAATATTGTCATATATAGAATGACTAACGATGAAAGCAGAACATTGTCGAATACAGAGCCTGAGGATGAACCCCTTGGGTGTGAGGGTACTTGAAATATGACTGAAGAGAAGCTTCTTTCTCAAAATGAAGTTGACCATGGTGGCTTGACCTTGGACAAACGATTTGGGGTGGAGCCTTCAGATTCTTCATTTGCTGATGGCGCACAGATCAAGGTAATGAAACATAGCTGCAAAAAATCTGCTAACAAATGGGATTTGGAATGTGTGATGTATGAGTTTAGGAAAATTGGGAGTTGGACAAATGAAATGAAATGTGTAGGTGTGGCAGTTATGTAATCGCCTGTCATGTTTAGCTAAGGGGTGGAGTTTAGATTGTCAATCAGGTCTCAGCTTGATGACTTTATTTAGAGACAAGACAGAGATAAATAGCTCATTGGTGGTCAGACCCACTCTCTGCCTCTGTTCCCTGCTGTTGAGAAACTCAGAGAGCTGGAGGATACATGAGGAGACCCTCGCCAGCGTAGAGATGTTTCCACTGTCACTAGACCACAAGACTTTCTACTCATTGGCCTGTAATCATCCTGCATTCTACATGATTGCACATGCTGTGTGAGTCTAAAAAGGAATTTATGTATTGGTGTTATATATATGGCCTAATAACAGACTTATGGACTTTATCTGGGCAGGAATGTCTTCTCAGTATACAATTGCTTTTATATGCATATTTCTTATGCACAAATGAGTGTCTATGAATGTGTTTCTCTAGTGTATCCAAACTAACACAATAGAGATCGATGTCTTAGTCACTTATGAGTGGAAGTGGACTGGTATTGGCCATTGTGAATCAGAAAATTATATAATTTACTATGCCTGGAATAATACAATCAAAATGAATCCCATGACATCAATTGTAAAAAAAAAAAAGGACATGGCAAAATCATTCAGGAAGTATAATACTGGACAAATATCAGAAAAGGTGTGGGGCAGTGTTGTGTACTCTGACCATATTATTTACCTATATACTGAGCAATAATCAGAGAGGGTAACTTATATAAAGAAGACTATGGCATCAGGATTGGAAGAAGGTTTATTAATAATTTGACATATGCAGATGACATAATATTTTTTGATGAAGGTGGAGAGGACTTGAAGTACTTGCTGGTAAAACAAGGATGGCAGCTTTCAGTGTGGATTACATCTCAAGTTAAATAAGACCCAATTCCTCACAACAGGTCCAATAAATAACATCAAGATAAATGTAGGGAAGGATGAAGTTGTCAAGAGATTGTCTTGCTTGAATCCAAAATCAATGCTTATGGAAACAACAGTGAAAATATCAAAAGACATATTGGATTGATAAAAGGAATGCACAAGACCTCTTCAGAGTATTAAAAAGAAGGGATGCTGACTTTAAGGAATACAGTGTGCCTGGCCCAAGGCATGCTTCATAAAAAATGTGAAAGTTGGACATTGAGTGTAGAAGACCAAAGAAAAATTTATGCATTTGATATGAACAAGTCATTGCTTTTGCAAAATTATATCATGGGATCCCTAGCTTCATTTCTATTACCAAGTCCTTAGTTTCCAACAAGTGTCCATCCCTCTTTGTTTCCAACTTTTGCGTTCCAATCACCAATATCTATCAATGCATCTGGATTGCATATTTGATCAATTTCCAACTGAAGTTGTTGGTAGACTTATTTAAGGTCTTTGCCACTAGCTTGTTTGGTTGGTGCATAAATTTGAATAACAGCTGTATTGATTGCAGGAAGGAATTGAAGGTGAATAGACAATATCTGATCATAGGTAGTATTGTACTTCATGATGGATTTAGCAACATCCATTCTGACAATGAATGCCCAATAATCCAGCTCCCTGTTTTGAAGGAAGAAGCCATTGACAGCCTTATGCACCACTTAAAAGCATTTTCATATATTGAAAGCCAAAACAAAGGACGTAGAACATTGTTGAAGATACTGCCAGCAGATCGGCCCCTCAGGTCTGAGAATTGTGACTGAAGAGGAGATGATTTGGAGGGGAGTTGACTGGTGATGTGAGTTGCTTAAAGCCTGTGGGTGTAGAGCCTTTGGGATTTTCATTTGCTGATGGAGCGAGACTCAAAGTAAAGAGAAACAACTGCAAAAATCTTCTAATTATTGGGACTTAGAATGTACAATGTATGAATTTAGGAAAATTGGAACTTGTCAAAATGAAGTGAAATGAGACACATGAAGATCAATAATCTAGGCATTGGTGATCTGAAATGGACTGGTGTTGGCCATTTTTAATTAGAAAATCATATGATTAATATGCCTGAATATCAAGCAAGAAGAACGGGTGTTATTGATGAATATCATGTCGTCCAAATCTACCCATCATATGTGGTGTTTGATAATTTCTTAATTGTTGTTTAGGAAAGCATAGTATTCCACTGTATGCATATGCTAGAATGTATTTATCCATTCTTTCACAAATGGGCTTTGGAGTTGTTTCCATCTTTTTGCTGTGGTGAATAGCACTGTGTTTACATTGGTGTGCACATAATTGTTCATGTTTTATTCTTTTTGTGAGAAGCATATACACAGCATAGAAAGATGGATAGGTCATATGGTTCTTAGATCACATTTGTTTGGGAAGCGCAATACTGTTTCACATAGTGACTGTACAGTACTGCAATCCCACTGGTAGTATATGAGTATTCTGATGTCTCCATAGCTTATCCAGATCTGGTTATTTTCTGTTTTGTTTGGTTGTGTTTTTGGTATCAATAAGAGTGTGAAGTAATAAGCCATAGTTCTTTTAATTTGTATTTCTCTTACAGCAAACGTTTGCTGGCATTTTTTCATATTATTGTTGATGGTCCTGATATCGTCTTTGGTGAATTGTATGTCATGTCATCTGGCCACTTCTTTAATCTAGATTATTTGAGTTTCTCTTATTAAAATGTAATGTTTTGTATATTTTAAAAATATTAGCTCTTTTCCAATATATCATTACCAACATTTACCCCCAAACTGTGGCTACTCTTGATGAAATCTTTTAGTGCACATGTCATGTTTTAGTAGGTTTCAGTCTTGATATTGTCTTTTGTAGTGTGAATTTTTTCATTGTTTGTTAGCATGTTTATGGCTTGTATTAGAATCCTTGAGTTTGTCCCTATTTTTTTGATTGATGATCTCTATAGTTCTAGGTTTATAATTAAGTCTTTAATTCATCCAACTTCAATTCAATATGGTATGAGGTATATGTCTCAGTTGATTATCTTGTGGATAGATATTCAATAGTCATGGTGTCATTTCTTTAAAATATTCCCTCTTCTCTATTCAATATGTTCAAGTCTTTTGTATAAAATCATTACAGGAACAGACTAGCACAGTCAAGTGCCTTTAGATAATTAATAAGAAACAGAAAAACTATTTCTAGAATTCACTGATTTGATCAAAGAACCGTCTAAAGTCAGCAATAACATTTCCCTTCCCAAGTCATTTTCTGAATCTAGCTTGAATTTCCTACAGTTCCTTGTTTAAGAATTGCTATAACCAATGTTGAATGATCCTCAGCAAACGTCATTTACAAGTGATGTTAATGATATTGTTCCACACTGCCTGCTTTTTGTTGGGTCATCCCCCTTTGGTAGAGGAACAACTATAAATATCTTCCAGTGGGCATGCAACTATGGATATGTTTCAGTGGGTTTGCCAGATATGTGTCTTCCAAATTCTTATCACAGACCAGTGAAAGACTCTAGTGCTTCATTAGCTTGTGGAAACATTTCAATTGCTAGTCTGTAAATACCTGTAGACATATTTTTATAATTACTGTCTTCAGTGTGGCTTGATTACTTTCTTCAATATTATTAGTTCTTAATCATGTAGTTCCTTTGGGAATGGTTGAATGTCAAACTTTTTTGGTGCAGTATCTCTCTGTGTTTATCCTATCACCTTTTTATGCTTCCTGAATCATTCAATATTATTCCCATATACTCCTTCAGTATTGAAACTGGAGACTAGACTTTATACTTAAATTCTTTCAGTTCAAAATATGCTGAGTGCATTCTTCCTTTTTACTTTCACATTTCAGATCTTTGTGAATTTAATTATAATCATTTTGTCTTCTCAAGATGACAGTTGAAATTTTCTGCTGACCTCTTTATTTAATATTTCTTCCATCTGTTTAAACTATTCCACACTCAATAGCAAGTTCAAGAATGTCTATTGGTTTCCACTTTGATTTTTCTTTCTCTCTGGTCTATTAATGACCTTTAATTTCTTCATATGATGTCATCCATAGATCAACGTAGTGTTCTTTTGTTAGTGCTTAAGGCATTAAATGGATTCTTGAAATATTCGTGATATTCAGGCAGGAACTGGAGATCCCCTTGCAGAGAGGTCTAGGGGAGGAAAGGAGCCAGTCAAGGTGCGATATAGCACCGATGAAAACTATAACTTTCCTCTAGTTCCTAAATGTTTCCTCCCCGCCACCACTATCATGATCCGAATTCTACCTTGCAAGTCTGAGTAAACCAGAGGATGTACACTGGTACAGATAGGAACTGGAAACAAAGGGAATCCAGGGCAGATGATCCCTTCAGGACCAGCGGTGTGAATGGCGATACTGGGAGGGTAGAGGGAGAGTGGGTTGGAAAGAGGGAACCAATTACAAGGATCTACATGTACCTCCTCCCTGGGGGACGGAAAACAGAAAAGTGAGTGAAGGGAGACGTCAGACAGGTCAAGATATGACAAAATAATAATTTATAAATTATTATGGCCTCATGAGGGAGGGGGAGCAGGGAGCGAGGGGATAAAATGAGGACCTGATGCCAAGGGATGTAGTGGAGAGCAAATGTTTTGAGAATGATGAGGGCAATGAATGTACAGATGTGCTTTATACAACGGATGTATGTATGGATTGTGATAAGCTTTGTATGAGCCCATAATAAAGCGGTTAAGAAAAAAAAAAAAAAGGAGAACTACACAATTAGGTTTCCAAGGCTGTAAAGCTTTGTTGTTGGTGGGTTCAAACTGCCAACTCTGTGGTTAGCAGCCGAGTTTCTAACCCTGTGCTACCAAACAGAATCCAAGGCCCTGCTGTGGAGTCAAGTCTGACTCAGAACAACCCGGTGATCCAATGATTCAGGTCATAGGTTCCCAAACTTATTCAAGAAACATATAAATATATATATATATATATCCCTTTAGCAGTTCAACAATTTTATACTACAGCCCACAATCCAGGACAATGTGTAGTTATCTGCTCTTATAACACCCCTACCCCACCCCCACCCTCGAGAGGCAGTCTCATCTAAAGTCGGAAACACTGCGTTAAGTTGAACTGCAAGGTCTGCAGTTCAATCCCGCCAGCCACTCAGAGGGAGAACTATGAAGCTTTCTGCTCTCCTAAATATCTAGTCTCAGAAACCCTCGTGAGAAGTTCAACTCCGCTCTCTGGAGTTTCTGTGAGTAACAATCAACTCGATGGCAGTGGTTTAGACAGAGTGGAATGGCCCCACAGGGTAGGTGCCCAAGGTTACCAGTCTTTTTGGAAGCAGAATGCCACATATTCCTGTGGAGTGGCTGATGGGCTCAAGTAGCAATCTTTTGTTTTAGAGCCAAGCTTTCCACCCACTGAGCCACCAACCCAACTCGCCTGTATTTGCCATCTGGCTAAGGACATGAGTAAAATCACCCTAGGTTGTTGAAAAATAATATTTGAAATGAAGACGTCATTGGTTTCGCATAATTCTTTCATCCAATCTCAATTCCATTCTGCACCAAAGCTGTATTTCCCAAATTCTGCTTCTTCTTTATTGCTTCCAATTTTTGCTCATAATCATCATAATTGCATGTTTGGACAATTTCAAACAGAAGAAGTTGGTAACATTCTTCTATTTCTTCATTACTAGCTCTAGTATTTGGTGCATAAATTTAAATAATTCTTATATTCTTTGGAAATCTTTGTATGTATATATGTAATATCCTCTCTCAGAGAACATTTTACTTCAAGGCACATCTTGAAAAAAGGGGAAGTCCCTCAACCAGATGGATTGACACAGACACTGTAACCAAGGAACCAAGCAGAGGAATAATCCTGTGGAAGCCTCAGTCCAGGCGGTGTTTCGTGCTGAAGTGCTGAAGGTCACTATGGGTAGGAACCGACCCAATGGCACCTAAAAACAATATTTTATTAATAATGTAATATTTTATAAATTAGAGAATACATAATACAGTCATTTTCAGTATATAACTTGTAGTTATATACTAAAAGACATATATATTTCATTTTTATTTTACTTGACATATTAAAAATTTGTGAAAACAACACCACAAACACTTTCGTGCATTTCTCTTCATTCTTGTACTCATTATCATTAGCCACCCTCACCCCCTCACACACACCCCTTCCCTTGCCATGTAACTATTAATCTAGTTGCTCTCTCTAGAGCCTCATCTTAGCTGAGGTCAGTTTCACTGCCATAAGCATTGTTCTCCAGTCACTTCCAAGTAACTGGCATTCCTACAAGACTCTCAAAGAATCTTAATTCAAGTTCAAATCCAGAGGCTGAGGAGGGATCTCTTGCTCAGAGAAGGTAATTTCACTTCTGTTGGTAGGTAAACCAACCCATCATTGGGAAAAATGCTTAGCATTATTTATGCAGATGCCCAGTGATAGTGTATACTCTGTATTATGTTCCTAATCGAACACTTTTGACTGATATTTCTACCAGCCCTTGGGGACCTACACTGCATGCTATAGACAACCGGGACTTTAGACTTTAGAACAGATGGGTTCTATTTAGAAACGCCACTAAGGGAAGCAGGTTTAACATAAAGGTACGAGAAGCAGATTAAAAGGATTTCTGGTGGTGTAGTGTTCATGCTTTGGATTGCAATCTCATGGTGGGCAGTTCAAAACCACCATTAGCTCCATGGAAGAAAAACTGGGCTTTCTACTCCCTAAGCAGTTGCAGCCTTGAAAACCCAAAGGAGACTCTATGAGTCAGCAGTGACTTGATGACAGTGAATAAGGTTTAGGATCAGATTTTAAACACTGAAAAATTACCTTAGACTTAAGGCTGAAATGCCCTAGTGTGAAAGGAAGCAGATGACTATGAGCCTAATACTATGTAGCGGAGAGGTATTGGACTCTGGTTCAAATCTTTTGATTAGAGGGTGATCAAAATTTGGCACTCTTAGACACCCATATATATGCTATTTTCATAGTCTTTGCATTAATATGACATATAGTCCAGCAGGCATAGTTCTGCTTTAATAAATTATTGAAAGTATTGTCCTAGCCCAAAACCCCATTGTTTGCATAATGTTGTCTAGTGTCCAGCTAAGTGAGTGTTTTGATCTGCCCAAGTCAATAATTCATATATTGTAGTCTAAAAATCTGTCATATACATATGATTTCATTTTCTAGGCTGTGTTTTAAATGCTGTGCCACTGGATAAAGCAATGCTAAAACTCACTGACGTGAAGTCCATTCCAATTCATAGGGCCTCTATATAAATTAATGCCATTAAAAACAGCTCACTGCCATCTAGTTAAGGATGACTCACAGTGACCCTACAGGACTGGTTAGAATAGTCCCATGAGTTTCCAAGACTGTAACTCTTTGTAGGAACAGAAAGCCCATCTTTCTCTCACAGAGTGGCTAGTGGTTTTGAACTGCTGACCTTGTGAATTGCAGCCCAAAGTGTAATCATTGTACTACCAGGATCCCTAAAATGATAACATCAATAAAATGTATCATATGCCTCATGGGGATGGTTTAAATGATTCCCCAGTAAAATGATAATGGTATCTCTAAAGTGGATCAGGGTTATAGATATAAACTACATATATATGAATGGATTTTGAGCTCACATTTAAATGAAAACCCTAATCTGTGAACATAATATACTCCATATATGCTCTAATGAAGAAATCACTGAAGACATGGATGCTATATCAAAGTGTGATGAAGAAATCATATCGTGCTTAGCTATTAGAAAAAAAACCTGATATCTGAAGTCACAAAGGTTTGTCTTAAACCAGCAGCCATTGAAATTAGGTGTCAGCTAAGTCTGCACAGAAGAAACATACCAGTCTATGAGACCCAAGATTTATAAATAATAAAATCCAGGATCACAGGAAAGAAGGGAGTTTGAGTTTAAATTCTGAGCACCTGGTTGCTGAAGGCTGTGGATAACAGTCAAACCTAAAAATCCACTTGCAGAGTTCCCACATCTCCAGAAATCTCCAGAAAGTCCCAGCCGCCCATTGAACAGGTACATGAATACCACTGCTACCGTGTGGACTAACACTGAATGCTCAGGTTGACCCTTGACATTTTATCATCTGCTCTCCCTTTTGACCCATTTTTAATTCGACCTAATTTTTATTATTTTCTCATTTATTTTGTATAGAGGTTTGTGTGTTGATTTTGTAATTGTTGTTTTGGGTGTGGACTTTGTATGTTTTTCTTATATAGAGTGCAGGATAGGTAAATCTATAGAGTGAGTAATTGGATTAATAGTTTCTTAGAATTATGTCAGGGGAAGTTGTGGGAAAATGGGGAGCTAATAATAATGAGTACAGGAATGAAGAAAACATGCTCTAAATGTGATTGTGGTGGTGATTTCACAACTCTGTTTAATATGTTAAAACTATCGAATGTATGATATGTGAATTATATATCAACAAAACTGCAAAATTTGAAATTTGTATATTTTAAGTATGTAACTACAACTTGATGAAGATGACTTAATTATAATATGTATTCTCAAATTTGTATAAAATTACATTATAAATAGAATTTTATTGTTAGGTGCCAGTGAGTTGGTTCTTTCCCGAAGCAAACTTAGCACATCAGAATGAAATACTGCCTGGTCCTGAGCCATCCTCACAATTATTTCGGTGCTGGATTCCTTGGTTGAGGTGACTGTGTCAAACCATCTTGTTGATCACCTTCTTCTTTTCTGCTGCCCCTCTACTCTCCCAAGCATGATGTTCTTCTCCAAGGACAGGTCTCTCCTGACATGTCTAAAGAATGTCATACAATATCGTACCATCGTTGCTTCTAAGGAGCACTCTGGGCTTACTTCTTACAAGACAGATCAGTTTCTACTTTAAGCAGGCCATCGTACTTTCAATATTCTTCTGCAAAATTTAAATGGATCAATTCTTCTTCAATCTTATTTATTTAAGGTCCAATGTTCACATGCATATGAGGCAATTGAAAATACCATAACTTGTTTAGGTCTGCCTTAGTTCTCAAAGGAAAATCCTTGCTTTTCATGATACTCGAGAGATCATGTGCAGCAGATTTACCAATGTAACATATCTTTTGATCTCTTGAATATTGCTTCCATGAGCAATTTTTGTGAATTCAAGCTGGACCGAATCTTTGACAATGTCAACTTTTCTCCACTTATTAGAATGTTACCGATTGTTTCAGATTTTTGTATTTATACATTATTTTCCTATATATATAAAATCTTCTTGGAAGCTCCAGTTTCCTGGCAAAAATAAGCTGCTCTTGAATCACAATTTAAAACAGATGTTCTGGCAATAAAGACAGAAATTTGGAAAGCAATATTAAATTCAAAGTTACATTTGGCACTTAGAAACTATAAATTGTTTTGTTTAACTAAAAATCTAATACAGCAGTTAAGAGCTCCTTGATCACTCTTTTAACAAGATACATGAAAAATAACTTCAAAATATTTTGCTTCATACTGGATATGATATACATTAGCATAACTTTATCAAGCAAAACCATCTCCACCTAAGCTTAAATACACATTGACTGCAACGATGGACTCTGGATAAAGAACAGAACTGGTCCTACAGTTCCTGAGACCATGTATCTCCATGGGAACAAGGAGTGCTTCTCTCTCCTATAGAGGAACTGCTGGCTTTGAACCACTTGACCTTTCAGTTAGCTTCGCCGCACCAGGCTTATTGCAGTGACCTGCAAACCTACACCTGGAGAAGACTTTTCTGTCTTAGATTAAAAAATACAAACTGTATAGTTTTTTAGTCTTTATAACGACCCCATGAAGTATGCACCTTTTCCCTACTTTTCAAGTGCAGAGACATTGGATAAGTTTTCAGTATCTCCAATATTAATAGATCAGTAACCAGAAACGTTGGCTCAGCATTCCTGCCTATAAACATTGTGCTGGGTCGAACAGCAAGTGGGGTCTGTATCTGAAAATGAGTGTTCCATCGTCTTTTGAAGCAATTCCAGGAGAGGCCACTCATTGAGGTACTCAAATTTTTGCTTTGCCATAAATTAAGAGTCTTTTTTGTAGTCTTAAAGTCTCTAAGTGCTTTTTTCCCCTTTATCCTAGCTTTTTCCATTTCTCTATCATTAAACTTTACTAATTCTTCTTGTATATTTGCCTATGTACAAATTTTTGTTTTCAGCATACATATAATTAAATATGTTTTGTCAAAGCCATCAGATAAAGGTGTGGATGATTGTCCTTTCTTGGAATTTGTAGGGGGAAACTTTAACTGGCTTCCACATCTTACTCACTGCCGTGGAATCAGTACTGACTCATAACTATGTTACTGGGCTGTTGGACGAGGTAGAACAGCCCCGATGCGTTTCTGAGACTTGTTTTTTGAGAGTAGAAATCCCCAGCTCTCTCTCACGGGTTGGCTGGCAGTTTTAATCTACCAACCTAGGGGATGGCAGCCCAACATGTAACCACTACACCACTAGGGTTTCTCTGATTCCCACACTAACTAGGTTAAAAATAAGAATAAAGAAACTATAGAGATTATCATTCAAGTTCACTTTTATCTAATTTGAAATGTATCCCACTACACATTATTTGCTTAATGGTACTTAGAATTCTGTCCACAATTAAGCGCAACCACATCCCTTAAGAGAAATGCGAGAATCCCAGTAGTTCAAGGTTAAAATGTTCCCATTCAACATGGATGAGCCAGTGTCGGGCAGCAAGGAACAAAACAAATCATATCATCGTGAATGAGGAGGAGTGCAGATTGGAGACCAAAGCCCATCTGTAGGCAACTGAACATCCCCTTTCAGAAGGATAGTGGGGAGGAGATCAGCCAGTCAGGGTGCAGTATAGCAATGATGAAACATACAACTTTCCTCTAGTTCTTAAATGCTTCCTCCCCCCATTATCATGATCCCAATTCTACCTTATAAATCTGACTAGACCAGAGGATGTACTCTGGTACAAATAAGAACTGTAAACACAGGGAATCCAGGACAGATAAACCTCTTAGGATCAATAATGAGAGTAGTGATACTAGGAGGGGAAGGGGAAACCAATCACAATGATCAACATGTAACGCCCTCCCTAGGGTGTGGACAACAGAAAAGTGGGTGAAGAGAGATGTGGGACAGTGTAAGACATGAAATAATAACAATTTATAAATTATCAAGCATTCATGATGGAGGAGGTGCAGGGAGGAAGGGGGGAAAGGGAAGCTCATCTCAAGGGCTCAAGTAGAAATAAAATGTTTTGATAATGACGATGGCCACAAATGTGCAAATGTGCTTGACACAGTGGATGGATGGATGGATTGTGATGAGTTGTATGAGTACCCAATAAAATGATTTTAAAAAGAGAAAAAGAGAGTATTGAAATACTGGGATTACCCAAAGAACAAACAAATCTGTCTTGAAAGAGGTACATCCAAAATGCTCCATAAAAGAGACGATGCTATATCTTCATCTCACAAACCTTGAGCACATTATCAGTGGGAACCAGAGCCTGAAAAAGCAGAAAGTCGGATAAAAAAGACCCACAATAAAATAGATTGGCAAAGTGGTTGCAATAATGGGCTAAATCGCAGTAAAGTTTGTGAGGATGCCACAAGACCAGGACATTTTTTGTGTGCACAGGGTCAATGTGAGATGGAATCAACTTAATGGCACCTAACAGCAACAGAAGGAAACTCTTGCCATTGATATATATATATATTAGATTTATTTGTTGGTATATTTAAATATAACTTCCTATTTATTATATTACATTCATGTAAGAGAGCAAAAATACATTTATAGAGATTCAAGACCTGCTTATTTTCAGAGGAAACAGTATGTAATCATTTTCCACTCTTTTGGGTGATTGCTATATCAGAGTATACAGCCAAACTCATTTAAACAGTTTCCCAAGGAGGGTGGTACTCTTTTACTGCTTCATGTTGATGGGGACTTAACTCTGCATGTCTGACATTAAGTTGAAAACCTCTCTAGGGATTTGAAAATCTCTTCACAAAAGGCAATGTTTTGCTATGCACAGTCTGGGAGAACTTGCTCAAGGTAAGAAGATTTTAAAGTGGTAGATTTTGGGAAAAATAATTCAAAAGTGGTAATAGCATGCACCACTGGTTATTTAGTATTCTTTTCAATTATATCAAAAATTTATTCACTTACAGAGGAACATGTAACACTAATCAGTATAGTACAAGATATTTTAAGAAGAAAATTATTAATCAGTGAATTAATACAGATTGTAATTGAATTTTCATGGCTTTATTTTGAAAATGTTAAAAGCACACTATTAATGCCAAATATTTTAAATTTAAAAATCTTTATTAATTTGCATCTTTCATCTCTGTTTGCTAGGAACGTCCTTAATTTTTTTAATTAATTTTCTTTGTAAGTTATATAAATCTATTAAATGCTATATACTTTTTTTAACATCAGGAAAAATTAAAATAAGAAACCAAAGCTAAACAAATCTCTTTTATTATGCCTTCCTATTTCACTAATAAATTGCCTTGCTATAAAAATAAATATATATCATAATAGTCCTTGATATTCTTTCTAAGGTATGTCTCCAAAGTAATCTGTTCTGTCCTGTGAAACCCAAGAGAATTGAGGTCCATTTCTTAGTCATTAATTCTAGCAACCCTATAATTCCTTAGTACCCATGGGTTCCCTTAAGAGTACTTCTCTGATGAAATGTCTTATGTATTAATTATAATTTTTTTTAAAATTTCCACAGAGATAAGCAATGCGTTTTGAGCAGATTAAAGATATTATTATAGTTATTTTTTCACACACATATATATTGTTATCAATTCTGCAGGCATTCATATACCTTCATAAGTGCTGTTTTAGGCATATGCAATCTTTCCAATAGGAGCTCTAGTTATGGGTTGTGCTGCTACCCAAAATGTTCTGTGTGGAAGAAAAGAGCTAGTCTTGGAAATAAAGTGAAGTTCCACCCTGTCCTCTAGGGTCGATGTGAGTCAGAATGTTCTCATTGGCAGTGAGGCTAGTTTGTTTGATCAACTTGATATTTCAATTAAAAAAATCAAACTTAAAATCCAAACATTATCTGAAAGTCAATTCTTAAAAGTATAGTAATCTTCTAAATATTGAATACCTTGAATTGATGGAGATATGGAGGATTCTGTCATTTGACAGAAGAAAATATGCATGGGATTCTTATTGAGATGTTGAAATAGTGCTTTACTTTATTAAACATGTGTGAAGTGAGTCTTGAAATATAACTCCAACAAAAAATTATTTACTGCCTAGGACAAGATAAATTCATCTTATCTAATACCTGCAAATAAAAACATATTCACATATCATCTCATCTCACAACCAGTTACAACCTGAACACAAATTACTGATAGATGCGATCACAATACCTGAAAGCAAACAGCTGAACTAGAGGCAGGGCCAAGGACATGTAAATGAGCATTGATGAGGCAATTATTAAAGCACTGGACACCAAAACCTTCTTTTAATAGCATGTATATCTTAAAGCTTGGTGAGATGAACTTTAATTTTAAAAGTATATTTTATAGTTAATTTTAAATTATTAGCCTGAACCTATATTTCCTCTAGTTGGTAGCAAAAATAAAGATCTATTAGCCATAAAATTACCCACTGAAATTGAGGACATGAATAACATACACATATTGGCACGGTTTATATTTGAAATCGGTGTATGATCAGAACACACAAGAGCAAATGACAGGGGGAAGAGTAGAGTACATCCTGGTCCACCAAGCCCCGAGGACAATCTTCCTGCTCAGAACAGCCAATGCACAGAGATGGCTATAGGGCCGGTCCCTCCACAAAACACCACATCCCTCACTGACCCAGAGCACTATGGGGGACAACACTGGAGAAAAAATGTGGGAATTGTGCGCAATTTGACCCCACCACACCTGGTTGAAACACTAAGGGCATACAACAGAACAGTAAGTGGACCAAAGAAATGAACTACTTGGGGAATACCAAAAATAAATTTTGGGACCAGGGCATGGCACCATGTCATATTCGACCAGAAAACTTGCCTAAAGATCAACAAATAGACCTTGAACTATTGATAGGCTTTTCTTTTAATGTTGTTTTGTTTTCTTTTGTTGCTTAATTTTGCTCTTTTTTGCTGTTGTGCTTATTATTGTCTCTGCATGTCTATATAGATAAGATAGGTGGGATAAATAATCTGCAGGAAAAAACAAGGGGAGTGATGGATCCAGGGGGACATGGGAGAAGGGGAGGTGGGGGAAAGGAAGTGGGTGTTAACAAACTCAGGGACAAGGGAACAACAAGTGATCTAAAATCAACGGGGAGGAGAGTGTAGGATGTCTTGTAGGGCTTGATCAAGGGCAATGTAACAAAGAAGAATTACTGAAACCCAAAGGAAGGCTGAACATGATAGTGGGATAATAAGAAAGTTAACGGAAATAGAGGAAAGAACTAGGAGGTAAAGGGCATTTATCAAGGTCTAAATACAGACATGTACATTTGTAAATATATTTATATATGATGATGGGGAAATCGATCTATGTACATATAGTTATAGGTGTAGTACTAAGGAAACAGATGGGCATTGGGCCTCGACTCAAGTACTTCCTCAACACAAAAACGCTTTGTTCTAATAACCTGACATTCTATGGTGCTCACCTTCCTGACATCATCACTGAAGAAAAAATGGGTGCATAAGCAAATGTGGTGAAGAAAGCTGATGGTGCCTGGCTATCAAAAGATATAGTTTCTGGGATCTTAAAGTTTTGAAGATAAGCAAACAGCCATCTAGTTACAAAGCAACAAAATCCACATGGAAGAAACATACCAGCCTGTGTGATCACAAGGTGTCAATAGAGTCAGGTATCAGGCTTCAAAGACCCAGAAAAAAATCATATCATTGTGAATGAGAGGGAGAGCAGAGAGGAGACCCAAAGCCCATCTGTAGACAATTGGACATCCCCTTAAAGAAGGGTTCCAGGGAAGAGATGAGTCAGTCAGAGTGCATTATAGCACCATTGAAACATACAACTTTACTCTAGCTCTTTAAAACTTTCCGCGCCCCCACTATCATGACCCCAATTCTACCTTACAAATCTGGCTACGCAGAGCATGTGCATGGGTACAGATAAGAGCTGGAAACACAGGGAATCCAGGACAGATAAACCCCTCAGGACCAATATCGAGAGTAGTGACACCAGGAGGGTAAATGAAGCCGATCACAATGATCTACATATAAACCCCTGTAAGGGGTCCAGACAGCAAAAAAGTTTGTGAAGGTAGACATCAGTGGGTGTAAGACATGAAAATAATAATAATAGTTTATAAAATTATCAAGGGTTCATGAAGGAGAGAGAGTTGGGAGAGTGGGGGACAATAATGATAATTATATTATTATATAATTATATATCTGGAGAAATTAAAAACAATTTCTTGATAAAATATAATTGTAAAACATGATATTTTCTTGTGAATACTTCTAAACTAGCTCTTATCCTACCTTGCAAGTCTGACTAGACCAAAGGATGTACACTGGTGCAGATGGGAACTGGAAACACAGGGAATCCAGGGTGGATGACCCCCTCAGGACCAGTGGTGTGAGTGGCGATACTGGGAGGGTAAAGGAATGGTGGGCTGGAAAGGGGGAATCAATTACAAGGATCTACATGTGATCTCCTCCCTGGGGGACAGACAACAGAAAAGTGGGTGAATGGAGATGTGAAATAGAGCAAGATATGACAAAATAATAATTTATAAATTATCAAGGGTTCATGAGCAAGGGGGGGATAGGGAGGGAGGGGAAAATATGAGGACCTGATGCCAGGGCCTTAAGTGGAGAGCAAATGTTTTGAGAATGATAAGGGCAATGAATGTACATGTGCACTTTAGATCATTGATGTATGTATGATGTGATAAGAGATGTATGAGCCCCTAATAAAATGATACTTAAAAATCATAACTCTAAAAAAAGATATTTATTGAACACAATTGTCCTGGTTTCCTATATGCTTCCTATATTAATGGCATAGTGGGTGAATCATTGAGCTATAATCACAAGATTAGAGTTGGACCCCACCAGCTTCCCCATAGGAGAAAGATGTGGCTGGCTGCTCCTGGGAAGACTGACTCGTGGCCGTGCAAATCGGCAGCTCTGCTCTATGCTGTAGGCTGCTAACAGTTGGAATGGCCTCTCTGATACTGGATAAACTAGCTAGGTTACACTATTCTTAAAACGTGACGACGAGACCATCAGATTACAGCAATGGTGCAGAAAGAGCATACAGCAAGATGGACGGTTCTTCTTCACAATGCTTTCTTCTAAGGTTGGCCTTTGGCTGACTTCTGAGAACTTGGATTTCAGAAGGTTTCTCAGCATCATGAATCGCTAAGTATAGATCATTGTGTCTAAATTCTATGAAACAACATGGCTAGGAAACATGCTGAGAAAATGAAATTTGAGTACATTCCAGAGAGAGGGTGCTACATGATTAGGGTGCCTATCTTAATGAAAACTCTGGGCGCCAAGGCTGAGAGGCCCTTGGCTGAGAGGCCCTTGGCTGAGAGGCCCTTGGCTGAGAGGCAACATTTCATACAAGTTATTACAACTTGCGATTGGGGAGCTCAGTGCTTCCCACGGGATTCCACCTGGAGCCATTCTTTTGAAGCTTATACTTAGTTTTCTGTTTGATTTTGACTTTAGTGTTTTTTCATAAAATTTTGATTTGTAACTTTTACTGTAATAAATCATAGTGGTGAATATAACAACATGCTGGATCTGGGAATTATCTTAGTGAAAATTTGGTGGCCACCAAAATCCCCAGCATAGCACTGTACTCTCTTTCCCAGCATGCCTTATTTAGATACACAGTAAACCCTTATTGGTTTTTGCTAACTTATTCAATAGATGAATGGATGAAAGGACAAGTAAATATCGAAGCATCTCTGTCTAACATGATCCCACACATAGCACAAATACTGCTGTAGCTTATTAGGAAACATGTTATTTTGTAGCTCTAGAACATTGTGCAGAGTTAGCCATTTAATGGTGTATTTCTATTTCATCTATACCTAAGTAGTTAATTCAAGCAGAAAGCTTCACCTGAAGTCAAAAGATTAATACACTGAGCATACATAATGTAATGTAATGTAATATGCTTTACACTTAATGAAAAAGTACAGAAATTTCCAGTCTTGAGCTCTAGTTATATTATCTAATTCTCAGAAGAATGTTTGCCTGTTTAACAGCTCTGTGCCATGTCTATTTCCTTTCAGTGTTCCTCTCTATATTTGAACTACCATTTAAAGTTATTTTTGCATTAGTTTTTGTAAATAAGTAGAGGTAAAATACAACAGTTATTTTTTGTGGTGTTTACAGCGGTCTCTGAAGAAATCCATTTAAATTTGCAAGGTATGTTAGTTCCTTTTGAGATGTAAATTACTGTTCAACAAATGTAGCACATAGAAAATGCCAATGATGCTCTAAAATAACCTGTTGAGAAATAGTCTACACTTGTACAAAGTTCTACTTTTTGCTGTTGTTACTCCTGTTATTCGTTTTGTACTTCTTTCTTCCATATTAAATAGCAGCTTTTAAAGGAAATTGCTGTCTTTCTCCATTACAGACACAACTACTTAACTAGATAGAAATACTTGAATTATCACAGGACAATCTATTTGAATACCAATTCAATTCTCATTATTTTCTCTATGTTGTAAATATACTTATTTAATAATTAGAAAATTAATTTTAAATGTTCAGAAGCATTTTAGCGGCTCATATGATCCGCATATTCTATACAAGTATTTCATTTCAGATTTATATAATGGGAGGGGCAGATAAATCTTCTTAAGACTTATTTAGTATGCAGGTTTCAAAACGGACACTCTTCTTTGCTTCATTAATTGTGTTAGCAATATACAGACATTGTAAAAAGGCTATACCCCGAAGGAGTTTGAAATTCCAAGAGAAAAATAAGTAAGCAACATTTTGTGTGTGTGCTGAGAGAATACGGACTCCTGGCTATCATTTGTGTTGTCCTTGTAGAATTTTCAGGAATGTAACTTTTCAAAAGCATATTTCTAGGATGGTCCGGACTAAGTGTCCAGAACTTAAACATTTGCACTGCTCTGTCACCAGTGCAAAATGCAGTGCGGTTGCAAGGGCACTGCAAACAAATACTCCATGCAATGCCGACGGCATGAAAGGAGTAGGGTGCCGTTTATGTCTAGAGTGTCCAAAGTCTCGTGATATTCCTATATAACATATGATTAGAAAAATAACCCACAACACGTGCAGAAATACCTTTAAGAAATCTGACACAAATTTTTTTGTGAGACCTCAGCTTTTTCCAATCAATTCAGCTTGTTTATGTATGCAATCCATTGCAGGTAATGGCTATTAATTAACAGACATTTTTTATTTCATAAGTGGCTTACTACACATGCTGCTGCTTTAAGTATATATTTTCTCTTTCTTAATTTGTTAAAATAGCATTGAGGAATGGGATTATATCTTTATTTCCATATTGTACCATTAAAAAAATCAATGTCAGGGTTGATGCTGATGAATGGCAGTCCAGGACTTAACCAACCGTGATCCTTATTTCATCCTTTAATTAATGGTAAATTATACTCAATGTAAAGAAGACTAAAATCCTCAGAACTGGTACAATAAGTAACATCTCGATAAATAAAGGGTTGATGTTATCACAGATTTTATCTTGCTTATATGCACAATCAATATGCATGGACGCAGAAGTCAAGAAATCAAAAGCTGTGTTGCATTAAGTACATACACTGGACAAGCCCTCTTTATAGTGTTGAAAAGCAAGTATACTACTTTGAGGACTAAGATATGCCTGGCCCAAGCCATGGTGTTTTCAATTGCCTTCTATGCATGTGAAAGCTGGACACTGAATAGAGACCACAGGAGCATCCATCCATTTGAATCGTGGGGCTGGCAAAGAGTATTGAAAACACAGTGGATTACTAAAAGGACAAACCTATCTATCTTGGAAGAATTATGGTCAGAGTTCTTACAAGCAAGGTTGGGAAGGCTTCTTCACACATACTTGGGCATATTGTGAGAAGAGCCAGTCGTGGGAGGACTTCATGTTTGGTGAAGTAGAGTCAGTGACGCAGTACGGCGGTGCTTCTTCCATTGAGCACAAGTTCCCCTGGGTCACAACCACCGTGATGGAGCCTAAAAACAGTAGCATACTCGAGCACAAGGATTACATCTTCATCCAATTTTGTTTACTATTGAAAAATGAGCAGTGAAAGCATTTATCAATAAAGAAGTTGATAGATTTCTATAGTAAGCATTTCAGTTTTAATATACAAATATCTTGAATGAAAATTTCAAGGTTGGGAAAGCAATTGCAAGCTAATAATTAAGAACAAAATGGTAGTGAATTATTATGCCTTAGATGTTGAGGTAGTTAGTTTATTGTGCCAACCTGGCTGATAAACAGATATGAGGTTAACAGAAGGGCAGAGGGATAAATGGCTCCGTGAGCCTCGTCTTTCTAGTTCTCGGGTCTCTTGCTGTCTGATGGTCAGACCAGGGTGCAGCTGCCTTAGTCAGTTCCCTGCTTTAGCTGACAAGGCTTACTTCCTGAAAGACATTCCTGAGGAGAAGTCACATGGACCTCCCCAATGCAGCCTTGGGTGCCAGAGCACCTGTGTGGAGACCCTTGCCAGCGCTGAGATGTTTACACATTCACTGACATGGCTTTCCTCCTGCAGTTGTCATCATTGCATGTGCTTTGTAAGATGGAGGAGGACTTTGTGGACTGGTGTTGGACATATGGGTTAATGGGTTAATTTTGAAGTTGTGGGCTTGGGCAGCACTGGGTTGGGATGTTTTCTTGATGCACACTTAACCTTAACATAAAATGATCTCTTATACATGAGTTTCTGTGGATTTGATTCTTTAAAGTATCCAGACTAATACAGATGTCATTGATATTTTTAATTTGATAGATAATTTAATAAGTTTCCATGACATATAGTATTTATTATAACATCAAATTATTGTTTTACATTTTTATTAATACTCTAAAGTTTAAAATATAATCACAATTATATTTGAAAATAAAATGCACGGTTTTCTTAACTAACTTTTTTAGCAAAGGTTTTTCTTCTAAGATTTACAGACTCTAATTCTTCTGTCTTCTGCTTTTATATCATGAGGTAATTGTTCTTTGAATATTTCTCCAATAGGAGCCCTTGTGACACAATAGAGGTATCCTGGGGGTGTAGTGTTTGTGGGTTGGTCTGTAACTTGCTTGGTAGACAGTTCAAAACCACCAGCAGCCCTGGGCTGTCTACTCCCGTCAACAGTTACAGGCTCAAAATGCCACACAGGGTTGCTATGAGTCAGCATTGACTTGATGGCAGTGAGAGTCGTGACCGAGTGGTTAAGCACTCAAAGCTAACAAAAAGGCTGACCCGTGCAGCCCTCTGCAGCTCCGTAAGTGAAAGAAATAGCACTTCCTTTAGTAAAGATTGCAATGTTGGAAAACGTATTGGGCAATTCTGTTTTACCCTAGAGAGTTACTGAGGGTCAAAATTGAGATAAAAGCAATGAGGATTTCTCTGACTCTCTTAAATCCTTGGTGAGTCGAAATGCCAGTGGAATGATCTGACACAGGAGATCTTCTGTAGTAAAGCCTACCTATGACTGATTTGTTTTCATTAACAAATTCCTCATCTCTAATAATTTAAAAAGACTATCACTGTTTATTTTTTTCACTCTGCTTGATACTTTGTCATTGTTGTTAGGCACAGCGGAGGTAGTTCTGACGCATGCCAACCCTATGCACAACAAAAGGTAACCTTACACAGTCCTGCACCATCCTAAAATGTTGCTCTCTGCTTGAGAGCATTGTTGCAGCTGCTACGTCAATCTTCCTGAGAACCTCCCCTCTTTCGTTGGCCCTCTACTTTACCAAGCATGATGTTCTTCTCCGGGGACTGGTCTCTCCTGATAGCACATCCAAAGTGCCACATAAGACTCGGTGTATGCATATGTATGGATTGTGATAAGAGTTGTATGAACCCCTAATAAAATGTTTAAAAAAAAAAAAAGACTCAGTCTCAGGTATCCTTTCCTCTACTGAGTAACCTGGCAGTTTCTTCCAAGACAGACTGACTTGTCCTTTTGTCAGTCATTGGTACTTTCAATATTGCTCACCAGCTAGATAATTCAAAAGCATCGGTTCTCCTTTCATCTTCTGTATTCAATGTCTAAATTTCACATACACAAAAGGAAATTTAAAACACCATGGCTTGATCTAGGCACTTCATAGTTTTCAATGTAACATCCTTGTTTTTCAATATTCCAAAGAGGGTCTTATGTAGCAATTTTACCCAATGAAACATGTCTTTTAATCTCTTGGCTACTGCTTCTAGGAACATTAATTGTGCATAAAAGTAACACAAAGGCCTTGACCATTTCAACTTTTTCTCCATTTATTTTGATGTTACCTGTTGGTCCCGCTGTGAGGTTTACATTGAATTCTAAACCAAAATAAAAGCTTCAATTCTTGATCGTCATCAGCAAGTCCTCCCAGTTCCCCTTGCTTTAAACTAGCAAGTGTGTGTCATGTGTGTAATGAAAGTTGTTAATAAGCCTCCTTCCAATTCTGATATCGCATTGTTCTTCACATAATACAGTTTTCTGATGATTTGATCAGCACACAGATTGAATGGATACCACCCTAAACAACAATGCTCCTGATTTTAGATCATGCAAATTCTTTTTCATATTTGCACAATGACCTCTGGATCCATGTGAGATTCTGCATGAGCACAATTAGTGCTCTGGAATTCCCATTCTTCTCAAGGTTTTCAATGAATGCCTTACCATAGGCAATAAAACATAAGGAAACAGCTGTTTACTATTCCCTGCTTTCAGGCATGCTCCGTCTCACACCACCAATGACATTACTTGTTCTGTGTCCTTGTCAAAATCCAGCCGGAACCTCTGGCAGCTCCCTGTCACTAAACAGAAGACAACCATTGTTGTCCTTCCACAGATGCAGTCAATGTAATTTCTGTATATTCTATCTGCAGAAGTCCATGTGCATAGTTTTATTTTATGCTGTTGAAAAACAAATTTACTATGAACGAATGGTCTTGCAAAATTTTATTATACCATATTTCAGCGTTCTTTCTGTCACCAACACTATATTTCCAACCACTTTTCCTTCCTCTGTTTCCAACTTTTATAATGTAATTGCCAATAATTATCAAGGCATTTTGATTGCATGGTTGATTAATTTTCAATTGATGACATTGGTGGAATTCTTGGTACTTATTCCTGTAAAAACATGCTTGACTTTGAAATTTATTTTTAAACAGCTTTATTAAATGTGACACACATATTGTCTAATTCATCTATTTAAAAGATGCTTTTCAGTGATGTTTGTTCTATTCAATGCTTTATGCTACTTTCATCACATTCAATTTGCAATTATTTTCTCTCCTCCTCGATTGCTCTCTGTGTAAGTGTGCACACCACCTGTCTACCTTCCATCCTTAGACCTCAGTAACCAGAAGTGTCCCTATGCTTCTACACTCTGGTGTCTTGGAACTGCCTTTTTTTTTTTAATTTAGCAGACTTTGTCAAAGATCATCCATGATATAGCATTTATCAGTATTACATTTTTTATAATCATAATATTTCATTTTTATATATAACACATTTGGTCATCTATCTGTAATTAGTGCTTATGTGAAGTAGTTCCTCATCATTGTTTTGGTTTGCATTTCTCAAATGGCTAGTGTGTTGGCTTCTCCCCTATTGTGCTTATCTAGGACTTAGTGTCCATTGCTATGGCTTCACAGATCTCACAGACTAAACAGGTTATAAATGACGTCAACAAGTTGTAATATCCTGAGTTGAAATACTCAGGATAGTTGTTTTTCAGGACATGTGACAGATTTCTTTCGTGTCTGCTAAGAAATGCTCAAAGTAGTATACCAATCTACTGTAAGCTTCAACCAAAAGGCATTCAGCTCAAATTCCATGCATTAGCAAACTCTGATCCCTAAATAAAGTGCCCAGAGGCACGACAGAGTGCACGAGAGCCCCTGCACAATAGTACTCGGCTTTCCTTGGCCCTTGGTTGGGAAGTGCACCGCTCTGTTCCATGTGCCGCCTCCTGGTCCTGCTTTTGCTTTACCAATGTTATCGCTGTATTCTGAATCAGCATGACCTCTGGACAGGGAGCTCCAGTGCAGAGAGCATGTCCACACTTTCTCTTGCTGGTAATGAGATTCCTTTTTCTGCCTCTCCTCGCGCTCACTTTATACGCAGCAGGACGGCACTTCAGGAAATGCGTTCACCGTTACAGGTGAATGCTAGCAGTATCTTCCCCCTGTTCTTTCCAGACCTGGGCAGTGAACGGTCGGTTCTTCAGCGGTTACAAGAGACACATGAAGTAATTCACTGTCACTGGAGGCAGTTATGGGTTGCAAGCATTTTTTTATATGTTTGTTGGATGTTATCTTTGGCAAATAAACTATTAATTTTTTCTGCCACATTTTTGAGGTAGTCATTTTTCTTGTTTTACAGTTTTCTATATATTTTATAAGTTATCCTTTTTCTCATATATCATTGCAAGCATTTTTTCTCATTCTGTGAGTTCTCTTTTGATTTTCTGATAGTCTTTTGAAGCACATGTGTGTCGTACTTATGGAAGTCCCAATCATTTACTTTGTGCTCTCTTTTGTAGTTGTTTTGAAGTATGTTTTAAAATGTGTTTTGCCATATATTTTGAGCTACATGTTCATCCCTATTTTTTTCACTAATAATATTTATATTTATAGGATTTGTATTTAAGTATCCAATCCACCTTAATTTTGTTTTCATATATGTTGTAAGCCATGGGTCATGTTTCATTGAATATATTTAAAATTTTTATTTTCAGAATTCTCTTCCTTGGTATACCAAAATCTTGAAGACGTTTTGTATTTTGAACTTGTAGTCTGGCACTTTGCTAAATTTTTAATTAGTTCCAAAAAAGATTTTTGTCAAGTTGTTGTGGCTTTCTATGTATAGAATCTTGTAATATGAAAAGAGAGTTTTCCTTCCTCTTTGAATATCTGGGTCAGTTTGATTTCTTTTGTTTTCTAATAGCACTGGATAAGACTCCAGCAACTACCTTAAATAAGAGAAAGGATAAAGAGCTTTCACCCCTGGCTGCCATTTGCAGGGGGAATGCTTTCCATTTCTCTGAGGAAATGCTTACCATAGTTCTGTACATACGGCCTTTATTATATTGAGTAATTTCCATGTTTTTTGCTATTTTATTGAATGCTTTTTTAACCAAATATGGATGTTTTATTTTGTCAAATGAATTTTCTGCACTTATCAATATAATCATATGGATCATCAATTCTGTTTTATTTATATGGTGTATTGCATTGATTGTTTTTCTAATATTAAATCATACTTGCATACATGGTATAAATTCCACTTGATCATAATATAATCTTAAAATGTTTGCTGAATTCAACTGTCTAGGATTTTGTTTTAAAATTTTGCATCTATGTTAATAAAGGGTAATTGTGTATAATTTGAAATTCTGGTAAGGTCTTTGTCTATTTTTTAAAAATCATGTTTATACTTGCATCACAAACTGAATTAATGAGTGTATCATCCTCTTCTGTATTCTGGATTAGTTTGCAAAAAATCGGTGTCAACTCTTCTCTGAATGATTGGTAGAATTATTCAGTGAAGTTGTCTGGTTTGGGACTTTTTATTGTTGTTGGAACTCTTTAATGATGTTGTCTATTTCATCTTTTGTTATAGGTCTGCTAAAAAATTCTACATTATTCTATGCATATTTTTCAGGTAATGCATTTCCTGAATTGTATTTCATTTTTCTAGGTCTTGAATCTGTTGCACTATTCACTCAAACTCACTGCCATTGAGTTAATATATCGACTCATAGCAACCCTAATGGATCGGGGAACAACAGCTCCTGTGAGTTTCCAAGATCATAATACTGTGATTGGTAGGTTTGTTGTGCCAACATGGCCAATGAACACATGTGGGATTAAGTGAAAGGCGGAGAGATAAATGGCTCAGTGAGCCTCGCCTCTCTTTCTCTTCCTCTTTGATAATCGAATCAGTGTGCAGCTGCCTTGCATGATCTCTGCTGTCATTTGCAGGCTGCAGTACCTGTGGGACACCTAACTCAGCAATGTGTAGCTGTAATTTGAGGTTCCTTTGAGACCTGCTTTGCGACACCATTGGAATGTACATCTCTTTAGCTGGAGACTGTCGGACCCTGTCATCTAGCTGACTGTTGGTGACCTGCCTTGCTGTTTGCTGTTTGTGCCCTGATAGCCTGAATTGCTCTACAGAGGACTACCCGGTGGCCCTCAAGACTTGGAGGACTGCCAGTGTCTCACAACTGTCTCATGGGAATGAGTTGCACTGAGCCATTTGTACTGCTTTATAGATTAATTAACTGTTTATTTCTCATGTTATATGTCTATCTATCTGTATAAATTTTATATAAAATTATTAGTGTCCTGGTTTTGTTTCTCAAGAGAACCCTGTATAACAAAAATACTTAGATGGGATTATGTATTTTTCCCTCAGAGTGGCTGGTCGTGTCAAAGGACTGATTTTGCTGATTGCATCGCAATGCACAAACTCTATTATCAAGGCTCCTTGCTGTCATAGAGTACAATATTGGCTAGTTAGCTTTTTATACATAGGTTGATTCTGTTGTAATTTTGCCTATTTCATTTATTTTATTCTATTTGCTTCTTTCTTTTGCTATATTTGCCTGCAATTGCCAACTTTGTTAATTTTTCAGTGAAATAATGTCATGTCTTTTTAATTATTTCTTTTGTTTTTCTGTTTTCTGGTTCATTATTTATGTCATACTATTTATTATTTCTCTTATGATCATTTTTAACTATCCTTGTTCTACTTGTAGAAGATGGCTTAAGATCTTGATTTGAGTTTTCTCTCTTTTGATGTCTGTACTTTTGGTTAAGTAACTGGACTCAGAAATAGTTTTTCAGTGTCCTATACTTTTGTTATATTTTATTTTCATTCTCATTTTTTGATCAGTTATTTAATTGTTCTCCTTATTTCATCAGTTACTCAGTTGTTTTTAAGCATATTGGTTTCCAGTTTTGATGCACTTTATTTTTTTGCTTGATATTTCTATTATAGATTTCTAATTTTATATCACTGTAATCTGTAAAGATTGTGTGTAACAGCTCAATATTTTAAAGTCATGAATGTAATACTGATTGTTTAATAAATAGTCTATTCTATGTGGGCTGGAAAAAAATATATACATTAGATTATTGTTCGACACTTGTCTAACAGATTATTGCACTGTGGTGCCTTGTATTTTGCTGCCGTCCTGGAACTGATGCCCCTAGTATTTCACAAGCCAGCAAGGTCACTCAAAGTTAACAGGTTTCAATGGAGCTTCCAGATTAAGAACAGACAATGAAGAAGGACTTGACTGCCCATCTCAGAGAGCAGTCACTGAAAACGTGACACATAACTCTGAAACATCAGACACTGAGGGCCTAATGAGTGGATGCAGAGCATTCTCGCAGAGAATGCCAGATGATGGGCCCTCTGCTCAAGAGGACTCAAAATGCGACTGAGGAGGAGTTGATATCTCAGAGTGAAGTAAGGCATGATGACAAGATTTGGGTAAAGCCTCTGGGAGTGGAGGCTTTGGAATCTTCATTTGCTGATGGGGTATGGCTCCAAGTAAGGAGAAATAAATAAACACTCTACTAATGATTATAACTTGAATGTGAAAAGTATAAATTCAGGAAAAATGAAAATGGTCAAAATGCAATGGAACGCATAAAGTTCAATATCCTCAGCACTGGTCAGCTGAAATGCACTGATAGTGGTCACTTGAGTCAGCAAATCAGAAGATTCATTCTGCTGGGAATAACAAACACAAGAGGAATGGAGTTGCATCCCTTGTCTAAAAGGGCATTGCAAAATCAATCATGAAGTACAGTGCTGTCTGTGATAGAAGTATATGTATCTGCCTTCAAGGAAATCCAATCAACACAATTATTATTCAAAAGTATATACCAATCACAGAACTAATGAGGAAAAATTTAAGAATTCTACAAAGGACTTCAGTATGAAATTTACAAAGCATGCAATAAAATTGATTGATAATTATTAGTGAATGCAATGTAAAAGTTGGAAACATAGAGGGAGGAACAATCTTTGGAAAATATGGACTTGATGATATAAATGAAGATAGAAATCACTTGACAGAAGTTTTCAAGACAAATGATTTGTTAATAGTAAATGTCTATTTTCAAGTACACAAAAGGCAACTATACATATGGATTTATCTAGATGAAATGCAAATAAATGAACTTGACTACATCTGTAGGGCAAAAAACAAGACAAAAATATGACGGAAAAGCTCAATATAAGTAGCTAAAACCTGGCAAGGGGCAGACAGTAGAAAAGACCATCAACTTCTCATATGTAACTCCAGATAAAAACTGAATAAAATTAAAGCAAAACCACAAGAGCCAAACTACAACCTTAAGTCTATCACACTAGAACTTCAAAATCATTTCAAGAAGAGATCTAATTAATTTAGCACTAATGACAGAAGACTTGATGAATTGTGGAAGGAGATCAAGAACACCATTCATAAGAAAGCAAAAGGTCATTAAAAATACAGGAAAAAGAAAAGATCTCAGATGTCAGAGGAGACTCCAAAGCTTGTTGATAAATCAAGTGTAACTAAAGCTAATAGAAGAAATCAGAGCTGACTGGAAACTTTCAAAGGGAAGCTTGAGAAGGAAAAGTCAACTATTAAAATGAAATGTGAAGAGACCTATAATTAGAAAAGTCAAAGGGGAGAACATGCTCAGTATATGTTAAATGGAAATAACAATAAAGAAATCAAGTCTTGAGTGCAAAATTGAAAGACTTTATGAGCAAATAATTGAATGATGCATGGAACATACAAAGATGATAGAAAGAATACAGAGAAACACTTAAAAAATAAATGGTTGATATTTCGCCATTTCAAGAGATAGCATATGAACAAGAACCAATGGTGCACAAAGAAATTAAAACTGCCCTGAATATATTAGGCAAACACAGAGCTCCAAGAAATGATGGACTATCTATTGAAATGTTTGAAAAGCAATCAAGTACACACTTGTTTGTACCATGAACTTTGAAAGACTGTTACTTGGTCTTATAACTGGAAGAAATCCTTATTTGTAACCATTCCAAAGAAAGGTGACCCAATAGAATGCTCAAATTATAAAACAATATCATTGATATTAGAAGAAAATAAATTTTTTCCTGAAAGTCATCCAACAAAAATTGATGAAGTAAATTGACAGGGAGCTACAGGAAGTTCAGGCCAGATTTAGGAGAGGGCATGGACCAAGGGATAACACTGTGATGTCAGATGAATCTTGGCTCAGAGCAGAGAATGCTAAAAGGATATTGACTTGGTTTTTATTGAGTATGCCAAGACATTTGAGCATGTATCATAACAAACTATGGATAATTTTGAGAAGAATGGGAAGATCAGAATATTTCACTATGCTCATGATGAAGTTGTACATGGATCAAGAGATAGTTTTGTGATAAGAACAAGGGAATGCTTCAGGTTTTTAAATTAGGAAAGCTTACAGCAGGATTGGACCCTCATTATTCAATCGGCATGCTGTGAAAATCATCACAGTAGCTGGATTATATGAAAACTTTTGTGGCAACAGATTTGGAGGAAGGCTTATTCACATGCTGCATTATGCAGATCACACAACCTCGCTCGCTGGAAACGAGGGCTTGAAGTACTTGCTGATGAAAATCAAGGATCACAGCTTTCAGCGTGGATTAGGACTCAATGTAAGGAAAACCAAAACCCTCACATGGAGACCAATCAGTAGCATCGTGATAAACGGAGAAAAGGTTGGAATTGTCAAGGGTTTTGTCTAGCTTGGATCCACAATCAATGCTCATGGAAGAAACAGTTAAGAGAGTAAAAGACCTGTTGCATTAGGTAAATCTGTTGCATAAGAATTCTTCAGAGTATTGAAAAGCAATAATGTTACGTTTAGGACTAATGTAATTCTGATCCAAGCCTTGGTATTTTCCATTGCCTAATACACATGTGAAAGTTGAGCGTTAAATAAGGAATATCAAAGAATAGATGAATTTGAATTGTTGCACCAAAGAAGAATATTGAAGTACCAGGGACTGCTAAAAAGAAAACCCAATCAGTGTTGGAAGAAGTACACCCAAAGTGTTCCTTTCAAGCAAGCTTTTGAGACTCCACATTATATTCTTTTGGCATATAGTCAGGAGACACAAGTCCCTGGACCAGAACATTAGGTCTGGTAAAGGAGCTTTGAAAAAGAGGAAGGCTCTCAAAACAATGAACTGATATTATAGCTGCAACAAAAGGATTAAGCATAAGAATAATTGTGAGGATGGTGCTGAAATTGACAGTAATTTTTTGTGTTGTGCCCATGGGTCGGAACCAACTCGATCGTACCTAGCAACAACAACATATTATTATTGGGTGGAATGATCTGTGTGTATATATATATATATATCCAAGTTTGTTAACTATACTGTTTGGTTCATCTGTGTTTGTTGATTTTCTTTCCATTTGATCTATTTTTCCTTGAGATTTGTGTATTGATGTTTCCTACTATTATTGTAGAATTGTGTTCTTTATCTTGAACACTATATGAGTTGAATTAATGTATTTTGAAGTCTTTCATGTGTTTCATAGATGTTTATTATGGTTATGTTTTATATGACTTTAGATATCATATAATGCTTGTATTGGTCTCTCAGAAAGACTTTTACGTTAAAGGCCACTTTATCAGAGATTACTGTAATCACTCTGTTATTTCTTGGTTGTTGTTAACTTGATTTATATTTTTCCAGCTTTTAAATTTTCATCTGCTTTTGTCTTTGAGTCTGTTATATATATTATTTTTTAAGCAGCATACTAATGAATCCTTTGTTATCCACTCTGCTAGTCATTGATGTTTGAGTGTTAATTTAAACCATTTATGTGAAGTATTATTATTCACAGGTATGATTTTGCTGCTATAATTTACTATATTTTGTGAGATTTTATTGTTTCCTTTGCTTATCACAACTATGTGTGGAGTCCACTTTGTTTTATATTTTCTGTTCATATTTTTCTTTGTTCTTAATTTACAGTTTATTTTCTTTGATTTTCCTTTTTCATTTTGGTGAAATTTTGCCATTTTCTTTCAGGTTATTATTTTCTTTTCAAATTTAAGATAGTTTTTTCTCTCTTTAAATTACTCTACTTCCTCACAGCTTTATACCATCTTCCATTTAATATAAATCTTAACATTCTTAATCATGTTATGCATATATATAATGCTGGAAAACAAATAAAAATAACAAGGAGTAATTGATGCATTTGAATAGTGGTTTTGGTAGAGAATGTTAAATATACCACATACTGAGAAGAAATGAACAAATTGTCTTGATAGGTAGATACAGTGGCTACAAAATAGCCTTAAATATAGCCTGACAGAATGGCACAGAATGGGTACTGTCTTATTCTGTTACAGAGCAGTAATGATCAGTCATAAAGGACTCAATGACATGTAATGAAACATACCTACAACTAGTCATATTTCATCACAATGATACAATTACAGCTATTGACTATTATCCACCAATTATCAGTCAGTTTGTCCTACTGCGGTGGCACATGTATTGCTGTGATGCTGACAGCTATTCCATTTGTATTTCAGATGCCATCTAGGTGACCCAAAGTGAAGACATCTCGGTGGAACTTCCAGACTAATAATAACCAGCAAAGACAGAGAGGCATTCCTTCTTCTGAGGGAGTGCCTGCTGAAAACCTTGTGCACAGCTTTGGAGCTATCTAATTAATGGAAGAATAATATTTTAGGACATCGGGCCTGAGGATCAAAGTGCTTCTGATCAGAGTTTACAGGAAATGTGATTAAGAAGGAGGTACTTTCTCAGAGTAGAGTCGAACTTTGTGACTTGAATGGGGTAAATCCTGCGGGTGTGAAGTTTCAGGATCTGCATTTACTGATGCAGCACAAGGGAAAGGATGAAGAAAGGGCTGCAGAAACCTGATATGTGTAAAGTATGAATATTGGGAAATTTGACATTGTTAAAGATGAAATAAAAACAAATTGATAGCCTAGGCATTTGTGAGCTGAAGTGGACTTGCATTTGCCATTTTGAATCAGAAGTGCATATAATTTACTATGCCAGGAAGAATATAATCAAGAGGAATGGCATCGCATTCTTTGTCAAAAGAACATTTCAAAATCAATCTTGAAATACAACACTGTCTGTGTGATAGGATTATATCTCTCTACCTTCAAGGAAACTCAATTAATACAACTATTAATGAAATGTATGCATCAACCACAAAAGTTCCTGATGAAGAAATTGAATATCTCTACGAATTTGAACAAACATGTCAACAAGAAGCTTTGCTAACTATTGGCCATTGAAATACAAAAATTGGAAACAAATGGGAAGGAACATAGTTGAAAATCATGGTCTTGGGGATAGGAATGAAGCAGGAAATTGCATAAATAGAATTTTTCAAAGCCAATAATTTATTCATAGCAAATACCTTTAGCTAACATCACAAATGGTGACTCTGTGAATGAATGGACTTCTACAGGTGAGATACACAGTGATACACTGTGGGAAGAAAAGCTGGAGAAGCTCAATATCACGATGAAAATCAGGCCAGTGGCTGACTATGCAGTAGACCATCAGTTGACCGTATATAAGTTCAGGTTAAAGCTGAAGAAAATTCAAAGAAGTCCCCACTAGAGCCAAAATATGACCTTGAGTCTATTATACATGAATTTTGAGAACGTCTGAAGAACAGATTTGATACATTGAACACTAAAGCCAGGAGACCTGATGAGAAGTGGGAGGACATCAAGAGCATCAATCATGATGAATGTCAAAGTCATTAAAAAGAAAGAAAGGAAGATCAAAATGGAGATCAGAAGAGACTCTGAAACTTTCTCTTAACCATAGGGTAGTGAAGTAAATGGAAGAAATGATGAATTCATTGAGCTGAATAGAAAATTCCAAAGGACGGCTTGAAAAAATGAAGTAAAAAATTATAGTGAAAAGTGCAGTGGCTTAGAAGTATAAATTAGAAATGAAAAATATACCTATATTATCTTTAACTGAAAGAACTGAAGAAAACATTCAAGCATCCAACTTCAATATTTAAAGACACTCTTGGCAAAATACTGAATGATGCAGGAAACATCCATAGAAGATGGAAAGAATACAGAGTCATTGTACCAAAAGAACTTGTTGACATTCCAGTTCAGGAGGTAACATATGAACAAGAATCAATGGTCCTGAAGAAAGAAGATTATGTTTCACTGAAAGCTTTAGCCTAAAACAAAGCTCCAAGAGTCAGTGGAATTCTAATTGAGACGTTCCAACCAGTGGGTGAAGCACTGAAAGCACTTATGTATGCCACAAAATTTAGAAGACAGCTACTTGGCAAACTGACTGCAAGAGATCTATATTTGTATTCATTCCAAAGAAAGGTAGCCCAACAGAATGCTCAATCTCTAGAATAATATCAGTGATATCACATGCCAGTAAAATTTTGTTGACTATCATCCAACAAGGGTTGCAGTAGTGTATTCACAAGGAGCTGTCAGAGGTTAAGGCTGGATTCAGAAGAGGACATAAAATACATGTTATTATTGCTGATGTGAGATGGATCTTGGTGGAAAGCAGAAAATACCCTCACCAAAAAAAGTATTTGTGATTCATTGACTATGCCAAGACGTTTGACTGCGTGGATCATATAACAGACTCTGGATCACCTGGAGAAGAATTGGATTTCCAGAACACTCCATTGTGCACGTTAGGAACTTGCCTGTGGGTCAAGAGAGAGTGGGGAGAGCAGAACGAGGGAATGCTGCATGCTCATAATTAAGAAATGCATGTGTCATGGTTTAGCTCCTCACTGCACGCATGCACACTGCATGCTGAGACAATCATCAGAGATCTGGACTATATAAAGAAGAATGTGACATCAGACCAAGGAAGTCTCAATAACAAGCTGAGATATGCCAATGAAGCAACCTTGCTTGCTAAGAGGGAGGAGACTTGCTGGTGAATATCAAGGCTTGCAGGATTCTGCATGGAGTAGGGCTCCATATAATGAAAACAAAAGTCCTCTCAACGAGAGCAGCGAGGAACATCGTGACAAATAGGGGAAAAGGTGGAAGTGATCACAGACTTCGCGTTGCTTGGCTTCATGGTCAATTCTCATGGAAGCAGCAGTCAAGATCAAAAGATGCGTTGCATTAGGTGTCTTTTCCATTAGACCTCTGTAGAGTATTAAAAGGCAGTGATGTTTCTCTGAGGATTATGGTGTGCCTGACCCAAGCCATGGTATTTTCCATTACCTCGTATGTGAAAGCTGGATACTGAATGAAAACTTCTGAAGGATAATTCATTTGTTAGAGATGTGATTCTGGCGAAGGCTATTCAAAATACTAAGCGGCTAAAATGACAACTTTGTCTGTCTTGGAAGAAGTATTGCCAGGGTGCTCCGTTGAGGCAAGGATGGAGAGACTTTATCTTACATACAGTTTACATGTTGTCAGGAGAGACCAATCCTTGCAGAAATACATCACGGCTGGGAAAGTAAAGCAACAGCAAAACCGAGGAAGGCCCTCCGAGAGCTGCCTGATCCAGTGGCTGATAATGGGCTCCAGCAGAGGGACAATGGTGAGAATGGTGCAGGACAGGGCTTGCTGCCTTCTATTGTGCGTAGGGTCATGCTCGTCCAGAACGTACTCAATGGCACCTAATAACAGCGATTGATATTCAGAGGATTCACCTCAAATGATAGCTATATCCCACAATGTTACTGTTAATTAGATTTCTAACATCACGACTCCATTCGTTTTGTGCTGGAGAATACTAGTTATGTAACAAAACTTAGTAGGCAATAGAATATACTTAAGTAAGTAAAGAAAATCGTCATAGTCATCACTGTTAGTAGGCTACTTTCATTTTATTAATTAATGTAAAGGCAGTATGAATCTTGCCAAAATTTATATTTGCATTATCTATTAAATATGCAAGTTGATTAGCAATGCACAATATACATCAAACCAAAACTAAAACTATGACAAGTTCTTTGATTCCAGTTTTTAAAAATCCTATACAGAGTTTCTGAACTTGTAAATCTTATGGGAGAAAGAAGCCCCATCTCTCCTGAAGAATCGCTGGTAGAATTGAACTGCAGCCCAACCTTGTGGTTAGGATCTAAATGCCTAAACTATAGAACATACGAAACTCATGTTTTATATATAATAATGAAACTAACATGTAAAATTAAGTAGATAAAGTCATACAAATAAAAGTATTTATTAATATGATTTGATCTATTAATTCAATAATAGAATAATTAAGTAATGGAATCAAATAAGAGAAAGCAATCAAATATGATATTCTTGCATAGCACATGTTCCTTTGAACTGAAATAATAACAATAATGCATAAAATAAAATTCAAAGGAGTTTTTGGTGGTACAAGTGATTAAGTACTTGACTTCTACTTGGAAAAATATCAGTTTGAACTCAACCAGATAGACCTTGAAAGATAGACCAGGAAATCTATTTTCAGAAGATTCTCCATTGAAAGCCTTATATAACAGTTCTGCTGGGCACACGTAAAGTTCCCAAGAGTCTGAATTCATTAGACGGTAGCCATTAGCAATAACAGAGGCACAGAAACCCTGCTCACTGAAACTTAAGGACACGGACATAAGAAATATATCACGTCTGCAATGGAAACCTAAAGACTGCACCAAATTTACACGCAAGACACTAATTTATGCTACCATGTATTCCCAATCTCCAAGGGTGGAATTAATCTAAAAACTAATGACTAAGGAGTGCAAAATATGAAATGACTTCCATAAGAAGGCTTCAAACAAGCAGCATAAGCAGAATGCCTGTGAGGCAATCATTTCCTCCTATGAAAACCGTCCATAGGCACTGTCACACAGGCAAAGAAACTAAAGAATTAGTATACCCAAAATTGAAGAAAGTGTTTATTGGGGCAAGCATCTCAAATAGCTGCTTTACTGAGGACAAAAATGTTGCACCTGATAGCCACTTGGACTAAACTCTGGTATAAGATGCAGTAAGTTCCTGCAGAGACTCCTAGAGGAAGTGACTACAGACTCGTCGCCCTTGAACTCACCCTTCCTGGTCTGATTTCCCACTCCTTCAACCTGCCATTGCTAATAAGCCGCTATGTATCACGCACACTCACAAATTATAGAGGATGTGTGACGGTGAAGTTTGCGATGTAATCAAACATAGAAAGTTGGTTTTTCACCTCAGAGATTTGGAGATCTTAACTGACCATCTCGAGGGATTCAGTTAGATAAAGTCAGTCTACATTACAACTCATTATACAGATATTTCTATTGCTTTAAAATAATATATGACAAATTTGTTTAAAATTTTAACCTAATGTGCATCATATACCTTGTTTTTCAATGAATGTTGTTATTTTGATAATATACTAAGAATAGAAAATGGAAGTAATTAAAGGTATTTTATAGTAGGACCAATTTTATGCAAATTATGTGTCCAAATAAAACTAATACTATGCAAAGGCTGACATTCTTTTTAATAGTTTCTCATCATTGATAAAATAATTTATATTAATTATTTTTAAATCCTTTGTTATTTATCTAAATTTTGTGGGCTACATGATTTGTATTATTAAAATACATAATAACTTTAAGAATTTTCAAAGAGAACCTAAACACTAAAGAGTAATTAAACATATTAACTGTGCTTAATTTAAAAGTAACTTTATTTCTTTTATGTTTCTTTAGGTCTCACTATAGATTAGGATATGTATTGCTCGGTGTCCATTTTCAGTAAGCCTCTCTACATGGCCTGCAGCCTTTAGAGCATATTTTTAATGCAGTGATAAAACTGAAAGCACTGAGACATGAAATTCATTTTGACTTGCAGCTCTGCTGTTATCAAATCCATATCACACAGATTACTTATATTGGTCCAGTGTGATGACATCACGTTAAATGTCCTTTCAGCAGAAATATTTGGAAATGGAACACTTATGATTTTACTTACTATCAACAGATAATTTATACAGGAAACACTCTGAAAATGTCCATCGCTGGTACTCTGTATCTTCAGGATGGTCTTGGGAAACCAACTTTTCAATCAGGTGCTTTGTGTCTTTGCGTTTGTCATAGATGCTATCCATGTCTAAAAGGTCCATTATAATTAAACACCAAAAAGGACATTTTATGCTATGATAAATCAAATTTCTACTTTTGCATGGAAACGTGTTTAAAATACAGATGTAGTTTGAAATGTTGAAATTAAAGCTCCATTACAAGTAAGCTACTTGTCCTTTTAAAGTGACATTCTTGCTTTTTGAGTTGTGAAGTCATTTTTAAGTCACTTTTCCCCACTGTGTAAGCCGTGTTGATACTTACATGAATATCGAACAACTCAGCTGTAGTTAATTCATTTTTTTCAAGTCTACTTATGGTCTGCAATTATCATAAAATAGTTTTAGAGAAGCAGCCTATGTTGTTTTGCTGTAATGCTTTGCTGCATTCTCATCTTCTATGTGTTTCCAAAGTAGAGAAAAGCATTCTTGCCAGAGCAGATGGTGTAAGATATGAAAATAACTATAATTTATCAAGGGTTCATGAGTGTGGGAGAGTGGGGAAAGGAGAAAAAAATGAGGAACTGACACCAAGGGTTCAAGTAGAAAGAAAATATTTTCCAAAAGGAAGACGGCAATGTATGTATAAATGTGCTCGGTATAATTGATGTATAGATTGCTATAAGAGATGTAAGAAACCCCAATAAAATGATTAAAAGAAATAAATGGATACAGCCTCAGAAACTCACCAGGGCAGTCACATGCTTTCCTCTAGTGTCACTACAACTTGGCATAAACTTGATGGTAGAAAGTTTGGTTTCCGGCTTTTTAAAATTACTGTATAGTTATACTAAAACTGTATCAGTATGTTTCTAAGTGTTTTGTTGATGATTTCTATACTTAAAAATGTATGCTAGAAAACTATTTGATTTGACTAAATGACGCTGTTATTGTCAGGTACCATGCAGTTGACTCCAATCCATAGTGGCCGTACATACAGCAGAAGGAAACTGTCCAGTCTTGTGTTTTCCTCACAATTTCTGCTGTGTTTGAACCCAATATAGTAAATACTGTTTCAATCCATCTTCTTAAATACAGACTTAAAAAAGAAATATAAAGGCTTTATTAAACTTGTCAAAAGTTGCATTTGCATTATTTACTGAATATACAAGTTGATGAACAAAGTCTAAATGTCGTGTAAGCAGATATATTTAATCTTCTGTTTCATCTTTTCCAAAGTGGTATTGTTGTAATTAGATGTAGATGAGTGGGTTCTGGCTCATAAGGACCTTATGTATGGCAGAGCAATACTGCCCAGTTCTACACCATCTTCACAATTATTATGTTTGATCCCAATGTTGCACTGAGGAGCAGCTGGCTTTGTCGCCCTACCTTGTTGAGGTCTTCCTCGTTTTCACCGACCCAATACTTTGCACGCATGATGTCCTATTCCAGGGACTGCTCTCCTTTGATAACTTGTTCAAACTACATGAGATGAAGTCTCATCATCTTTGCTTCTGAGGAGCATTCTGGCTGTACTTCTTCCAAGACAGATTTGTTTGTTCTCTTTAGCAGTACTGCCATTATTTTTTCCAGCAACAAAATTCAAAGTCATCTTTTTTTCTGTCTTCCTATTCATTTTTCACATGCAAAGTAGAAGTAAAGCTTTCTAAATAGAGATGATATAAAATTCTTTTTCTAAATACAAGTATGTAATAGCTAGAAGTATTATTATTGTTTCAAACATATTTAGAACAAATGATACAGTATTGAAGGCATGGTAATTAATAAGCTATTATAACACGTATGATAATTAATAAGATCTGATTTTGCGGGTGACTAGACCAGCTATCCCGCATCAAGCTGCGTCTGAAATGAGGCGAGTGGATGAAAGGAAAAGAAAGAGACATACAAAGCATGGGATGGGGAGGACTTCAATCTGATGGACTGAAGTACGAGTATATTCAAAGCTTAGTTTTTATACTCTTCTTAAAAGGGAATGGTTACAAAACAATCATCAAAGAAGTTGCTTTAAAAACATTTTGAACCTCTTATCTATGCAGGTGTTACTTAACTAGGCACACTTTCTAAAAACTTGAATAATAACAGCACTATATTTTAAGATAAGCACAAGGACATGCAGGGTTCAAAATAATCTTAAAGAGATCTTAAAGAACTGAGTTATCTCACACTTCTTTCAACTGCAAGGTCATAAAGAACTGAGTTACTTTGCAATGCTTTTAGCTGTAAGGTAAACAGAGGCACAGGGGACTAATTAGTCACCCACCAAGAAACACCTGGACTAGCCTATGGCCTCCTACATGATATAATGAACTCCACTTTGGAAGGGAAGAATATACCTATTACAAACGCCACCGCATTAAAAAAATACTACAGTTACAATCTTTGAGTCAGGAAATGCGATTTTTCAAGTTAATAGTACAATCAAAGAACAGTCACCTGTGCTGTTAGTGTGCTTTGCCCCCGTGTATTCAGCTGCAATTATTTTTGACAAATCACTAATTTGTTTGGAAGACAAAAATACTTTGATCAGTTCAAAAACGTTTATGCATCTCATCCCAAACCTTTAATATTTAATCTCCAGCTGTGATTTCAAATATCCCTTTCAACAGTTTTCTATCCCATGGAAATCCATGCAACAGTTTTCCATCCCATTCATTTCTTTCAGTTCATAGTTACTTTATTTTTAATTTATTATTTAATTATTCGACCATATTAAAAGACTTGTGCAAAAATCATTACAATAAATTACAAAACATTTTATTGTTCTTCTTGTTAGTAGCTCTCCATTTCTGTCCTCTCTCCACTGCCACACCCTCAGGCAATTATCAATCCAGTTCCTGTCTCTCTAGGTCTACCTCTCCTGAATTTGATATACAGAACATCATATAAACACCAAAGGAAACGAACATGATAGCAACAAAAATGACTAGACAGATAAGAGAAACCAAATTTTAGAAGAATGTGAAAAATATTAAAAACTGAAACAATGGTAAAATGCCGTGCTAATGTTTTTCTGTATCTTTTACAGTATGGTTTGTCTGGGTATATTTACCTCCCTAAGGTGCTTGTAAGAGCGCTACTGGTGTAGTGGGTGCCTGTTGGATTGCTAAGCTCAAGGTCAACAGATAGAAAGCGCCAGCTGCTCCACAGGAGAAACAGGCCTTTCCAATCGAGTAAAGAAAACAATCTCAGAAACTGACACGGGTAGCTCTACCCAGTCCTATAAGGTTGCTGTGAGTTGGAATCATGTTAATGGAAGTGATTTTGAGTTTGAATATGCTTGTATGTGTATTGTCACCTATCATTTAAATAAGAGAGGACTTCAAAAAGGTTTTGAGATAAGTTTCATTTTTATTTCATTATCTTTTCATTAAAATTTTCACAAAAATTGTGTAGCCGCCCCATATCATTTAAATTTAGCTTTAATTTATGGTGATTTCTATATCATGCTAGTTTTTAATAGTATTTTAATAGCTCTTATTTTCATGATATGAAATTTTATAAACATGATGATAGTATTAATAATCTTAAAATGATAATGAGATATTCTTAACCACACATTAATCTGCATTAAAAGTCAACCCCACATTAATTTACATCAAAATCATAATGGATTGTTAATTCTAATGTTTGCATCATACTTAGGTTACATATCTAAATCACATTACTTAATGCATATTTGTTATTATGAGATTAAAATGATGTTGAACAAATATGTGGTCAAGGGAAAAAAGAGCAAATGTACCCATTAAAGTGAGTCATCCTATCATCCATCTGACACTTAAATGAGTGTTACTTTCTGGCATGTTTTCTGAAATATTATATTGCCCACCACCCACACATAACGTTCTGTCAGTTTGCTGCCCCATGGTGGATTTCACATAGTTCTGATGTTTGTGTTTATGCCACTGGCATGTCAAATACCAGCAGGGCCACTCACGGTTCACTGGTTCCATTGGACCTTCCTGAAGAATAGACTAAGGCAGTAAATTATGGAAACCTTAGCCAGAAAAATATGTGTAGATCTGAAATATAGTTAATAAATATGGCATGTCTAGCCATAATCGCTTATGTGATATATAATAAATTCTAACCTTTATGCCTGTGGCTACAATCCCATTTTGAGAGATTAAGTCTACACATTAGTAGAGTCTATGAACCGAGAGAATATCCTTTTCATTCTGCTGCTTTAAAAGGGGGGGGCATTACAATCAAAGTCATTCCTATAAGAGCCTCATCAGTAAACACACAGATAAATGCAAGGACCACGAGAAGATCATGAGTGGAACATAGATTTCTGTCTGAAGTGGTAGAGGCCAAAACCAGAGGCGCAAGTGGCTACTGCACAGGGATCATGGAACAGAGCAAAGGATTTAGGACTAGACCACAAATTGGGGCAAGGAGACTAAGACAGAACCGAAAAGCAACACTGAGAATATGGGATTATGAGGCAGAGAGAGGCTGATTTCTGCCTGCAGAGGTAGAAGCCAAGGAACCATATGGCTGAGAAGCTGAGGACCAGAATGAGACTTGGCTGCTGGCTGAAGAGACATGCTGTTAGGGATCAATGACTGGATCCTTACTGCTCCTGGACTGCGGTAATCTGTTAACTTAGCTAATAAACCCCCATGTTTATGAATTATGAGTTCTGTGTAGCCATTGTAATGAATTATTAACCTCAGCACAGAAGTCGAGTGCTGTGATAGGACTGTTATCAGACCAGGAAAAAAAGATGGAAGGTGAAGGCATGTTGAACCTCTGCCTCAGCCCAATACGGAAGCCAGAGGAGGTCAGATATGCTGTTCATTCCATTTTTACATGATATCACAACATAAGATTGTCCAATAATGTGCTAGAAAATGAACTCCCGAGATTGGAAAGCTCTCAAAATACACAGTGGATTCAAGAATGGACCAAGGCATTCAAGCAATTCTGAAGATGGTGCTAGACTGGCCAAGGTTATGTACTATTGTTTAAGTTGTCATCACAAATCAGAGATGACTTGAGGAAAATTAATAATATTAATAAATAATCACAATAATTTTTAAAGTCCTCTAACTTTATCTAACTCTTCAGACAGCATATATTCCCTTTTTTACTTTCTTTCAAGATATATCTTTCCATTTTAAAAGTGGACAATTGCTCTCTGCTCAGAATTGAAATCTTAAGTACTTAATGGACCTCCCAAACCATCCATGAGTACCTGACATAGAATTCTAAGTATCTAATTCTTATGCAACTCTTTGAAATAAATTAACCTATGTAAATTTATCCATGTGCTTGTTATAATTATTGAAGTCAACCTTGAATAATCTTTGTGCATTTCTCTTTATACATTTTTAAATGTATCCTGAATTTCTTTGATTATATGCCTTCTTTTATATAATAGAGCTTACTAAATTTGGACATTCACAAAATATATAGGTAATGTTCAAATTATTAAAAGAAAACTGAGTACAAAGTATGCAAATTCCTTAGGCCAGTTTTCATTGCTGCTGTTCATGTTACTGATGCAAAGACCACAGTTCTGTACGTCCTTTAATTCATAATCAAAATATCAAACAGTACGTTATCTTTTAAGAAAAAAAGTCTTAAACTTTGTACCATGATATATGGTTTATTATTTTCCTTTTTGAAAATAATATATTCTTCTTGCATGTATTTAATTATTGAAGATGATTTAATTGAAAAATCCAACCTGTATCATCATATATGTTCAGAGTCATCATTTTATTTTTATATAGAACCTTTACAAAAACTATTCATTACAAAAATATTAACATAAAATATCTGCTAAGGTTCTACAGATGGTGGGCAGATTTATAATAATTTAGAGTTGATATTACTTTTTACTCAACGCTTTCAACAGTAACAGTTCTCAATATTTTACTTTTATGTCCAAAGCCCAAATTAAAATGGAATAACTGGATATTAAGGATTAAGAAACAAAGTATTTCTACACAAGTGAACAATAATCACAATACATTTGCTGCTGGAGTATAAAACAATCTCACAGTGTCTGTAAATAATCCAGTTATTATAGTCTTTAGAGTGTGTTGTTTATCGTGAAACACTTCGAGGAAAGCCACATAACCTCTCTGAAACTTACTGAAGTTATCCTCTTTTCAAAGTATTATGTTTAACTAAGTGAACTCTTCCCGTCTCTTTGTGAATAAAGTATTCTCCAAAAAAGGCTCTGATGTTTCTTTTCCATCAGTGTACATTTAGCGCCTCCTTTGAATGAATGCGTACAAATACGGCTTCCATAACAAGAAGCGCGCTGGGGTAAAAAGCTGGGCACGTGTCAGGTGTTTTCAAGTCGAAGAAAAATGAAGGAAGATCTCCACCAACTATGTTTATGTTTCAATTTAGACTTTAAAAAAATCACACACAAAAGCAACGAGAGTAACAATCATCATCTGCATGAACAAATATATAGCATGTTTTTCATGTGATACTTAGGAAAAAGACACTCTTTAGTTTGCTGTGAGCACTGTAGTATGTGTTCTGGTTATGTGTTGGGCTGAAATCGTCAACGCTGATCATTCAAAACCACCAGCTGTTTACAGGAGAAAGATGGGGTTTCTACTCCAGTAAACAGATATGGTCTTGAACTTAAGAGGAGGATGTGGGACCCTCTCCTCCAGGGTCCCTCTGAGTCGGCCTCGACTAATGAGCAGTGAGTGACCGCTGTGACCCATTGCAAAGCAGTGACATAACCCATCGCACATATTCTGTTATATAAGGAAATGTTCACTTGCTCAGGGATCGGTTCATCTTAGAGTCATCATTTAGGTCAAAAAATAATGTATATGTGGAATAAATATAAAGGAATATATATATATTCACTTATGTATATTTACATAGCACATCCTGCATCTCAATATTTAATCATAAAATTACAAACACCCAACTTATTTTTCTAACTGCATTTTCAACACAAGCAGCCTTGGTAGCATTGTTCCAGAGTAGGCAGTTGAAAGCTACGAGCTGCTTCACAGGAGCCACGGATGAGGTGACCTGCTCCTGTAAAGGTCTACGCTGTAGATTATTTGGCATCAGAAACCCCAGAATATTGGGTCACTATGAGTCAGAATCCTCTTGCTGACAGTGGATTTAATTTTCATCACTTCGAATCCAGAAATATTATGTGATAAACTTGTAATTCACTGTGGACATTTTAATATTTTGTTAGTCCTTCACGGTCAGTTTTAATTATGGTAGTCTTAGTTTTGAGTTTTCATTCATGTGAAGTCAATAGTGTCCTAAGATAATTTGACAAAATTACATCCTAATTTTTATAATAAAATGTTTTACATTGATGTAGTCTCCACTTATTTTGACAGGAAAATAGTCTTACTCTATAAAGCCAATTTCTAAGGGATTTTATTGGTGATATTCATTAGTGTTTTGTCAAAAAGACATCAAAAGAGCTTTCTCTTTTTCAAAGGCCAATATTTCTCTGTCATATTATTGTTAATGGTTCAGCTCCCGCTTTGAAAATCCCCCCAGTCAATGAGAGATTGATTTCTTTGCTATCCCTCCATACGAAGTCTAGTGCTAAAATGGCAATTAGCTCTCAAACAGAGTTTTTATGGAGCTATTTTAATATTTCTTTACTATTCTATTCTAAATAGAAGATTCTATTCCATTCTAAATAAAACTACTCTAAAATGGAATTTGGGGGCATTTACAAAGTTAAAAATAGAAATATGCCTCACTGAATGATCACTTGTAAGAGCAGGCAAACTAATCTTTTGCGACCAGTTTGCCTTCTGATTACTCTGAATTTTGCTGAGAAGAGCATATTTACCAGATTCATATGTAGGTCAATATCTGTCCATTGATACAACTAGATTAGAGGAAGACCAAGTCAGGAGAGAATTTTAACTGAGGAATTTAGTTTTTATGTACAAAATGTCTTTAATCTTCATTCACACACACGAAAACCCTTAAATAATGATAAGCATAATGAATTTAAACAATGATAATTTTACATGAAGCGTTATTACTCATATTTATTGTTGTAAATATTTATCAAAGTACTTCCAACCAAATATTTAACAAAGTGCTTCCAACCTATTATGGAACACTAATTAAAAACCTAGTTTACACCTAAATATTTAAAAAATAAAAGAAATGTTCATAATAGAACTATTTTAAAATTGTCAGACTCATAAATCCAGTGACTTTACAAAATTTATCTTTAAACATCTGAGAAATATTCTATATCTACTGTACTAAGAACAAGTAAGTCTAATTGTTGGCAGAATGAGACAGAGATATGTTTGGTCTAAATACTGCTTTATTTCACCAAGTTAATTAATAGTTTAAACATAGAATTAAGTCCCTCCAGGACTAAGAGGGTAATACTTTGCATAGAAAATTGAGTGTATTTTATGATAAGCTTGAAAATAACTATGGGGATTATTTGTGCAATTACTTAATTATACAACTCATTAGACATAGACAAAATACAAATACATCACAATCCATGAAAATAAAAATTTGAAATATATTAATTGTTTAATAGAAGTATTGTCCTATCAAGAAAAGTTACTAGCTCTGTCCAATAAAACAACCTCAAGTAATTAAATAGCTAATATCATAATCGTTAGACTGATCCTGACTCGGAGCCATCAGATAGGACAGAGTAGAAATGTCCCGCAAGGTGTCCTACGCTATAAACTTTTACAAGGGCAGAGAGCCTCATCTTTAACTGGAGAAGCAGTGTGTCATCTGTGTGTAGATTTGTGGTAGGAGGCTAGTGCTAACCTACTGTGACATGAGGGTTCCTCTACTTGATGTAAATATAGTAATATAACTATATTTAATTACACCAACACCCACCCAAATCTCAGAAAAACACATAGCTTGAAAAATGGCCAAGGAATCCACTTTCTAGAAAGCTGAAAAAAACCATGACCTATGAATGGCAATCTAAAAAACATAATCTGTTTATCTGCTTAAAAGAATGGGTTGGTAAGTATACATCTGCTCTTGTATTGTTGTTTTTAAAAAATCATTATATTGGGGGCTCTTACAACTCTTATCACAATCCATACATACATCCACTGTGTCAAGTACATTTGTACATTTGTTGCCATCATCATTCTCAGAACATTTGTTTTCTACTTGAAGTCTTAATACCAGCTCCTCATTTTCCCCCTCCCTCCCCACTCACCTTCCCTCATTAACACTTCATAATTCATAAATTATTATTATTTTGTCATATCTTACACTGTCTGACATCTGCCTGTACCCACTTTTCTGTTGTCCGTCCCCCAAGGAGGTTATATGTAGATCCTTGTAATCAGTTCCCCCTTTCTACCCCACCTTCCCTCCACCCTGCAGGTATTGCCATTCTCACCAATGGTCCTAAAGGGATCCTCTGTCCTGGATTCCCTGTGTTTCCAGTTCCTATCTGTACAAATGTATATTCTCTGGTCTAGCCAGATTTGTAAGGTAGAAATGGGATCATGATAATGGAGGGAGGAAGCATTTAAGAATTAGAGGAAAGTTGTAAGTTTCATCGTTGCTACCTGACTGGCTCGTCTCCTCCTCACAACCCTTCAATAAGGGGATGTCCAGTTGCCTACAGATAGGCTTTGGGTTTCCACTCTGCACTCAACCACATTTACAATGATATGATATGATTTTTTGTTCTTTGATGCCTGATACATCATCCCTGCGACACCTCATGGTCACACAGGCTGGTGTGCTTCTTCCATGTGGGCTTTGATGCTTCTGAACTAGATGGCTGCTTATTTAAGACCCCAGATACTATATCTTTTGATAGACGGGCACTATCAGCTTTCTATACTATATTTGCCTATGCACACATTTGTCTTTAGTGATGTGTTGGGAAGGTGTGCATCATGGAATGCAAATTTAATAGAACAAAGTGTTCTTGTATTGAGTAAGTACTTGAGTGGAAGTCCAGAGTCCATCTGCAGCCTTAATACTAAACCTATACATATATGCATGTAGCTCTATTTCCCCACCATCCTATATAAATCTATTTACATATGTACATGCCTATATTTAAACCTATAGAAATGCCCTATGCCTCCTAGTTCTTTCTTCTATTTCCTTTTACTTTCCTCTTGTCCTACTATCATGCTCAGCCTTCATTTGGGTTTCGATAATTTCTCTCGGTTACATTGCCCTTGCTAAATCCCTTTCAGGCCTCTCACACCCTCCTTGCCACTAATTTTGGATCACTTGTTGCTCCCCTGTCCTTGGGTTGGTCAACACCACCTTCATACCCCCGCATCCCCATCTCCCATGTCCCCCTGGAAACATCGGTCCTGTTGTTTTCTCCTCCAGACTGTTCATCCAGCCTATTTTATCTAGATACCAAAAATTAAGGCATCGCAAGACAAAATGACAAAAAAAAGAGTACAACAATGACAACAAAAAAGAAAACCAACGACCAATAAAGGAATAAATTATTTTTTTTAAAAAGGGAAAAGAAAAAATCTTAAATTAAAGAAAAACCTGTAAATAAATCAAGGTTAATTTTTGACTTCTAGGTGTGCCCTCCAGTCAAGTCCGATGGGGTGCCATGCTCTGACCCCAGAGTCTATCCTTTGCCCTTCCTTGGGAGCTCCCTGCTCTGCTGCCACTGTTGCTCTGCCACACGCCTCTAGCGTTTTGTCTTGGTGTCACGGGGTGCTCTTGTTTTTTTTAATGGGATTATTACCTACACAAATATCAAACCAATTGTTTTTTGAAGTAGTAAATAAGACTCAAAAGATCCCATGCAAAAATAATTAGATTTTCATCATATCCTTCTCTATCTTTTAAATTGTTTTGTTGAAATAAGAGAAGAAATCTGAGTCCCTATTAAATTGCATACTATATAGGGTAAAAAGATGCTGGATGATATATTGTTCATATGTAAATATATTCAAATATATAATATATATATATACACTTGTATGTATATATTACAGAAAATAGCATTGATATCATATAGAAGTAAAATTTTGCTGAAGATCTTCAAATGATAATAGCAACAGTATATGGACAGGAAACACCAGATGTTCAGGCCACGTTCCGAAGAGGACATGGAAAAAGGATATCATTGCTGATGTCTGATGGATTTTGGCTAGAGTCAGAAAATGGTTTATTTGTGTTTCACTGAATATGCCAAGGTATTTAAATGTGTGGATAACAGCGATCTATGCACAGTCCTGATAAGAGTGAGATTCCAGAACACTTTATAATGTTTGCACATGGACCCAAGAAGCAGTTGTGGGTGCAGAACAGGTGAACACTACACAGTTTAATATCAGGAAAGGTGTGTATAAGGGTTGTATCTTCTCACCAAATTTCAGTCTGTAGGCTCAACAAGTAATCAGAGACGCTTGATTATATAAAGAAGAATGTGGCATAAGGATTAGAGGAAGGATTATCAACAAGCTGTGATATGCAGATGACATGACCTTGCTTGCTAAAGGTCAGGAAGGCTCGAAGTACTTGCTGATCATAATCAAGGATTAGAGCCTTCAGTATGAATTACTACCCAGTATAAAAATTTTATTAAAAATCCTCACAACTGGACCAACAGATAACACAGTGATAAGTGGAGGTAAGCTTGAGTTGCCAAGGGTTCCACAGCCAATGCTCATGGGTGCGGCTGTCCAATGTATAGGGCATGGAGCAAATCTGCGGCACAAGACGTCTTTCAAGGATTGAAAGCCAGGATGTTGCTTTGAGGACTGAGAACACCTGACAGAAACCATGGTATTTCCAATCCCCTCATATGCACATGGAAGTTGGACAATAAAAAAGGAAAGTTGAAGAAGATTTGATGCATTTTAACTATGATGGTCATGAAGAGTATTAAACGTAGCCTGGTCTGTCAAAAAGAGCCTGCAGAGCTGTCTTGGAAAAACACGCATCAAGATTGCTCCGTAGAGACAATAATGATGGAACTTGGACTTGTTATCAGGGAAGACCAGTCCCTGTAGAGAGACATCAGGCTTGATACAGTGGATGAGTCCTGAAAAAGATGAAGGCTCTTTAAAAGATGTGTTATGGTAATGGTGGAACTAGGGACTCAGACATAAGGCCAATTGTGAAGGTGGCGTGGGACCAAGTGGTGTCTTGTTCCGGTGTACATAGTGTTGCTATGAGCCGGCACTTGATGGCTGAGCACGTAACAACAACGGTGATGTAGCCTTTAGGGAAAGTTTCCCTTTCTTTTAAATATACTTAATATCACCCCTCTACCGTTGCCGTTACGTGAGCTTAATACTAGAATAGTTATAAATTATAATGAACTGCATATGAGCAAAGAACTGCATGATTTAGTACTCAGCTTTTATACATTTTCCCTTAAATCTTTCTTTAATTGACTTCCATAGGCAGAACACATATCCTAGTAAGAGATTAATAGTCTCTCTCTATGCTGAAAAGATAAATGTATGCTGGACCATATCAATTATACCAAGTGGTAATTATACAAGATAAATGCATGCAGCAAAGAGTTTTCAAGAAGTGAGGTTCTTATGCATTGCTTTCTTTCCCACATTTATTAGTTTATTAAATAACATTGTGTCACAGTCACATCCCTTTTACAGCCTAAAGGAGAGTGCAGGGTTTTAGCAATTAGTTATAAATTGATTCTCTTTCCAAATTGTAGCTGTTGGCATAATTATGCAAAACTAGCCGTAAAACGAAGCAGCTACTCAAAAATAAATGAAAAAGTATGACTCTCTTCAACAGAGAGCAAGTTAGTGATCACTATGAACCTACACTGAAAACAGTGGCATCTGACTTCACCTGAAGCAGGGCCATGTGCCTATGGTAAGTCCTCTAGTCTAGAATATCAACATTGCTTTGAATTTTTTCTATTGGGAGGGATTTCCAAAAATGACTTACTAGAATGTATTCAACAAAACAGTCATATTTCTTTGTAGGTGAAAACCATGAACAGATGAGTGCTTACTTCTCATCAGCATAAATAACAAAATACAAGTCTAGACCAATCATTCAAGGAATTTCAATCAAAGACCTCAGTAAAATTTACTCATAAACATCCGAGCAGAGCTCAGTGGATACATATTTCATTATTAACTTTCTCAACTCTGTGTCTGTGCTCTACCTGCTTGAAACAGTTTTGACTGCTCAATCACCTCTGCATAAACGTATTGTTCATCAGTGTATATCATAGTTTCATTTGACTCCTGAAGAAATTGTAAAAGAGGGGCAGCATTTTTATTAGAGGATATTTTTGAGTGTGTGTCTTCTTTTAACATATGATATTGCAAACTACCAAAATGTATACATCATGAAAAGTACATACAAAGAAAACCACTGGAATAATAAGAAAATGAGCAGCAGATATTAAGGGCTCAAGTAGAAGGCAAATGCTTTGAGAATGATGATGGCAACAAATGTACATATGTTCTTGACACAATGGATGTATGTGTGGATTGTGATAAGAATTGTATGAGCCCCCAATAAAATGATTAAAGAAAAAAAGAAAAGAAGAACTAAGAATTTATTTTATATACTGAATTATGACGGGTATTTTTAATTGACCAATATATACATTAGGTAAATTTTCTTCTCTGAAAATGAATTTAAGGCGGTATTGATAAAGGATAATTAACGCATGCTTGGGAGATTTGCCTCCTGGAATCAAAGGCAAATATCGTCAACCAAATGAGACAGTGTTCTTCTTCAATAAAAGAACTGATAATGACAAGAACTTTGTGATCTCTCATCTATAACATATCCTTTCTGATTATGCCAATACCAAACTATTATCACAAATCAAACATTTGCTTCTCATTGCTTGCATGATTAAATATAAACCCTTTAGCTTAGTTCAATGTCCCTGTCCTTCTAAGCACGCATTTACTTATTGTTAGATGTCTTGAATCTGTTCCCAAACATGGTGAACACAGCTTTGTACAATAGGATGAAACTCTGCCTAGTCCTCGGTTATTCTCACAATTGTTCTTAGGTTAGAGCCCATTGTTAGAGCCATGGTATCAATCCATCTCTTTTCCACTGTCTTTACATTACCAGCATTATATCCTTTACAGGGCCTGTCCTCTCCAGACAACATGTCCAAAGTGCACCAGATCATATTGTACTATCCATGCCTCTAAGGAGCTTTCCAACTATACTTCTTCCAAGACAGATCTAGAAAAACAGTCCATGGTACTCTCAATATTCTTTGCCAGCATTTTAATGTAAACACATCTGCTTTTCTCTGTCCTTCCTACTCAATGGCCTGCTTTCACATAAATATGAGGCCATTGAAAACACGATGGCTTGTGTCAGGTACACCTTAGTCCTCAAAGTAGCATCCTTGCTCTTCATAATTCAGAGACCCTATGTAGCAGATTTACCCCATGTTATGCATCTTTTGATTGCTTGACTATTGCTTCCATGAGCATTGATAATGGATCCAAACAAGGGGAAATCCTTTGTAAAATTGTTCTCCATTCATCATGATATACCTCTTAATCCAGTAGTGAGGATTATGCTTTATTTACATTGAGCTATAATCCATAGTGAAAGCTGTAATCTTTGCTCTTCACCAGCAAGGGTTTCCTGTCCTCCTCACTTTCAGAAAGCAAGGTGGTGCCATCTGAATCTCAAAGACTGGTGGAAAGCCTTCCTGTAACTCTGATGCTCCATTCCTCTTCACAGAATCCAGCTTCTCTGTTGATTTGCTCGTTAGGCAGATTGAACACGTATGGTGACAGCATACAACCCTCACACTCACATTTGCTGACGTAAAACTATGCTGAATTGATCCAGGGCCAGGTTCCACATGAGCACAATAAAGTGTTTTTAGAATTCACATATTTGTTATCTCAAGGTGATCCCTAATTTCTTCTGATCCACACAGTCAAATGCCTTTGGAAAATCAAGGAAACGCAAGTAAACACCTTCGTGGTATACTTTGCTTTCAGTCAAGATCCATCTGATCTTAACAATGACATCCCTTGTTCTCGTCTGGTTCATGTACAACAATGTCTTGTGCAACAGAATTACCTAATGCAGCACTCTTGATTGCTTCTTCCGTGAGCACTGATTGTGGAGCTAAGCAATCAAAATATTTGACAACATCAACCTTTTCTCGTTTATCGTGATATTACCTATTGGTCAGTTGTGAGGATTTTGGTTTTCCTTACATTGAGTTGCAATCCTTACTGAAGGCTATAAATGTTTATCTTCATCAACAATGATTCAAGTCCTCCTTACTTGCAGCAAACAAGGTTGTGTCATCTGCATACCTCAGGTTGTTAGTAACTCTTCCTCCAGGTCTGATGCTTCATTCTTCTTCATGTAAGTCAGCTTCTCTGAGGATTTGTTCAGCACACACATTGAACACACATGACGAGAGGATACAACACTGACATACATATTTCCTGATTCTAAATCATGCAGTATCCCTTGCTCTGTTCTCACAACTGTCTCTTGTTCTGTGTACAAATTCTTCAAGAGCACAATGAAGTGTTCTGAAATTTCCATTCTTCTCAAAGTTACCCATAGTTTGTTATGATCACACAATCAAATTCTTTGGCATAGCCAATAAAACACAAGTAAACAACTTTGTGGTATTCTCTGCTTTTATCCAAGATCCATCTGATATCAGCAGTGATATCCCTTATCCCATGTCCTCTTCTGAAACTGGTCTGAACGACTAGGAGTTCCCTTTCAATGTACTGCTTCAAATGTTGTTCAATAATCTTCAGCAAAACTTTACTTCCATGTGATATCAATGCTTGTGTTAGTCTGTGTTGACTAGAGAAGCAAATTCATAAACACTCATACATGTATTAGAATGGGATTTATATCAAGTGTAATTTTATATTAAGAAAACATTCCAGCCCAGTCCAGAGCAAGTCCATAAGTCCAATATTACTCCACATATCAATACTAGCCCATAAATTCCTTTTTAGATGCAAGCAGCCATGCAATGACACCGAATGCAGGAAGACCACAGGCCAGTGAGTGGAAAGTCTTGTGAATCCAGTGGTGGTGGAAGCATCTCAGCACTGGCGTGGGTCTCCCCATGGCTCCTTGAGGTTCAGAGCTCTGGCTCCATCAGCATAGCTCCATGTGGCCTGTCAATAGGAATGCCTCATAAGGAGTGAGTGTATCTGGTCTCTAGGAGCTATTTAACTCCATTGTGCCTCCAAATGAGCTCATTAAGCTGTGACCTGATTGACAGACTAGACTCCACCCCTTCTCAAATTGGCAGGAGATTATGTAACTTCCACAATGCTATTTTTTTTTTACAATATGCAACTTCTTTTAGGTTGCAAGTATAGATATCTTTCCATTAACTGGCCAAGTAGCTCTCTTCAGAGTGTCCTGGTATTGAGGAGTGTTTTCAGTGCTTCATCAGCTTGTTGAAGCATTTCAATTGGCATTCCATCAGTCCTACTGAATTTTTTGGGGGGGGATAATCCTTTCATTGGTACTTCAATTTCTTCCTTCTGGATCATTGGATCTTGCTTATATACTACTTCCTGAAGTGGTGGAATGTCAACTACTTCTTTTTGGAGCGATGACTACTGCATTCTTCTCATGTTCTATTCATGCTTCCCGCATCATTCAATACTTTACCCAAACAATCTTATCAGATTGCAATTTACGCTTTCAGTTTTTTCTTGAGTTCTTAATTTCAGTTATGCTGAGTGTGTTCTCCCTTTTGGTTCTCTAATTCTAGGTTTGAGCACATTTCACTATAATATTTTAGTTAGTCTTCTCAAGCTGCCCTTTGGAAAATTTCTCTTCACTTTTTTGACTTCATCGTTTCTTCCATTTGCTTTAGGTACTCTATGATTAAGATCCATTTCCAGAGGCTGTTTTTTTTTCCTTCTTTCTTTTCTGACATGCACTTTGATCCTTCTTTCCTGTCTTTTGAATGACAGTTTCTTTCTTCATGATTGACGGTCTTAATGGCATCGCACAGTCCTTCAGGTCCTCTATAATTAGTGTTCAATATTTTAAAGGTGTTCTATGATTTCTCAAACTCCTTGTGGGATAGACTCAAAGCTTTATTTTGGCTCTTGTGATCTTGAAAAAACGTTCTCCAACTCTATCATGAAATTACATATTGAGCAATTGATGATTTGCCCCACAATCAGCATCTGCACTGGTTTTAACTGCTGATTTTAGTTCTCCATTGTATACTCTCATAAATGTAATCAATTCAATTTCTGTGTATTCTATCTGTCAACCTCCATGTGTATAGACATAGATTGTGTTGTTGAAAAAAGGCATTTATTCAGGGTGCTGTATAGCAGCGATGAAAGATACAACTTTCCTCTACTTCCTAAAAGCTTCCACCCCCTTCCACGCCCCCCCCCCCACTATCATGATCCCAATTCTACCTTACAAATCTGACTAGACCAGAGAATGTACACTGGCACAAATAGGAACTGGAAACACAGGGAATCCAGGACGGATGATTCCTTCAGGATTAGTGGTGAGAGTGGCGATACCAGGAGGGTGGGGTAGAAAGGGGGAAACAAGTACAGGGATCTACATATAACCTCCTCTCTGGGGGGCAGACAACAGAAAAGCGGGTAACAGGAGACATCGGACAGTGTAAGATATGAAAAAATAATGATAACTTATAAATTATCAAGGACTCATGAGGGAGGGAGGAGTGGGGAGTGAGGGGGAAAATGAGGAGCTGATGCCAGGGACTTAGGTGGAGAGCAAATGTTTTGAGAACAAGGAGGGTAACAAATGTAGAAATGTGCTTTATGCAATTGATGTATGAATGCATTGTGATAAGAGTTGTATGAGACCCCAATAAAATTATTTAAATAAATAAATAGATAATTAAAAGGGTATTTATTATAAATAGTTGATTTTGCAAAATTCTATCATGTTCAACTTCATTTCTAGCACCAAGACCAACATGTCTAACTGTTGTTCCTACCTCTTTTTTCCCAAACTTTTGTGTTGCAATAGTCCATAATTATAAATGCATCGTGATTGCATGTTTGATCATTTTCAGACTGAAGTCATTGGTATACTTCTGCCAGTTTTTCACTACTTTCTTTGTGGTTGGACATTAATTTGGAAAAAAATGTGTCAATTGGATTTTCTCAAAGATGGATAGATCTGATCTAATCCTATCAGAGACAGCACTGTACTTCATGATAGATTTTGTAGTGCCTTTTTTACAACGAATGCCATGCCATTCCTCTTCCTGTGTTATTCCTGTCATAGTAAATCATATGAGTTCTGACTCCAAATGGCCAATATCATTCCACTGAAGCTCACTAATGCCTCAGTTATTGATCTTCATGCATTCCATTTCATTTTTGATGACTCTCCATTTTCCTAGGTTCCTGCTTTGCACAATTCAAGTTGCAATCATTAGTATATTTTTATAGCTGTTACTCCTCACCTTGAATGACAATATCCCATCAGAAAATGAAAATCCCTAGGCTGCACTCCCACATTCATCACTGGACACCTCACCAAAGTCAACTCCACCCCAAGAAATCAACTTCTCTTCAGTCACATTTGAGCACCTTTGGACCTGAGAGGCCCCTCCTACATCTCTCTCAAACAGGGTTCCATCGAATTCCATTTGAGTAGTGTTTTCTAAAAGGAGAACTGAGACCCAGTAACAGGCTCACACACACCAACGTAAAACAGCATGCAAGGGTTCTTCTCAAGCTAAGAAACTCCCCAAGACACAAAAGCTGATAAGAGAAAGAAAATTATTTCACTAGAGCCCACAGAATGAGAATATAATCTCACTAATGTCCTCATCTTGTACTTCTAACCTTCAAAGCTGTGAGAAAAATATTTTATTGTTAAAATAATCATCTTTGTGCTATGTTTTTGTTATGGCCATCCCAGGAATCTAGGACATTAAAATAACAATCATTTTAACCATGCAGTTTGAAAACTCTGAAGACCTGTCTCTTTGCACATTCATCACCTATAGTATTACAATGCCTTCTAACTATATTGTCAATTAGAAGTATGTCTTTTAAATCTGCTCAGGCTATGAGCTGCATGGTTCCAGGTGGTACTTTTCAGAGCATTGTAGAAAACCACCTTTACAACTGTATTTTACCAACTGTATGTGTTGACCTTGAGATAAACGATTAAGTAGACTTTGTGCAAATAGTGATCAAGTTTGAAGATGAAAAATGAAAGAAATATCATTTATTTGTTCACTTGATTGTTCTTAAATCTGGTGTGCTTTCATTTAAGTTAAGTTGCTCGACGTAAATGAAGACACTATCCTCATTCAATATTTAGAATTTATAGGTGACATAACTTGGAGAATTAATGATGCACTACAAAAATTCTGCCATTACTTAGCAAACAGCTATATCATAAGACACTTAGTAATATGACAGATATCTCGTGAGGCAGCACTGCTATTAGCTAGCATAGTGATAGACATTGCCATTAATGTCTTCTGAGACCCATTTGGAATGATTATGTACTTGTTGATGACATGACTTTGATAGTACAATGGCAAGAAATGCTACATTTTATTTTCTTCAAATAATATCCTGATGGTCTCCCACTATGGGTCAATGATAGACCAATGTTTTGATTGTTGGGAGGCAGAAGTTAAGAGAAAGGCCGTCACCTAACTGTCAGTCTTTGAATTTCCACTTGAGTAGTCAAATGCTCAAGTGCTATGTGTCAAGGAACGGGCTATAGAAGCATCGGTACAATTTAAATTATTTTTTGATATTAAAGAAGGATAGAAAATTATTTGTGACCTTAACATTAATTTTACTTGTTTAAAACAAATTTAATTTTTATTTCGAAATAAATAAATTTTATCATGTTTGTGTTAATATATAGAAATATGAACATTACTAATTTGCAAATGATATTTAACTCTTGATATGTAAAATATTACTTTTCTCATAAATGAGTGAGATTCTCATTCTGCCATTTATTGTGACACTGGAAAGAGATTTACTATACTTTAAAATATTTCTATAAAAGTAAACAAAGTGAACACTTTTACTTGCATTGCTTTCTTGCCATATTTAACCTTTGATGGGACTTGTAGTTTCATAATTGCACGTGATTTAATTGAGCACTTTAGAATAAAGTACATATTCAAATAAGTGTTGTGAACATTTAACAATGATTTGTGAAGAGACAAAGATACTGATAACGATGCTGTTGCCCTTTAGCTCTCTATTACAAGTGTAGTATACACTAAGGGTTTAATGTCAGTGTTAGTCTGGATAGAGTAGAGAAAACAATCCCTAGACATTCATATGTATATAGGAAAGAGCTTAATATACAAGAAAAATTGAATATTAAGAAAACATCCCAGTTCAGTCCAAATCAAGTCCATAAGTCTAATATTAGACCATATGTCTGATAACAATCTATAAAGTCCTCTTCAGATTCATGGAAGAACACATGCAATGGCACTGAATGCAGGAAGATCACAGGCCAATAGGTGGGAAGTCCCGTGGATCCAGTGGCATTGTAAGCATCTCAGTACTGACAAGAGTCTTCAAGTGGCTTCCTCAACTCCAGAGGTCTGGCTCCTGAAAGAGAGAGAGAGAGACAGAGAGAGAGAAAGAAATAGAGAGAGAGACAGAGTGAGAGAGAGAGAGAGAGAGAGGAGACTCCCACCTCCAAAGAGGAATGTAGGAGTTCCCAGAATCCTCAGGAGAAGGCCATGCCTACACAGAGGCCTCAGTGGCTGTGATCTGATTGACAAACTAGACTCCTCCCATTTACTCTGAATCCTCAAATTGACACCAGATTATGTAATTACCATAGTGTCTATCTCTTTTAGAGAAGAATCTGAGCAGAAATCCCATTTAAAATGTGAACAGGGCCATAGAAAGCGATTTTCAAATGGTGATGTTGAAAAATAAACTGTTAGTTATTCTCTGGCAGTGCTTTTCAATGAAATTTTTATTATATCTATTATACAGGCTACCTAAACCTGGTTTTTATTTTTAAGTAACAGTAATTCATTTCGTGAAAGCCGTAAACTTGGAAAAGTCACTGAAAGATTAGTTTTTGTGTTACTATAAATAGCCTTTTTTATTACATATTAAAATAAATCATTTTGATCAGAAATCAGTCAAAGGGGTTAACATTTTGACGGAAAGTCAGTCAAAGGAGTTGATAATGTTGATGTCTATAAAAATGCATTAGCTCTGTTCTAGAGCTTTATTTCTAGTCTGTTTAAGATAATTGGATATACCATTTAACTCTGCATCAAACAAAAGCTAAATTGCCTAGAGCAGAATTAGGAAAGTTGCCAATCAAATCAAGCTTAATAATTGTTTAGTTTTTTTTGAACATTTTTTAATTGCAGGCTGTATGAATATTTACAGAGCACATCAGTTTTCCATTCAATATTTATACATACTTGCTTCATGAAATAATTGAAATCCCTTCAATATAATATCCATCATCCTATTTCCACCCTGTATTCCTTTTCCCCATTAGTCCTATTGGCTGCCATATCCTGTCCCCCGAGATTTGTTTTGGGGCAAGTGATTGCATTGGTATCTCATTTGTTTGGTTGTATTGAAGAATACAGTCCTTACTTGTGTTATTATTTACTTATAGCCTTCTTACAATTTATCTAAAAATTGGTTCTACCAGCTGAGTTCAATCCAAAACATAAAGGCTGTTTAATGATCATAGTTATGAGTGTTACAACAGTAGCACTGACAAAGCTCATCATTTATGATTTTGAATACATGTATATTCCCCGCTATTTCCAGGACCTTCTATTCTGATCCTGTTCAGAGCTCTTGGTAGTAGTTGCATGGCAAGACCTCATCTCGTTCTTCTGATCTCAGGGTAGGGGTTTGGGGATTTTGTGATCTGTTAGTCCTTTTAATTTTTTCCTTAATTTTTAAAAATGTCTACTTATCTTTATGTCAGTTGATAAGAGACCAATAATTATATTTTAGATGGATATGTGTGAGCTTTGAAAAGCTTAGTAAAAGTCCTGCTTGCTTCTCAGGAGAATTTTGTCTGCATTTTTTTCCAAGACAGATTCATGTGTTTTTTTGGCAGTACATGGCGTTTTCAATATTATTCCCCAGCACCATAATTCAAATGCATTGATTCTTCTCCATCTCCTTTATCCAATGTCTAACTATAAAGTCATTCAGAGCAGCATGGATTGGGTAAGGCACCCCTTCGTGCTCAAAGTGACAATCTTGCTCTTCAATATTTTAAAGAGACCTTATGCAACAGATTTGGCAATGCAGTAGGTTTATTTTCAACTGCTGCTTCCATAAGTATTGTTTTTGAATTCAAACAAAATGAAATCTTTGGCAACTTCAATCATTTTACTATAGTTCACTGGACCAGTTACGTGGATTTTTGTTTACTTTTAGTTGTAATCCATTCTGTGGACTGTATCCCTGGACCTTCATCATAAACTGCTCCAAACCGACCTGTTTGGCAGCTAGCAAGGTTTTGTCATCTGCATACTGCAGCCTATTAATAAGCCCGCCTCCATCTTGATCTGTGTTAGAGTTGTTGCCTTTCTCCAAATTTGTATAATCTGCAGGATGAGCAAATAATCAGAGATACTAGACTACACGAAAAGAGCGCGGCATCAGGATCGAAGGAAGGCTGCTGGAATCATGACTACGCAGGTGGCACATGAACATCCATGATAGCAGATAGCCCAGCCTTGTTGCTGAAAGTGAGGGGGACTTAAAACGGAAGAAAATCAAGGACTGCAGCCTCAATGTGTATTGTAACGCCATATAAAGTGAAATAAATCCTCACAACTGTGCCTACAGGTAACATCATGGTAAATGAAGAACAGTTTGAAGTGGTCAAGGATTTCATCTTGCTTGGCTCCGCAATCAGTGCACATGGAAGCAGCAGTCGAGAGATCAAATGGCACATTGGGTTCATCTGGTGCACAAGCCGTCTTCTAAGCGTTGGGGAGAAAAAGGCTGTTACTTTTTGAACTAACATTTGTCTGACTCAAGACATCGTATTCTCAATCACCTCACAAGCATAAGAAAGTTGCACATTGAATAAAGATTACAAAAGACTATGAATCCTGAGCAACTCAATGGCAGGTTAAAACAACAATTTGGTCTCACATATTTTGAGCATGTTATTACAAGGACCAGTCCTTAGAGAAGGACATAATAATTGATAAAGTATTCAGTTAATGAAAAAGAGGAAAACCCTGAGCAAGATGGTTTGACACCGTGGCTAAAACAATGTACTTAAACACAGAAGTGGTTGGAAAGATGTGACAGGACTAGGCTTTCTTTTATTCTGTTGTACATAGTATTTTGTTTTGGAAAAATCTCAATGGTACCAACCGATGACAACCAAACACTGACTAGTGATCACAAGGATCATTTGTTCTTCATTTGGTTGTTGGCTATCTGCATGTACTTGGCCAAGCATCTGTTCATGTCAATTGCATATTTTAAAGATTGTGTTTCTTTTAGTTTCTGTTGAGGTGCTAAAGATTTTAATAATTCTTTGAGAATATTGCTTTATCAGATGTGAAATTCCCCTAATGTTTTTCTTCTGTGGGATTCTCTTTTAAACATTTCAATGAATGTAGCTATTTAAGAGATTCATATCACTTAGAAATCTCTGACTGTGGATTTTAAATTGTCTGATGGTATTTGTACCATAAATTGGATTTTTTTCAAATATATAGATTGATTATTTGATCTTGATGGTTTGTCTTTAGTCTCTGATACATTTCAGTTCCTGATATGTTTCAGTTTTTTCATGATATCAGCTATGGACTTTGTTTAAATCTTCTGAACAAAGACTAGATTTCTCAGCATCATTGGTTACAGAAAATATCTGTCTATCTAATAAATATAAATCTTTTGTCAACGATCTAGCTTCCATAGATGGATAGATTTGCTTCTCTATTCTTAATTCTATTCCATTGAATCATATGTCTTTTCTTTAACCAGTACCAGGGTGCCTTGATGAACATGAATATGTAATAGACTTTGAAATCTTGAACTGTGGGACTTCTTTGTTCTTCTTCATCTTCTTCCCTTTGCATTTGCTTATTTAAGAATTTTTAATGTGTTGGATCATATGACCTGGAAAAGAGATAGTTCTACCCTCCCATATTATATATCATTTCTCTTTCTTGCCTTCTTACTCTAAGCACTTTGCTTGAATATTGAATATGAATATTGTTTTCTGGTTCTTATACAAAAGGGCATTGTGTTCAGTGTCTCTCTACTAAGAATGATTGTGGCCATTAGTTTGGTACCCATGCCTTCTTTTACTTTTCATTTGAAATTCGAGTTCCAAGACCATAATTTGTATTTGTTTAGTTTGGGTACTTACGTCTTTATTGTAGAGGGAAAGTATGCAGCATCTTGTTAGATTTTCATCATAACTCCACTACCCTAAAAGTTTTTCTCAAACAAAAACAACAAAAAACATTGAGATAAAGTATTTTTTACCTACACAGATCCTATGTTAAGTGATAAAACACTACATTGGCACAATTTAAATGTATTTTTTAAAGTCAATCGCTCTTAGTTTTATCTCTATAAAATCAGTATGAGGTTGGCATCTTCTCATCTCCACCGCCTCCGCAGTGGGAAGAAAGTTGAAACTCACTGACCAAAGTCCAATTCCTATGATGCAGATGGCAATTCAGACATGCTCAGAAGATACTGCTTTGATCTGAATAGCCTCTTTCTAGTCATATTCACAGGCACACGTGTTTCTGGTCTTAAGCTACTTAGCCACGTGGTTCCTTGGCCTCTTCTGTGCTTGGACAATGTTGAAAACTCTTTTAATGTTGTCAATCAATGTCAAAGACATGCTACTCCACAATAAAACTCAGTTGAAGGTGACTAGCTATAACTCTGAGTTAGCAAACCTAGCTCCCCTATTAGTGCCTACTGCAGGAGACCTTGTGATGTGGTTATGCATTGGACTGCCATCCACATAATATAGCTGGTCCTTCAAAACTTGTAGCAGCTCCTCTGGAGAAGACTGGACTTTCTTCTCTCATAAAGAGTTACGGTCTCAGAAACCCACAGGGTGCTGCTATGAGTCAGCTTTTACTTGAAGGCGGTGAGAGGAGAAACTATATTTCATAGTTAAGCCTCTTGCCCAGAGCACTCAGCTTTCCTGGCTGTGCACACAGGGAAACCCACATTCCATTGCAGGCCCTCGCTCTTGGTGCTGCTGTGACCACTTCCGGTGTCTCACTGCTCTTGACTCCTGTCAAGGAAGTTCACTGCAAAAGGATCTTGAGCTTTAAAGGACATACTCTGCTCCCACTTTTTATGTCTTGAGGTTACTGAAAGCCCCCACTCTTGCTTCTGAGATCTCACATTGTGTCTGGGGTAGGATTTCAAAATGAAGAAATCTCCATTTCAGACTTTAGAAATGCAAATAACCTCGGTAATAATCACTTACAAGTGAATCCTGCAATCCTATCAGCATCTTTCCCCACCCTCTCTTGTGAGGAAAAAATACAAATTCCTCCCTGGGAGGAACAAAGAGTAGTAGTTGTTGATATGGAAATTATGTTTTAACAATGAGATTCACACCCACTTTGAAGAGTTTTTGAGAGAATCACATGGAATAATCGCTATAAAGTACTTTGTATTTCACTTAAGTATTCACTATTTTTATAATCAACCATTCTAGCCCCCAAATATCACTTTTTATTTTATAGAAGTAACCATACAATTGAATTTATAGTAAAAATATATCATTTAAGAAAGTAAAATTCTACATAGGAGTGTATAAAATAGAATATTAACTTTCTATGTAATTGAAGGTTGTAGAGGCTTATCAGATTTCTCCCTCATTCATATGCTGTGATGATAGTCATGGATTCACTTTGCTATTTTTCCTGAAAGAATCTAGTTTTCTAGTACTTAAAGGAACATCCTTTCAGACCATGAAAAATTGTTGATTTGTCTCTTATGGCCTCAATGATGTGGTTCAGTACTATAATAAAAAAAGTGATATAAATTATAAATGGTTCAGTCACTTTACAGTGAATCTATAGTTTTATAAATTCCTTGCAAAAACTCTTAAATTAAAGTGTTAGAGAAATCATAAAGGACAAATCATTACCACTACCAGAAATAGAGCACAGTGCAATTGTTATCTGCTTTGGATCCCAGTTGCCATCAATTTATAATTATATTCAAGGTCTCTTAAAGCTGATAAAGCATGTATTACTAATAAAAGAGAATTTATAGAGAGGACGAACTCAAACAAAGGACAGTGGGGTAAAGGAAGATCCTAGAGGAGATGGATGAATCACGGGCTGCAGCAATGTGCTCACACCTGACAAGAACTGTGAGGATGGAACAAGAGCAGGCAGTGTTTCCCTCTGTTGCACATAGAGTCGTTGGGAGTCAGACCAACGGGACAGCACCTAACCATGTCCTGAAAGAGTAAATCGTCTGAAACTTTCACTTCCAGATGTAACATGCATGATTCAGAATGGGGAAAAAAAACATGTGAAAATATCCATTAATAATTGAAATGTCGAATGTAAGAAATATAAATCTAGAAAAACCTAAAGGCGTAAGTATGGATTGAAAGCCATGAAGATTGTGTCCTGGGTATTAGTGAACTGACATGGACTGATTAAGGACATTTTGAATCAGACACTCATCGTGGCTATTAGAGATAGAATGACGCATTAAAAAATAATGGCTTCATTCATCATTTGGAAAAGAATATTTCAAGGGATATCCAAAGTACAACACTGCCAGTGGTCGGATAACATTCATGAGCCTGCCAGGAAGATCAGCTATCATGACTAGTATTCATATTTATGCTATAATTTCAAGTACCAAAAGTTAAGAGATGAAAGGTTTTTCCCAACATCAATTTTCATTACTAATCACTGATTATTGGTAAGTTAAAGGTCAAAGAAAACAAAAATCATCAATTGTTAAAACATATGACCCTGGAGATGGAAACAAAACCTAATTTCTTGATATAATTTTGCAATATCAACAATTATTGGTAATTATTTTCAATACAATAAAGAATAACTATACAAGTATATCTCATCGATATGGAACATACAGAGATAAAATTAACTTTGCTTATGCAAGGAGATGGCTGAGAAGTTCAGTATCATTTGTCAGAACAAGGACAGCTTCCACATGAGAAACAAGCCATAGAACAAACATGGATTAAAAAAGAATCTGAAGAAAATTGAAACAAGTCTATCAGGGAAAGTTTATGATCTGTAGTATATTCCAACTTAATGGAGACAACCTCATTATAGAGTAGACATATTGTGCACTGCTAACTGAAAATCAGAGCATTTGCAAAAGGATTTTACCAAAATGGACAAAACGAGTATCAGAAGACTGAAATTTTTAATGGTAAAGTAGGTTCATCAAGTGGAATAATATTTAAAGGAACAAAATTACCACACTGTTATAATCTTTATACTGTATGATTTAAAATCATGAACGGTGTGCTTCAGGGCTATATTCTTTCACCAAACTTGTTCAAACTATATATGGAACAAATCATCAGAGAAGCTGGATTATTTGAAGTGTATGTCATCAGGATTGGACAAAGACTTAGTAACAGCCTGTGGTATGCAGGTGACATAACCTTACTTGATGAAAGTGAGGATGATCTCAGGGACTGTAGACGTCTTTATGGTTTACAACTCAATGTAATGAAGACCAGAATCTTCACAAGCGGATCTACTGTCAACAATAGAGACAAGGTGAAGCTGTCGAGAGTGTGTCTTTCTTGGATCCACAATGAGTGCTCACGGAAACAACAGTCAAGACCTCAAAAGACATGTTGTAAATCTGTAAATAAGACATCAGGTAAATCTGCTGCATGAAAACATTTTTCGAGTTTTGAAAAACAAGGATGTTACTTTGAAGACTAAGGTGCACCTGACCCCCACCATGGTATTTTCCATTGCCCCATATATATGTGAAAGTTGGACATTCAATGAGGAGGACCAAAGAAGAATCTATGCACTTGAATTGTGGTGCTGGAGAATATTGAAAATACCATGGACTGCTGAAAGGATGATTAGATTTGTATTGGAAAAGTAAGGTGACAATGTTTCTTAGGGGCAAGGACGGCAAGACATTTTTCTTACAAACTTCAGCTATCTCATCAGGAGAAACCTGTTTCTGGAGAAGGAAATCATGCTTGGTAAAGTGGAGGGGCAGAAAGAGAGGAAGGTCCTCAGTTGGATGGATTGACACGGTGGCTACATCAATGGGCCCAGGCATAGAAACAGGATCAATTGTGAAGCTGGCACAGGACTGTACAGTGTTTCTTTCTGTTGTGTATGGGTTTGTTATGGGTAAAAGCAGACTTGATAATACCTAACAATAACAACATAATCTTTACATCCTCACAAAATGATATCATTATGTAGCTAAGAATACAAGCTTTATTCAAAGGGAACATTATATTAATGTTTAATTGCAGTAGAAATCTTATGAAATTATGAGTGAGTGACATCCACATTAATTGAAATTAAATAATTTTGATTATCGCTATTATAATCAATACAGCTGAGTTAACAGGGACATGAAACAAAAAGAGCTCATCCTAAATTAGTGCTTTGTATAATGTCCACTTTATTAATTTTGTTTGTTTTATATATTTTAGTATTCCATTAAATTCTAATGGCAAAATTTCTATAATATATAATTATTAGTTTTATCAAATGACTGATAATACATGAAACTACTTCATGAAACCTTTGCAGTCAATGATATAAAAATCCCCTTCAACCACAAATTTCATATACTTCCTGAACCTTTTCATTAACACTGTTGATTTGGAATTGCATATTTTCTTCCATGAGGTTTACATCCCTTATTCACATTCTGTGACAGGTTATACGGCCCATCGAGTGGTACTCTCCTGTTACTTCGTCTCTTCTGGAGGGGCTACGATCCCTACAATGACTTGTTCCTGTGACGTGGGTGTTGCTGTGATGCTGGTAGCTATGTTACTGCATTTCTGATGCGAGCAGGGTCACCCAAAGAGAACAGGTTCCAGAGGAGCTTCCAAAGAGTAGACAACAAAGATGAACTCAGCTCCCCGCTTCTAAAGAGAGAGCTTCAGAAAACCTTATGCTTGGAAACATTGTCAGATACTGAAAGTCGAACAAATGGAAGCAGAACCATCAGAGATAGGGCAGGATGATGAGCCCTTGATGTCAGTGGGCACTCGAATTATGCCTGAGGAGCTCATTTTCTGAAGAGGAGTCCACTATGGTGAAGTGAGTCTGGCAAACCGTGTGGCATAGGAGTGTTGAAAATCGCCATTTGCTGATGGGCCAGGGCTCAATGTATGGGGAAACAGCTGCAAAAAATCGCACTCAAGAGGAATAAGTTGAAATTTATTGTGAAAAATGATTTTGTAAACCTGTCATGAAGTGTAGTGCTGTCTGTGATCGGATTATATCTATCTACCTTCAAGGAAATCCAATCAATACAATTATTATCAAAGTTTATGCAACAGCCACAAAAGTTAGTGTTAAAGAAATTGAAGAATTTTACCAAGATTTCAGTCAGACATTGATCAAACATATGACCAAAATGCATTGACAATTATTGACCATTGGAATGCAAATGTTTAAGAAGGAACAGAAGTTGGAGATTATTTTCTTGGTGATAGAAATGAAGTTTGAGTTTGCGTGATAGAATTTTGTGAAGCAAGAACTTTTTCATAGCAAATAGCCTTTCAACAACACGAAAGGCAACTACACAAGTAGATTTCCCGAAAAAGAATGCACAAAAGTTAATGGAGTATTTCTGGGCGAAGAGATGCTGGAGAAGCTCATAATCAACTAAAATGTAGGAGAAAGCTAAGAGAAATGGAAATAAATCCACATGAGTCAAAATACAACCTTGAGTCTATTTCACCTCAATTTGAGAACATGCCAAGAACAGATATGACACATAGAACACGAATGACAGAAGACCTGATGTACTGTGGGAGGACATTAAAAACATTCATGAAAAAAGAAAAGGTCATTAAAAAGACAGGAAACAGGCTGGGATTTTCAATTATTTGCTCCACATAAAGATTGAATTATCGTGACAGAATAGACCTTGAAGCAAATCTTTCTTGATTTTCAACCATGCAGAATTCCCTTGTTCTGTTCAAACAACTGCCTTTGGTCCAGGTACAAGTTTTGCATGAGCATAATTATTTTGGAATTTCCATTGTTCTCATTGTTATTCACAGATTTTTTGTTTGGTTGCTTGTTTATGATCCACCGAGTTGAAAGGTTTTGAATAGTCAAAAACAACAGCAACAAACAAACACAAGCAGACATCTGGTATTCTCTACTTTCAGTTGAGATCTATCTGGCATTAGCAAGGATAGCCTTCATGCCACAGCCTCTTCTGAATCCAGCTTGAATTGCTGGTAATTCCCTATTGATGTGCTGTCAATACATTGCTGCAACCATTATTGAATAATCTTCTGCAAAAATGGACTTTCATTTGATATTAATAACATATTTCAATAATGTCAACATGCTGTTGGAAATTTTTCAGTGAGATTGGCACACATATGAATCTCTTCCTGTCAGTTGGCAGATAGCTGTCTTCCAAATTTCTTGATATAGACTAGTGATTGCTTCCAATACTGGATCAGTTTGGGTTTATTTGTTATTTTTAACATTTTGCCCTCTATTGCTTCAATCTCTGGAGTCTTTTTTTTCTGCTAATAATTTCAGTGCCATCAGTTCTTGATCCTATGCTACCTTGTGAAAGGGTTGAATGTCAACCAGCTCCTTTTGGTTCAGTGTTTCTCTGTATTTCTTGCATCTTCTTTGGATGCATTTATAATTCAATATTTTGCCAATAGACTCCTTGATATTTCATCCAGTTGCTTGAATTATTTTCTTAATTTATTTAACTTGCTTGGTGTATTTTTACCCTTTTGGTTTTCTAGCTTTACATCCTTAAAATATTTCATTTTGTCTTCAAGATTTCTTTTGAATTTTCTGTCCAATTCTTCTACTTCACCACTTTTCCCATTTTCTTCAGACACTCTCTGTTCAAGAGCTAGTTTTAGAATATCTTCTTACATTCACTTAGTATTGTCTTTCTTTCTGGTCTTTAAAAATTAATTTTTGCTTTATTTATGTATGATATTCTTGATGTTTTTCTACAACTTACCTGTTCTTTGGGAGATAATATCCTATATCAAATCTGTCCTTGAAATGTCATATATAATTAAGGGAGATATATTCAAGATTGGATTTTGGCACTCAGGAACTTTTTAAATTTTCTTCATTCTCAACCAGATTTGCATGTGGTGCAATTGATGATACAGCATATCTACATAAAATTTTCCCACAAAAGTAGTCAATTTTATCCCTGTATATTACACAAAATATAGTGAGGTTCACATGTATAGTCACTTGAGGAATTAGCTAGGAAAATGCCTGGCAAATATTAATTGTTCAGAACACATATGAAGTAATCATATACATTGCGATCTAATGGATCTAAATCAGGAGGGGTTTTTTTTTACTTGTACTAAATTTTAATTGCCAACCAATTACTACTTGGGCGGAGTGGCTTCTTCAAACTGCTAACTTTTCATGTAACTACTCAGTAATCACCACTGAACCACCAGAGTTTTTTTAAAAGCTCCAAATGTCTATATTCAAATGTTGGAGGTAGCTTTGCACATTATATAACATGTTCACTTCTTACTGTCCAAGAACCCATGTGCATCTATGATTCAGATTGCATGCCTACATTCATATGCACGTGAAAGCTGGACAAAGAATAAAGAAGGGCAAGGTGGAATTGGCATATTTTAATTAGGGTGCTGGTGAAGTCTATGTCCTACGGACTGGAAAAAGAACAAACAAAGCTGTCTTGTCAAAACTATCTTAGAAGTGAGAATGACTAGACTTAACATTTTTTAACATGACTTAATTTTAGTTCCTTTGAACATATAATTAGGATTGTCTGGTTCCTGGAGAAGTATACACTTTTTCCTAAAATAAAATAAAATAAGTTAGAGAAAAATTCTAAAGGATCGACACAATGACAACAATGGTGCACACAGACAGTGAGGATGGCACAGGACCACGTAATGCTTTGCCCTGTTTTACATGGGCTTCCTCTTCTTTGGAACCAACTTAATGCACCGAACATCACTACCAGCAGCATTTATTATTAATTAATTAATTATTAATTAAAAATAGATTCAAAGTTATATTAATCCATAAAAGAAGAGGAATTGGTATTAATTTTTTAAATGATTTCAATTTTCACATATTATGGAAAGTCAGATTTATCATCTGTTTTCATAAAGTTTCTCATTCCTTAAAAAAGGTAAATACATCATTAAAAAATCACTATAAATAGTTTACAAATGGACATAGACCCAGAGGCTGTCATTCAAAGCAAGGGGGCTGCTGTCTGATTTAATATTAGGAAAAGTGGGGGTATATATTGTACTCTTTCACTGTGCTTACTCAATCTGTGTGCTGAGAAAATAATCTAGGAATCTGGTCTATATAAAGAAGAGTTTGGCATCAGAATTAGAGGAAGACTCATTAACAATCTGTATATGCAGAGGACAAACACTTGATTGCTGGAAGAACTTGAAGTACTTACTAGTGAAGATCAAAGATCACAGCATTCAGCATGAATTTCAAGTAAAGATTTAGGGAGTGGGATATCATCAAATTGGCCCCATAAGTAATAAGAAAAGTAGAATGTTGTAGTTACATACTCTAGTGTCAACTTGAGACTATTAAGAGTGAAGGGGTGAACTTTATAGTCTGTCAATCAGGTTGAAACTTGATGACCTCATTTGGAGCCACTTAGGAAATAAATAGCACACTGGAGACCAGCCCCACACACTCTCTCTGCTTTGTTTTCCTGCTGACAAGTCAAATGGAACTACACTAATGGAGCCTGAGCCCTGGAGCTGACGCAGCCAAGTGGAGACCCCTGCCAGCACTTAGATGCTTCCACCACCACTGGATCCACAAGTCGTTCCAGCCACTGGCCTGTAATCTTCCTGCATTTGGCTTCATTGCATGAGCTGCATGAGCCTGAAGAGGAATTTATAGACTGGTATTGGACTTGTGGGCTAATATTAGACATATGGACCTTATGTGGACTGGGATGGGATATTTCCTCAATATACAATTCCTCTTTTTATAAAGCTTCTTCTTATACACTTATGAGTGTCTATGAATTTGTTTCTCTAGTCCACCCAGACTAACACATAAAGAAAATATTGTAATAGTCAAGATTTCATTTTATTGTATCTACATTCATGTATCATTGAACTTGAAGTCAAGAAACCAGCGTTATTACATTGGACAAATCTGCCCCCAGAAAATCTCCTAAAAGTGTTAAAAAGCAAAGATGTTTCATTAAACTGTGCCTGACCCAAACCACATCAATTTAAACCTATATGTATGCATTTAAAGACTAGATCATGAAATAGGATAACCAAATAAGAATGAATTCGCTTGAACTGTCGTGTGGTTGAGATACACTAATATGCCAAATACTACCAGATGAACAAACAAATCTGCTTGGAAGAATTACAGACAGAATGCTCTTTATACATGAGGATGGAACACATTTTGGACTTCTTACAGAAGAGGCCAGTTCCTGAAGAAGAGCATCGTGCTTGCTAAAGTAAAAGTCAGCTAAACAAACAAACAAAAAAGCAGAGAGAGAGAGAGAGAGAGAGAGAGAGAGACCAATTCTGAATCACCAGTCGGCTAAACATGTTTATTTAAATTAATAAGAATTTTGCATCCTTATATAATTTTCAATGACATTTTAAATAAGCAAATGCACACAATACGTCAAACTTGAGCAACTTTAATGTTGACCTTTGTTTCTTCAATAGTTTTAGCCTAAAGGCAAGCAATAGCAGCTCTTTCTTGCATTGCTAAGATAAAAAGGGATATGGGTGTGTATTATCATTACTGTGAATTATTTAGGGTTCTAAGACATGTCTTATTATGCTAATGATGTATTTTCGAAAATGATATTTCTGCAAAAGGATGTACTGATAAATAGCACTGCATAATACTTTTTAAATTTAGATATTAGGAAAAAATCATTTTCTTCCAATGATATATTTTTTAAATGAGTTCAACGGTGATTCTTTTTAGGCAATGGTAATAAACAAAGAATTTAATGGAAAAAAACCATCCCTCATTAAAAATAATGATTCAGGCTAGGTAAATGTCAGAAATCTCCCCAAATAATTTCCCAATAGAGTTGTGGATGGACAAGGTGTTCATCTCAATAAATTCAACCATATAACTATTATTTTACACCTCTGTATCACCCAGTAATAAACTTTGCTTAAGAATTTTTTGAATGTTGGTCTTGTTCTTGTCCTATATCTATCTTTAGAAATTCAAAACCTTTAAAAAAAGAAATTAAAGTGCTCATAGGAAATAAAATTGTGGAATCTGCAAGGGTATAAGATTATAAAATCAGACAAGAGGGAAACATGCAGAGACTTTTAAAATAGTTATGGAGTTACCCTTAGATTTTAGAAGAAGACTGAAACATGGTTTTCATCCAGATCAGTGAGTAACCAAATCTTTCCTTCTATGGAACCATGAATAGAGGTTGAATATTGGAAGGAGAAATGGTAACAATTCAAAAGCAAATGTATTACTTATTTTAATTAAATAAAAGTAACATAATCAATGTTATACTCTTGCATATTAAAAATACTCCACTAAATGGAGGGATAACGAAAAATATGTTTTCATCCTCATTAATTTCAGTTTAGATCAGGAGGTCCCCATTTAATTGAGAGATCAATAAGTAACTTATAAGTACAAGTATAAAATAGTGTAAACCGGTCAGGGTTTGAGATCATATTTTGTGTGATATGTCCCCTGTTCAAAACTTCTTCTCAAAGAATGGGGTGGAGCAGCCCTCCTGTAATCTGGACTCTATCTCTTCTGGTCCATTGATGCCCATCTAGTCAAATGGAAACTGATGAATACTCTGTCCACAAAGAAAAGAAAACTGCGCAAAAGGAGCATCCTGGTTTGTGGCAATTTTTATGATTCTAAAATATCCTTAATTCCAGATTACTAATGGCTTAACAACTGAAATTTTGGTAATATTTAAGATGACCTTTCCACTGACCTCATGGTTAGTAGCTAAATGCATGGCTCACTACCCCCAGAAGCCCTTGGAAATGCTCCATCCTCTCGTCCAGTCAAAGATGCCAAGCTGCTGAAAGAGAATCCACATCAACTGACCTGTACGAGGGTTCATAAACAACAGTTTGGACCTTCCAACACAGGTGGTGCTAGTTCTGGACTGTTGTCACCCTTCTGTTCTAATCGTTTCCACCCTTCTAGCATCCCAAAATGCAAAAGGATGAATGAGGGAATATCCTCATATGCCATCTAAGATAGACAGCTGGCCAACCTGTTCATGAGGTTTCGACACTCTGCAGAGAATTTTCTGAGGGTTTCTCCAAGCCACAATATTCACACACACACACACACACACACACACACACACACACACACACACACACACGGCTATTTTCTCAAGCAATCACTCTCTTTTGTGGAGATGTGCAGATGTGGCTCCCTCTCAGCTTGCTCAATCTCCTCCGACATTAGCTTTGGTTCCCTGCCCACGGATCATAAAGGGAAGGGATAATAAGCTGCCACCCCAATACTCTTCTCCAGTTCTCTCTGAGCTCAGTGTCAGTCAGCCTTCTCAATATATTTTATCATATGAGTGAATAAGGGCATTTTAAAAGGGTCCTGGAGGTATAGTTGGCTATCTACCGAGTTACTAACGACCAACCACAAGGTCAGTGGTTTGAATCCAGTAATTGCTCAGAGGAAGAGTGATGAGGCTATCAACTCCCCCCAAATGTAAAATCTCAAAAGCCAAGAGGGGTGGTTCTACCCCAGCCTTTAGGGTTGCTAAGAGCCAGAAAAGTTTGCATTTTCCAACATATTATATTTTTTCAAGCCACCCACTTCTTTCCCACTGCATCATAAAATATAATGAGTCTGATCATGAAGGAAATTTACTTTTCAGCAAGGAAAATGGGAAAAAATAAGTTAAACACTACCATCCATGCACATCTCTTGCAAATGTGTCGAGGCTCTCTCAAGATGGCTGAGGAACGTCAATTAGTATGTATCCTGGTGCTAAATTAAAATATCTTTATGAAAGGCAGATTGTACAAGACATCTTTGTCAAAACATTCTTGTACTTTGGCTCTAGGAAGATTCTTGGATCTGGAGATAAACATTAGAAGGCTTGGGCTTCGGAATGCTATAAGTTCTATAGTTCTAGGAAAAGCCTAGATATGACTTTTAGTATTATTCTTGATAATGTATTAAATGTTCATGTTTTGAAATAAAAATTTCAAACACCTGCCTGTGATTTAGCTCATTTTATAAACCCCAATGATTGATTCATATGTAATCTGTATCCCAATATACTATGTTGGTAGAATGCTAAATGTGAATTTTGAATTCCTTTTCCTTCTCCAACTTACATAAATTGTATTCAGCTCACCCTGTTGGCACTGGGGGCTGCTAATCTGTATGTCAGCCGTTTGTATCCACCAGCTGCTTAATTAAAGAAAAATGAGGCTCTTTATTCCTGTAGACAGTTATAACCTCTGAAATGCATAGTGTTCGACTCTGTAGAATAGGTTCATTAAAGTTAGTATGAGCTTCAATGGAAGTGAGTTTGGTTTTGGGTTCTAGGAAAAGCATACAATCGATAATGCATGACTTCTCTCCTTTCTCATTGTTGCCTCTTTGTCCTATAATGGGAACCCATTATCCTGTTCTGATAGAGGTATATCAGAGTGGTTTGGGGTGCACAAGCTCAGATGGTATTTTCAGTTAAGGAGATTATTAAAAGAATGAAATGATTTACAAGCATAACACAAAATATCGATTTTTAAAATAGTTTTATTGGCACAAACTCCATATGTACAAGTCAGTAGCTCCGTCATATCAAGAAGAGCTGCATATTCATGATCAATTTTAGGACACTTTCTTATTTCTTATCCTCATTGTTATTAGCTCTCAATTTATCCCTAGCCTCCTTTGCCCTACCCCCCAAAAACCATTAATTTAATTACTATCTCTATAGATTTACCTGCCCAGATTTTCATATAGAGGAAAATGTACAAACAATAAAACTAACAAGAACAACAAAGTAAAACAGAAACATCTCAACTCGCCATCAAAAAGAAAGTAGAAAATATTAAAAACAAGAAAAACTTTAAAATGGGTCAAAAGGGAGATGACATGAAAAGAGTACATTTTAACGTAACTCTATCTACCATAATCTTTTAATATTCTTTGTCTGATCATAAGGCTATTCACATCTTTTGCCTATGGTGGTCAGAGGAGATCCACTGGAGATGTAATCCAGGTGCGGACCCTGCAAGTGGATTTTTGGCTTCCACTGCCATCGCTAGCCTTCTGCAAGCCAGGTGGTCGCAATATACCATTGATTTTCACCAAGTTCTGGTGGGGTCATAGGTAAAGTGATGGGTTTAGAGCCACAAGATCAGAATCAAACCTAACAGCTGTTCCATGAGAAAAGATGAGGGTACCTGTTCCCTTAAAACAATACAGTATCAAAAAACACGAAGAAGGCATTCTACTTTGCCCTGCATTTCCATATGACTTGGAATTACTCAAATGCAGTGAGTCTTACTGGGACCTTGCTTTTAAAATTTAGTACAATTTAGTTATTTCTTGGCCAGACAAAAAATACAGAGATTTCTAATAGTACTATGTATTATTTCATTAACATAACCATTTACCTAGGTTTCTCAAACAAAATAAAATGAAAACTCAATTTACTTGGCAAAATACTACAGGATAATAGGAACCAAGCTTAAATATGGAGAAAATAGATGTTGAGGCAAGGATGAAAAATGGCTAGCATAAAGAATAATTAATGTTCGTGTGAAATTAGTACCAGAAATTTTTTTTTTCGCTTTGTACACGGCTTTATTTAAATACCACAGTATCCAACATAGCGGCTAAACACTGGACAATATTTGAAGTCATGAGCACATCCACATGTTCTTCCAAGTGGCGTTTGGGATCCTGCTTGCCAACATTCTTTATTGCCAGCTGTTCAGGTGTCATCTTATCCTCTTCCTCTACAGCCTTATTGTAATTCTTGGCTAACTCCAACATCTCTTTTACCACTGATTCATTGTGTTTACAATGTTCACTGTAGTCCTGAAGTGTCAAGCCTTCCATCCAACTCTTCTTATGCAAATTTAGCAACATCTTTTGTTCCAGTTCATTTTTCCGATAGTTAATAGTTATGGAGTAGTAATGTCTGTTTAGTCCATGAATTAATGCCTGAATAGATGGCTTGTTTAAGTGACCCAGATTTGAAGTTGTTTGTCTTGGTTCATGTCCTAAGACCATCATATTAGCATTGATCAATCTGAAGGCATCAATAACAACCTTTCCTTTTACACTCTGAATAGGATCTACAACCACTGCCACAGCTCTCTCGACAAGGCTTCAAAGCTCTGCTGAGTGTTGATATCCACACCAGAAAGCCAACAACCAAAGCCAGGGTGACTGTGATACCAACCAACAACCATTTCAGGCCTTCCTGTCTGCTTCAACATATCCAACATTTTGGCTTGGAACACTGGATCAGCGGCCTCCACACTTATCCCTGTTCCTGACTGTGGCATTGCAAACACATCAATCACTCTGACGGTGTAATCGTCTACAAACTCTCCAAGCATCAGACCCATAACTTCCATCGGCACTCCAGCACGACCATGTTTTAGCATTTTTAACAGTTCCAGGGAAGAAATATAGACTTGTTCCGCTGTGTCCACGGCAGGAGCATCAGTAGGTGGCCCCTGGCCCAGTCCAGGCATACCTCCTCCAAGTCTAAGAAGTCTGTCCATATTTCTGGTCAGTAAATACAACTCTTGAGGTGTTAATTTGTTGAATTTTATAAATTTCTGTTTAGCTTAAGTTCTTGCTAATTCTGGCAGACGTATTTTTTCCAAGGTTTTATTCCCTCTCACCTGAAAGCGAGCGAAAGACGGGAGGACGCGGTCTAAACCCTTGGCTTGCAGCTGCCGTGACGAAGCGCGGCGACGGTGGCTCACACTTGGCCCGGTTCTGGTTCTGTGAACCGGCGATGAATCAGCCCGATTCCATTCCAGTACCAGAAATTTTTTATACCAAAATCTATATAAACTTTTAATAGAAACAAAATAAAATAATACTAGCTCAGAATTTTACCTGAGAAATTGTTTTTCCTAAAAGTAAGGAAATCACATGTATACAGGATCAAAATCAGCCTACATTTTATGACATGAGAAAACCTGTGATTTATTATTTGAAGAACAAATACTCTCTAAAAAACTTCCCTGCCATCAGGTCAATTCTGACTCATAGGAACCCCCTGAGCACAGACTGGAACTGCCCCTGTGGGTGTCTGAGACTGTAAATCCCTACAGGAGGACAAGCCATGTCTTCCTCCCAGAGACGGGCTGGTGGAGTGCTACAGCATTAACCTGGTCATGACCTTGATAAAATTCACAGGAAGTTACATCAGGGGTGTGGCCTACCCTTAATATAAATTAATATAAGGAAAATAGCTCACTTTCTTCTCATTGCTCCACATCCTTCATTTGGTTAATGTATCTTCGAACCCAGGACACTATCTGCTGCCTGTCACATTGCCTGCCAACCTTGGATTTATCCAGCTCTACAGTCATGAGCCTGATTTGCAGACTTTGAACCCATCTTCCTGTGCGTCCACTAGCCTCTGGTATCCTGGCTTCCTGGCTCATTGGCCCCAGCAGGTACGTAAGTCAGGAAAAATGCCAGTTTAACATCTGACCCACACACTTGAACCACTTTGAAGTTAATTGCTTCTTTGACTCTATGAGACATTTTCTTATTATATAAAACCTTTATATACACATTCATACCTCTTAATAGTAAGCTTTAATCTCAGAAAAATTACTTTTTATCATGTAGCCTGACTGGATACTTGTCCTCATGAAGAGATCCGGAAATTATGAGTGCTATAGTAAAGTGTATTTAGGAAATCATATTTGTTTATCTAGCTATCTCTTGGAGCCTAACATGGTACATGGAGATCAAATAAAATGTAAACATTATTAAACAATATCGTGGTTGTAATATTTCACGATGCGTATTCAGTGTGCAAAATGAGAAAATATTCTTAGAGAATCTGCATTATATGAAGACGAATGTGGCACAAGAATTGGAAGAAGGCAGCTCATTAACAATCTGCAATTAGCAGATTACACAACTTTGCTGAAAGTCATAGGAATTTGAAGTTTTTCTGGTAAAGATTAAAGACTACATTCTTCAGTATGGATTCATAAACAGCATCATGATACATGGAAGCAAAATTGAACTTCGCAAGGTTAAAATTTATATGGATTCATAATCAACCTTCATGGAAGAAGCAATGAGAAATGAAATGGCATTGGATTGGGAAACTCCTGCAACAGTTGTTTTGAAAGTGTTAAAACACCAATATGTAACTTTGAAGATTGAGGTGCACCTGAAGTGTGATAGTCAAAACTTCATATTAATATGTCTGAGCCATTATTTCCAGTGGTTTGGTAGTTAAGGTCTCATAACCCCCTGATGAGATCTATTTGACGGTGTGTCCTGCTTCCAGTCTAAGTAAACACTGTCGAAAAAGTGCTTGCCTCTTTCCAGGTTAGGATGCTGCATCTGGCTGTCAGCAGGGTTTCTTTGGAATGAGGCAATGACACGCAGTGTTCCCTGACAATCCTGTCAGTCAGCGGCAGGCTGCTATCTTACTAACTAACTATAGATTCATACTATGTAACACACAGTGACAAGATGGACTGTCCACCATTGCTTCAAGTGCCTCTGCAGGTAGAGCACTGTCGATTTTCCGGCTAACAATGAATATATCAGGCCTGCACTTACCTGTGTCTAAGAAACCTCCCTCCTATCAGACACACGAACTTGGGGCTTATCTACTTTTGAATTTGTGTGAAGCACTCTCTTGAGATACAAGGGAGTACAGCACAAATATGGGATTTTCTTTCAAAGTTATGTATTTAAAATTTTAACAAAACAATCACCTTCAATTACACTTAAGACATTTATTAAAGCTGAGATTCCATTCTTGGAAACAGTTTTCAAACTCATCTGTTTAGATAGTTGACAGCACCTTCCTCACCTTTCTACATAGATAGCAGTCCTTCCACGTACTTCTTCATTCACAGAATCAAAAGGAGTCGAAAGGGGTGAAGTCAAGGGAGCAAGGTACGTGGGGCAAGAGAGGCATGCTGGTTTGGGGCCAAAAACTGGAGCACTGAGATGGCTGCATGAGCAGGTGCATTGCTGTGGTGGTGAAACCTGTGCCCTGTCTGCCACAAATCAGACCTTTTTTGGTTGCACACTGTTATGCAATCTTTTCAGAGCCTCTAAATAGAAAGCTTGATTAATAGTCTGACCTGGTGGAGCAAACTCCAAACACACTACAAGTCAACATTTTTGTGTGTCCAGGAAGTTGATGTACATCCAAAACAAGATTGGTCATCAATCAAAATTATACCTCGTATGAAACTAGAAAATCACTCTTACACTTGAGTTTTTCCCACAGTTCTGCCCTTGTAAGCTGTGTTCAACATCACAACAGTTTCCACGAAATGTTTTCTGATCAGGTAACAAAATTTCACAGCTGCACGCTGTTCTCTGAAATCGGCCATCGCAAAAAAATGAGGTTTAAGCAAAATTGCTTTCATGAAAAAAATGCACCCTGACTAAAGAGAACCTTCCCAGACATGCCCTCAGTCAGAGCAAGCTGCTTAATGTGTGCCCAGCAGGAAACCTGCATACAATGAAAGCTTTCTGTGGGGTTGCCCCTCAGAAATAGCTCTCCGTTGTTGTTAGGGTTTGCAGTGTCACTTCAAATTCACAGTGACCCCATGCACAGGGCAGTACATCACATGGTCCTGCTCATCCGCCAAATTGTTGCTAGGATCCAGCCCGTCATTGCAGCCACGCTGTCCACCGAACTTCTCTATTTCATTGTCCCTCCACTTTACCCACAAGATAGCCTTTTCAAAGCAACAGTCTCTTCTGATAACATGGACACAGGCTCGAGATGGAGTCTTCACATACTTCTTTGTACGGAGCATGTCGGCTGGACTCCTTTTCCTACAGATGCGTCCTTTCAGCAGTCTATGGGATTTTCAATGTACTTTGCCAATATTATAATTTACATGCATGCATTCTTCTTCAGTCTTCCTTGATCAGTGTCCAACATTCACACAGATATGAGGCAATTGAAAAAACTACGGCATGGGTCAGGTGAAACTTAGTCCTCAAAGTAACTTCCTTGCTTTCCAAAACTTTATAGAGGTCAGGTGCAGCAAATTTACTCAATGAAATGTGTTGCTTTATCTCAACCCTTTTACCATGATCATTGATTGTGGGTCAACAGCCAGATGAAACTCTTGACAACTGCAAACTTTTCTCCGTTTATCAAAACTATTGGCCTAGTTATGAGGATTTACCTTCCTTTATATTAAGCTGCAATATATATATAGAAGGCTAAAATCTTTGGCCTTCATCACAAATCCTTCAAGTTCTCCTACTTTCAACTAGCAAGATTGTGTCATTGGCATATTGAATTTGTTAATAAACCTCCCTCCAAACCTAATGGCACAGACTTCTGCAATAGTCCAGCTTCTTGGATCATATGCTCAACATACATATTTAATAAGTATGGTGCAAGAATACAATCCTGGCACACACTTTTCTTGATTTTAAAGCATGTGTTATTCTCTTGTTCTGTTCACATAACCATCTTTTGATCTATGTGCATATTTTGTGTAAACAAAATTAAGAGTTCTGCAATTCTCATTATTTTCAAGGTTATCCATAATTTTTTTATGATCCACAAAGAAGAATGCCTTTATATGGCAAATAAAACACAAGTAAACATTTGCCTGGTAGTTTCTGTCTGATATCATCAATAATATTTCTTATTATTTTGAATCTATTCTAAACCCTGTCAATACACTGCTGCAACCATTGTTGAGTGCTTTTCAGCAAAATGTCAGCAAAAATGATATCACTTGCCTGTGATATAAATGATATTCTTCTATAGTTCGACCATTGTGTTAGATCACTTTTCTTTACAATCATTGCAAATATGAATGTCTTCCAGTCGGTTATTCAGGCAGGTGTTTTTCAAGTGTCTTATCATGTACAAGTAGGCAGTTCCATTACTTTATCAGCTTGTTGAAATATGTCACTGTCATTTCCTGGAGCCTTGTTTTGGTTAATGATTTCAGTGTAGCTTATATCTCCTCCTTTAATACCATTGGTTCTTGCTCATATTCTACTTCTTGAAATGGTTAAATGTCAACTAATTCATTTTGTTACTCTATGCTTTCCATATTCTTTTGATGCTTCCTGAATCACTCAGTATTTTGTCCTAAAGTATTTAAATATTAAAACTTAATTCTTGATGCTTCAGTGTTTTTTTTTTTTAGTTACAATATCCTCAGCATGTCCTTCCTGTTAGATTTTCTAACATTAGGTCTTAGCACATTTCATGTCAATCCTTTACTTTATCTTGTAGGGCTGCCATTTGGAATTTTCTGTTTAACTATTTGACTTCATCATTTCTCTCACTTTCACTAACTACTTGTGGAAGTTAAATAATGTCCTGTAAACTTGTGAAGGAGTTGACTCTAGCCTGTCAATCAGGTGGCAGCTTGATGACTTCACTTGGGAGGTGCAAAGTGGCTAAATAGTTCACGGGAGATCACACCCACATATTCTGTGCTTTGTCTTCTTGCTGACAAGACACATGGAGCTACACTGATGCAGTTAAAGCCCTGAAGCTGGAGGAGCCACATGGAGACCCCTGCCAGTTCTGAAATGCTTCCACTGCCACTGGATCCTCAAGATTTCCACCCACTGGCCTGTGATCTTCCTGCATTCAGTATCATTGCATGTGTTTCATGAGACTGAAGAGGAATTTATAGACTGGTATCAGATATATAGACTAATATCGGACTAATGGACTTGATCTGAACAGGGCTGGAAATAGCTCTTTTACATACAATTGCTCTTTTATATAAAGCTCTTTCTTATATACATATGAATGTCTATGAATTTGTTTCTCTAGGCATGAGAGATGAACTCACTGTTCTATAATGAAAAGTAAGTTTTAGAGTCTCTGCTGACACACACACAAATAGATTCTTTCTTTTTTTTCAATTAACTTCTGCTTTCTTTATATAGGATATTGTTGTCCCACAGCTCACCAATTCTTCTGTCACAAATGTTCACTATTTTTGGTGATACTATTCCAAGTATCAGAATCAATTTTAGACTGAATTTATTTTTGTATTCATGGTTATTAGATACCCATTTCCCTGCAATCTCCCCTTCCAGACCTCCAAAATACATTAATCCAGTTACTAATGCTATAGATTTGACTATCCTGCATTTCATATGCATAAAAATATGGGGAAAACAAACTAAAAACCATAACAAATAAAACAGATAAAAAACTCAATTGAAAAGAAAGCTGAATATATATATACACTAGAACAAATTTAAAGATCAATTGATAAGGTGTTAAGTTTTAACCTAACTGCTTCTGCAATAATCTACTTCCAATACATTCTGCATGATAACAAGGTTATTTATCCCTGATTTATGATCATTGAGCATTTGCCAGGGGCTTAATCCATGCGTATTCCCCCTTCACATTTTTCTTTGCATTGAAACAACTTTAAAATGGTTAAAAAGAATATAAAAGGATATTACATTTTAACCTACTCACTATATTACTGCCCACCTTGCTTCATTGTGACGTATATTAACCTGGTAGGTATGGCTCTGCCATTATGAATGAATAGTATTGACAGTTTTTCCCTATCACCAACCCATATTCTTTTTGTAAAGAGTGCCCAATCACTGAAAAGTTCCATTTATACAAGTAAACAATTCATATGCTGTGACTCATAGCTGGCCTATACTGGTATAATTTTCTTTTCTCAACAGAGTTTTAAATCCTATACCATTGATTAAATAAATGACACTATCTATTGAATTACCTTATATCCTAGGGGGATGATTTGTAATGTGCTCTAACATAAAATGACACTAATATCTCTGAGATGAATCAGAGACATGTATAAACCATCGAAAGATGAATAGAATCTGCATGTAATTCTAGCCCAGATCTATGAACAACTAGTTCGTGTGACCTGGCCCTGCTGATGTTCATGCTTACGAGGAGATCACTAAATGTATGAATGCTGTAGCAAAATGTGGTGAAGAGACCAGATGGTGCCCGGCTATCAAAAGGAAAAGTGCTTGAGATCTGAAAGGATTATCTTCAAACAGCAGTCATCTATGTGAGGAATGAAGTAAGTCCACAGAGACAAAGCAATCTGCCTGTGTGATCCAAGGCCTGTAAATAATAAAATCCAAATCCAAAGCAAGGAATGGTATCAGAACTTAAATTCTGAACATTTGGTTTTTAGAAGGCTATGGATAAGAATGGGAACACAGATCCATTTTCTTGTCCACACATGCACTAAGCCTATTGTGAATCCCTCTGACCGTAATTAGAGAACGTTTCCACATGTTCAAGTCTCTGGACTATTTTAATCTTGTTAAGGGATCGACACAAAAGAAGAAACTTTCACTAACAAAAGCAGCAGAACATCCACAAAGATGCTAGTGATCCTTTACTAAATATAAATTAGGTACATTCAATAATCAAGAAAGATCACCACTGACCTATCTCATCGTGCTTCAGTTACAATACTCTGCTTCTTTAGCAAAATATAGTCAAATGAAGAGTAGGCAGTTGTTGTCTAGAATACAAAAACAAGTACTTCATTTACTTCTTGTAGCAGAAATGTCACTGGGAGCCCACTTTTCTATTACTGCAAAATTGGCTCCAGTGTAATTTGGAATATTGATCTTTTTAAAATTTTTTTAATGTATTTATTTTGGAATATTGATCTTTATAAATTAATTCAGTGAAAAATAAATTGGTCACCTCCTCTGCATGGTGTTCTAAACTAGATTTGGGGGAGAGGGATAAAAGATTTATATGTCTTTGAAGATTACATACATTTATTGGACCACATTTTTGTCTTTGATTGTGTGGCATAGCTTTCCTCCAAATTGCCTAATTATGCCTTCCATGCACAAACTGAGGGCAGGCATGAGGGCAAGGGTACTGAATTCTGCTTTTGTATTGACTTTTTAAAAATAAATTAAAGATCCTATAAGAATTATATCACAAGTCTATATAATCAAATATTTTAATGATAAAATTTCCAAGTTTTCTATTATGAATGACATGCATACATAATGGGTAAATTATGTTTTCACACCTGATTTCACACCTGAAGTTTCCTGGGATAGGTACTTAATTCTCAAAGTCTCTCGATTCGATTAAATTTCAAACACATTCAGTAAATAAACTTCTGTGTGGTAGAGGCAGTGGGGAAATTCGGAAGCTTCAAGAATGAAGACAAAGATATGTCAGGAGCAATGCACCATTCTAGCAATTCCTGATCTATTTCAGAAAATATTTCATGGTATTTATAAAAATGAACTTTAGACTAAATTTTAAACTACAAATGAATTTTAGACTGAATATGAAAAGTGAAAGGTTATTGACTGCAATATAGATAATCTGTTGCTTATAAATTAATAGCAATGTTCATTCCGATTCATGTCAATTTCATGTGTCTCAGAATAGGAAGGTGCTCAGGGGTTTGGATGGTCTTTATGGCAGTTCCAGGGATTACGTCAAGTAGGTCCTGCCTAGGAATGGGGTTAAATCTGTCAATCAGGCCTCAGCATGATGGAACCTCCTCAATGTCTTATCTCATTTGGAGGCATGCTTCATCAGCAACTCAAGGTCCTGAAAGCTTGGCTCTATCCTGTCCTTATCATTACAGTCAGCTCTGCTTTGATGAAGCAACTCTTCTTTAATCAGAGGCACTCTTCTTCGGAACGATATCCGACAATTACCTGCTACTACAGTAAGGTTTGCCATGGCTAATCCCTCAGACCCAGACCACCTATGCTTTCTCCCCAGCTGTTCCTCCACTGGAAGCTCTGGGAAGACTCGTGTATTGTGGGTGATCTTGCTGGAAATTAACATGCTTGTGGGTGGCATGGCTTCCTGTATCACAGACACAGGCAAGGTCCCCATAGTATGTCAAATTGAAAGAAAAGTGGCGGAAACAATAATACTTTGCTACAATATAAAATTATTAATTGATTATATACCTGCATACAGACCTTAATTTTTCAGTGGTTATCTACATTTGGGGAAACAACAGAATTAAAAAGCCCAATGAGACTGGACCCTTTGGAATAATTTTAACTATCTACGAGAATTACGTAAAAACTGGATTTTAAAGTTACCATTAGAAAAAGTAATGAAGTAAGCAAAAGTACATTCCAAATCATCAATGTTGTTGGATATTGAATGGCTTTAAGGCAATGTTACTGCCAAAGAATATAATTGGAAAAACTTGAGCCATTAGATTGTTCAAAGGAATTATCAGATGTATCAGTTATCAGATAAAGGTCTGGGGAAATAGTGTTCAATTCAGTCTTATAAAGATAATAATAAGATATTAGCAAAGATTTCAATAAAGAAACAGAAATTATCAAATGTGCAAAGGAATGTATCATGTGACTCATTTTCACTCTTATTGTTTTCTTTTTCCATCCACAATTCATTTTGGTTTCTTTCAAATCTATTCTTAAGCTTTGTGCTTAAACTCTATTTCAACTACATTGAAATATGTTCTACTAAAATATACAAATATTTTCCATACTGTTTTAGAACAAGACAATGAATTTTGTGTCGTGTTTAGTAAGTATGGCTTCCTACTCCCATACATCAGGACCGTCTGGGAAACCCACAAGGGCAGTTCTGTCCTGCCTTACAGGGTCTCTGTGAGTTGGGATCGACTGAATAACAGAGTAATTGTTTTCTTGTTTACTCTGGCCTCAAATAAATATTAATGTGTGAAAACTACTAAGTCAACCTATGTTTCGAGAAATTAGAAATCTTTAGCTCTCATAAGCCATGCCAGTACTATGGTACAAATGTAGATTTCTCCTGCTGTTTTAAAATCCATTTGATTACTTTAATGATCTCCTACACACACACACAAAGAAAAGTGCTATTCACACTTTTTCCCTGACACAGTAGCCTAGCAATTTCAAATTTTCAAGGACTTTTTATAATAATGTCCTCTGAATAATTTCAAAATGATTGTACTTCTCAAAAATCTAAATGCAGTGTGTTAGTGGGTATTACAGTAACCAAAGACAATTTTTCTACTTGTTCTAAAAGTTTCGTGCTGCAATCATGCTATATCATTGAAAAATTAGATTTAAACTCCAAAAGTATTACATCTCTATCTGTGTAAAATACTGATATCAAAAATAAATAAGTAGACATGGTAGGTGTTCAATCTAGGGTGTAGTTTTACCACTCTCATCTGAATCTAATAAAGGAAGATAACATTTACTCTACTCAAACTATCAAATCAATTCCATTATAATTATTGAGAAATGTTATAAATTTAAGTACCAGAATAGTGTAAGATTGTTTTCTGAATAGAACAACAAATAGTATATTTTGAATTTTATTTAATTTTTACTTAAAATATAACAAATATATATTCATTTAATTATGCAAGAATGATTTAAACATGCGGACACACGCCCAGATAATTTAAAAAGTATTGCTACAAAATAATTTAAAACCTTTATTTAAAAGCTATCCAAACATAAAATTATATGAGCATTTTCTCAATGTATCTTCTATTTCGGTCTACAACTTTCTGAAAGTGGTATGTCCATCTTTGTAATATTCTCACAATAATTCTTCCCTCTTTAATTTACACCATGCCAAAATAACAGTCATAGCACCTTTGAAGGACTCAAATCGAGTTCCTTTTCATTGTTCTTTGAGTTTGTGGAATCAAAAGAAATTGAAGAAATAAGATTACGTCTGTAGGATAGGTGTGATAAGATTTCCCTATAAAATTATCTTAGGACAACTTTAGTTATCCTCTGAGAATGAGCAGATCCATTGTCACTATGGGGTAAATATTTCTTGGTGCACATTTCATGGCCTTTTTCTTTTCAATATTGCTTTGTGATTGATTGGGGATTAAATATCATATCCATCCACAGGTCAATCATTTCCAGCAGAATGGCACATTTGCTAATGAAGTTTCCAAATATTCCTTTTCCACATGGATTCCTTGACATCATATCTCATCACGCTGCCACCGCCATTGTACACCCCTCTCCCGAGACCCTGATTCTACTTGCTGTCTCTTCAGGTTCAACAATCTTGGGCTCCATATACCAAAAAAGTGTGCCCCCCCCAGTGACCTAAAACCTCTGGCATATACCCTAATATGTACAAATGAAAACAAACCAGACAATACAGATGGGGCCTCAAAGGCTTGTCTCCAAACAAGCAGCCACTGAGATATCAACGAAGTCCACATGGAGGAAGCACACCATCCTCAGCCACCGAAGGATTGTGATTCACCGAAACCCTAAGTCGAAGGAGAGATTACTATCACAGCCTACATTGTGAGACTCTGGTTTATAGAATGCTTTGGATGACACTGGGATCCCAAGATCCATTTGTGGGAACTACATCAGAAATAAGCCTCCGGTGATCACCCTCTCTTCACAGTTGAGGCATAGGAGAAAAGTAATTACTAAGCAGAGTGCATTAGAGAGTTGACTATAGCAGATTGAAGGCATAAATTTTATTCGAACAATTAAAATATTGTCAGCAGATACCTCCTATGTTGCATGCTGGACCTGATCAAATTTCAAAAATCCATGTTCCAGCACACCTGGTGCCCCTGGGTTCCCAGGATGTATTCAGAAGCTGGGTCAATGTGGTCCATCCAGTGCATATTGACAAAGACACCCCCCTCCTCTAGTGTCCCCAAATGTCCAGTCATTCTTCCCCATACCTGGAAGTCATTCCTCTCTCTCTTCCTGCCAACAGATATGCATTTGGGTTCCACTAGACATGTTTGTTTCCTTTTGCCTGCCTCCCATGCATTGTTCCATCCGTATCCTCCTCCCTCTGACAGAGCTGTCTACCTGTGCAGGGACTTCATCAAAGATTTACATGTCAGCCTCTCCTTAGACAACCCCCCTTCCACCGACCCTTTGACGATTTGATCCCAGTAGACTTGAGGTTCCTCTAGCCTGGTGATCTTCAAAATACTTACGTAGAGCAGATGGTGTATGGTCATTGGTAGCAGTCAGGTTCTCTACCAGGCTGTTTGGCCACCCAGACTGGATGCCCTACACACCTGAGCTTGTGCCCTTTTTGCTGCTTGGTCCTACAGTAGTGGACGCATATAGCATTTGTCCTTTTGTGCTTGACTAATTTCACTCTCCATAATATTAGTCTTCTGGTTCCCGCCATGTCCTAAGTTGTTTAATGAGTCCATAGCTGTTTATTAGGATGCATAGTATTCCATTGAATGTATATACCACAGTCTCTTTATCCAGTCATCTACTGATGGGAACTCAGACAGTTTCTAGCTTCTTGCTATTGCGAACTGTGTTGCAATGAACATGGGGAGCAAATGTCTGTTCATAATCGTCTTATTATTTCCTTTGGGTATATGCCAAACATTGCTGTATCAGATGACATTTCAATTGTCACTGTTTCACAGTGGCTGTACATATCTACAAGCCCATCAGCAGTAGATAAGCATTCCAATTTCACAACACCCTCTTCAGCATTTGTTATTCTCAGTTGTTGTTTTTTAAATTTGTGTAGTTATGGGTGTTAGGTGGTATCTCATGGTTGTTTGACTTGCATTACCAGATGGCTAGTGAGCACAAGCATTTCCTCATGTGCTTATTAGCCATTCAAATGGCATTCTTTGTTAATTGTCTACTCACATATTTTGCCCACCTTCTCGGGGGGCTTATAGATTTGTAAGATACTGTAAATTTTAGTAAGGACTTCTTTGTCTGTTGTGTCATAACTAAATATTTTCCCACCCTATTTGCTTTCATTTTACTCTTTTAATGATGTCTTATGATATACATAAGTGTCTTATTTTTAATAGGTATACTCATCTATTTTGTCTTCCATGGAGTGTGTTTCCTTTATTATCTCAGGTAGCCCATGTATTCCCTGAAGTAGGGCCCTTGATTTGTCAATTTATCAATGAAATTTTCAATTTTTTTAACTTTCATATAAGCTTTCAGGATTTTCCAGTTTCCTTCAGAATAGCTACCAATATTATTTTTTAACTTCCAAAAAACAGATATCATAACTCTCAGAGCTGACCTCTCTTTCTTGAATTTATTTTCTTGGATTTCTTAAAATTCTTCATCCATCTAGAAACTAGTTTTATATGTGGAAGCATTCTCAATAGCTTTTTGTAATGTTTAAATGATTTTGAAAAATATCCACTGGATTTGGTAAAAAAATTGTTATGACTTCACTGTCTTTTTTTTTCCTATACCACAAAAATTATCCATTTATTTTTGGGGGCCTTCAAATAACCCTAAGGTTTGCACATATTGAAAAAATTTGCAGCAATCCAATGATCATAAAGACACATTAACCAGGCATATATGAATTAGAAGTTTAGTGGCAATATTTAATGTATCCTTAGGTATAGATATAAATGATTAGATATAGGTATAGCGATATAGATATAGAACTCCCAGGTATCAAGTCAATCCTGACTCATAGAGACCCTGTAGGATAGGATAGAAGTAACCCAGTGAAATCTGAGACTAATTGTTTACAGCAGCAGAAAGCTTCATCTTTCTCCCATAGAGAGGATGGTAGTTTTTAACTGCCTACCTTTGGGATTGCAACCCAATGTGTAAACACTATGCCACCAGGGATCCATATATATTACATGTGTTCACCCTAGAGGACATGGCAATATTTTGCTCTGTAAAAGATATAGTCATTATTAGTAGGAGATGACATGGCAGCACTTAGCATCAACAACAAATGCCTCATACATAATTGTTTGTTGTTGTTATTGTTAGGTAGTGTGGTAGTTACATAATCTGTTGTCAGTTTGAGAGCATTAAGAATGAAGGGTGGAATTTAGCCTGTGAATCAGGTCACTGCTTAATGACCTCATTTGAAGGTGGTAAGAAGATAAATAGCTCTTTGGAGGCAGACACATATTCACATACTGGGAGACATCCTGCAGCTGACAAGACACATGGAACTACACTATAGCCTCAGAGCAGGAGAAGCCACGTGGAGAGCCCTGTCAGCACTGAGATGCTAACAACACCACTGAATCCACAAGACTTCCCACCCACTAGCATGTGATCTTCCTGCATTCAGTTTCATTTCATGTGTTTTGTAAGGCTGAAGAGGTCTTCATAAATTGGTATCAAACATATGGGCTAATATCCATTTATGGACTTCAACTGGACTGTGCTGGGATGTTTTCTCAACATTCAATTGCTCTTTTATATAAAGCTCTTTCTTATATACATATGAATGTCTATAAATTTTGTTTCTCTAGTCTACCCAGACTAACACAAAGGACAATACTGAGGACACATGGTGGGGATTTAGTCTGGTCTGGATCCCCCACAGCAGGGTAAACCAAGAAGGGAACATAACAGATCAGCAATGGGAGCAAAGCCAACCCACAAACACCCCTGAGGAGTCCCCAAAATAGACTTCAGGCTAGGAGGGGTAGTTTCTGGAATTTCCCAAGGACCATTGGGGAGATAATCATAAAGGTCAATAGACAGACCTGGAATTATGTATGCTTTTTCCTCTAGCTATTATATTTTTTCCTCTCTCTCTTTTTTTTCCCGCTTTTTATTCAGTCTTATTTTTGTGGGGGTTGTTTTCTTTTGTCTCCAATATTGTTGGTTTTGCCTACCTATATAACACAGGCACTGGAAGCAAGCTTGAGGAGAAAGCAACTTGGGGGAAGAACACAGAACGAATCTAGGGAGCAAAGCTATGGATTGAGGTATAAACATAGGTGTGCATTTATGTAAATACATTAATTCATAAAAATAAAGGTATTGGCCTATGAACATATATTTATTTGGCAATACACTTAAGTAGTGGATGACTTTGGGCCTCTGCTCAAGTTCTGACTAAATGCAAGAATACTTTGTTCTAATAACCTGGCATTTTGTGATACTCATCCACCTAGCACAATCGCTGAAGTCGAAATGGGTGCATAATCAAATGTTGTAAAGAATGCTGATGGTGCCGAGCTATCAAAAGATATAGTGTTTTGGGTCTTAAAGGTTTGAAGCTAATCAAGTGGTCATTAGCAGAGAAGCAACAAGCCCACATGGAAGTAGTACACCAGCCTCTGTGATCATGAGGTATTAAAGGGATTGAGTAAAATGTATCAGAAGACCCAAAGCAAAGAAACAAAAACAAAACCCATATTGTTGAGAATGAAGGTGATCAGAATAGAGACCCCAAACCCATCTGTAGACAATAGGATATCCCCCCACTGAAGGGTCACAATGAAGGGATGAGTCACCGGGGTGCAGTACAGCACCGATGTAACACACAATATTCCTCTGGTTCCTTGAGGCCTCCACTATCATGCCCCCAGTCCAGCCTTTTACCACAGGCTAGACCAGAGCATGTACACAGATACAGATAAAAGATAAGAACTCATGAGACACGGAATCCAGGAACAGGAATAGCAGTAGTGCTAGGGGGTACAGGGGAAAGATGAGGAGAGGAGGGAAGGAAGGGGGAACTGATCTCAATGATGGACACATAACCACCCCCAACCATTCAGGGGATGAACAACAAAAACTCTGGGTGAAGGACGACAGCGGTCAATATAAGATATAAAAATAATAATAATTTATAATTTGTCAAGGCGTCACAATGGTGGGAGGGGGAGAGGGAGGGATAAAAGAGGAGTTGATACCAAGGGCTCAAATAGAAAGCAAATGTTTAGAAAATAATGATGGAAACATGTACAAATATGCTTGATAAAATTGATGTATGGATTGTTATAAGAGCTATTACAAGCCCCGATAAAATTATCTTTTATTTTAAAAAATAAAAGTTCCTTCTAGTTCTTACTGTCCCAGACTATACCAATGATACAGGCTCTTATGAACTAGAATATTTAATTGCCTGGTACGAATTGCTTTAACTGATGAGCGTATATGTACTGAACCTTCATTTCCTGGGAAATAATGTGTGGAAAAATATTCTGCATATTGCCAATTTCCTCCATGTATTCTTTCACACGCTAAATTTCAATCAAGTTTGCAAGTTAAATGGACTCATTTTATGGACTTTATGAGAGGCTGAGCGTATTATAAAATCTAACAATTAGAAGCTACAGAAAGTTACATTTATTTGGATAGTTATGTACATTGAAGGGTAGCGATCAGAGAGGTCCAGAAATCATTCATTCACAAAGAGAAAACATTTCAAAGAGCATTTGCTTTGATATAAAATGCTGGCATGCTTTAGTACACTAAGGTCTTTGCTTTTAGATGCGTTTAAAAGAAGAAACATGATTTTTGCTTTAGTCAGATTGAACAAGAAACTGAAAGAAAAACTTTAAAATTGTAAACTTCTTTTATACTTTTATCTTTTTTTACTACAAGCATTTAATTGTGCGTGTTTTGCTGTAGGCAACATTAGACATACCATGAGTTTGATGTATGGAAGGCTAAGTCCTCATGAGTACGCGCTTCCAGTCATCCTCACCACCAGCACGCATGGCTATGTCATCTGCTTGCCAGAGGCTATTAAGAAGCCTTTATCAAATCCTCATGGTAGGTTCTTCTTCCTATGGTCCAGCTTCCATGAAGTCTGCATACCATAGAGACGGAATCAGTAGAGTCAGAGGACACAAACATTATGGACACCATTTCTGATTTTAAAACATGTGGTATCACTTGTTCTGTTTGCAGGGCTGACTCTTGACCATGCACATTCTTCTCAATGCAATCCACAGTTTGTTATGTTCTACACTGTAAAATTCCTTTGTATAGCCAATGAAACACAATATAATTAATTTAAGTTAAAAGTTTCCAAAGGTCATTCAACAATAGTTGCAGGAATACAGTGACAGGGAACTGTCAGAAATTCAAGCCACATCTCAGTTCCTGTAACATTCTCCTTTGATAGTCTTGAAGAGTAACCTAACACAAGACATGGCTGAAAGAGAAACATCGTTATGAATGGAATGACTGTATTAAGTTATCCCTTCAGGACTGCCTAGCCCTTGTAAGAGTGTAATACTGTCGAACCTTGCTCTCAAATATAAAAGCTGGAATAGTATTCTACACAACATACCTTCATTTCTTTGTGGAAAACTTTCTTACATTTCATGTTACATCCAAAGCAATACATATTCATTGTTTTCTTCTTCCTGAATATTTTCACTTAGTCAAACATTTTTTGTGTTTTTGTGTAGACTTTGTGCCTTTCTAAAGACTCTGTTTTACTACACAAATATTTTGTATATTCTGTGTTCTCCTAACATTAGAAAACAAAGCAGTCCTTCCGTACATATCAAAAGAACTATTGTCAGTAAAATATTAAATTTGTAACTTAAATTATTTAAAGCAAAACAAATAAATTGAGGTATTTCTCTAGGAGAAATACCATCTTGTAAATTCAAATTTTGAAGTTAATTCTGAAAATAGTAAGTTCTGGAGAGAGTACAGAGAGATCGAAAGTTTATACACTGTTGGCGGGCTTGAAAACACGTGCAGCTAGTATGGAATGTGATATGGTGCTAATTAAAACAACTAGGAATGGAAATATCTTATGGCCCAGCAATACCACTGCTGGGCAAAATTCTTAAAGAAGTAAGAGACAGAACATGAATAGATACATGCGCTCCAATGTTTCTAGCAGCAGAATTCACAAAAGCAAAAATCTGGAAATAGCCCAAATGCCCATCAGTAGATGTGAGGAGCACATACAGAATGGGATACAATGCGTCCATAAGATAAAACCAAGAAACAACTCAAGAAAACCAGTATGCTGAGTGAAGTTATTGAATCACAAAAGGACAAATATATGAAACCATTACAAGTACAAACACTAAGAAAAAGGCAGACATCTATTCTCAGCCCATATGATGTTCTCTTTCTATATCCCAAGCAAGAAGGTAGTGTCCCTGCCCATCAACCATGAACCATGTATTATCTCTTCTTAAAAACCACTTCAAAAGAGGAGACATCACCTCAGCGTAATTCCGTTTCCCATGAAAGAGCAGGTAGAAAACCAATCAATTCCTAAAATGTGACACTGGATAACATTATCCAATGGTCACTCAAAATCAACACACTTCCTATAACAGAGATTAGTAAACTTTATTTGAGATTTAAATGGAGAGGGAAGGAGGTAGCGTCATGTCTGTAGCAGAGAAGGGGACTATTGTTCTACTGGAGGTGCAACCAACCATTAGGAAAAACATTATTTATTTATACAGACCTCACGGGGTGAATATGCCAGCTATCACGTTCCTAATTGGACGCTTTTGACCTAGTTCCTATCCATCCCTTTGTGACCTGGGCTGTATGCAATAGACGGCTTGGACTTTCGACGCTGCCATTTCTGGGTTTACAACATCCTTCATAGGACACATCAGAAGGATCCAGTTTGGAAAGCCCACTCCACAACCTGGGCTTTACCTCAAACTTATCTGTAGCAGATTTAAGGAGCTGGGTTTTTTTTTTTTAATTTAAGGTTGAAAGTCTACTGTGGGAAGAAGCAGGTAAGCACTATGTCAAGGCTATGGAATTGGTGGTCGATGGTCTTCGGTTTGGACCTCTTGCTTTGAGAGAGCGCAAAGAATGGTGGCCTAGTACTACCATATTTTCCTGGTCTCTTTGCTCTTTAATGGCATGTATTAGTCTAGGAATGGTGCTGCCATAGTAAATAAATTCTACTTAAAATTTTGCACTATGTCCAAAACTTATTTTTGTGTAAATAGTATCCAGTCATTTAAGTTTTCAACTTTTGCAAGCCAACAATTTATGTATTGTGGACTACAAGGCCATCCTTTACATATATAATATTCTTTTCTTAACAACATTTTAAATTGTATACCATTAGCTAAATTAAGGACACTATAAACAGAATTACTTTATACCTGATAGGGCTAGGTTATAATTTTCTCCAATAAAATGACAATTAAGTCTCAAAATAAACCAAAGCCATGTATAATCCAAAAGTATATGACTGGATCTTGAGTTGACACTATGTTAGTTCTTATGAGTTTTTATGACATGGCCTTACTCAATAGTCTCCTTCACAAAGGGATAGATGCTAGACACAATGTGTTGATGACATTAGGTGGGGCCCAGCAGGCAGAAAGAATAGTTAATGGGGTCTTAAAAACGTTTCTTAAGATAAACAGGCTTCTACATGTGGCATTTCCTGAATGCACGTGGAAGAAGCACACCAGCTTGGGTGATAGGAGGATTGTAAACAATAACATTCAAATCTGGAAAAGGGAATCATATCAACCTAAATTCTAAACACTTGGTTTGGAGCAAGCTGTAGATGACAACGGAAGCCCCAAATCAATTTGCAGGGTCCCCCACATGATTCAGCCTCCAGCGTGTCCCCACCAAACATTGATCAGGGGTGTGGACAGCCTTTCTCTCCAGCAGAGAACATTGCAAACTTTATTGTGGCAGATAGAGTTAGGTAAAAATGTAGCACCTTCTATTTGATCTCCCTTTGACTCTCATTTCAAATTTGTTCCAAGTTTTGATATTTTCTGCCTTTTTATAGAGGTTTTTCATGGTTTCATTTTGACATTTTTGTATGTTGTTCTGTATTTGAAATATAGTAAATTTAAATCTATAGACACAGTAAGTAGATTTATAATTTACCAATGGAATGGTAGTAAAGATTGGGGATAGAGGGAGTTGGGGAGCTAAGTAAAATGAATTCACGAAAGAAGAAAATGTCCATGGGGGAAGATTGTGTAACTTTTCTTAATATGATAGAACTATTGAAATGTATGGTATGTGAAATATGTGCCAATATATTTTATTTTAAAGCAAATTCTGTCATGGCTTCCATAAACTGCTACACAATATTTTCTCTCCTAATTCTAAAATACAGTTATTTATATCTTACTGGGAAATAAAATAGAGCAAAAAATTAAAACCCTTTTACACAATTAGTATTCTCTGCACTATCCATATGATATTCATTTAAAATGTTTTTTTTCCTTCTATGTACTACTATAATATCATTTCATGTATCTTTCTGCCTTACAAACTGGTCATTTTATGTATTAGAGAACTTCCCTTAGAATGTATTCTTAAACACACACACACACACACACACACACACACATTAGTATCTTCTCTGATAATCTAGGGATTACAAAATAAAAATGCTTCAACAAACAGTTCAGTATGAAATCTTTGATACCATAATGAGATATAGGGGCAGAAAAACAAAATATGTTGACTTTATCTTGTTTTGTGTATCTCCTATAAATCATTATTTCCATTAAAGAACACAAGTTTTGTAATAAAAATTCCATCTTCTAGATACCTATATCTCACATCCATATACAATGGTGACACTCAAGTGGTTTAGTTTTGTTGCTCTCTTATCTGGTAGACTTTTGGTGTTTTTAGATGAAAAGTTTAACGCAATTATATATCGGCTGATAATCAAATGCCTTCCCCTGTGTTCCATAATTTTTTTAATCAGCTATAATTAATTAGTTGTTATAAAATGCAAAATTTATTTGCCACTGAGAATGAGTTTCAAATTACTTCTACAAAATTGAGATAATTCATCATTACAAATAATTCCATCTGGCAGGGATTCGTGGAAACTACTTCACACCATGAGTCTTGATGAGTTGACTGTTTCTAACTGTGACATGTCTTTTTATCTTAAATAGAAACCTCGGGAGGTACATTGTGCTAATAATTGAAAACATAATTGAAAGCAAAATATCACACAATGTCATTTGGAAAGTCAAATTTATAATCTGCATATGCATTGCATTGAAGTAAAATTAGCCATACAGCAAAAATATAGATGCCAAACTTGGTGTTTTTATAAAGTGTGAGGGATGACATGAAAAAATATGGTTTCAAATAAATATAGTATATATGATACATTATAATGTAATTTATATAAATGTGACATATAGTAATCATGTTATTGTTGCTCAGTGCTGTCAAGTCAGTAAACATTTAAAGGGACCCATGGACAATAGAGTGAATCATTGTTCAGTTCTGTGCTCTTCCCCTACTTGTTGTTAAGTTTGATCTCAATCTTGCAGCCGCTATGCTAATTCTTCCCAAGTGAGGGTCTCCCATTTTTTTCACTCACCCTCCATGTTACCAACCACGGTGCCCTTTTCCAAGGACTGGTATCACCTGACAATAAGCCCAAAGTATTGAAGACAAGGTAGAAACATCCTCTCTTCTAAAGAGATTTCTGGCTTTACTTCTTCCAAGACAGATATGTTTATTATTCTGGCAGTCTATGATACTGTTAATATTCCGTGTTGTATCCTGTAGATCACTTTCTCTAAAATTCACCTAAACACCTCATCAGTTTGATAATACTCGTCCTAAAATATAGCTATAATATATTGTTTCTTGAAGAGATAATGCCTAAGTTATTATAGAAATAGGTCCTCTAGTAGATGAATATGATTTGCTTAGTTTTCTATCTCATGCTATCTGTGATCTTACCAAGATATATCCTCCCATTTCCTCCTTTTTTAAATGAGAATAGTAGAAATATGCACTTTACAGTTTGTATTTGAATTTATACATTTGAATTGCATAATTGGCAAAGAACATAGAAAATGGCACAGACTTCCAGAAGAACAAACAAACCTCTCTTGAAACAAATACAGCAAGAATGCTCCTTAGAAGTGAGAATGGTCAGACTTTGCCTCACATATTTTGGACATTTTATGAGGAATAACCAGACCCTGGGGAAAGAATCCGAGCTGTGTAAAGAGAGCCAGCAGAAAAGAGAAAGACCTGTGGGAAGTTATAACCACATCATCGCTGCAGCAATGATCTCACACATAAAAACAAAGCTACGAAAGGCTTAGGACCAGACAATAGATCGATCTACTTACAATGAGTAGCCATGAGTCAGGCCAGATGCAAAAACAACTCACAACGAGTATGCTTATGAAAATTAAATTAAGCAATGCATAAAATCATTGGCATTGTATCGCATATCATGAGTGCTCAATACACGTGATAATTTTATCATTCAAAGCCCTAATCCCTTAATCTCCCTTCCCTGTCATTTCCTCCTTTATTCTTTAAATACACTCATTTGGACACAAATTATTTGCCTATTCTGTTCTATCTCCCTTGATAAATTATTCCTGAATGACATGGGCGGGTGGGGGCGGGGGGGATTAGTAACTCAGACTTTTGTAACAACACATATACTCTTTAATTAGTTTTGGAAATAAAGCTTAGGATAGAATTCCACAACATGGAATGTAAGTGACAAAATAAACAGTTACTAATTTTCTCTGCTGTGAGAATATTTGATTTCTTGTGTAGTGTAGTATAACGCAAGTTATTTCACTTAATGTAGGTAAAAAGTAAACCTTACAAAATGCAGTTAGCCTAAAAGACTTCAGGCAATCTCTATGGAATATTTATAACTCACTACCTTTCTCAAAAGTTGATGGTCAGATGAGATTTCACCTAAAAGGGCTAGACAATACCGAGTAATCTTTTATTTACCCGACTATTAGTGAAAGAGGAACCCTGGTGGCATCTATACACTGGGCTGTGATGAACCACTGGCCGCTCTGCCTGATAAAGATGGGGCTTCCTACTCCCATGAATAGTTATTCATGGAAACTCACTGGGGCAGTTCTAACATGTCCTATAGGGTTGTTATGCATCAATATTGACTCAGTGGCAAATTCTTTTGGTTGTAGTGATTGAAAGCTCAGCTTTCCTATGTAGTTAGTCAGCAAAGACATCCTGAGACTAGGTAAGTCTTAAAGAACCTAATTCTCATTTGACACAATGGATGGGTGTATGGATAGTGATAAGAGTTGTTTGAGCCCACAATAAAATGATTTTTAAAAAGAAAAGAAACTTACTGTCTTTGCTTAGTCATGTGCTGCCGTGGTTTCCCATGATTACCCCTGAAACCAGAGTTACCAACAAACGACATGTGACTCCCCAGGGTGTAATTCCACAGGCAAGAATTCTCTATGTACTCTGAGTTCAAACAGGACACCACAAAACAGTCTGTTGTGCACTACTGTGCTCTCCTTGTTGACAAACCTTCTCTGTATCCCTCTGACTTGGAATGAGTGAATTTGGCTGTGAAGCTGCAAATTAAAATACCCACATTTCAGATAACAGCAGGGGCAAGAGCAAGCTCTAAAAATGTCTTAGCAGCTTAGCAGACACTCCCTGTGTTCCTGGATGATACCTTTCCTCCACAGATAGTCAAGGCACCTCAGCCCAGCAAGAAGCATTCTGAATGCTTTCTGTGCATTATATCTTATCTGAACTAAATGAGTTTTGGGTATATTTGGTATATTAGAATGCTAATATGGATGACTTCAGTCAATCTACTTAGCACCCCTGCTTCTGGCTTAGCTCACTACCAGTATCAAAGGGATCCCGGTAATGGCACCTCGGTGTGGAAACTTTCCTGCCCAGGCCTCTGCTCTCTAGAAGCAGTGTTGTTGATACTGGCCTGTAAGCCTCCAAGTATAATAAAATGATGTCTCTAAGATTAGCTCCCAGCACCTAGGTATAGAGAGTCTCCCCTCTCATTGGAGTTGAGTAGACCACACATGTATTCTGGGAAAATCCTGAGAATTTTTGCCTTGAAGTCATTAACTACTTCTTCCAGCACACACACATACACACACGCATACTTCTTTAGTAGTATTATGCAGGGAGAAATATGCAAAGGTAAAAGAAGTAATGATGGCAAGAATGCTAACACAAAGGATCAATGGAGACATTTCCCCATCATACCTCTCCAGCACAAAGTGATGTTAAGAGTAGGTAAGACTGCAGACTCTATATCTTGTGATAGCTGGGTACCATCAGCTTTCTTCGCCACATTTGCTTATGCACCCATTTGTCTTCAGCGATTGTATCAGGGAGGTGAGTACACAATGATATGATTTTTCTTTCTTTGATGGCTGATAACTCATCCCTTTGGCACCTTGTGATCACACCGGCTGCTGTACTTATTTCATGTGAACTTTGTTGCTTCTGAGCTAGATGGCTGCTTGTTTACCTTTAAGCTTTTAAGATCCCAGATGCTCTATCTTTTGATATCTGGGCACTATCAGCTTTCTGTACCATATTCGCTTATGCACCCGCTTTGTTTTCAGCAATTGTGTCGGGAAAGTGAGCATTATGGAATGCCAGTTTAATAGAACAAAGTATTCTTGCATTGAGGGAGTACCTGAATGGAGGCCCAATGTCCTGCTACCTTAATACTAAACCTATACATATATACACATAGATCTATTTCCCTATCCTCATATATAAATATATTTATGTATGTACTACATGCCTTTATTTAGACATCTATAAATGCCCTTTGCCTCCTAGCTATTTCCTTTGACTTTCCTCTTGTCCCACTATCATGTTTAGTCTTCATTTGGCCTTCAGTAATTCCTTTTGGTTACATTACCCTTAATCACACCATACCAGGCCTCTTACACCCTCCTCACTACTGATTTGGATCACTTGCTGTTCCCTTGTCCCTGGGTTTGTTAACACCACTACTTTGCCCCCAACCTCCCCATCTCCCATGTCCTCCCAGAACTGTTGGTCCTGTTGTTTTTTCCTCCAGATTGTTCATCCAGCCTATCTTATTTAGACAGAACTGTGGAGATAATAACAAGAAAAAAGACAAGACAGAACAAAACCAAGCAATAATATACAGTAAAACAACAACAACCCAATGACAAAAAACACAACAAGAAAGAAAAGCTTATAGTTAGTTCAAGAATTGTTTGTTGGTCTTTAGGAGTGTTTTCTAGTCCAGTCTGTTGGGACACCAAATCCTGGCCCAAAGTTCACCTTTGGCATTTCCTGGGGACCTCGCTGTTCCATTCCCTTGCTGTTCTGTTGAACCCCCTTAGTGTTTTGCCTTGGTGTGGCGGGATCAGTTCGGGCACAATCCCCACACTGTGTCTTCCGTGTTGTATCCTGTAGAGCTATGGGTCAGTGAGGGACTTCATGTCTCATAGTACGGCCAGCCATGTGGTCCTCTCTGTGAAATGGCTGCTCTGAGTGGGAACATCGTCCTCAAGGCCTGTTGGGCCAGGATGTGCTCCACTCTCTCCTCCTCCCTGTTCATCTGCTCCCAGGTGCACCGATCAGATATATCCCACTCCCAGATATGTCCCGCTCTTCAGATTCATTGCCATCCTCTGAAGTAAATTCTTCTGGGGGGAGGGGGAGGTGTTCACATAGTTGGGATTGGGGCCATCCCCTTAGACCTCTCCACTGGTTCCCTACTCCATGCTGGCATATTGCATTCACATGGTGCCCAGCTATCAAAAGATATAGCGTCTGGGGCCTTCAAGGCTTGAAGGTAAACAGCGGCCATCCAGCTCAGAAGCAACAAAGCCCACATGGAAGAAGCACACCAGCCTGTGTGATCACAAGGTGTCGAAGGGATCTGGTATCAGGCATCTCAGAACAAAAATCATATCATTGTGAATAAGGTGAGGAGTGCAGAGTGGAGACACTAAGTCCATGTGTAGGCTACTGAACATCCCCTTACTGAAGGGTCTCAGTGGGGAGATGAGCCAGTCAGGTTGCAGGGTAGCAACAATGAAACATACAACTTTTCTCTAGTTCCTAAATGCTTCCTCCCCCTGCCCCCCATCATGATCCCAATTCTACCTTGCAAGTCTGGCTAGACCAAAGGATGTACACTGGTACATATAGGAACTGGAAATACGGGCAATTCAGGGTGGATGATCCCTTCAGGACCAGTGGTGTGAAAGGTGATACTGGGAGGGTAGAAGGAGGGTGGGTTGGAAAGGGGAATGGACAACAGAAAAGTGGGTGAAGGGAGACATAAGACAGTGCAAGATATAACAAAATAATAATTTGTAAATTATCAGGGGTTCATGAGGGAGGGGAAGTGGGTAGGGAGGGGGCAAATGAGGAGCTAATGCCAGGGGCTTGGGTGGAGAGTGGATGTCTTGAGAATGATGAGGGCAACTAATGTACAAATGTGCTTTATCCAATTGATGTATGTATGAATTGTAATAAGAGCTGTATGAGCCCCTAATAAAATGATTTTTTTTAATTTACTAAATAAAGACTTATTTTTTAAAAAGAAAGAAAAATATTGAAAGTACCATGGACTGACAAAACTCTGTCTTGGAAAATGTACAGCGAGAATGCTCCTTAGAGACAAGGATGGTGAGACTTTGTCTCATGTACTTTGGACATGTTGTCAGGAGACCCCAGTCCCTGGAGAAGCCATATGCTTGGTAGAGCAGAGGGGTAGTGAGAAAGAGGAAGGCCTTGGATGGGATGGACTGACACAGTGGGTGCAGCAGTGGGTTCACACTGAAGAAGAATCGTAAAGATGCCACAGGACTGGGGTGTCTCCTTCCATCGTACTCAGGATCACTGAGTCAAAGGTGACCCTGTGGCACCTGAGAGCTCACAATAACTGTGTGTGGTTCACACCCTCTCCCTTTTCCGAAGGTCCTTCATATAATCATACTTTTTTATTAAAAGATCATTTTATTGGGGGTGCTTACAACTCTTATAACAATCCACACATCAACTGTATCAGGCATATTTGTACCTATATTGCCATCATTTTTTTCTAGACATTTACTTTATATTGAGCCCTTGGTATAAGCTCCTCTTTTTTCCTTCCCCCACCCCAATCGTACATTTTTATAAATTAAGGGAATGGCCAGGAATTTCTTTGTTTACTTTATTCATTCTTTTTATGATTAAAACCCCTAAAATATTGTTTTAGTAAAATTATAAAATGCGGGTTAAAAAAAGAAAAGGAGTAGGTATGATGCATTTCCTTATCCACGGAAGAGACTAGAGACAGTGCAAAGGCTGGGTGGAGAAAGACAGAATGGTCAGAGCTTCGCCATAATGGCTGAATAGACTTTTTGATTTGGTGCCTAGAGACAGGGCCCCAGCCTGAAGGTTGGCAAGCAGGAGTGCAGGGACACACCAGCTTTACAGGAGTAGAAAGCTGAAGGAAGGCAATGTTAGGATGTCCACCATTAGGAGAGTAAAAAGGCTGGCTCTACATTCTATCAGGCCTTTCAGACTAGCTAGATATGTTGGGCTGTTAACCACAAAATCAGCAGTTCAAAGTCACTAGGTATTCCTTGGGGAAAAAAGGTGAGGCTTTCAATTCCTGTAAAGAGTTACAGTCTTGGAAACCCATGGGGCATTTCTGCCCTAATCCTGTAGGGTTGCTGTGAGTTGAAATCATTTCGATGGCATTAAGTATTGAGTTTGAAAGGGTCCTTTGGAGTTCTTTTCCGAAGTTTTCCCTTCAATGAGTTCACCCTACCTGTTAAACCCTTTTGGCCCACTCTCGTATGAATGTTCTCCCTCACCTGAAATCTTTCTTGGGAGTGAGACAAGAACAGAGGAGCAGAAATTCTCAAAATCTTGAGTTGCCTGAAAGTAACAGTGGACTTGTAACTTTTTAGGACCTCATATTTCCTAAATACTGGGATTCAGCTCAGTCATCTTTCCCTCAAAGTGGGGGGACTTCTCTCCAGCCATTTGTGAGTCTGTTACTTCACATCGCTTTATCTTCCAAGGTTAACAAATATCACAGAGTGCAAACGGCACCACCCACGGAAGCACCTCTCTATTCACCAGCATGCTGCACTTAAACTAAGGGCTTGACAGGACTTGGTATTATGTGTACTTTCATTTCCATGAAGAATGAACTTCCCTTGGGAAGGCTTGCAGTTTGTCCAAATGCTATCCTTCTTTTCAATAATTAAATAAAAGAACACGCTGAAATACAAGAAGAAACTGCATTTGCATTATATTTTGAGGCTTTTATATTACAAATGATTTGATAGACTGCAAAAGAGAATGGGGTTGTAGAGAGTCGATTCAAGTCTCAGTAGGGCTCTGAAATGACAATATACCATGAATAATAAAAATAAGTTGATAATTTATTAATAGATGAAAACTCACTGATACGTGCTTTAAAGACTGTCGTCTCCCCTGCACATTTCTCTTACTTCTACAAGTGCCATGTCCTCCTCTTGCTTGTCACATCCCATTTTCATTTCTTCCAATCTCTCTCCACTTTCTATTTTATTCTCCTTGTTTTCTTAAGTTTCTGACATCTACTGAGACTTCCCCCTAGTATTATGAATTTTCCTTGGCAAGAGGGAACCTGCTTTCATTTCTCTGCACCATGATCTTCTTTCCTGTGTGAATATTGTGGCACTAAAGAAACTCAGAAGGCAGGCAGTATCTGCCATTTCAAGTGGCCCCTGCCTCGTCCCTCGGGGCTCTGGGGGCTTCTCGTGCTTTGCGTTTTCATTCCCATAGATCAGAAGCTGCTTTTGTGCAAAAATATCCATCCAGGAACCACTGGATCTTCTGTGAATTTTCCACTATAGAAAGGAGTTAAAACAGTTGTCATAAATCATTCTTGAAAAATAGATAGCTTTTTTTTAAAAGGAGATAAGAAATAACTGATGCTAAAGCTTCAAATCATTTCCCTGCTATTTTTGCAAGTTGTTTGATCATCAACTTTCCATAGATTTGAGATAATTCTGTGGCCATTGCTTAAAAATGAAATATTTTAGGTCCTTAATTTCAATTTCAGGTGGGTCTCACAAGAATTAAATGCAGGCTGGGCTTGAAAACTAATATCAATGATTGAAGCAATTAGATAAAAATCTACATACAAGTGAACTTTCATCATACCCAAATAAAATGAAAATATCCTTTGTTTTGAATCATTTGTTATGATTTATTTATTCTCCTCTTAAAAAGCTTATCATAAATCTGATATAAGTAGAATTTTGACATGTAGTGTCATGCCAAAGTTTCAAGGTCGATTCTTAAGTGAAGCAGACATTACTTCAGTTATTCTAATAGCTCTTTCTTTTTCATTGTTTGCCTTAATATGGATATTTTCAACTCATTAATAAAAACTGATAAGAAAAAATTATTGTTGTTAAAAAGATAATTGCATTTATGTATCATCTCTGTCTTCGGCTGAATTCTCTGGAGAGAAAATCAGTGAAACATATACATAAGCATATGTTGTCTGGTGTGATTGAACTGATTCTACTCATAGCCACTCTGTGGCACACATGATTACATCGTTACATAGTATTTATTTCAAGACAATAACTCGCCATTTTAGAGACTGATCAGTCCCAAATCTATGGATCATGTGGCAGGCGAGAGGCTTCTCTTGACTCATGGGGTAACAGGGAGTGGTGAAACCTGACCGGAGTCCACATGTCAAGTGGAAGATTCGATGTTTCTCAAGTCCCAGGAATGAGAGGGCAAAGAATGACAGGATGAACGCACGATGGAGTAAGCATTATGAGAACCTTCATTTATATCATGGATACAGGCCACAGTCCCAAGGATTGTGATTGGCTGCTCACATCAGATCACAAAATTGAAATACATAATATCAGTGACACCAGGAAGAATTAGAGCTTTTCCAAATTGATATAAGGCATTAATCATCACAATCTACCGTATATACTTGAATATAAGCCAACCCAAGTATAAGCTGAGGTACCTAATTATTACCTGGGAAATCAGAAAAACTGATTGACTCAAGTATAAGCCTAGGGTGGAAAATGCAGAAGCTATTGGTGAGTTTCAATAATCAAAACAAATGAAAATAAAATTACCAAAAATTGAGACATCAGTGGGGTAATGTATTTAAATATTTATTTTAAATTTTAAAAAACATAAATAAAAGAAGCCATTTAACATTAGTAAACCAGCACAGTAAGTGGAAAATAGGTCAACAAAAACAATAAGGTATCAACAATGATACCTTAAGAGTACTACTTCCTGAGCTCAATCAGCAACCAAGCTAAAATGTAAAGAGTTAAAATCCTTCAAAACTGGATTCATCATCCGTATCCCAGTGGAGAGCTTCAGCTGGTGTCAGGTCATCATAGACACTGTCCTCACTGAGATCACCGTCATCACCATCACTTCTGTCATTTTCATACAAAGTGCAATCTTCACTGCCATCCACAGCATTGCTAGTACTACATTTCTGGGAGACATGTTGCACCATGTCTTCTGGAATGTCTTTCCATGCATCTTGAACCCACTTTGCTATTAACTCTATGTCAGACTTCATGAGATTTCCTCCTTTTGTTAGTCGGGCTTGACCAGATGACATCCATTCATGCCACATCCTTCGTACACGGTCTTTAAAAGGCTTATTCAAAGATACACATCATAGGACGGCTCTGATGGTTAGATGTGAGTAAACAATCATTCAAAGCCCTGCCGTGTCAGTGGGGCTTTGAATGAACAGCGGAGAAATGGCAATCACCCACGAGATAACGGGTTCTCGTCCGGTTACCTCGGGGTGTTTTGGGGGGGGGTGTGAGGAACAAGATATTACACCTCGCTGGGTACCACTGACCCGTGTATAAGCCGAACCCCAGTTTTTCAGATGGATATTTCTTAGTAATAGTCTATTTAGGGTGTCATTTATTACTAGAAATAGCATATGCAGCATTCTCAAATAATACTTGCACTTGTGCATATACATGTAAACAAGCTACATAAACCGGACTCCTTGCCATTAAGTCTATTACAAACCACACTGCCATTATAGGACAAGGTAGAACTGCCCCTGTGGGTTTCCCAGACTGTAACTCTTTATGGAAGTGGAAAGCGTCACCTTTCTCCTATGGGATGACTATGGGTTTTGAATTGCAGAACTACAGATACCAACCCAAACATTATGCCACCAGGGCTCAAGGACATGTGGGGAGATGAAAAGAGACTCCCAGCTATCTGGATCCCCTCCCCAGAAGAATGCACTCCAGAGGACAGCCCTGAAGGTACAGCTCAGGGAGAGGGGCAGGACTGCTCAGAACACACTGGAGCAAACTAAGAGGGAAGGAAAGAAAGAGAGTAAGCAAAACACGTTCTGGCCCACCAAACCCTGAGGACAGTATTCGTGCTCAATTAGCCAATGCACAGAGAGGACCATAGGGCTGGCCCCACCCTGAGACATGGTATCTCCTCATGGACCTATAACACTACAGGGGACAACAATGGAAACACAGTGTAGGGATTGTGCCTCGTTTGAACCCCCACACTGGGGAAAAACACAAAGGGAGTGCAACAGAGCAGCCAGGGGAGCTAAGCAATGAAATCCCAGAGGAGGGATACCAAGAATAGACTTCGGGGGAATGGGTGGTACCTCTTCAGACTCTATCAAAAAACATTCACAAAGGTTGGAAGACAGACCTGAGTAAGCTTTTTTTTTTTTCCCTTCATGTCTACCTATATAACACAGGTAAGATAAACAATCCCGGGAGAAAACAATGGGACCGACAGGTCTGGGGTGGCCATGGGAGAGTGGGAGGTGGGGGATATGTAGGGGGGAGCCACCAAGCCATCCGTGGTGCCTTATAGCACCAATGAAACATACATAATCCCTCTAGTTCTTTAATGCTTCTCCCCACTCCCACTCCCCACCCCAGACAATCATGACCCTAGTTCTACCTTACAAAATCAACTAGAATAGAGCATGTACACTGGTATAGACAAGAGCTCTTAAACACAAAATACAGGATAGATAAGCCCCTGAGGAACAATTATGGGAGTAGAGATACCATAAGAGTCGGGAGAAGGTTGAGGGAGAAAGGGAAGATCAATGTATAACCCCCGCCCCTGGGGGATGAAGAAAGGAAGCATGGGTTAAAGGACACAGCAGATAGAGTTAGACATGAAAATAATAATCATTTATAATGTATCAAGGGTTCATGATGGTGGGAGGGTGAAGGAGGGAGGAAAAAATGAGGGGGTCATACCAAGGGCTCACATAGAAAGAAAATGTTTTCAAAAGGATGATGGCAACATGTGTACAAATGTGCTTGACACAATGAATGTATGGATCATTATAAGAACTGTAAGAGGCCACAATAAAATGATTAAAAACAGACAAACAAATATTTAAAAACCTAGAGACAGAGAAAATATATACACATGTACAATAGAAACATTTCTTATGGCATAGATAGGAAATAGAAGATGCTGTCTTTGAAAAATGCAATGAGTTTTCTTTTCCATCATATATCCATTTTGGCTAAATACAGAAAAAAGTGTTTGCTAAAACCTCCTATAGAGGCTACATGTGTTGAGTCTTACTAAATATAAAGGAGCTACCCTGGTTCAGTTGTTGTTCCTAAAATATAATAACCATATAAGGATCCAGAGAAAAATAGATTATCAAGAGGGATTTGGATGAGACCATGCCTGGAATTAAATAACATATTAAATAGTCAAAGCTAATTTTCCATCAACTAGGGAACCATCGGAGAATTTGGGGGCATATAAATATCACAGTAACATCAGAATAAATGTGAAAAATTAGTCCACAATGGCTGTACAGGAATGCAAATAGGAAGATCATTGCATTCATACAAGCAAAAGGATGTAAATAAGCATGGTGGTCATGCAAAGATTCAGGTAGATGTTTTACATATTAACATCTGAGTCAATTCCTACTCATAGTAACGGAATATATACACACTTTCTGAGACTATAAATCTCTACCAGAACAGAAATCTTCACTCTTCTCCAGCACAATGTCTGGTTTATTTGAGCCACTACTGCCCAAGCAATTAGCCACCCTGTAACCCCCAAATGCCAGGGGCTTCTTTCCCTGGCCCCTCCTGTTCCCCTCCCCCTCTCCTTCCTCCCTGTCTCCCTCTTTTTTCCCCTATAATATCTCTAGTCAACATTGTTACACAAACATATGTGTATATGCATATATATAACTTATAGGACCTTATTTTGCATATACATAAAAATTATAGTGACCTTATTTTTCTATATGCATATAATATATAACTTTTTACACATATATATATATATATAACTTATAGTGACCTTATTTTTAACAATAAAATACCACCTGGTCCTGTGCCATCCCCACAATTTTCGTTATGCTTAAGCCCATTGTTACAAACACTGTGTCTTCCATGTCTTTTAGATTCTTCTCTTCTGTACTTTACCAAGCATGACTTCTTTCTCCAGGGACTGATTTTTCCTAACAAAATCTGTAAAATACACGAGTCGAAAACTCACAATCCTCACTTCTAAGAAGCATTCTGGCTATACTTCTAAGACAACTTTTTTGGTTCTTCTGGAAGTCCATATTATATTAAACATTCTTCACAAATATCATAATTCAATTTTTTATTACATTTATTCATTGTCCAACTTTCACTTAAAACTATTGAAAATAATGTTACCTGGAGGTGGTTCAGTTTCCAGCCTCTCCATCCCTCCATTCTTGTCACATTTACAAGAAAGATTTCAGACAAGGTACAAAAGTTAGACCAGACTCAGAATAAAGGTTTGAACAGAAAGGGTGAGTTTATTGAAGGGGATACTTTGTAAAAGAAATTCAAAGGTGCCTTCAATCAAATATGTGTGTGTGTGTGTGTGTATACACATACATACTCACTGCCATCAATCAAGTTGATGCTGACTATGTCATAGAGACACCCCCCCCCCTCAAAAAAAACAACAGGATAGAACTACCCTTATGAGTTTCCGAGACGGTAACTATTATGGGAATACAAAGGTTTAGCTAGTCCCAAAGGCTTGAGAGAATGTAAAGGCAAACCTTTTATTCTACTAGTGGACTTCCCACCATTGGTTGACTTTATGGCAGTCTTCTGCTATTGACTGGTTCTCGATAGTGTACCTCATTTTTCTTGGTATGTGCCACTCTGCATCCCAGTACCCCAAACTTGACACTGTGCTTTGATGCTACACTTCGATGAGGGAACTCATCCCCTACTCCTCCACCCCACCCCACTGCCGCTGCAGTGCTGCATACAGGACAAGGCAGCTATACCAGTGATCTCCAGCACTCAACACCGCTACAGGTACCATTACCAGTCCTCTGTTGTGATCCTGCCTTCAAAGGTAATTCTGCCCAGCATCTGTGGGACCCTATACCAAACTGGGATAGCACCCACTACCTTGAGGCAGGGTTGCAACTCCTCCAGCCCCACAGTCAGGTGAGCAGGCCGCAGTATCTCCTTACTTACTATTCGAGTTCTCTCTTTATTCTTCCCCACTGCACTTGATCTCCGTGGGCCAGTTTTGTTTTGTTTTCTCTTGTTCTTTCTTTTTCCTCTTCTCTCCTTCTCTTTCTTTCATATGCCACTGCTGTTTTCTGAGCCATTACACTCCACCTACAGCAAATCCACCCAAACAACAGGGAGACTCCAGCCTCCCTCTGTGGGAGTGCTACACACCACACAAGGCAGCTGTGACAGCCCTCTACAGCACTCCACGCTGCTGAGGAAACCTCCATCTGGCCTCTATGGTGATCCTGCCGACTAGGGCAATTCTTCCCAGCTCCAGTGAGACCCTGCACTAAAAAGGCACACTAACCTGGCACCTTGGGGCAGAGTTTAAACCCCTTCAACCCCACATTCACATCATCAAGGATCAGCTATCTCTTACTCTTTCTATTTTTCTTCTCTCTTTACCACCACAGCCAGTCTTAGTAAGCACAGTTGTGTGTTTCCCCCCATCTCTCTCTCCCTTTTTCTTCTTCTTCTTCATTTCTGTTTCTCATCCCCATCTCTTTCCTTCCACATGCCAGCACTGGCTTCAGCCCCTGACTCTCTGCCTAAGGCAACTCTGACCACCCAGCAGGGAGAGCTCCAGCCTGCCCCCTGTGACAGTGCTGCACACGTCATGGGGCAGTGCTACACACTGCATGGCATGGGTTCAACTATCTACCTATTCTTTTCTTCTTCTATTGCTTTTTCTTCTTTTTTCCTCTTCTTCTATCTCTTTTCTCTTTCTTACCACAGTCTCAGCACATTCAGTTTTTCTTTTTTGTTGTTTTCTTTCTTTGATTCTTTGTTTTTATTTTTGTTTTGTCTTTGCATTTTTGGTGTGTGTGTTTGTTTTTTTAATTTTGCCCTTGTCTTTCTTTTCTCCTTTCTGTCTTTATCTTCTCTTCTCCCTCTCTTTCCTCTCAGAAGCCAAAACAGGCCTCCAGAGCACTCCCAACCACCTAGGCCAACTCTGACAGGCCAGTTTGGGGAGCTCCCATCTGTAGCTGTTGGCTTTACATGCAGCTGTGGAAATCAGGCCCACTATCAAGCACCCCCAAGTGGCTGTGGGATCTTCCCTTCAGACTTCTGGGGAAAGTGACTGGAAGAATGCCTGCCCACAGTCACTGGTGCTCCACACTGCTGCAACAACATCTTCCCAAACTCCACGAGATCTCCCCAACTAGGGTAATTCTGCCTATTATCCACGGTGCCCTACACTAAGGAGGGAACATTGGCCTGCCCTCTGTGGCACTCCAGTTGCAGATGGAAATATCACACGCCACCCAAAGCTCTCCAAGCTTCATGAGACACACTACTATGGTTTCCTGGGAGATCAGCCAGTGAAATGCCATCTTCGTGGGCCCACAACCCTGAACCAGCATTCTGTGAGAGGACTGTCCAACTCACATTCCAAATAATGAAATTCTGATAGGCTAGGGTAGGAGGGAAACCACAGGAAGATACAGGGGCAACCTGAGCCCCCTAGTGAAGCTACCTGCAAGTAGTTTGAAGAAGCACTCATACGAGTCCCCCAAGAGAAAGCCCAGTGCTCTTTGACTCTGAGAGATGATGCCAGGCACCTCTAAAACAACATAAACAGCAACTTGTCCCAACAGCTGAAACAAAAAGCAGGAGAAGCAGAAGACAATGCTGGAAGAAGTCATGAACTAAACAACATGCATAGAAGCAGACATTTACCTGCCATAGAAAGAAATCTTCAGAATGCTGCTTGGAGTCATACAGAATGAGGGAAGCAATATAGGAAAAGGATTAAATGATAGAGGAGATCAAGTGAATGCATCCAAAGGAAATACAAGACCTAAGGGATGAAATAACCAAATCCAGTAGCAAATTAACAGACATTGCGAACACACTTGAGGAGGCAGAGAATTGCACCAGTGACCTAGAGCAGGGGGGTTAAACTGGTGGCCCATGGCGGCATGCCAAGGTAATTTTTGTAGCCCACAATGCACTGAAATAAAATGTAATATGGGAATTGTGTGTATGGAATTGCCTTGATTTCCCCTAAGTGCTATTTTGTTCATAACATTTTTTCCCTATTTTCCCTTTATTTCAGAGCACCAAGGGCAATGAAAAATTACCCAGGGGCCGCATGCGGCCCGCAGACCACCAGTTTGACACACCTGACCTAGAAGATAACCAGGCAGACTTCAACAAGTGGAAAAGGCAGTCAAATAAGACAGAGAAACTGACAAAAAAACCAACCCTGAGAGCCACATCTGATGCAATAAAGAGGAACAATATTAGAATAATTGGACAACCAGAATAAGACACAACAAAGAAGTAACAGCAAAAATGGCCAGGGAATTCTTAGAGGAAAACCTCCCCAGCTTAATAAATGAAAATTAGGCAACCAGTCAGGAGGCTGAAAGAACTCCAGCCAGACTAGGTCCCAAGAGGAAGCCACCAAGACAGATAATAGTTAAATTATCCAACTATGTGGAAAAGGAGAAAATCATAAGAGCAGCTAGGGTAAAACAAATAATCACTTGTAAAGGTACCCAAATAAGAATATGTTCAGACATATAAGCAGACACAAAGAAGAAGAGGAGTGGAATAACATATTCCAAAATTCAAAGGAAAATAATGAAACCCAAGAATACTATAGCTGATCAAATTATCTATTAAGATAGATGGGGAAACCCAGTCCTACAAAAGATCCTTGCCCACCTGATATGGGCAGAAGATCAACACTCACTGAGCACAAATAAGAGACTATCACATTGAATAACCCCACCCAGAGCATGACAAAGAGAAAACTGCCCCCAAGATAGCATTAGCTCAATAGTGGATAGAAGGAAAGAATGAAAACACACACACACACACACACACACACACCAGAAACTGATAAGATAGGTAGGAAAACACCCAACACAAAAGGTACAAGATAACACAGAGTACACAGATGGATGTAATAAAATTGAATATCAATGGATAAACTAAGGCATTAAAAGGCAGAGGCTAGCAGACTGGCTTAGAAAACATAACCCATCGATATGCTGCCTACAGGAGACACGGCTCAGCTTATAGAAAAAAAAATGTTTAGAATTAAAGGCTGGAGAAAAACAAACCAAGTATATGTCAATGCAAAAATAGCAGGGGTAGCAAACTAAATTTTTGACAAAACTGATCTCAAGATACACAAGCCATAACAAGAGACAAGGAGAGGAACTATAGGGAACAGTAGACCAAGAACCAGTGAGCATAATAAATAAATACGTGCCCAATGAGAGACCCATGGCACTCATAAATCAAACACTCTTAAAAATGAAAAAGGGAATCACAATTATAGTAGGTGACTTTAATACACCATTTTCTGAAAAATAGAGATCACAGGTAAAGAAATTTAGCAAGGAGTTTATAGATCTAAACAGCACAATTGGACGACTTGACCTGACATATTTTCAGAGCTTTCCACCCAAGCTACCTGGGGAAGGAGCAAGGAATGAGGGCGTGTAGCTAAAGGGTAAGTCTTAACTTTAATATTAGAATTGATCCATTTGAAATGTGACGCCTGAGAAGAATTTTGAGAGCACCTTGGGCTGCTAAACAGACACACCAATCTGACTTGGAAGAAGTGTGACCAGAGGACTCCTTAGAGATAAAGGTGGCAATATCTAATCTTATATACTTTGTACATATGATCAAGAGAGATCAGGAGAAGGATATCATGCTTGATAAAGTGAGAAGGCTATGAAAAATAGGAAGGCCCTCTATTACATGGATTAATACAGTGGCTACAACAAGGGGTCAAGCAAGTGGGAGGATGACATAGAGCAGAGTATTGCTTTGTTCTGTTGTGCATTGGGGCACTATGAATCAGAACTATCTGGGTGGCATGTAATAAAAACAATGTCATAGGGGCACATGCTTTCTGACAGCTGTTGTTTTTTATTTGTATAATCTAAATGTTGTTATTGCTAGGTTCTTTCAAGTCCATTTGGACTCACATAGAGACCCTGTGTTCAACAGAAAGAAACACTTTCCAGTCCTGTGCCATCCTCACAAGTGTTTTTGTTTGAGCCCATTGTTGGAGCCACTGTATCAAGCCATCTTCTCGAAGATCTTCCTCTTTTCCCCTGCCTGCTATTTTCCCAAGCATGCTGTCCTTCTCCAAATACTTGTCTTCCTGGTAACATCCACCGCATGAAACTAAATCTAGTCATCCTCACCTCTAAGCAGCATTCTGACTATACTTCTAAAGTGGATATTTTAGGTCTTTTGGAAGTTCATGTTACTTTAATATTCTGCCACAGCACCATGATACAAATGCATTGATTCAACTTCATTCTTTCTTATCCCATGTACAACTCTCACATGCCTATGTAGTTTTTGGCTTGGGAATGCTCCATGGGCATCAAAATAAAAAACTTGGCTTTCAACACTTTAAAAAGGTTACCTAATGCAACACATCCTATGAGCATTGATTGTGTATCTGACAGGTTGTAATCCTTGACAATTTCTATCTTAATTCTATTTATCATTATGATACATACTGGTCCAGTTCTGAAGATATTTTGTGATCTTTATATTGAGTTGTAATCCATACTGTGGTCTGCAATACTTCCTCCTCACAGATAAAGCAAGGCTTGGACATCTCCAATTCTAATGCAGCATTCTTCATATAATCCCGTTTTTCTGCTTATTTGCTCAGCATACAGACTGATTAAGTATGGTGAGTAGATACAACCCTAACACACACCTTTCCAGAACTTAATCCATGCAGTATTCTCTTGTTCTTTTCTCACAACGGCCTCTTGATCCGTGTACAAATTCCACATGGGAACAATAAAGGTTTCTGGATCCCATTCTTCCCAAGGCTATCCATAATTCACCAAAATCCATACCATGTATGCTTCAACCATTGTTGCAAGGTCTTCAGCAAAAATTTACTTGCAGGTGATATTAAATATATTGTTCTGTAATTTGAGCATTCTATTTGGGCACCTTTCAGGAAGGATATACTAAAAGTCATATTTTTGCTCTCATCGATTATTTTAATCTTCTTCAGCATCCAGGTGTACTTGCATATGAGCAAATGGTCTTTTCGACAGTCAGCTCTTGGCCTCATTTTAACTGCTAATATTGAGCTTCTCCGTTGTCTTTTCCGATGAATTGAATCAATTTTGTTTTTTGAGATTCCATCTGAAGAATTTATGTTGCTTCTTGCATTTTTGAAAAAGATTTGAAAAAGTTTAATTGTTTTTGTGTTTTTGAAAAAGTTATTTATAGTGAAGTTGTTCTTGCAAAATCTGTCGTGTATTCTTCAGTTTCATTTCTATTGTCAAGGTCATTTTTTACAACTATTATTCCTTTCCCCTTGTTTACAACTTTTGCAATCCAAAATACTTTTCATTGCATCTTAATTGCTTGTTTAATCAATTTCATATTGAAGGCTGATAAAATTCTTCCATTTATGCAATAATATTTTAAGAGGTTCATACATAAATTTGAATAATAGGAATAATAATACTAATAGTAATAATTTTTCATCCATATCATAGTAAACTATATGATTATCGGATTCAAATTACCAGGTACCAGATTATTTCAGTCCAATAATGTGTAGTATATTGATCTTTATAAATTCTATTTCACTTTTGATGGCATATTTTTCCTAAATTCGTACTTTGAATTTTCCAATTTTTAATAATTAGTAGATATTATTTCTGTTTCTTCTCATGTTGAGAAATTCCTGAGGGCTTTATTCCATCCAGGTCATTATGGTCAACTTTACTGTGAATAAAGTTTTTGCTCAACTTTATAGGTGGGTATGTCCAGAGTGTCCACCTGATCAAGTTGTTGTTAAGTACCATCCAGTTGGTTCCAACTTACAGTGGCATGCTATGGACAACAGAATGAAACTGCACAGTCCTGTGACATCCTTTCAATGGTTAAGCTTGAGCGCATGGATGCAACCACTGTGTCAATCCATGTTGCCAAAGGCCTTCCACTGTTCCTCTAGCCCTCTAAGTTACCAGCATGATGTCCTTCTCCATAGATTGGTCACTCTTGATAATATGACCAAAGTACATGAGGTGAAGTCTTGCCATTCTTGCCTCTAGGAGTATTCTGGCTTTACAAAAGAGATTTCTACACTCTGACTTCCAAGACAAATTTGTTTTTTGTTTTCTTTATTGGCAGACCTGGTATCTTCAATATTTTCCCTAATATCATAATTCAAATATATCAATTATTCTTCAGTCTTTCATATTCCATGTCAAACCTTCACAAGTTTATGAGGCAATCAAAAATACCATGACTTGAGTTAGGCATCCTGTATTCCTCAAAGGGACCTCTTTGCTTTTGAACTCATAAAAGAGGCCTTGTGCAGCAGGTGTACCTCAGGCAGTTCATCTTTTGAGCTCTTGACCTCTCCATTCGTGAGCATTGATTGTGGATCCAAACAAGACAAAATCCTTGACAACATCAACCTTTACTTCATTTATCTTGATGCTACCAATTGGTCAAGTTGTGAGGATTTGGGTCTTCTTTACATCAGCAAGGGCTTCAGATCCTTCGCACTTTCAGCAAGGTTATTAATAAATCTTTCCCCAATCCTGATGTTTTGTTGTCCTGTGTGTTCTCTAGCTTCTCCCATGATTTACTCAAAAAGAAAACAAAACATAAACAGATTGAATAAGTATGATGACAGGATTCACCACTGATGCACATCTTTCCTGATTTTAAAACATGCAGTTTGCCCTTGCTTTCTTCCCATCACTGCATTTTTATCCATATATAGATTCTGAATTAGCACAATGAAGTGATCTGGAGTTCCCCTTCCCCTCAAGGTTATCCATGTAGTTATGATCCACATAGTCAAATGTGTTTGCAAAGTCAATAAAACTCAAGTAATCATCTTTCTGGTATTCTCTCCTTTGAGCCAAGAGCTGTTCGATATCAGCAATGTTATCCCTTGTTCTGCATCTTCTTTTGAATCTGGCCTGAATCATGTAGGGTGGCCCGGGAGCAGGTGTTGTTTCATTCTGTTGCTTCATATGGTTGCTAGTTTTCAGAATCCACTTAAAAGCACTTAGCAACAACATTATCTTGCATTACAGGCTAAGATAAAATTTTATTTATGGTTAAGGGGTTAACTGACCTTTTTATTTTTTCTCAAAAGGGGGCGGTAGACAAAATAAACGGAGAAACTATGATTTAAACTGACAACTCCAATGATGGTGACTTTATTTGCCAAATACACTTATAGGTTTTGTTTAATTTTATTATATACTCATATACTATTATATTTATGCCCTGTAATGAGATTTTGCTTTTCAATTGTTTTTATATGAGTCAGTTCCAAGCCATAAGATGTTACAACAAATTTAATGTTAGAAATTCTTTTAAATATTATATATCAGTCTGCTTTGTGAATATATCACAAAAAGAGCAAAGAATATCTGGTCATCATGATGTGACTTGAGAGGTACCACCAGACTAAAAAGTAAGCAGTTAGTCCAAACGATATGTCACTGTCTTCTCTACAAGTACTGTGAAACCTAGATAATTAAATGTCTCTGAGCCTCTGTTTCTACAGGTCTTCCTTAAGTACTTAACAGTTTCACAAAGCTTTAGTAGTGTATGTGACTTGTAATTAATTCCTGAAGTCTCAAAGTCTTAACCCGTTCAGTGGCTCTAATGAAGAGAAAATGTATAACTAAGTTGGTAAGAATTATAGCTAAGATAATATTCAGGACCAGTTTTGTTCTGGCCCTAGTCTTGTCATGAGTTGGGGGGGTTGGGGGGGGAAAGTGCTCAGCAAAAGCTAAAAATAACAAGAGTGCATAGTTCATTTAATATAATAAAACAATTTTGTATGTGTCATGTTTCAAACAAAAGTTATTTTACATGCATGATCTCACCTAATTTTAAAAATATGCAAAAAGGATTATAAATATAAGAACAGTTACGTGATTCAGATATTACATAATGTACAAAAGTGGCAGAGTAATTACTCAAACCTAAAAATAACCACATCACATGACAGAAGGAAAAGGTGTCTATGCATTTCTTAAAACTTTCCAAGAGAAACAGAATTTTTGAACAGAATTTATTTAACCCAGATGATTTATTAATGCTTAGGCAGCACCATCAATCAAATGAATTTTTAAAAAATCATTATGTTTTTGTTAGGGTCTCAAACATTTTTCAAAAAAGTAGTTCTCTGACAACATAAGACAGGTACTATTTAGTCATGGTGTACTCATGTGGTCTCACTTTAGTTGGAGATTTAAATTTAGTGAATTAAAAAGTTGCAATGAATTTATTCAAACATACTGGATATCTGTGTCCTTTAATAATTATTTGTCCTTGAAATAAGAGGGAAGTTCCTTACTTTATTGGCTATTTTAATATATCAGATGATATGTAATAATATATATCCATATATATCCTAGATATATATATTTACTGACATTTACCATCCATATGCAAATTTGCTGAATTAATTGTTTCCCACCATGATTTCACATGAAAACTAATACGAACAGAAGAAGCTATTACATCAGGTGAAGTAGAAATTTTCCATGTAAATGAACATTAACATTTTTATTTTAACCACATCAATTGTGAGGACATCTGTTTTGAAAATGCATTATGAGCTGAAAAGTATGACAAGCAACTTGGGAGAATACAGTATCAAAACTGTCTCACTCTCCAAAATGTAGCATAGATCTATCAAATGTACCAGGCTTCCTAGATTATCCATATCCCTGGGAAGCATTTATGGTTTTCACACTGATAATCACCAAACATATCTATTCCACTTTTCTTTGCTTGCAACCTTTGCAAACTAAGAAGTTCAACAAACACATAGTTCAATAACAGGTCTGACATTCCTGAAACTAACAGGGCTTGATCAAATATGATCTAATTTCTCATCTTATGAAGTCACTCTAAAAATAGTTTTAAATATATTACTAGGTATGCCATCTGTATTTATGGCTATTGTGTGAATTTTCAACAAGCACTGGTGGTCTAGTAGGTTTTGTGTTGACCTCCTAACCACAAGCTTAGCAGTTCTAATCCACCAGCTATTCTGTGGGGAAAAGATGAGGCATTCTATTCCCACAGCAATTTACAGCCACGGAAACCCACAGGCACAGTTCTGCCCTGTCCTTTGGAGTAGAGTCAGAACTGGCTCAATAGAAATGAGAGAGAATTATGATTATTCACAATAAAATTCCATACATTACAGACATGCCTTCACTCAAATTTGCTTAACAATTCTGACACGAATCCTTTCTTCCCACAGTACATGTTTTCTTAACTGGGTTAGATAATTCATAGGAATGGCCACACAGCATGCACAGAACATACTCACAGTTATGAAGTTCTTAAAAGAAATTAATAGTTTACAACTCAAGACTGGAAATACTCAAGACATCGTGCTTCTGACGGTAACTGCTTCTTTTAGATAGCAACCGGCTATCTGATCATCAGCCTCTCAGTCACAAGACCTCTCGGTGTCTACCCTACTCAGGTAGTGTTACAAATCGCCTTTGCCTCTGTTGATAAGTGCCCAAAGGGCCCACTACTGAGAAGCAAGCCTCATCTTGAAAGTGCTGATCTTGAGAGCCAAGCAGGGGTCGGCAGACTGGAGTCAGCTGCAAGCATTGCACTTCCTCAGCAGCTTCTTGACTCAGCGCAATCAACTTTACTGGCTCCATTGCTCAGGAAGCCCGCGTGCTGCCCTGCGACCTGGCTCTGCTGCAGTTCCTCTGGTGAGTTTCTGGTGGCACAAATTTCTGTCCTTGAATCAAGGAAGGTCAATGCACAGAGATCTCTGGGTCTAGAGGATATATATACTCTCCTCCTGGCAATTAATTATTGTTTTTACCCCAAGCCATTTTATTAGAATCAGGCAGTATTGTACAGTTGTTTATACAATCAGTTTTTTTAGAAAATCTTCCTTCTTGAACTCCTTGATATCAGTTTGATGGTAGTCAGATCCCATATTCTGCCTTTAAGATGGTTCATTTTAAATAAGCAGAAGGGCAAAATTGACCAATTCTTTCATTAGATCTTAAGCATTTTATAGTTAATATTAACCCTGCTAACAATTCACAAGTGGATGATATGATTCTACCAGGCCTCTTCATTTATCTCCTCTTAGTCAGATCTATCAGGGAAAAGTTTGGTGAGAACACAAAGCCTATGGCTGGAAATAGTCATATTAATGAACTTACTGCACTGCAGTTATTTTATGCAGAGTAACAAAACAAGTAAGAATAATCATACCTTTTGTAAAATATATATTATATAAATCTGTTCCTCACCATTGTAGCACTCAAAGAAGAGGGGCGTTTGAAACTATTAGAATGATGTTGTATCAATTGCTATACTTCTCATTAAAAGAATATACATTATTTATTAAATTGCAGATCCTTTATTTCCAGGTTAATTGCTATAAGTCAGAATGCATTTAAAAGTTTTTTAAAAATATTTTATTCCTATGGAGATTATAGGTACCTTATATAAAAACAAATGGAGTGTAAAACATTCAGTACAATATATCTTTTGAGATATGCTGTAAATCAGAAAAGAAATGCATAGATGTTCAATCATTTCTAGAGATTGTATATGATCAAGAAGTAAAAAGGCCAAGATGCACTGAAGACATTAGTGAAAACAAGGCTCCACAAATTGACAGAATAAGAAAATGCTTTGATAAACAGATGCAGTAAAGAAGCACCCACTTGTCTATGCCAAGAGATTGGAAAGGTAACTGCATAGCTAACTGACTGGAATTAATTCATCCCCATTCTAAAGAAATATTTTATGGCCCAATAGAATTTTTGGGTTATGGAACAATAGCATTAATTTCATATGGAAATAAAATATTGTGGGAGGTAATTTTAAAATAATTGTTTTAGTACTTGGACATGAATCTGACAGAAATTCAAGCTCAATTAGAAGAGGGTAGAGGCACAAGAGGTGTCATTTCTGAAGTCAGATGAACTTTGACTACGAGAAAGGTGTTTACTTGTATTTCATGGACTATGCCACCACCTTCAACTGTGCGGATCACAACAAACTTTGGATAACATTGAAAGGAAAGGAAATTCCAGAATGCCTCCTGTGCCTTTGCAGAACCTGTGCGTGCAGCAAAGAGGCAGTAGTACACACAAAACCAGGCCGGACAATGGCGTTTGAAATTAGGAAGGTGCACATTAGGGTTATCAACATATGCTTCCACCATATGTACTCCATCCGCATGCTGAGCTGATCCTATGAAAAGTCACGCGGTGTGAAAACGATCAGGGCATCAGGATTGGAGGATGGCTTATTAACAACCTTCAGGGTGCAGGTGACACCACCTCCTTGCTGAAACTGAAGAGGACCCGAAGCACTTACTGATGAAAATGCAGGCCAGCAGCCTTCAGTATGGATTGCAGGTCAGTGGAAAGAAAGTAGCATTCCTCACAATGAAACCAATAGGCAACATCATGACAGACAGAGAAAACATTCAAATTGACAAACATTTCACTTGACTTGCATTCACACTCAGCAATTATGGAAACAGCAAAGAATCCAAGCATGCATTGCATTGTAAAAACATGTGCCGTGAGACCTCTTTGAAGTGTTGAAAAGTAGGGATGTCACCTTGAGGTATAAGGTGTGCTTGAATCGAGTCATGACATTTTTCATCGCCTCATATATGTTTGAGAAGTGGGGAATGTGTAAGGAAGACTGCAGAAAAAAAACGGAGCATTTGAATTAAGGCGCTGGGAAGAAATTTGGAAGAACCATAGACCTGCAGAATAACTAAAAAATCTTCCTGGGAATAAATACATCCAGAAAACTCCTTAGAAGTGAGTACAGCAAGAGTTTAACTCACATCCATTGGGCACGCTATTAGGAGAGACCAGTCCCTGGAAAAGAACATCAAAGGAGGAAAACCCTCAATGTGATTAGTTGGCAGTGGCTGCAGTCAAGGTCTCAAACATAGTAACAATCATGGAGATGGCACAAAGCCAAAAATATTGTCTTCTGTGGTCCATAAAACCCCTATAAGTCAGAATAGTCAGTACAGAACAACAGAGTTATTTGAAATTCAAGGTGGAAAAATATGTATCAGGAAATAATTTATTCAATAGCAAGAATAATGACATTTTCAATACTTATTCTATGCATGTAAATTATTATGTTAATATAGGTCATAAATATTCTTCATTAAAGCAAACACAGGTACATAAATGGAATAGTTCTATTTGATTGTTTCAGAGTTTTGACTCAAGTCATTATTATGACTTGAATATGCTATTTAAGTTATGAAACAAAATAAATAGTATTACTCCCAACTTGTAATAAAATGTGTTCTGCACCACAGACCCCATTACCAACTTCCCAATTATGTACATAAGAAAAATGATAAAATGAAATTTGAAGGAAGAGGTTTATTTTAAAACTATGTGACCTTGAAAAGAGTTTTCTCTATTTTAATCCCTGCCATTCTCCTAAACCTGTGCATAGTTAAACAAAATGCACTTTCCTCCTCAAGTCAAGGAAAAGTATCACAAAGAACCTCTTGAGAGTCAGCGGAGGTCTTTTCAGGAACAATACATCTTACTCTTAAATGGATCTTTGTAAACAACATAGAAGATTGTTGACTATAATCAGAGACGAGCACATATGCTATTAAAGCATGTACATAATGAAGCTGCTCTAGATAGGAAGATGAATAGATATAGGTGCAGTAAGAAGAGAAAGCTGTTTGTCACCAAACTTGGAGCAAGAAGGAAGGTTTTCTCTGGTCCAAATACACCCAGTAGATGAAGCCAGAGCAGCCCATTCTTAAAAACAACAAGAACAACAAAATCCTTCACATAATGATCACATGCCACGGTGAGTGAGGACCTGGAACACACTGCTGGAGAAAAGGATTCTATCTGAGTCATGAAAAGGTGACCTAAAGTATGGCACACACACAGGACAGAGTTCAAGAACCTGAAAGAACACTGCCCAAAGAGACGCAGGAGCGCTGGCCATGCCGCGGTTCCGGCTTTGGGCTCCTCAGTACACATGGTGAGCCAGGCCTTCTCTGCCCATGAGACTGCCTGCCCCCTGTGGAGGCGCCATGAGTCAGAATCAGCTTGAGAGCAGTCAGCTTGGCTTTCTTGCAAGAAAAAAAGCCAGTTCTGCCATGATAGACCACATGGGACACCCTCAAGTGGTAAAGAAAGAGCCAAAAATAACCCCTAACAAATAAAAATGCCTTTACTCCTTTAGCTCCAAATATTTCTCTCAGCTTAATGTGATGGAAATCAAGCAGTCTGTTGAATGGGAGATGGAAGTGAAAAAGCAAAATAAGAGGTACAAAAGAAGAAATCATGTCCCCTTTCCCATTGTGAAATTTGATAAAACCTCTTTACTAATGAGGAAGAGCGTAGGTATGAAAGGAACATTACATGTGTTACTCTATCACATAGGGAGATTGCTGAGTGTGATTGTTGCTTACAATGCAGCTATAAAATATATTACTGTGATATAATATATTCCGGGAAACTTCAACAAAATCATATATATTATGATTCTAAAGAAATATAATCAAAAGAATGGTGTATTTTCAATACTTTACTAGGCATATTTTATCCCATTGGACATGAAAATACTTAAAATTAGGTTATACTAGGCAGTAGCTCAAAATGAAGCAAATTTCAGTTTTACACTCTGACAGTAATTTAATCTATAGTTTGTGGACAGACTATAAGTTTTCCCTGCTGACCTATTCATAAGGAAACCCATTTGTTTAGAAAATAGTTGTAAATCTTGATAGAAATTAGATGTATTTCTTCAGAGGATTTCTATAATTGGAAATATGAATAACTCATGTTTTTATCACAAAAGGATACTCCAAAACTAATATAACCGGTTACTTTATTAAGTATTTATGGCGATATATCATTCATACATTCTCAAATGATGCATAATTACATAAATGTATAATACATATACAATAAAAATATATTTATTTTATGTAAGGATCTTGGTTTAATCATCTATACCTTTGGGAAAAAATGAAAATAATATTTATTTTACTATGTAACACTCAATGTCTATTCAGTCAATCTCTAAAAATAAACTTCAGCTTCTTAAAAATATTTAATTATTTTTATTTAGAAAATACCTGGGTACTCTGCCTTTTGATAGTAAATGTGGATGTTATTATAAAGAAACACAGGAAAATAAACAAAATAGGATGCCAACTTAAATGCATGATCTCTTTAGTGTAATAACATTAATTTTTTCTTAATAATGTATGACTCATGATCAGTTTCTCATACTTTTAGCTGCAACTACTTGTGTAACTTATATTTTCAAATATTGTACAATTATTAATAACAATGTTATTTGTCAACTCGCTCAGTTTGGTTCAGCAATAGAGGAAAAAAGACAAATGTAGAAAAATAAAAGAAAATTTGAATGTACACATAAGTAATTCAGAAGAAAATATGATCATTGGCAAAATACTAAAGAAACCTAAAGTGTTTAGCATTATGAAAAATACTAATAGTCCTTATTTTCTAATACCTAGTGTATAAAATTCTTATATCTTTACTTTTAAATATTTCTTAATTTATTCTTTAGCATACTTGACTCACTTCATGAACATTATTCTCTAATCTAATAGAAAAGACACCATAGTTGACAAAATGGGATTCTAAACTGGAGAGTATTCCTTTATGAAGATAATCCTATACATTTTCTAGGACTTCTCTTGAACTTTTTCATTGTGTGTCTTATTATTTTATTAATCAACTTTTTAAGATTGCTTTGTTCTTCATTATAACCCAAGATGCAGTCCTAGAAGGAGGACACAGGGCCTCTACCTATTGAAATCTTCAATTATATGAAGGAGAAATATTAAACACATAAATGGTATGATGGAAATAGTACTATAAGAAAAGCTTTTGAAGTAATCAAGCCAAAATTTTTATTTAAAACTGAAGAATGATAAAGAACCAGAAAATTATTGTTTGAAGCCGAGATCAGTGGACGTGTGCAGAGTAATGGAGAATTCCCTCTGTACAAGAGAAATTCAAGAATGTTATATTCTTAGCCCATTGTGTACCAGCCTCCACAATTGAGTGGGTCACAGGGGTGGTTGTGTAATTCAGGGGTTAAAGATACATCAGACAAGATAAAGCACACAAGTGTTCACTTCTGGGACCATCATGACGTCAGAAGCCAGGTCCATGGTCCATGTAAAGAGAGAGACTATATTTCCAACTAGGCTTATACACACTTTAGGGGCATACAAGCCCTGCCACCCTAATTAAGGTAACAGCATATGTAACAAGGTGGGCTGTACCCTAACCCTAAAAGTCCCTGAGTATATTGGAGGAGTAACCTAACACCAGTGCCTAAGGCAGGTAAGGGGAATGGCATCTTCAGAGCTTAGAGAGCAATAGTGCAAGTCTGCTCCTATAATTAAAGCTGCTGGCTAGATAGCAATTAGCCATGTGCTTTTAAGAGGTAACTTTAAGTTAGCACTATGATGGGAGGATGTAGTAATTATGAAAATGTGATTGGCACTCACCTCTAACTCACAAACTGAAGGCCTCCCTCCACCCCAGAAACACAACCTGCCGGGCTTCTTAATATATGAGAATAAAGGGTTTATCCCTATACACTCTTCCCATTCTCTTCTCCCCACAGATCTTACCATAACCTGTCTGATATTTGAGGTAGGCAGAGGCTTGATCATGGATTGTCTAGTAAGCAAGCCACACTAGAAATGTTCTAAAGTTTACTAAATACATGGTGTGATAGTTTTTATGTCAACTTGACTGCTTTAAGATCCATCTTTTCAGAACCTCTAAATAGAAAGCTTGACTAACAGTCTGACCTGATGGTGTAAACTCCAAATGTACTATCCCCCTCACATCACATCTATTTTTTTTTGTGCCTTGGAGGGGGGTGGGTAACTCCTTGGATATTGGTCACTTGTTTTACTTCTCCAGTGAACCAAGCCTAAGGCAAATGGAAAGATAAAGAATGTTCTTGAGGCCAAGATTACAGAGAATGAAGTACAGAAAGAATAGGGGATAAGAGTAATTTTGTTGTTAGGTGCTGTTAGATTCCAACTCATAGCTACCCGATAGATAAGGTCACTAAACACTGCCCAGTCCTGCTCCACCTCTCGGTTGTTTTAATAATGGAGATCAGTGTTACAGCCACTCTGTCAATTTGTTTTCTGAATGGTCTTTGTCTTTTCACTGACCTCTCACTTTACCAGACATGATGTATTTTTTTTCTGGTTACTGACCTTTCCTGATAACGTGTCCAAAAGTTGTGAGACAATATCTTGCCACCTTTCCTGCCAAGCAACATTCTGGATGTTCTATCTACAAGGCAGACTTCTTTACTCTTTTAGTAGCCCATGTTTTTTTCAATATTATTTTCTAATACTGCAATCCAATTTCATCAATTACTGTGCATTGCTCAGTTGTCACATGCATATGAGATGATTGAAAAAACCATGGTTTGGTTTTAACATGCTTTTATACTCAAAATGACATTATTGCTCCTTTACACTAAGGAGATCTTATGCTGCGGATATTCCCAATGCAACAATCATTTAATTTCTGGACTGTTGTTTTCATGACCCTTGATTATAGATAAAATAAATAAATAAAATCTTTGATAAGTTCAGTTTTTTTCTATTTTCTATTATGTTATTTATTAAAGTTGCTGAGATTTTTGTCTTCACATTGAGTTCCAATACATACAGAAGACTGGAGACTTTGATTTTCCTATACATTTGATTTCCTATGCTGATCAATGGACTCATGTTCTATGTTCAGGTTCCTCATTTATACAATGAAATGTTTCAGAACTCAAATTCTACTCAGTCTTACATAATTTTTTATGATGTACACAATCAAATTATTTTTATAGGTCATGAAATACAAACAAATACCTTCCTGGTATTTTGGATTTTCAGCCAAGATCCAGCTGACAGCAACAACAATATCCTCAGTCTATGCTCAGTTCTGAATCCTGACTGGCTTTCTTCCAGCTCCCTATTGATTTTCTACTGCATCGGTTTGTTTGTTTTAATCACCTTTGGGAGAATGTTACCTGTTTGTTCTGTTATATTATATATGACAGGAGCCTGGTGGCATAGTGGTGAAGCATTAGGCTGAGATCCACAAAGTCAGCAGTTCGATACCATCAACCACTCCCCAGAGGAAGACAGCGCTTTCTATTCCCATGAACGAACAGTCTCAGAAACTCACAGAGGGCTTCCACCTTGTCCTATAGATACGCCAAGGCTCTATGGCCATAAATTATTGGTTTGTTACATTATTTTGTTGCTGTTGTATTTTTCGGTGCCATCAAGTGAGTTCTAACTGATGATGACCCTCTGAACCATTGACCTAAATAAACACTGCCCTGTACTGTGCCATCCTTGCATTTGTTCCTATGTTTGAGCTCATTGTTGCAGTCACTGTGTCGAGCCAGGACATTGTAAGAAAAAGCATGTAAGACAAAGTCATGCTATCTTTGCCTCTAAGAAGACCTCTACGTATACTTTTACAAGATATATCTGTTTGTCTTTTTAGCAGTACAGGGTAGTTTCAGTATTCTTCTCCAGCAGCATAATTCAAGGGCATCGATTCTTTTTCAGGCTTCTCCATATTCAATAAGCAACTTTCACAAGCATAAGAGTTAATTTGAAATAGCATGTCTTGGATCAGGCAGAGCTTAGTCATAAATGTAACATCTTTGTCAATACTCAGCAGAGGTCTTGTGAAGCAGATTTATCTAATGCAATGCATTTTTTTATTTCTCGACAGTTGTTATCAAGAGTACTGCTTATGGATTGAAACAAGACAAAATCTTTGACAACTTCAACCCTTCTCCATTTTATCATGATTTTAACTATTGGTCCAATTGTTAAGATTTGGATCTTCATTACATTGAGTAATAATCCATTCTGAAGGTTGAAATACTTGATTCTCATAAGCAAGTGTTTCAAATCATCCTCAGTTTCAGTATTAACTGAGGTTCTGTCCACTACATATCACACACTGTTAATAAGTCTCCCTCTCTCCAATCCTGATGCTACATTCTTCACATATTGTAGCTTCACTGATTATATGCTGAACTTGTTCTTTCTTTCTGGTTTCTAACTATAAAACTTTGCACATGGCATTATAATATTTGACTTTGTGTTCTTGAGCTGCCCTTTGAAATTTTCCTTTCAGCTCTTTAACATCATCAATAAATTCCCATTTATTTTAGCAGCTATATGATTAAGAGAACAAGTTTCCGTGCCTCTTCTGGCATCCACTGTGACCGTTTCCCTCTCCTATCTTATTGATGACCTCTTGTTTTCTTTATGAATTATGTTCTTGATGTCTTCCCACAGCTCATTAAGTCTTTTGTAATTAGTGTTCAGTGTGTCAAACCTAGTCTTAAGATGTTCTTGAAATACAGTTGGGATAGACTCAAGATCATAATTTGGCTCTTCTTGACTTGTTTTAATTTTCTTTATCCTGACCTTACATATGGGCAATTGATGGTCTATTCCACAGTCAATCTGGAGCTTTCTCATTGTTTCTTCCTAAAGATATAGACAATTTGACTTCTATGTATTCCATCTGGGAGAAGTCTATATGTACAGTCACCTTTTGTGTTGTTAAAGGATATTTGCTATGAAAAAGGCATTTGTCTTGCAAAATTTGTTCATGCAATCTCTGACTTAATTTCTATAACCAAATATGTATTTTCCAAATACTGTTCATTCTTTGTTTCCAACTTTTGCATTCCCATCACCAATAATTATAAATGCATCTTTTCTCAAATTTGAAAAATTTTCTACAAATTGTATTAGGTAAATCTGCTGCACCAAACCTGTTTATAACTTTGAAAAGCAAAGATGTTATTTTCAAGACTAAGGTGCATCTGACCCACGCCATGATCTATTGAGTTACTTCATATTTATGTGAAAGTTGGTTATTGAATAAGGAAGACAGAGAAGAATCTACATTTGAATTGTAATACTGGAGTAGAATATTAAAAGTACCATGGACTGCTAAAAGAACAAGCCAATCTATCTTGGAAAAAGTATGGCCAAGGTGCTCATGACACCTGAATAATCAATGGCATGGGACTCGGCAGTATTTTCTTCTGTTGTGCATGGGCTCACTAGGGAATGGAACCACATAACAATAACAACAAAAGCAGATACAAACTTACAGACACTGATCGATAAACTTTGAAGGGATTGAAAACAAATGAAGCTAATCGGTCTTTTAATCTGCCAGCAGCAACAACAACAAAATGCAGACCTAGAAGACTTTCCTGCTTAATTCTACTAAACATTTATGGAAGAGCTGATACCAATTCCATTTAATCCTAATGCAAATACCAGGAAACAATTTAACTAATAAATTAACAATATTATAATCATGCAAGATCATAATTATTATTTATTAAGCTGAATAATTATGTAATATCTGTGACCATTTAGTAGAAATTCTTCAAACATTAAGAGAAGGCATAATGGTTTAGGAGTTATGCACTGGACTGGTAACTGCAAGGACAGCAGTTAGGAATGACAAGCAATTCCACAGAAGAAAGATAAAGCTCAGACAGCGGGAAGGTGGGGGAAGAATGGGGTAACCAATTACTGTGTTTGACAAAAAAGTGCCCCCTCCCGTAACAGGGATATTATAGAAATGTGGGTGAAGGGAGGCAGGGGTCGGTGTAAGATATGAGATTAATAATACTTTATAAATTATCAAGGGTTCATGGTGGAGGGAGGGAGGGGGAGGGGGAGTAAAACTGAGGAACTGATACCAAGGGCTTGAGTAGAAAAAGAATGTTTGAAAAGAATGATAGCAACATATACACAAATGTGCTTCAAACAATGGATGTATGGATTGTTTTAAGAGTTGTAAGAGCCCCCAATAAAATGTTTAAAAGAAAGAAAATGATAGCCAGGCACCTTCAGCTTTCTTCACCACATTTGTTCATCATGCACATGTTCGTCTTCAGCCATCATGTCGGGAAGGTGTACATCATGGAATGCCAATTTAATAGAACAAAGTGTTCTTGCATTGAGTAAGTACTTGAGTGGATCCCCAATGTTCATCTGCTGCCTTAATACTAAAACTACAAAAATATGCACATAGATCTATTTCCCCATTATCATATATAAATATATTTACAAATGTACATGTCTGTATTTAGACCTCCATAAATGCCTTTGCCACCTAGTTATTTTCTCTATTTCCTTTTACTTTCCTCTTATCCCACTATCATGCTCAGCCTTTACTTGGGTTTCAGTAATTTCTCTCAGTTACATTGGCCTTGACCAATCCCTACCAGGTTTCTCACACTCTCCTTGCCAGTAATTATGGATCACTTGTCGTTCCCTTGCCCTTGGGTTGGTCAACACCACCTCTTTCACCCACCTCCCCTTCTCCCACATCCCCCGGAATCATCGGTCCCGTTGTTTTCTCCTCCAGACTGTTGATCCAGCCTATCTTATCTAGATAGACATGAAGAGATAATAATATGCACAGAAAAACAAGACATAAGACACAAATCAACAAAAGAAAACACAACAATACATAATACCCAATGACTCCCCCCCAAAAAAAAATAAATGGTTAAAAAAAAAAAAGGAAAAACCTGTAAATAGTTCAAGGTCTGTTTTTGACCTCTAGGCATGTCCTCCGGTCCAGTCAGATGGGATGCCATGGCCTGGCCCCAAAGTTAATCCTTTTCACTCCCTCAGGAGCTCACTGCTTTGATCCTCACTGCTGTTATGCCACACACACTTAGTATTTTACCTAGGTGTGGTGGGGTCAGACCGAGCCAATCCCGACACTGAGTCTCCAGTGTTGTCCCTGTAGATCGATGAAGACAAACGTGTGCATAAAAAAATGTGGTGAAGAAAGCTGATGGTGCCCAGCTATCAAAAGATATTGTGTCTGGAGTTTTAAAGGCTTGAAGGAAAACAAGTGGCCATCTAGTTCAGAAGCAACAAAGACCACATGGAAGAGGCACACCAGCCTGTGCGATTATGGGGTGTCGAAGGGATGAGGTATCAGGCTTCAAAGAACAAAATATCATACCATTTTGAATGAGGGGGAGTGCGGAGTGGAGACCAAAAGCCCATCTGCAGGTAATGGGACTTCCTCTTACAGAAGCACCTCGGGGAGAGGACGACGAGCTAGTCAGGGTGCAGTGTAGCAACAATGAGACATACAACTTTCCTCTAAGTATTAAATGCTTCCTCCACGCCTCTGTTATGATCCCAATTCTACCTTACAAATCCGGCTAGACCACTGGTACAGATAGGAACCAGAAACACAGGAAGCCAGGACAGATGATGCCTTCAGGACCAGTGGTGAGAGTGGCTATACTTGGTGGGTGGGGGGAGGGTGAGGTAGAGAGGGGGAACAGATTATAAGGACATACATATAACCTCCTCCCAAGGGGATGGACAACAGTAAAGTGGGTGAAGGGAGGGAGATGGCAGACAGGGTAAGACATGACAAAATAATAATAATAAGTCATAAATTATCAAGGGTTCATGAGGGAGAGGGGAGCAGGGAGGTAGGGGAAAATGTGGAACTGATACCAAGGGCTTAAGTGGAGGGCACATGTTTTGAGAATGTTGAGGGCAATGAATGTACAAATGTGCTTGACACAATGGATGTATGTATGGATTTTTATAGGAGTTGTATGAGCCCCTAATAAAATGATTTAAAAACAAACAAATAGATAATGGTACAACAGCAAGTAAAAGTTAAATGGTCAAGTAAGAATGCTCATTAACATGGTGAATGTAGGGAAACATTCCCTAGCAGCATGGATAGTGTTTTTGGGATGTTCATTAAAATAGAAAAGGGTGGTGGTGAAATAATGGTACAAACTGAGGAGAACCTAGAACTCTTTGGAGAGCATATGACAGAAAGGCAGAGTTACAAATACTGATGATATGCACAACACAGGAGGGGTACTGCAAAGGTTACTTTAATAAATTAGGTCTCAAAAGGCCCTTCGTGGTGATCTCCTGAAATAATCTTACCAAAAAAATCTTCTCTCTTCACCTTAAAGGGAATTATGTATCTTAATTCAGCGTGAGAAATCAACATATTCTAAAAAGAAAAAGGTGAAGAGGGGAAATCTAGTTATTAGATATAGTTGGCTTCAGTGTTTCTATACTATTTAATAATCTCATTAGTTGGATGATACTTCCCTTATCACTGACAAAAATCATTTCCATTCCAATCTATGTAAATGGTCAGGTGTTTTTCCCTCACTGAAGTCTATTTTGTTTCCGTATAATGATGGACCTGAGCTTATTGAAAAAAAGTTAGCTAGTACGAGTGTAAACAAATATTATTATTAAAATATACAATCTAAACTTTAGTTGGCAGTGGTTTTATGTTAATGGCGGAAGAACAAGTCAGAAAAAGAAGAAAAAAGTTACACAAGTGGGAGAATGTTATCACTGTCACTAAATGGTTACATGTAGAAATGAATTGATGTATGCTTTGCTGTGCTTATTTTCAACAAAATAAAAAAAATTACATTAGAAAATATGCAAAAAAGAAAGAAAATGTTTTGCAAATGATCATGGCAACATAAGTTACAAATGTGGTTGATACAATTGTTATGAGTTGTAAGATCCCCCAATATAATGATCTATTAAAATAAAAAGTAAAAAAATCAAAGGGGCAGTTCTAATAGGTCCTCAAAAGCAGTGAGTTTGTTAAAATGAAAATACAATCAAAGTATAGATTACTAATCGTTGTATATATATGATTAGCATTAATTTTATCCACATACAATATTCATTTACAAAGTGTAATTCCACAAATATATGCATATAAAATCAGATTGAATATATAATATTTTAGAGTAACTGACATATATATATTAGTAATCCTAAGTAATATTTTAGCTGAGTCCCTTCCCCATCAGCATCCAAGTCTCCTGCCACTGTTTTGAGTAGGACTCATAAAGTTCCTATAAAAAAGGTAAAACTGCTCATAAGGCTTTCAGAAAATCAATCTTCATGGGAATAGACAAACTCATTTTCTATGCCAATCTTGGGGTCGAGGCTAACACTTAACCCACTGAACTACCAGGTTTCCTCATAGACACATATTTTAAAAATTAGATATGTTGACCCAATTATTTATCATGATTATGTCCAATAATTAGAAATTTATAATCCTGGTGGCATGTTGGGTTATGTGAGGGCTACTAACAGCAAGGCTAGCCATTCCTAACGAACAAAAGCAGATTGGATAATAGCAGTTTCATTAGGAAAGAAAAAAGGGTACTTCTAGTGGAGCATAATAAAATCGTCAGCTCGTATTGATAGTTAATGTATTAAAGAACATAATATTTTATGAACTTTTCATAAAAAATTCACCTGTGAGTTATAGCCAAGGCACAAGTTCAGTCTATGGGAAATTCTTCTCTCAACACATCATTTATCCATAAAATTTATTTTTAAAATATCAGTGAGTAATCACCACATATAGTTATGATTGTAAACATCTTTGCTTTCTTAAGAGATCATATGAAATTAGAGAGTTAGCGTATAGTAAAATAAAAGTATCTTCATAAATTCACTACCTACAGATAGTAGTAAGATCTTGCATTCAAGTGACATTTTGCTGAAGATCATCCAACAATAATCAAATCAGTTCACTGACAGGCAGCTGCCAGAGACCCAGGTCAGATTTAGAAGAAGACATGAAACAAAGGATACCATTGCTGATGTCAGATGGATCTTGGATAAAAGCAGAGAATGCCAGAAAGATGTTTACTTCTGTATTATTGACTATTTCAAGACATTGACCACGGGCATCATAACACTATAGATAATCTTGAGAAGAATGATTATAAAACGCTTCAATGCACTCATGTGCAAGTTGTAACGGACCAAGAGGTAGCGGTGAGAATAGAACAAGCGAATACTGCAGGACTTAAAATCGGGAAAGTGTGTGACATGGTAGTACCCTCTCGCCATACTTTTTTCAATTTGTATGCTGAGCAAATTGTCAGAGAAAGCAGACTTATAGGGAGAAGATGGTGGCATCAGGGTTGTAGGAAGGCTTACAAACCACCTGGTATATATGCATATGACACAACCTTGCTTTCTGAAAGTGAGGAGGACTTGGAGCTTTTGCTGATGGATATCCAGGATGGATATAAGCCTTCAATACGGATTACAAATCAATGTAAGGAAAACAAAAATCCTCATAACTGGATGAGTAGGTAGCATCATGATAAATGGAGAAAAGACATCAAAGTTCTTGTCTTGCTTGGATCCACAATCTATGCAGCAGTGAAGAGATAAACAGATGTGCTCCACTAGTTATATCTGCCGTGCAAGACTTCTTCAGGGTATTAAAAACAAGGTTGTTATTTTGAGAAATAAAGTGTGTCTTACCCAAGCCGTGTTATTTTCTATGGTGTCATAAGCATTTGCATGTTAGACATTGAATGGAGAAGACTAAGAAAGACTAAGAAAGAGCCAATACGTTTGAATTGGGTTCCTGGAGGAGAATATTGAAAGTAACATGGACTGCTAAAAGACCAAATTCAGATAAATTTGACTTGGAACAAATATGGCCACAGTGCTCCTTATAGGCCCAGTTGGCAAGACTTCACCTTACATACTTTGTGCATATTGTCAGGAGGGACTAGTCCCAGGAATGACATCATGTATCACTAAAAGGAGGAGGTTTCTCAAGGAGATGAATTGACACAGTGCCTGCAACAATGGGCTCAAGCATGGTAGTGATTGTGAGGATGGCACAGTATAAAGTTTGTACCACCGTGCATAATGTTGGAACTCACCTAATGGCACCTACGATGAGAAGGTGTTAGTAAAAACCTGTGTTATATATCCAAAGATAATTTATGCCTACATATTAGGATCCCTTGTGGCTTACTAAGCTAAATTTGGGTGGTTAAAACCCACCCACCAATCCACAGGACAAAGATGTTGATTTTTTTAGAAAGATCAATGATGACATTGGATGTCAGAGAGAAGGTTACAGAATCAAGATCCCTTCACCATATAAGGATGCTCTTCCATCAAATACCAGACAAGTCATAAGATTAAAGTGTGTATTCTGAATAAATTGCATATTTAGGACACATACAAGAATATTTCATTTAATTATGTGTTTATATTTGCAAAAATGAATAAATTCATTCTCCTCTTTAGCAAAAATGCATTTATTTCGGAAGATCCAATTACAAATCCATTAAGGGGATTTACTTCAGGTACCTCTCTTGATACACCACTCGATTCTGAAGGGAAGGATTAGGGTGTAACCTAAAGGAGGCTAGGTGTTTGGAGTACAATATAGTCATTAAATTTATAAATAGTCCCATAATATATTCAAAATTATAAATAAGAATTCAGACATAAATAATTGATCAGATACATTTAAGCGATGAATTGGAGCTAGGTAGGAATGGGAAAGAATATCAATTGAGACTTTAACCTAATTCATGGGCACACACTGAATCACAGGGTTGTTTTCTTCAAGGAATAATGCCAGTTTTGTGCATCCCCTTTATAGCTGGATTTCCCAAGTTGACAGAGCTAAGCCAAGGGCTATGCTCTAAAGAAAGGGACTAGATTTAAGGAAGTTTCTGGTTGGCTCACTGATTTCATAAAGGGAGAAGCAACAATATCTAAAACACTCTCTTTGCTCCGTAAAATGAAGGCAAAGCCAGTGACTTACACGTAACACAATTTCTTAAACTGAACGTGGAGCTCTACTTCCTTTAGGTTCTCTTTTGGACTAAATCAGTAACCTATTAACTCATCTCATGGAGTGTCTACACTGCTGTTGTTCTCAGACACAGTTAACTCAGTTCCCACTCATGGCAACCTAAAGAGAACGAAGCAACATCCTACTCCGGTGCCAGCCTCCGAATGTTCTCATGCTTGAGTTCATTGTTGCAGCCACTGTGTGCATCTAGCAAGTAGAGATCTTCCTCTTTTGGCTCCCACAAGCATAGTCCTTTTCCAGGCAAAAGCCTCTCCTTATAACATGCTCAAAGTACATGGGACAAACTCTCAACATACTTGCTTCTAAGGAGCATTTCTGGTTAGAAATCTGCCAAGACAGATTTTTTTGGTTCTTTTGGCAGTCAACAGCACTTACAATTTTCTACTATAGCACCTTCATTGAGATGCATCGATTCTTCCTCAATCTTCCTAATTCAATATACAAGTTTCACATATGTATATGGTGATTGAAAATACTAACGCTTGAATCAAGTGCACCTGAGTCCTCAAGGAAACAGTTTTACTTTTCAACACATTTAAGAAATCTGTGTAGCACATATACCCAATACAATGTATTCTTTGATTTCTTGACTGTTATTTCCATGAGCATATTTTGTGGATCCAAGCAAGAAGAATTACTTTAAATTCAATGTTTTCCCACATATTATAATGTAACCTATTGGTACAGGTGTGAGGATTTGGGTCCTTTGTACACTGAGTTGTTACCAATAATGGGATACAAATAAATTAACTAGTCCATTGTTCTAATGACCATTTTAAGTATAAAAAACAATATACTGAATGGTAGTTTATTATTTTATACAATTAAACCAATTAAGAACAATAAAAGTGGTGCACAAAATGTGATTATATTACGGGCTTTAAACCTATCAATGAAAAATATTAAATAATACCCAACAAAAACAATAAATCTATTATTTAAGATTTTAAAATATTGCTTCTTGATTGATGTCCTAACTTGAAATATCCTCTGCTTTTCCTGAGCATCAGTAGCTGTGTGATCTATCCTCAATCATCTTTTCACTATAGGAATAGGATCCCATTCCTTTACAGGTGGGTCAATTTCACAATATTCATTGTGTTGATATATTAAAAACATATTCTGTTCATCTTTGAAAAATCTCATTTTGCTTCTGCTGAACATACAGCAATTGTTTCAACAATATTTTTATCTCTTTTGACATTTTCAGGAATTTCACAATTCCCTCATAGCATCTCCTGAGAATTTGGGGCCTAACACAGAGCTGGAACGGATGACAGCATGTGAACTTTTGGTTGTTTGACACTTTTTCTCTTTATGTGATATATTTGTTTACTGCAGTAACAAACACAAGGAACAAAAATATAATATTTCCTCAAAGTATGAGTTTTATTACATTAATAAATATTACAAATATAGTTCCATCTCACGCTTCATACCTATGGGCAAAATGAACATCACTACAGGTGCTTAGAATATGCTGTTGCACAGATGAATGTTGAAAAAGAGTAGGAATTTAAATGTATGATTTCCACATTAAGAGGCTGATATCTTAGAGAGAACCCGGATTACAAGTGTCATTTTAGCTAATGATTTGCTGAACTCCACAAACAATTAGCCATTGGCTCTGCCTATCTGGTGAGAATCAGTTGAATACTACCATTGGTGTAATGCACACTGAAGGCTGCATCTTCGAACTTCATCAAATCTTTCAAGTCCTTCTTACCTTCAGCAAGCAAGCTTGTGTCATCTGTGTATTGAGGATGATTGATAAGCCTCTCCCAATTCGGAACTGCACTCTTCTTCATATAATGCAGGCTCTCTATCATTTGCTCAGAATGAAGATTGCATATGATTAGAGAACACAGAGCTTATTCACACCTTTCTTGATTTTGAACCACGCAGTATTTATTTATTCTCTTCTCAACACCGTCTCTTGACTGGGTACAGGTTACACATGAGCATAATTAAGGGATTTGGAATTTGCATTCTTTGCAAAGCTATTCATAGCTTGCATGGCCTAAACAGTTGAATATATTTGCATTGTAAATGAAGCGCAAATAAACATCTTTCTGGAATGTTCTGCTTTTGGCTAAGGTCCATCTGACATAAGCAATACTCTCCCTTTATTCCTTGTCTTCTTTTGAATATGCCTAAATATTTGGCAACTCAATGTCATTGTACTGTTGCAAATGTTGCTGGATGATACTCAGCAAAATGGTATTTGCATATGCTATTAATGATACTTCTATACAATTTTCATATTCTGTTGGCTCATCTTTCTTTGAAATTTTCACAAATATGGATGTCTTCCTGTCAGCTAGCCAAGTAGCTCACTTTCAAATGTCTAGCAATAGACAAGTGAGTGCTTCCAGTGTTTCAATAGTTTCTTGACATTACAATGGTTATTCCCTCAATTCCTGGAGCCTTACTTTTCACTATTGCTTTCAGTGAAGTATGTACATCTTCCTTTATTACCATTGACATTTGCTCATATGGTACCTCTTAAAATGGATGAATGTCAACTAGTTCCCTTTTTGGTACAATTTTACTCTGTATATTCTTTTAATCTCCTGTTGATGATCCCTGCATCATTCAATATTTTGTCTACAGAAATCTTTCAAGTTTGTAATGCAAGGCTTAAATTTTTCCTTGAGTTCTTTCAGTTTAATATATGATGAGCATGTTCTTGCTTTTTGGTTTTCTAACTAGTCTTGGCATATTGCATTTGAATATTTTATTTTGTCTTCTCAAACTGCTCTTTGAAACATTATATTTAGCTTTTTGATATCACCGTTTTTTACATTTGCCTTAGATACTCGACTATTATGAAAAAGTCTCAGAGTGATTTCTGACATTCACTTTATCTTTTCTTTCTTTTTTTAATGATTTAATTTTTTCAAGGATTTTTTCTTCCTTGGATCAAAAAGTAGCAGTAAAAAAAAATCATATGGTATGTGATATTGGGTAAATGGGATACACAAAACCTTCATTAAAATCTGGAAGAGCAAGGATGTTACTTTGATGACTAAGGTTTGTCTTACCCAGCCATTGTATTTTCACTCACTTAATATATATGTGGAAGTTGGACCATGACTAAGGAAGACTGGAAAGAATCAAACTATTTGATATGAGATTTGGGTGAAGGATATTGAAAGTATCAGAGACTGCCAAAAGAACTAACAGATCTGTCTTGAGAGATGTTCAGTCAGAATGCTCCTTAGAGGCCAGGTTGGTGAAGCTTCCTCCCTCTTAATTTGGACATTTTATCAAGAGAGACCAGACCCTAGAGAAGGACATCATTCTTGATAAAGAAGAAGGAAAGCAAAAACCAAAAACCCGTCAAGAAGATGAACTGACAGCATGGCTGCAACAAGGAGCCCAAGCCTAAGAACAATGGTGAAGACGGCCCAGGAGCAGGCAGGTTCTCGTTCTATTGTGCATAGAGCAGCTGCGAATTGGAACTGAGTAAATGTCACCTAACAATAACAATGATCAATTACTTTTCTTAGAGGGTAACTTCTTTTCGTTCCATAATATACAGTTTTTATGTTTTACATAATTTGACTAAGGCAAAATAAACTGTTTATAAAATGCTGCTGTTTCATGTTAACTACATTAATTTTCACTAAATATTCTATGGGATATATTGCATACCAATATATTTTAGGATAACAGACTGAAAGAAATATATATATATATCATTCCCTGAAAGCTAATCATGTTCTAAGACATCCCTGGGTGGTGTAAACATAATGCTATTGAGCTACAGCCAAAAGGGCAGGTGTCAAAAACAGGGTAGGTGACAGCAAGAGAACTGTCAGAAGAAAAGGTTGCTGGTATTATTGTAAAAAGTCAGTTAAGTGAAAACCCCACTGAGCATAGTAACCCTGAGCCATAATAAATCACATGCAATCTCAGCACAGTAACATCGGTGCTTGGACCTGGCACCGTCTCATGTGAAGACAGTTTTAGGAATCTTTTCTCAACTCTCGTCAGTGCCCTATGATGATAGCTTGAAATCAACCATACTTGGAGTACATAACTGCATAAATTAGAAACTTGGAAAATTCTACAAAATAAGGCTTTAAAATTTTTTTAATCCTCCCCAAAACAGGGTCTTTTTACCCCTTACAAAAAATTTCCCCTATATATCAGTTTAGCAATCCATTCAGGTCAGCGAAAAAGGAAGAATGTCATTATGATTGACCGACATAGTGACTAGAACAATAGAGAACAATGTACTTAAAAAATGATTGTGCATTTCTGTGAGTTCAGACCAACTCAATACTATGTAATAACAGTTCAATTTATCTTCATCACAGGCGATAGGTTAAATTAAAACTGCCTATCATTGGTTAGATATATGTTCAAAATTAATTATATGTAACTGATTTTCTTATTTCAAAAAATTGAATCTTGGGGGTATAAATGAATTGATATTTACTTACCATCAATATTGTTAAGTATCTTGTAAGGTTGATCCATCTAATTGGAGCAATAAAACAGAAAAACGATAGCATTTTCCACAGAAATAAAACAACATAGAGCATTATTAAAAGGCTTTATGAATGTTAATAGAAGATACTCTTGTAAGTAAATATGATTTGGTTGTTCCTAAGCTCCACAAATTAGCCACAAATTCTATGTAATACTTTCTTCCTGTGCATTTATATACTAAATGATTGTTGTTAATGCTGTGGATTTTCCCTGAGTTATGGTGACCGCTTGACCAATGGAATGAAGTGTTGTCAGGTCCTGTTTCAGCTCTCTGATCGCTTGCACATCAGTCATACTGGTCCTTGGGATTTTTAGTCCTGAGAAGTTAATTCTGTCATGTCCTGGAAGCTTCACTAAATCTTTTATATACCATAGTCATATGTAAGTCTCTATTCACAGATGAGTAGTGGCTGTTCTTTGAACCCAGGTGTCCTCAAAGAAAAAAAGGTAAAAATTCTAGGCCTTTTAATGATCCTTGTTTCCCATAAGCCTAATTTATTCTGTATCAATATATCTTCAATAATACAAATCTATTTTCTTTCCTTAAACTGTATTCCTAGCTTTATTGTCACTTGGATACTTTAATTTTAAGAGATTATTAAACATTTTCTGAGTTTCCTTTCTTCTTCAAAAGTACAATTTACTCAGTTTAGAATATTAAAGTAATCACAGGTCCTAATATTAGTTGAATTATTGTAAATTTTAACTGAAAATCTTTTTTCTTAAATATGAAATGTGATTCCTAATTAGACTATGCATTGGGCATTTGGTCAAAATGATCCCTATATTCTATCATATGATCCCTATTACATTTTTATGCTTAAACTTTTTTTAAAGAACAAAAGTATACTACTATGCTTTTTTATTCATTAGTGTAACATTAAGGCTTTGAAAGAGCAGAAAATGGTAGAAAATCGAGTAGCTTGCAAAATAGCTTTAATATGGCAGGGGCCAGACAAAATCTAGGGAGACATATAGTAGCCAGCTAAAAAGGAGAGAGATGGGGGAAGAAAGCAAAGAGAAAAAAGAAAAGAGAGACATGTGGCAGGGGAATAGGACAATGCCCACCCAAGGGGAGGGTACTTTTTGTGTCTCCACAGGGAAAGCGGGACCAGACTTAAATCCAGTGTTCCCAGATGTGAATGCAGTGAGCCAGCATGGAGAGGGGGAGCCAGTGGAGGGGCCTGAGGGCTCAGCCCTAATCCCAGATACTTGGACAACTGTCCCACCCCCCAGAAAAATTTACTTTAGAGCACTACACTGAAGCTGCAGATAGGGGAGAGGGTCATCTTTGATCAGAGCACCTGGAACAAATGAATGGGGAGGAAGAGTGGAGCACATACTGGCCCACCAGTCCTGGAGGACCATATCCCCCCTCTGAACAGCCAATGCACAGAGTGGACCATATGGGTGATCCCAATATGAGTTACGACATCTTGCACTGACTCATGGCCCTATGGGGGACAACACTGTAGTCTCAGTGTCGGGACTGGCCCCGACTGACACCGCGACACCAAGGCAAAACACTAAAGGAGCAACTGGGAGCAGAGTAGGAAGCTCCCGAGGGAGTGCAAAGGACAGACTCTGGGACCAGAGCATGGCGCCGCATCGGACGTGATTGGAGGACACGCCTAGAGTTAAAATATCAGACCTTGATCTATTACAGGTTTTTCTTTCTTTTTTAAGTTTAAATTTTTTTCTGTTTCTCTTTTTAAATTAGTTTATTATTTTATGGGGCATTGGTTTTCTTTTTTGTTGTCATCATTGTGCTCCTTTTTGTTGCTTTGTCTTGCTATGCTTTGTTTTTTGGGTGCATATTATAATCTGTGCAGATCAAGCTAGATAAAGTAGTCTGTGTGAACTGTCTGGAAGAGAAAACAACAGGACTGATGGTTCCGGGGGGACATGGGAGATGGGGAGGTGGTGTTGACCAACCCAGGGACAAGGGAGTAACAAGTGATCCAAAATTAGTGGCAAGGAGTGTGTGAGTGGGCTGGTAAAGGCAATGAAACCAAGAGAAATTACTGAAACCCAAATGAAGGATGAGCATTATAGTGGGACAAGAAGAAATTAAAAGGAAATAGAGGATAGAACTAGGAGACAAAGGGTATTTATAGAGGTCTAAATATAACATATTTATACAGGATGGTGGGGAAATAGATCTATATGCATACATTTATAGGTTAAATATTAAGGCAGCAGATGGACATTGGACTTCCACTCAAGTACTTACTCAATGCAAGAATACTTTGTTCTATTAAATTGCATTCAACGATGCACACCTTCCTGATATCATTGCTGAAGACAAATGTGTGCATAAGCAAATGTGATGAAGAAAGCTGATGGTTCCCAACTATCAAAAGAAATATCATCTGGGGTCTTAAAGTCTTGCAGGTAAACAAGTATCCATCTAGCTCAGAAGTATCAAAGCCCACATATAAGAAGCACACCAGTCTGTGTGACCATGAGGTGTCAAAGGGATCAGGTATCAAGCATCAAAGAACAAAAAATCATATCATTGTAAATGAGGATGAGTGCAGAGTGGAGACCCAAAGCCCATCTGTAGGCAACTGGACACCCCCTTACTGAATAGTTGCGGGGAGGTGAAGAGCCAGTCAGTTTGCAGGGTAGCAATGACAAAACACAACTTTTCTCTTATTCTTAAATGCTTCCTGCCCCCACTATCATGATCCCAATTCTACCTTGCAAATCTGGCTAGACCAGAGAATGTACATTTGTACAGATAGGAACTGGAAACACAGGGAATCCAGGACAGATGACCCCTTCAGGACCACTGGTGAGATTGGCGATACCTGCAGGGTGGAGGGAAGGTGGGGTAGAAAGAGGGAATTGATTACAAGGATCTATATATAACCTCCTCCTTGGGGGATGGACAACAGAAAAGTGGGTGCAGGCAGATGTCAGACAGTGTAAGATATGGAAAAATAATAATAACTTATAAATGATCAACAGTTCATGTGGGCGGGGGAAGTGGAGAGGGAGGAGAAAATGAGGAACTGATACCAAGGACTCAAGTAGAAACCAAATGTTTTGAGAATGATGATGGCAACAAATGTAGAAATGTGCATGACACAATGGATGTATGTATGGATTGTGAAAAGAATTGTATGAGCCCCCAATAAAATGATTTAAAAATAGCTTTTTATATATCATTGTCCAATACTTATTACTAAAAGGCCTGTATCAATTCAATTTTAATATACATTATTCTTATAATCTTCTATTCAAATGTTAGCAAGCATAAGTATATATTATGTATGCTCTGAGACAATAATGGAACGACCATCAAGAAGTTAGTAGATATTCAAATATTGACAGTGATAAGAAAAAATAGTGCTACTTGACAAAAAATAATTTTAAAATGAGCGAAGTAAATGATATAAGCATTTGATAGTAATAAATAATCATCTAATGTCACAGCCAAACACTCAAATATCAAGAATAGTAATGCCTTTTAAACACAGATAAACAATGGTGGACATCTAATCCCATCATTGCTACTTAAATTTCAGAATCTGTAATGTTGTTAATTTGATATGAAGTACCAATATTTGCTTGCCTGTCCTATTCAGTGTATGATTAATGACTCAGTACTTCTTTTAGAAAACTTGGTCATGCATATTCTGCACATAGCTGATTTTTTTATATTGAAGGTTAGATAGAGTAAAAAGTTAAAACCAATATTTTATTAGGTACCCCACATGCATTCTTATCTGCATCATTCCAATTTCACAAGTATATTTCTAAATTATTCAAATGGTATTAGGAATCTAAGATGCAAACAACCCTTAGAGGTCTCCGAACATTTCTCTCTTCTTAGTTCTGTGTAGTTCAGTTTCTAGAATCATCTACAGGTAATGCTCATCTTTGTGCCTCTTCTATCTTCTTTGAATGCATATGTAAATCTCTACTAATGTTTTCTAATTTATTAAATAGATTTTACTTGCTCATTTAAAAATTATAAGTAAATTAGGAGCCATGGTAGTGTAGTAGTTATGCATTCGCTGTGATCGTCATGGTTGGCAGTTGGAAACGACCAGCAGCTCCGCAGAGAGAAAGAATGGGCATCTTACTCCTTCCGGTAAATAGTTACAATCTAAGACACCCATGGGAGGCCATGGGTTTCTGTATGAGTCAACATTGACTTGATGACAGTGAGAGAGTTTGTGAAAACTAAATAAAGTAAAAGTATTTTTAAAACAGGTTTTATTAATGATTTTCTACGGCTTAATAATCCTATGGCACATTTCTAGTTATTGTCTATGATAATTTGTGGCTGAGTCTTAGATTCTGTATTAGTCGGGTAAAATCAAGAACTTCTAGGTGTAGAAATGTGTTTATATCACTTCAATAAAAACCAAAGAATTATTTTACTGCAGCAATTTTTCCCCAGCAGATAATAAAAACTTGAAGTTATTTTTTTTCCAAACCAACCTTTCAGTACATCATTTACTTTCTCAGATGCAAAGTTGGCATCGCTATCAAATATCTGCACAGCAGAGCAATATGTTCTGAATTACTTATAGAAATGGTAGAAGCTTGGCTTTTCTCTTCATCATTTGTTGCAGCAGCATCTGCCCAGTAACTTGCTAACATGGCCAGGCAGACCAATAATTATAATGAAAGCATTTGATCTTTCCAGCAACAGCTTCTGACATTGTACTTCCCTCTTAAAGATATGACTCTACAAAAGTCATATTTTAGAAGTTCAGAAGCATCTGCAAATTCCTTGGGGAGCATTCGGCAATCCTAAAAAAAAGGTAAAGAAATAAAATTGTGAGGCATTACACATAGGAAACCTCGAGGTTGGTTTTCTGGCATTCTTTAAATAAGTGAAAGTGCAAACACTGTACTTCCTTGATAAAATATAAACTTCAAAGATAAAAGCCCATTCCCGCAATGACATTTTAATGTGTTTTTACTGGTCAATCATGTAACCCAGTCACAGGAGGGAATAGTATCGGAGATTACGTTGTGAGATTCTGGTGTGCACAAGAACATGGATGGCAGTGGAAGTCCAAAATTCACTTGCAGGATCGACACAGGAAATAAGCCTCCTGGTGATTTCTTTCTAATCATATATAGAGGATGGGCATAACCTGATTATCAGAATGAGGATATTGGAGAGATGACTGTAGTAGGTTAAAATGATAAATCTGAGCTTAATTGATGAAAACTTTGTCCCTTGATCTCCCTTCTAATACACTTTGTGCTTGATAATTTTTTGAATATTTTCTGTTTGTGTTTTCATATTGCAGTTTGTCTTTGTGGTATTTTGTCATTGTTAGTAACCTTCTTGACTCTCTGTTATGCATTTTCTGTTTTTCATTCTATGCAACCTGGGATGGGTGAATCTCTAGAGACAGCTAGAATAAGTGTCCTTGCGTGGGTGGGGGTGGGGGTTGGCAGGGGAGACAGGGAAGGGAAGGGCTGATATCAAGCAGTTCAAGAAGGAAGAAAATAATTGGAACAGATTGTGGTAGTGATAGTACAGCACTGCTTGATATGATTGAACCATGTCAGGCTTAGCTCCTAATAAAATTGTTTGGGGAAAATATTTTTAATATTTATAATAATTGGCTTTATGTGTTCAGTTAATTAGAGAAATCTCATTATGCCTTGCAAACATTAACAATGGGATAGGATGACAGGTGCATCTTCTAAGTGTGGTTTAAAGCATGCTGCATTTGGTCTTCTAGGTGAAAAGAAAAATTGACAGTTACAATTAATCAGACAACACAAGTAATAAAGTAGAGCCAAAATTCTTATTTGTTCACATCATAGAATTGCTAAATTAAGTAATCTTGATAGTTACATAATAACATGGTGCTTCATTTTTTAAAATCGTTTTATAGGGGGCTCATTCACACATACAATGATTATTATAATCCATATATACGTCTATTGTGTCAAGCACACTTGTACATTTTTGGCCTCATCATTCTCAAAACATTTGTTTTATACTTGAGCCCTTAGATTCAGCTCCTCATCCACCGCCCCCTGCCGTTCCTGTTCCTCCTTCCCTCATGAACCCTTGATAATTTATAAGTTATTATTATTTTATCATATCTTATACTGCCCGATGTCTCCCTTCACCCACTTTTCTGTTGTCCATCCCTCAGGGAGGAGGTTACATGGAGATCCTTGTAATCAGTTCCCCCTTTCTACCCCACCTTCCCTTCACCCTCCCGGTATTGCCACTCTCATCACCGGTCCTGAAGGGGTCATCTGTCCTGGGATCGCGGGAAGGAGACGAGCCAGTCAGGGTAGCATCAGGTGTAGCATCAATGAAGCACACAGACTTTCTTCTAGTTCTTAAATGCTTCCTCCCCACTCACCCCCACTATCATGACCCCAATTCTACCTTACAATCTGAATAGACCTTTTGCACTGTTACAGATAGATACAGGAAACACAAAGAATCGGTACTTCATATTTTAATGTTCACATATACTAGTAAAGATGAGACTTACAAAAGGTATGTGATTATTGGAAATTATAAAAACATGTATTTCCATTTATATAGCAGTTGGTTAAGTAAAGCAAAGGTATATTTATTATGATAATTCTGACGTTCTGGTCTATGTCCCTTAGGATCCTGTTAGCATACTAGTAGTGGCACCATCATTTTTCTATCATTCTGTTTAATTTTACAATAAGCTAAAATTTAAAAAATAATGCATTAAACGCACATAATACAGAATGGTTTCCACTTGTATCAGTTGTGAATATTGAATAAAGAATTTCTAGATAGAACTGTAGTAATCACCTCTTATTTAAGCCTGTTTAACTTAAAAGTTGGTATGACCTCATTAAATTGTGCCTCTTGTTATCTTAGCTTAAGTTTGCCTTTCCACTGTACTTTTCCACTCCGGTAACTTATTCTGTTTTGTTTCGCACACCAAAAAATACATGTGTGGGTGTTCTAGCTTTTAGCAAAGAACAGCTTCCTGTTATGGAAAGTGAGAAGCACAGGTATGGAATAAATAATTATAGCTATTCAAAAGTAATAGCATAAAATTGTATGATATCTCTTTCTAGTTCTGAAACCAGAAAATAATATTCTTGAGTAGGAAAGGTGTACAAATATACAAGTTATCATAAAACATTATATGAAGTAGAAAATATAGTGAGGAATTAAATAATCAAAGTAAATAAATTAAGATATATGTCTAATTGGAGCTAAATTTTAATTTTCTTTTCATTGTTTACAGAAAGGAATGACTATAAAGCAAGACTTGGTCTAGCAAAGTAAAGCTAAAAGAAGATGAGAGACCTTGGAACAGGTGATTTCCTGGTTGATGTTAGACATATCTTGGCTGAAAGCAGAGAATACCAGAAAAATACTCATATTCACTAGTGTTGTGTGGACTATTCAAAAGTATTTGACTGTGGGAGTCATAACAAGCTTTGGATAGCCTTGAGAAGAACGAAAATTCCAGAATATTTCCTTGTTTTCATTGTGTACATGGATAAAGAGGCATTTGTGAGAAGAGAACAAGGGAATAGTGCATAGCCTAAAATCAAGAAAGGTGTGCCTCAGGGTTGTATCCTCTCACCATACTTGTTCAATCTGTTTGCAGTACAGATCGTAAGAGAAGCTAGATTATATAAAGAATAATTGGCATCAGGTTTGGAAGAAAGCTTACTAACAACGCCCAAATACAGATGGCACAATCTTGCTTGCTGAATTTGAGAATGACTTGAAGCAGTTTCTGTAAACAGAAACAGCACATAACCCCCAAAATCAATATTCATTTTCTCATTATTTTATCTTATTTTTTAAAACATAATAAAATTGAATTTCACAACAGATATTAATCTAGATTAATTACTTCAAGTAATTGTGTATTTTAGTTTAAAGTATGAAACAGACTCCCAATCTCAAATTTAATTTAAGACCATTTATTATATTTCTAAATGTACAGGGGTAGATCATCAGAATGAATGAGGCTAGTAGTGCAAAGTTATAATGTTTTTCAAGGTTTTACAGAGACATTATTGCTTAAAAAGGACATGGATAGAAAAAGAAAATTTTCACAGAAGCATGATGAGCAGCAGACCAATACATGACAGTTGTTGATGGGACTCCAGAAAGGAGAATAGGAACATGATTGAGATGCATATATTATACAGAACAGAGTAAGTCCAGGGCCCTTCAACAAAGACCATTAAGGAGTAATTCATAATTTCATCATGACTCATTTTCCCCAACTCCTCCAACAGTCCACCTAGGAAAACCTTGAAGATTGCTGCCCTGCCTAGGATGGTGGGAGAGCAGGTGTAAACCGCTTTCTGATGCACTCTGTCTGAGGAAAGGCTCTTCATACTGCTGGCTAATATGAAGAAGGAAATCAGTGGACGCTTAATCTACCTGGAGACTCTGCAAATGGATTTGGGGCTTTTATTGTTATCTGCAAGCCTCTGAAATCATAGTGCTCAGAATTTAAACTCAAATACATGTTTCAAGAAATATCCAAAATTCAATTAGTCTAAATATCTTGAAAAACTAGTAATTGGATTATAATTTACTTAGAAAATATGAATGGTAAAACAATAACACAAGTTCCAATCCAGCATTGGTTCAATTTGTTATTATTAAACATCTTCTGGCAAAGAAGTAATTAAATATGAGTAATCATTCTAGCTTGTATAAAAATTTAAATTATATGCAATACATTTGTGGAAGGCTATGGATTCCAGTGAAAACTCTAGATGTATTTTTAGTCTTGACATGGATTCAGGCTTCATTTAATTCTTTCTGACCATTAACGTACAATATGAATAGCCTTACCCTCCTCCAGCAGAATGCACTGGGAAGTGAATTACCACCACTTTCCTAGGGGGACAACCTATCCTTTAAGGATTTACCTAGGTGTGACTTTGACTGAATTGGGGAGACTGGGCCTCTCCAGCGTCATGAGTTCGCCTAACTAGCTTGGTTGAAGAGAAGTAGGACCAATCTGGTAAGCTTTCATATCTCACAATCACAGTTCCATTCCTGCTTCTGTAGTGCTGAATATGATTGCTATGTATTAATATGCCATCAATCATGCTTTTGTAACAGTTTCCATTGTGTGCACAATTATGCAAATCATTGCATACCACTATGGTCTCATGTGGTGATATCCCTTATTTGAACAAAATGTCTTTGTGTGTTAGGCTGGGTCTTCTAGAGAAGTAAAATCAGTGATGCTCAAATATGTGCATATATCTAATGAAATTTATACCAGGAAAACGATGCCGACAGTTGTAGAAGCAGATTAATGCAGTCCAGTTTCAATTCTGTGTTTCAGCTATTGAGCTTGGGGCCTTTCAGGAATTTATGGAAGCAGCATTGGCAATAACATCAGAGGCTACATAGGCAGATTAATTCAAAGTCAGCAGGCAAAGCTTGTTACTTGAGAGACAAATTAATTCAGGTTGGTAGATCTGATATTAGGTAGCTTATGACTCTTAAAATCATCAGTCAATATGGCAGACCTTTGATTCAAGTCCAAAGAATTTGAAACCAACAGCCAGATGTAGGGGTCAGATCTAAAGAAAATAAATCAAGTTTTCAACAGTGAATATTTATATAGGAAGTAGGATGTACCCCTAAAGAAGGCATCTTTTAGTCTTTCAATTGCATCAGGGCTGTGAACTAAGTAAGGGGTTTGTACAGCTCCCTAAATTTCTTTAAATTGTTTGGCTGCTCACAGCTTATCCTATCATGCAGTTAGGTTAAGATTATGTTATGTTAGGTAAGATAAACAGGGATATTTCGTTCTCAACTTTCAAACCACTTGGAATCCTGGCCCAGTCTAGTTGACAGTAAACCCAACTATGACCATCCACACCCAGTTGTTGCCAACTGGTCACTCACAAATATCTCCTTAGCTATATATAATCTCAAAAGACAATAATGAATTCATACTTTACCTTAACATGATGCAGCTGAAAAGTAAATGATAAAAAGATATGACTCCATTTATATATTTTGTAAATTAAGAAATAAAAAATATTCGCCGTACACATCCAAGGAGGATAAATTTTGAACGATTACAGTCCTCCTTTCTCCAACAGGTCATATGACCATAACAGGTATTTACAACTAAGTTCCTCCACTACCCCTTTTCTACTCCTTTTGCCTTCCACAATAGACTCAGTTGGTCATGGTTTTCTTCCCCACCCCCACCCCCATGTCACCAGTTTTCCAATCTTGCCTCTGTCAAGTCTTTCACCATCCATTCAAACCATTGACCAAAGCCCACGAGTCAGTACACAGTGTCACATCTGACCATTTTTCCTTCTAAGAGTAATGAACAACCACTGGATTTAAGGTTAAAGCCTTTTTGAGGATTTCCTGTCATCATGAACCTTCAGAGTGTCCTAGAAAGGAATTATGGTGGTTGGATTTTATGTCAACTTGATGGTACCTGGTAGTGGGAGCAGCAGAGTCTAACCTATCAATTAAGTGATAGCCTGATGATACTTCTTGAGCGGAGCTAATAAGAGAAACACTGAAAACTTCTCTCTCTTTTGCATCTGCCAGCCTGTGGTCTTCCTGCTTCCTGTTCATCAGCACTTGCTTCTGCACAAGTCAGCAGAAGCCTCCAGGTTTCCCCTGAACTGGAACCCATTTGGACTTACCCAATACTGCAACTGCATGAGTCATTTCTTGATCTAATTCTTTCTATTCAAATGCACATACAAATGTCACTGATTGAGCTTCTCTAAAGAACCTAGCCTAACACAAGGTCTAAGAGTTGGAATTGAGTAGATGGTAGTGCAATTTTTGTTTGATTTTCTGTACACTAAGGATATCAGATACTCTCCCACCCAATCAATTTGGAAAACCTCGGGTGAGTGGTGATCAAGATGGTATGTGCTGGTGCAACTCAGGCATTACCAGACCATACAAATTACTCTAGTTGTGGGTTCCACCTTTCAACGATTGTTGCTTTCTTTTCCAATGTGTGCTGGAAAAGTGTAACACCTGATTTTATAGATACTGTATTCCACCATGTTTAGTCTTTTCCTTTCCATTTAGGTCTTTACTTTTAAGTGTTTTGGAAGGAATGAAGCTCCACTTCATTTTCTTGAAGTGTGTTTCCTTGTATTATCTGGCTTTTATATCTGCAAGTGGACGGGCAGTGTATACAAGTCTTTTTTATCTCAAAAACTCTAAAATGAAAGCTACTTAGGCAGATATGAACTTAGTATTTACCTCAATTTGTCCTCAGGGCACCATGCTACTTGCCAGTCTTCCCTGCTGGGATCATACATGATGGAAACATATGGACCCCTGAGTCTTTGTGGGATTCATAATTTGGGAAAATAGTATAACCCCTATTTTTAGTATTTAAGAGAAAATAATCAACTTCAATTTGCTGAATGCGAGCATGCCAAGTGCTGTCAGATTGACGAGAGTTTAAAGAAGGGAATAAATCACTTTATTTTTCTATTAGAGATTTTGAACAACATCCCTAAATATCTTTCCATAGCTATACTATTTTCAGACATCACTATGAAATCACTGTGACTTGCCATCAATTAGAATAGATGGAGATCCTTACTTTTAATGAATCCTCAAGGGTTAGGGAGAACAGCCAATAAGAAGATAATCCGGACAGCCCCTAGGGGATTTTTTCTCTCCCTTCTCATAGATAAGGAAAGAGCAAGAGCAGATAGATGAGCCAGTCTGCACAGAGAGGTTTCTGGGACACATGATATTCTCTAAAGAGAAACAAAACCAGGACACCAATGATTATACACAGAGATAGGTTTATACAGCAGAAGGAATGTAACAGATAATTAGTCCACACAGTAATACAGAGGGCTCAGTTTAACTCACTTTTGTGGAATAGTTGATGTACTGAAAGTCCTTCAACTCACAGAAGGGACCTTCAGTCCAAGGTCAAGGAAGATGATGGTGGAGTCTTCCCTTGGGCAGAACAGGCAGAGACTACCCTCCGGCAGCAGACAGAGGATGGGTCAGCAACAGCAACAGTCAATAACACAGGGGCTCAGGTGGGATACTGAACTCAAGCAATGCAACGGGACAGGATCCATCAGCCTCAAACTCAAATGATGCAAATGCCAGCAAGGTGGCAAGGCACATCTCAAAAGAGCTTCAAGCTCTAGCAACATGATCCACAGGTTGGCTTGTCCCACAGGTAGTATAGCAGGACACAGGTTGAAGCAGAGAATGAACTAAAATAGCAGCATGCTGGTCCAATCACCAGAGAGAAAGAGAGACAGGGGCGGGCCTTACAGAGCAATTTATCTCTTGCCCTCCAATCAAAGTTCGACCTAATTAATCTCCTCCCACATGTTCCTATTGGCTACGTTGGCACAATAAACTCAACTATCACAATCAGTTTGACTGATAAGGAAACTAGAGGTAAAGAAATGGACCTATTTAGGAAAACCAGTAAAAATGATAATTCCACAGACAAGAATAGAAAATTGATCAATATGTTAGTAGTAAATAAAAGTTATCAAGCTCTGGAGCCATTAAAAGTAGATCCAAAATATTAGAAGTAGTTGTGCATCTAGGGTCATTTCAAGGTTTTAGATCCAGGCAAATGACAAGTTGAGATGGGAAAACTACAGAAGTTGGTGGGCATAGTGGTTATTACTATGTCAGTTTTGCATAGACTAGCATTGTATCCTAAATTTTATGTCACACATCATTAGCTCAGTTTAAGACTAGAATGGCATGAGCCTATTTGGTCCATAATCAAATTTGAACGCTTCTGCATAAAGGGATAAAGTTAACATCAATAGAGATTATCTTTGGGTCTTCACTACATCTTCACTTGCAAGTTAATTAGACATTCTCTCTGAAGAAGGCCTATATGAAGGGGCGATAAATCCAGGGTGCAATATAACACCAATAAAACACATAACTATCCACTAATTCTTTAATATTTCCTCCCCTTACTATTATGGTTTTGTTTGTCTTACCTTATTAATCATGTTAGACTTGCATATATTCATGTGTTTAATTAATATCTTTGAATATATGAAAGCCAAGATAGATAACCCTTCAGAAACAGTAAGAATAGTAATGGTTTCTGTGGGAAAAGGAAATGAGGAAGGGAAGGGGGAGCTGATAGCACCCATGACTGTATACCCCACTCAAGGGGAGTGAACAATAGAACTGGGTGGTGTGAGATGAGGCAAAAAATAATAATAAGGATTTCAGGGGGAAGGGGGAGAAGAAAGGGGATAAAGGAGCTGATATCAAGTAGTTCGAGAAGAAATAAAATGTTTTGAAACTGATTGTGCTAGCAATTGTACAATACTTCTTGATGTGATTGAGCTATGAAATGTTATGATATCTATAAGCACTCCCAATGAAATAATATAATAGAAAGAAAGGAAGGAAGGAAGGAAGGAAGGAAGGAAGGAAGAAAGAAAGAAAGAAAAAAGTCTAACTGGGGGTTGGGGTTAGAAGGGAAGAAGACTTACATAGCAGATTTCCCCAATTAAACAAAAAAGAGATTATCTTTAACATTTCTTTGAAACTTTCAATGATGATAATTAAAATTTTAATTAAATCAATATTACATTGTATAGTGGGGGCAAGAACATTACATTTTCTAAATTTTGAAGCTATACTTTCATTTGGCAATATTTTATAACTGAATTAATCATTTTATATTCAATCATCACGCAATGTGAATATAATTCTTTCAAAATTACCATGAAATGTTTAACATGTAGACATAATATAATGAAATGTGCCACTATATAGAAATTAAATCAATACAACATAACTGCAGATAAAGGGGAAAAGTTTTATAAGAATACCTATAAATTTTCAATTTATAATGCCAAGCAAACTATCTGAGATTTTTAAAAAGAGGTGCTAGAATGCTATTTTATTGAAGTAACTTTTTTTTTGGATGCAGCATCTCATAGCTTGAATATATGATGATAGATATGTAAACAGATAACCACAATTCCAAATCCTTAAGAAACAGAAAATTATTATAATAAAATCTTAAGACAAAATTATTCTAGAAATTAAGACAAAAATGAAATGAAGCTCATTTGGTGAAGTGAATTTGCTGTGTTCAACTCTCCTATGCTTAGTTTTTATAATGTTCACCAATTAATTGTCTGGGTTCCTGTAAATAGAGTTTGTGACAATAAGAGAAGAGATTGATCAACTTTGCCATCCCATTGGCTATATAAATGAGCCATCTCAGAGGTAAGAAGAAAGGAATCCCATGCCCATCAGAAATGAAGATTCAACAGTGGAGTACCTGTGAGGTCTCAGCCAAGTCCATAGTACCAACTTGTAGGTTCCCAAATGAATTTGACTTTCCACCTCCCTTTCAGAAAAAAGCAAAATAAAACAATAAAAAACACCTCAGATTCCACAGTCCCCCTGCACCCACCTGTAGCACATAAACAGTTTGTTCTATCACCCACAAACCAAATAAAAAATCACTACCATAGAGTCAATTCTAACTCATAATGCCCCTACCCTATCGAACCAGGTGAAACTGCCTTACAGGTTTCTCACTGTCACTCTTTCAAGTCTCATCTTTTCCCTTCTGAGTGGCTGGTGGTTTGAAATGCTGATCTTGAGGTTAGCAGCCCCAATATTTAATCTCTATGCCACTGAGGATCCCTTATAGCCCAAAATCCAGAAAAAAAATTAGCCCCCTTCCTCATTTGATAGCCCCCCAAGAGGTGAAAACTGTCCTAGACTATGAGACAGACAGAGGAACCGCACTGAGACCAGAGTGGTGTGCAGACTCGTTGATTGAGGAATGAGTCAGAAGTCATGGAACACTGAGTACCCAAGGGAGGTATAGCTACCAAAAGAACGCTAGCTTTAACATTGCCTAAGCTGTTTGTTAGCGGTCACAATCACCACCACAATGGCGAGAATTATCTGTGACCTCTGCGTGGTCATTGCAGGGAAGCAGAGTGCTGTGTGCTACAGGAGGGCAATCAGTGCCAGAAGATAAAGAAGAGCCGATGGTGAAGGATGCCTGTCTTCTGCCTTGGGTGCGAAAAGAGTTGGATTCCCCTTCCTCTTGTGCAGCAGGGGAGGTGAGATGTTGTACAGCTTTCAGAACAAACTAAAAAACCCCTAAAGTATACCCTTGATGCTTTGATTATAAGACAGTATCAACCACATACACAGAAACATTTACAATCCTTATTTGGAATAAAATTATCAGACTAGATAGTTATATTTTGACTTCAAAATTGACTATATTTTAGAAAAATCCCAAACTACATATTTAATAAACAACACTTTCTGATAATGTTTGCAATAATGTTTTTTGTTTGAATAAATTGAACAAATATCAGTAATCTGTCTATCATCAAGCTAGTAAAATCTACTAAATTTTTGAAAGCCCATTTTATTTCTATGCTTTTGATGTCATTTGTTAATTTTTATTGTTTACTCAGCATAAACTCACGGTCTAATTTGTGGTAAGACTAACCCACACAGGTCTTTATATAACGGTGCTATAAAAAGCTATTTTAAAAATAATAAGAACAAGAAAGTTTATTTTCCTATTATTTATCATTTTAATAGCATTTTCCAATCACAGGGTTTAAATAACAGTACTGGAATTACCTGACACCTTTGTTATTTGGGAGTGCTCTCAAATCACTGCCCAGTTCCACATGTAATATACTGTAGTCTTTCTAGCTTAACTATGGAAGGGCTTGACTTTTCATGAATTTTCTACTATTTTACAGTGTGACTCTTGACCTTTTTGATTTATCAGTGGACTTCTTGACCTAATGAAATTTGTTTTCTTTTTTATTATACCCTCTTAACTGTGGCATCTATACTTCAAAATGACAAGCACTGTTTTGAAACATATTTTCACCTTTGGGCCATAATAATATAAAATAGCTAAAGCCTATTTTTCAGTCTACCTTGCACTTAAGTGTAACAGTCATCATTACAGGCAGTTACCCTCGTGGGTGAGCAAAGCTAATGTGCACAGAGGTCAGCAATGCTTCGCTGAAAGATTTCATTTTACTAGGTTATTTTAGTGTTAGATATTTTTATTCATTATAAGGTTTCCAGAATAGGATTATAAATTCATTTCTCGCCTTGGGGAACCACACTGTATATTAAATCTCATTGACTTTGTAGAGGATATGCCTAGAGCAAATATTCTAAACCTAGTAGAAGCTTTGTTAAGGCCTATAAATATTCCTATCAAGAAAATAGGATTTTAAAACTAATTTATATATCATGCATATTGTTTCTTCAACCAGTTTGAAAGGTCTTTTTAATGGACAGAGTGTTCCAAGTTGTTGGAATTTAAATACTGTTAGAACAATGATTTAGCTCTATAGATATTTCATGAACAATTTTATTATATTTTAACAATGAAATTTGCATTTCTATAATTAATATTAATATTGTAATTGGATTTATAAATGCAAAAGAGGCTTGCAAGGATGAGACATCTTTAACTCTTAGAAACATCTAATTAATTAGCACTATTCTTTCTCATGACTTGCAAATACATATTTTCAGATTTATTGCAAGGGTTTTCAGAAGAAGCCAAAGCCGGACTGCGGGATGAATATTTAATGGTTTCTATAAAAACTCAAAAAATTGCCTTTGATGCAAAGAATGAGTAGGTACATCATCATGATGAAAAATGATAATGTATTGAAAATTTCCAAAGTTTTTTTCTGTTAAAATTATTTTTCTTAAAACACTCTCATTATAGGCAAATAATGTCTTTCATTTTCCCTCCAGGAAATCAGCATAAAACATACCTTGATCATTCAAAACAATATTACCAGGAGCTTTGATTCTGAATGGTAAATTTTGTTGTTAATTGGATCACTTCTCACCATTGTTAGATATTGCTTTGATTGTGGTTTGTCTTCAGGATCATACTTGTAAAGCTACATTTCATTTCCTGTCATAATTCTCCCAAGAAATCCTTCAGAATCTTTATCCTACATATTTAAATGTTTAAATTTTCCATTGATAGCTCTGGTCTTGCCTATAGCTGATTAGAGCACAATAGTTTTAACACCCATAGAGTAGAATGTTGGTTCATGTGTATTATTTCCACCAGAATTGGGTAAATTGAAACAATTCAGATGTCTATGATATTACCTATATTTTTCTGATGTTAATTGTCAAGCCTTTTCAATTATGGCATGAACAAGGTGGATTATTTCCTTTCAAAGTGACAGAGATAGTGTACTACTGCAGGCATGGTCTTCAACATTATTTATTTCCTTTTTTATAAGAAGTTAACCATATGTAAAATGTTGATTTATTTTGTGTTGATGATTTCACCATTCTTCTGAGACTGAGAAGCAGATGGGTCCTTGGTCAAAATTCCTTAAAGAGCACATTCACATAAAAAAAATAAGTTTAGGGACAGAAAGCATAAAAGGAGTCTTCATATAATGAAAACCCATCAGAGGTTGTACTAAGAAGGCTGAGATGAGATGCTTCAGCCAGATAGATCCACCCCTTGCACACAGCTGCACTCACTTCCAGGAGACCCTTTCCACTGTTTTGCAGAGTAGCAGTTCTTATTGAGTGAGTCATTCTCACGGTCATCGGATCTCCACACGAGTGGACAGATGCAGATGCCAGAATAAGCTCAATTAACTCCACCCAGAATCCTTTGAAACAGACTCTAGAGAATTGCTGTGCATGCCTTCTGCAATCACAACTCGACCAAATTGAAACATTTCCTGGAAGTTTCTTCACATCCTTCAAAATACTCATGAAGCTCTTCCTCTTTGTGAGCTCCTTTTAAACCGTAGAAAATTTTGTTTTACCTTGAGGAGAGACTTAGTGTTGCTTGAATCCATCTCTTTTCTACTAAGAAGCATTTTTCCTCCTTTTTAAAAAACCATTGGTCTTATTGGAAAACTTTTGTGTCTCTTACTAATTATTATCAGCCAAAGACAAGAGCATTCATTTATAGGGTTGGTTGAGAAATAGTGCCACCACATGACACTTCCACCCAAGCTTCCTCCCAAATTAGATTTTTGTTCTTGCAGATTTCATTTTTCTCTGAAAGGGATCTGTCAATCTTATGCCTTATCCTCCTAGGTGCCTGTGTTAGTCTGGGTAGACTAGAGAAACAAATCCATAGAAATGCATATGCGTATAAGAGAGAGTTTTATACAAAGGGTAATTGTACATTAAGAAAACATCCCACCCAGTCCATTCCAAGCCCATAAATCCAATATGAGCCCCTGTGTCCTATAACAATCTATAAAGTTCTCTTCAAACTCATGAAAAACTTACAATGACACCAAATGCAGATGATCACAGGCCACTGGGTAGAAAGTCTTTGGATCCAGTGATGTTGTAAGCATCTCAGCCGTGGCAGGGGTCTCTGGTTTCAGAGGTCTGTTTGCATCCTGTTTCTTTATTTGGGGAATTAGAATTGTAGTTACATAGAATGATCTTCCTTGTCGATGGGCATGTGAAAGCTATCCTATTATTGACAGTGTTCAACTTCAGAATAGAGCTTAAAGTGTTCTTTATGGTGATGAATGTGATGCTATTTCTCTTTAATTTGTCATTCTGAGAGTGATAGATCATGTGATTTTTCTGTTTAAATAGCCCCAAACAGTATATTTCATCTCAATTATACAAAGGATATTGATCTTTATAATAATTTTTATTTTATTGATGTTGTCGACAACTTCCAATTTTCCTAGATCAAAACCCCATATATTCTAACTTCATAAAATTTTGATTAAGGAGCTTTAATGGTGTAGTTTATTAAATGTTGGACTTTTAATTTCAAGATTCATATTTTAAACCTTCAGCTGCCCCAAGGAGGAAATATAAGGCTTTCTGCTTCAAAGATGAACTGCCTTGGGGACTCATAGGGCAGTTCTACTCGGTCCGATAAGGTTACTATGTGTCAAAATTGAACTGATGGTAGTGAAGAATTTTTGTTTGATTGCTTATTTTTGTTTTGTGCTCTCCAATTTCTATGGATACCTGTTTCTTCTAATTTTTAGTTGAGCATCATCAAAATAAGATGTTCCATAAGAGTTGCTCCAACAACTTCACAAAGGTCAACTCTATTTTGAAGAGGCAACTCTTCTGTAGTAGTATTTTGAGTGCTTTCTAACCTGAGGATCTCATCTTCTGACACAGGATCAGATAATGTTCTACTGCTACGCATAATGTTTTTACTGATGTATTTTGTCAGAAGTAGGTATCCAGGTTCTTCTTCCTAGTCTATTGTGGTCCAGAAGTGCCTCTGACAGCAATTTATCCTGGGTGACCCTACTTCGATGTTAATGCAAATTTCATAACTTCTATTATCACAGCAACATGTTAGATAACATGGCACTACAAATTGACAGATTATTGGTGGATACAGATATAAATATAGATGTCACAGACATAGATAATCTATAAATCAAGATATATATGCAATAAAATTTGGAGGTTTTTAAATACAAGTCTTGGATGATTACAATAATTATATATAGTTTATATTTAGTCATCACTATTAAAATTAAAAGTTTAAACCTATCAACAACTATGAGTATGTCCCAGGACGGTATGTCAGTTTGTTCTGTCGTATACAGGGTCACTGTACATCACAACCCACTTGATGGGACCTGGCAACAACATAAAGTTAACCATTAGTGGTAGTGGGTACTATTTTTAACTTTTTACAATTAAATATACTTCAAAATACTTTCAATTCTATACAGAGGTGGAATAAAAGATCAAACATATGCCTGGCAGATGTTAATTGTGGATGTTCAAATTAGTTCAAAGAAGAAAAAGAGAAAACAAATCTTCCTTAGCAGAGAACATTATTTTTTCCAAAACATCTTCCATACTGTACATAATTTAAGCTACTGTGACAGTGCAGTGGGTAAGTACTTGGCTGTCATCTGAAAGGAGGGTCATGTCATCCACCAGCAGAGCCCAGGAGAAAACACTTAGTCATCTGCTTCCTTAAAAGTTATTTCCTCAGAAATCTTATGGGGGCAACTGTACTCTATTATATAGGTTCATTAGAAGCAGGAATTGACTCAATGAGACACAATAACATGCAACACTGAATGCTTGGATTTACCAAACAATTGAAGATACAATTCTAGCATCTAACCTTTTATGTGAAATATAGAAAATAAGAGTTTTATTGTGGGCCTTCACATAACTGTGATACTTAAAATATAAAAATGCATTATTAAAAATATAATAAAATTTCAAATGCTAAACTTAAGTTCAAAATGGATTTTACTGATAAATGTTCAAGTTTACATATTCTAAAAGTCATATGATGTTAGGAAGATCATGTAAATCTCTTTTATATAGCAATAAAATGAAATGCTACATCATTTTGCAAAAGTCAAACATCAGATGACCCCATTTTAAAAGATCAATCACTTCATCTGCCATAAAAGGAATACAATTGAATATTGATGATAATTTCATTCTTCTTTGAAAACCGATTCAATTTTATTAGTCTATGTTAATATGTTAAGATAAAGCAGACTTAGATAATTATATTGTGAGTATATTATTCCTGAGTTATTAAGCTTGTCTTTGCCTCCCTACACAGTAATGTTAAAGGTTAATAGCAATACGCTATTTTATCCAGTGGCCTAGTTAATTTAGTGTAATGATGCATGATTTTTATTAAAGCATGAAACAAAATGAATTACAGAAATAATTAACATAAATACTCTTACAAAAAAAGAATGCAGTGCATTTGATTCTCTCTGTCAAGTTTAGCTAGGTATATACTAAAGTTTAGCTAGGTATATATTAAAAAGAACTGGGTTTTTAATTTAAATCACAAAAGAGAACGTTAAGTTTTCCATGCATTTTCTAATATTGTTTTTATTCATTTATATCTATTCAAATATCAAATAGGCTAGAATCTAATCTACTGTCATATAATCTAGAAGAGAGTTGCAGGCTTACTTTGTTAAGGAAGTAAGTTTCTAGGTAAAATGTTTACTGGTAAGGATGCTTTTTCTAGGTAAAATGTTTACTGGTAAAAGATGCTCAAATCAGCATTGCTGGTTTTTAACCTGTGATACATCAATTGTATTCCTATGTATCTACTCAAAATAGATGAAACCAAGTTTCCTGTTCAAGATGTTTATACTAGGTTTATTCACAATAATTGAGAACTTAAAATAATGTATATCCTTATGAAAGTATTATTATTAGTGGGAAATAAAATACATTTTCACTAGGATCAACAACAATATAAATACCTTTGGAAAATATTCTGGTGCTTATATAATATCTAATTCCATTTATAGAAAATTTTAAATTAGCCCAAACTAATCTATAATGATAGGAATCAGAGTAGTGACTTCCAAGTTCCCATTCAGTGACTGATATAAGTCTCCCTCAATCAGAGTCCCTTAGTTGTATCAACATTAGTTGCTAATTATTTACATAAGGTTTTCCTTGAAAGAAACATTCCAAATTTATATAATTGTAAATTCTATGGTATTAGCATCTATGATATTAGCATTCACATGTTGTGAGCCAAATTATAGCATGAATAGAGTTTGGATTAGAAGCTAGAAGAATAAAGATTCTCCCATTACACATGGAAATTATGTGGTGCTCTTAATCATAAAAAATTGCAGTTTCTATACAAATATTTCATACAAGGGTAAATAAAAAAAGTACTACTTAAAATCATATAAAATTTTTTTTAAGAATATAAAAATGTGAAGCAATTGTTCTTTGGTATATATTTCAGCTAGGCCTATAATGCATGTCAGAAGATGTTCTTTTAACTTTTAACCCTACTTAACCCTAAATAATTCTGAGCTCTTTGATTTCCATCAAGTCAAAACCAGATGTTTTGACATTCTGTAGTAACACAACCCATGCTATCTTCTTTGAGTTTGGGGGATCTAATTAAATTTGCATGCTGATAAATAGTCAGAGAAACTGGATTATATGAAGAAGAATGAAGTCTAGAAGGAAGAGATCAGAGATGTAGGATGGATAGGATAGTATCCCAATGAAATTCTAGTCTGACATTGCTTGCTAGCCTGAAAGAATGAGCAACTACAATGTCATGATGAAAAATAAAAATTCACAGGAAAACTTTTGTGAGCTTTCTCCCAACCAGAGGGTTTTTATTTTAAAAACATATTCCTATTAAGTCCATGGGATCATCCTTTGTCCTTAATAGATTTAAAGGAATCCATCAAGATGACTTCTTAGAATTCCAAAAATAGTAACTATAACCTTTCTTCTGTGGATTTAATTGGCTCAGCAAATCCTTTTGAAATCATTGTATTAATCAAATTTAATTTTTCAATTCACCCTAAGAAGACTAAAAGAAGAGCATTATTTTATTAATTTGGATTTAATACATACACCATATAATTCCATAGTCAATCACATAAAGTAGAATTGTACAATTACTACCACAATGAATTTCTAGGCATTATTTTTCTGCATGGATTCCCTGATATCATCTCTGTTTTTCAGCCCCATCACCATCACTGCACCTCCCTCCCCTGGAACACTTATTCTACTTAATGTCTTTATAGGTTCATCAATCCTGCATTTTATATACCAAAAAAATGGAAGAGCATGTAACATAACTTCAGGAGGGTGACCTCCAATGCCATAACACATCTGAGTTACACCATAATAAGAAAAAACAAAAACTAAACAAAACAATACAAACCAAAATTACAAACATTTTTGGAAACTAGATCAGGTCCAGGCTGCATGATGGGAGGGGTAGGGAGGATCTACTGACGAAGTTTTAGCTGTTCAAGTCAGATTTTTGCTGTTTTATTAAGGGAGCATGGCTGCAGCCATCAACTGATTACAGAGACATAATTAACCATGTATTGTTCGGAATAAACCCACACGCGTGTGATCTGGAACTCTGAGAGCAATACTTCCTGACTTGTCCTCATGTATGTCTACTTTTATAAAACAGAACAACAAAAAAAAAACTCTTCCAAACAGTTGCCCTGATATTTGTGTCATTTTGCCCTCCACCCAATAAAGTCTCAGTGTGCAGTTCAGTTGCAATATCCATTCTAAGTTAGGGTTATCTGTTTTATTTAAACCATGTGATCTGCATGCAGATCAATTTCTGTGCTATAAATATGTTGTTCTTGATTTTAAGATATCCAAGTCCTGTCTCCCCACACAGCACTGGGAAGAGATGTAAAATCAAGCTTGTGTGAGGAAGTGTAAATCCACTTTAGCATGCATTGGAAAACACCTTAGCTGGACACATATTTCAAATATAAGTACACATTTAACTGAAATAGTTACTATGGCTTTATGTGTGTTTACTTCTTCATCCCAGAGAATATTAAAAAGATGTGCAATTAAGTTTCAAATAGTAAACTTTATATATTTTAATGCCATCTAAATATGTTCTTGATAAAATATTTTTGGGCTGGCTCTTTTTAACTTTCATATGCATGCATGGAATTGAAGAGCACAAATCACTTCTAGTATTATTGCTACCCCCATGGTGATCTATGCATAGTTTTGAAACATGGTTTGATATTGAAGGCCTAATGAATAGAAGGAGAACATTCTTGGAGATGTTGCTGGAAGATAGGTCCCTTAAAGTCAGAAGGCATTTCATATATGACTGAGGAGGAATTGCTTTCTTAGAGTGGAGTTGACAATGGTGATATGAGTGAGCTAAAGCTTTGGGAAATGGAGCCCTGGGGATCTTCAATTGTTGATGAGGCACAACTTGAAATAAAAATAAACAGCTGCAAAAATCTAGTAATCAGAATTTAAATGGTGAGATTTGTGAAATTAGGAAAATTAGAAATCATCAAGATTGAAATGGAATGCCAAAAGATCAATATCCTAGCTGGTAGTGAGTTGATAGAGACTGATATTGGCCATTTTGAATCAGAAAACTATATGGTTTGCTATGCCTGAATGACACAGTCAGAGAAATGACATCACATTCACTGTCAGAAAGGATATTTCAAAATAAAGTTTGCATTTTCACTTTCTTTGACGTGTTTTAATTTTTTTAGCTTCAGAACTTATATATGAACATTAGTGATCTATTCCATGTTAGCCTCTGAACTTGTTTAAGTTGATGATATTGAGATTCTCCGCTGTCTCTTTGCACAGAAGTAGTTAATATGATTTCTGTGTATTCAATTTGGAAAAGTCCATGTGTACAATTGCTGGTTGTGTTGTTAACAAAAGATATTTACTATGAACAAGTCATTGGCCTTTAAAAATTCGACCATATAATACACAGCTTAATGTATATCACCAAAACCATATTTTCCAACTACTATTTCTTCCTTTTATGCTTCCAAAGTTTTCATTCAAATTTCCAATAATTATCAATCATACTGATTGCATATTCAATCAATTTCAGACTAAAGACTTTGGTAGAATTTTCTAATTTATTCAACACTAAATTTAGTGTTTGGTGCATAAATTGGAACAATACTTATATTGATTAGATGGATGTCTCTTGACCTATGTAGATATAATCATATCACACATAACATTGTTCTTCAAGATAGATCTCACATCTTTTTGATTAAGAATGTGAAGTCTTTACTCTTGAAGCTGTCATGCCTAGCAGAGTAAATCATATAACTGCCTGATTCAAAATCCCCAGTACCTTGGATATAAATCTTCAGTTATATATCACCAATTATTTTAGGTGACTTCAATTTACTAGATTCATACTTCATACATTCTAAGTCACAATTATTAGTCATTTTTGAAGCTTTTCCATGTTATTTTTAGTCATGTTACATCAGGAAATTAACATCTTGAAGGCTATAATCCAACAGGCTTTACCTTATCCACTTCATTTTAGTCAACATTGCATTATTTCTGGAGGTAGCATATGAGTAAGAACCAATGGTATTGAGGGAAGGATTAAAGCTTCACTGAAACTATTAGCCAGAAAACAGGCTCCGGGAATTGTAAGAATAAAAACTGATATGTGTCAACAAACTGACCAAGCACTGGAAACACTCACACATCTATGCCAGGAAATTTGGAGAATAGCTACTTGGCCAACTGATATGAACAGATTTATATTTGTTCCCTTTCTAATGGAAAATGACCAAACAGAATTCTCAAATTATAGAACAATATCAATGATGTCATATTCAAGTAAAATTTTCCTTAAAATCATCCAACAACAGTTGTAGCAGTACTTTGAAAGGGAACTTCTGGAGCTAGACTCAGAAGAGGACAAGGATAATATTGCTGATACCAGATGGATCTTGGCTAAACGCAGAGAATTCCAGAAGGATGTTAATTTGTGTTTAACTTTGAAAAGGCATTCCATTGGGTGGATCATAAGAAACTGAAGTCAATTTTAAGAATGAGAATTCCAGGACACTTCATTTTACTTAAAGTGTCAATGGATCAACAGGCATTAGTGTAAAGGTATGCAACAGAGTTTTATCCTCTCATTATACTTATTAAACTGTATGCTGAGTAAATAATTAGTGAAGCTGACTTATACAACGAAGAATGTGTCATTAGGATCAGAGGCTTATTAACAACCTGTGATATGCAAATGATTCAACCTTCCTTACTGAAAGTGAGGAGGACTTGAAATACTTGCTGATGAATATCAAGGATTTCAGCCTTCAGGATGAATTATATTCAAAGTTAAGAAGAGCAAAATCCTACAACTGGACCAATAGGTAACAGAATGATAAATGGAGAAAAGGTTGTCTTTGGGCAAAGATTTAATCTCCCTTGAATCCACAATAAATGCTCATAGAAGCAGTAGTAAAAACACTAATACTCAACCTGGCCCAGCAGTGTCTCAGCCAACTCAGACCACACACATGGCAAAATCACTGGCCTGCACTGCCCCACCCTATGGCTTAACTCTAATCACCGGCTGCAACCAATCAAGCAGCTGTGGCACATTGACTACTCAGAAGCCTGACCTCAGTAAGCCATAGGTAGTCTCCAAAATTACTCTTACCGTCTCACAGAAAAAGATCAGGGACCCTGTGTCTCTGGGGAACATGGTACCGAGCTCTTCCAAATGGACACACAGACAGAAATATACCTCAACTGCCTCAACAAGAAAACATGAGAAACAAAATGCAACATTGGAGAAAGTCGTGAACCTAATGACACTCATAGAAGATAGAGACATTGATCTGCCACAAAAAGAAATATTCAGAATCCTACTGAGAATCATACAGGATCTGAGGGAAACAATGCAAAATAAGGATGAAATAATAGAGGAGATGAAATTCACAGTAGAGGAAATGAAATCCATTCACCAAAGGGAAGCACAAGTGTTAAAAGATGAGACAACGGAAAAAAGAAACCAGATAATAGACCTCAACAATACAGTAGAAGAGACAGAGAATTGTACCAGCAATCTCGAGGACAACCAGGCAGACTGCAACAAAGGGAATGACAGTCTAACAAGATAATCAAAGAGGTGGAGGAAAATCTGAAAACCATGTTAGATGCTATGAAGAGGAACAATATTGGAATAATCAGGATACCAGAACAATATTCAACGAAGAGGCCAACAGCTAAAGTAGTTAGGGAATTCCTGAAAGAAAATATCCCCACCTTAATGAATGAGAATCTGACAACCATACAGGAGCAGGGAGGACAAAAATAAGACTAAACCCCAGGAAGAAATCACCAAGGCACTTAATAGTCAAATCATCCAACTTTGAGGAAAAGGAGAAAACCATAACAGCAGCTAGAGAAAAAAAGGCAATCACATATAACGGTACACAAGTAAGATTATGCTCAGATCTATCAGCACACACCATAAAGAGGAAGAGAGAGTGAAGTAACATCTTCCAAAAAATGAAAGAGAACAATGCCAATCCAAGTATACTCTACCTAGCCAAACTAGCTATTAAAATATACAGAGTTAAGAGTCTTCCCAGACAAGGAAAAACTAAAAGAATGTGTCATAAGATAACCAACCCTGTGAAAAATCCTTTCCACTCACGGTAGTCAGAAGACTAACATTCACCAAGCACAAAAAGGAGACCACCACACAGCACACCTCTAGCCAGAAGTCAATGCATGGAAGACAACTGCTAAGATAATATTGCATCAATGGTGAAAAGAAGGCAAGGATGAAACCACCCACATACACACAGTATACTGTTATAAAGGAAGATAGGCAAAACCCCAACACAAAAGGTAAGAGATAACAACAATGAATACAGAGATGAAAGCAATAACTCTGAATGTCAACGGTCTTAATTCACCCACTGAAACACAAAGGCTAAAAAACTGGCTCAGAAAACAGAGCCCTTCCATTTATTGCCTACAAAAATTCATCTTAAGCTTGCAGACAAAAACAGGCTACACATGAAAGGCTCTTAAAAATATGCCAAACATGGCAACCTAAAATGAGTAGGGGTTGGAGTCCTAATCTTTGACAAAATTGATCTTAAGTTACATGCTCAAATTATCAGTAGAACAAGAACCAGTAAGCACAATAAATATATACACGCCTAATGAAAAATGTGCAAAAATTGTCAAATTCTTCAAAAGATGAAAAAAAGAAATGACAGAATCAACCATCATAATAGGAGGTGTTAATACACTGCTATCAGAGAAAAATAGATCACCATGAAAAATGATCAACAAGGAGGCTACAGAGCTAAAAACTAGAATTGAGTGACAACCTGATAGACATTTATAGAGCTACTATTTTCAGTGCATAAGGCTCATTCTCAAAAATAGAAGTCAGAGGGCTTGTGTTACCTGGCTTTAACACTTATGATGCAGCCTCAGTGGTTATAACAATGTAATACTGGTGTAATGACAGATATTCACACTAATGGAAAAGAACAGATAACCAGAAATAAAATCACCAGCACACAAATAACTGCTCTTCAATAAGGATCCCAAAAATATCAAATGGGAAGTAGATTTCCACTTTTACAAGAGGCGGTTCTGGGAAAAAATGGATATTTGCCTACAGAAAAATGAAGCAAGACCCTTACCTCACCACCCCATGCACAAGAACAAATTCAAGGTGGATGACAGACCTTGAAGTAAAATCCCAAACTACTTGAGTCATCAATGAGGGAATAGGCACAAACCGAAGAACCTAGATACAGGGCTACCAGAAATAGATAAGGCCACATGCACAGATGAAGACAAAATTGACAAATGGGATATACAAAGGATAACACATTTTATACTAAAGATAAAACACTTGTGTGCATCAAGAGACATCAACAAGAGAGTAGTAAAAGAACCTAGCGATGGGGAGCGTTTTAGCAATGATGCATCAGACAGAGGGTTTATAACTAAAATCTACAATACTCTATCAACCTCCAAGAAAAAAAATCAGATAGCCCTCTGAGGAGATGGGCAAAGACTCGAACAGAAGGGAGGAGACTAAAATGACCAACAATGAGCCTATGTTCCTGATCCTTAAGCATCAGGGGAATGCTAATTAAAACAACTATGTAGTAATACCTAACACTCTGGAGGGTTGCCCAATTCAAAAATTCAGAGAGCAACAGATGTTGGAGAGGTTACTGCTGATGGTCTTGTAGATATGTACAGCCACTGTGGAAGGCGATCTGGCAATATCTAAAGCATATGGAAATTGAATTTCCTTATGATCCAGCAATTATCCTACTGGGAACATACCCATAAGAAGTAAGAAATCAGCCATGACTAATAATCTGTGCTCCAATGTTCATTGTGGCACAACTCACAAGGAATTGGAAAAAATGAAATGTCCATCGATAGTCAGTGAATTAGAAAACTCTGCCATCATCATACAATGGAGTACTACACATACCTAAAAAGCAGTGATGAATGCATGAAACACTGCATCTCATGGGAAGAGATCGAGGAAATTATGTTAAGTGAAGTTAGCGAAGCACCAAAAGACAATCACAGCATGAGTCCGCTGAGGTACGATCAAGGAACACAGTGGGTACAAGAAGAAATGTTATTTAATACACAATTCATGAGTTGAGGTACAGGCACTAAATCAGGAGACAGGCCAAACCAAGGGAAGCACCCAACATGCCAACTTAAAGAAGAAGAAGAGTGTAGGAGGGGAAAGCAAACAAGCAAATCATGCCATTGGAGGAGAAGGGCACTAGTTCACCCTTGGGAAGGGTATTGTTTCTGTCTCCACAGGAAAGAGAGGGAGAGCTCACACCTCATCACAGCACTCCATGTCTGGAGGGAAACATAGCTACATGGAGAAACTCATTAACTGAGAGCGCTACAGGCTGGTCCCAATCTGAATTATGTTGACCACCTCTTGAAGAATGTGCTATAGAGTACAACACTGAAGCCAGCCGCATGTCTGGGAGAGAGGCTGGCCTGTCCAGCCTACATAATAGCAAACTAAGAAGGAAAACAAGAGAGTGAGGTAATAGAGTCCATTCTGGCACACCAGGCCCTGAGGACAATGTCCCTGCTCAAAGCAGCTAAGGCACGGAAAGGGCTGTGGGACTGACAACAGCTCAAAATATGTCCCCTCATGTGAACTCAGTGATACGGAGGAAACATTTGGTGACACAGTACGGGGAGTTAGTCCATTCTGACTTCCCCTGCACCCCTACACCCCACACAGTGGAGAGCTCCCAGAATGGAACATAACAGTTCAGCAACAGGAGCAAATTCACAAAGCCCCCGAGGATTCCCCAAAATAGATGTCAGACCCCGAGAGGGAGTGTCCAGAGCCCCACTGGCTTGGATTAGTGGGGAGATAGTCATAAAGGTCAACGGATAGACCAGGCACTATGTGGAGCTTCTCTCTCTCTCTCTCTCTCTCTCTCTCTCTCGCTCTCTCTCTCTCTCTCTCTCTCTCTCTCTCTCTCTCTCTCTCTCCTTTTTAGCTTCTTTTGTTTTGTAGTCCTGTCTTTGCTGCTTCTGTTATGTCTATCTATGTAAGATAGGCATGAGAAGCAAACCCGAGGAGAAAGCAATGGGACCAAAGGTTTGGAAGGGACTTGGGGGAAGAGGAAGTAGGGAAAAGGTAATGGTGAGAAAATGAAGTAATGGATAAGGGAATAACAAGGGATCTAAAAATCAAGGGTGAGGGGAGCATAGAATTCCTGGAGGGGTAGGAACAACACTAATCTAGCTGAGAGGAACCACAGAGAGAAAAATGAGGAGTGAACATGATAGTGGTGCGGGAGGAAGGTAAAAGTAACTAGAGGAGAGAACTGGGAAGCAAAACTATTTATAGAGGTACAAATATAGATGTGTACATATGTAAATATATTAATACATAAAAACTAGGTCCTTAACCTTTCCTGCCCCTGCTATTAAGATCTCAGTCCTACCTTGCAAATCCAGCTAGTCTGGTGTACATATATTGGTATAGATTACAGCTTTGAATTTACAGAATTCATGATAGACAAACCCATCAGAAACAGTAATGAGAGTAATGACTTCAGGAGGGTAGGGGGATGGGAAGGGAGGGAAGGGAAGGCAGGGTTGATGGTGAAATAATCTGCCTCAAGACTGATGAATATGAGGATGAAAAGTGAAGGGATAGAAGGAGCATTGTAAGATATGTAGAAATAACAACAGATAATATATTAAGAGTTCATAACTGTTGCAGGGTGGAGGAGGGAGGGGATAAAGGGGGACTGATATCAAGGGGCACAAAAAGAAAGATAAGATTTGAAATTGTTGATGGCAATATTTTTACATATCCACTTAATATAGTGGATGTATGGACTATTATTTGTAAGTTCTTCCCTATAAAACAATTTATTTTAAAAAGTCAAAAGATGGGTTGCATTAGATACATCTGCTTCACAAAGCTTCTTTGGAATGTTGAAAAGCAAGATGTTGCTCTCAAGGTTAAGGTTCACTTGAACCAAGAATTGCCTCATATACATATAAAAGTTGAATATGGAATAAGGAAAACCAAAGGATTGCTCAACTGGAATTGTGATTCTGGGAAAGAATATTGAAAGTCCCGGGACTGTCAAATGGGCAAACCTATGTCTTGGAGGAATTGTGGCCAGAATGCCCCCTAGAGGCAAATCTGTTACACCTAACCTCCTTACTGTGTTGAAAAGCAAGGATGTTATTTTGCAGATGAAGGTGGCACCTAGCCCAAGCCATGGTATTTTCCATTTGTCTCATAAGTTTGTGAAAGTTGCACCTGAAAAAGAACCACTGAATTTAAATTATGAAGCTGAAGACAAATATCGAAAAGACCAGGGACTCTCAAATGGACAAACAAATGTGACTTGGTGGAAGTTTAGCCAGAATTCTCTTTAGCGGCAAAGATGGAATCTTTGTCACATTTACGTTGGACATGTGGTCAGGAGAAACCACTACCTGGAGAAGTACATCATCCTTGGTAAAAAAAGATAGAGTGACACTGTGGCTGAAATACTAGACTCAAACAGAAAAACAATTGTGAGGGTGCCGCATGATTTGGCAGGGCTTCATTCTGTTGTACATCAGGTGGCTGTGAGTCAGAAAAAACTAGAACTCAGTTGCACCTAACAACAATCTTGAAAATAGCTTTGACCTCAGATCTCTTAAATAGGCAAAGAACCCCAAATGCACAGGAAGTATAGTTTAACAACTATTTCTTTAGCTGTATTAGATGTATTAGAAAATTGACATCACCCTCATACTACCTATGCTGGATTATTTAATATTCATTCTTTCCTACCAAATAATTAAAGTAGTCAGGGTATGAAACTGTGGGAGAGAAATAGCTGATGTTTAAAAAAAAAGGTCAGTGTCATTATGCTTTAACTTTCACTCCCTCTGTAACTTCCAAACGGAGGCCTTCTTGTGCTATGAGGTTGCCCTGGACTACGAATTCCAAAGCTGATGGTCAAAACACGTCAGTGGCTCCGTGGGAGAGAGACAAGGCAGCCAGCCTCCTCTTGTAAAGGAAGCTTATGTCGCATAGGTAAGAGTCATAAAAGACCACACAAATCAATTAATGTGGGTTTTTTGGTTTTGGAAATTCCATAAGTTAGGATACTTTAAAAAGTTTTAATTGCAAAATTAAAGTTTAGAAATCAAATGTAATGAATTTTTCAATGCATACCAAATATTTTTCAATTTTTACTATGAGCTTATTTGATATTTTAGGCAGTTAATGAATTGTTGCACACACCAATGTAAAAAATGTTAAACTTACAAATGAAAAATGGGAATAAATGTAATTTTAGTAGCTATGAAAAAGCAAAAGTTCTGCTTACAGAAAACAATAGCGCAACAGAAAAGTGAGTATAAAAATAAATTAAATAGCATTCCTTTAGAATTAGATCAGTTTCAATGCATTATATAGCCAATATATATAACATACAACAAATATTTATACAAACATTAAGAACGAAGTTCATAAATATATACGTTGTATTTTTTTGCTGGCATATGATGTCACTATAACAAAATGAAAACCAGATAATACTGTTTTCTTTAGCTACTGAGATAGTTAAAGTTTATTGTGCCAACTTGGCCAATAAACACATGTGGGGTAAATTGAAGGGCAGAGACATAAATGGCTCAGTGAGCCTCGCCTTTAGAGTTCGCAGGTCTCTCGCTTTCTGATGGCCGAACCAGGGTGCAGCTGCTTAAGCCAGTTCCTTGCTTCAACTTGCAAGATTCACTTCCTGCAAAACATCCTGAGGAGAAGCCCCATGGCCCTACCCCATGCAGCCCTGGGTGCTGGAGCACCCGTGTGGAGACCCCTGCCAGTGCTGAGATGTTTACACATTCACTGACTCGGCTTTCCTCCTGCAGTCGGCATCATTGTGTGTGTTTTGTGGATTTGTTTCTCTAAAGTACCCTGACTAACACAGGTACATTTTGCTTCATCATACACCATCTTGCTTGTGATATTACATTGCTATATTTTTCACATCATAAAACATAATTAATACCTAAGGATGAATACATAGCTACATAATCTCTTCTGTGATACTAATTTATAAGTCATAATGTAATAAGTGTCCACACAAAAAAATCATGTAATGACACAGAAAGCACTGTCCTTTTTGTTTCCCGTTGAGTGCAATCAATTCAGTTCTGACCCTTAACAGCCTTATGTACAGTGGAATGCAACATTGCCCAGTACTGTGCCAGCCTCATAACTGCTCTCTTGTTTGACCTCGCTGTTGCAGCTGCTGTGTCAATCCATCACCTTGAGGGCCTTCCTCTTGTTTTCACTGCCCCCTACCAACATGATGTCCCTATCCAGGGACTAGTCTCCACTGAAATCATGTCCAAAATACATGAGATGCAGTCTCAAATAATTTGCCTCTGAGGAGCATTCTGGCTTACGTCATCAAAGGCTAATCTTTTTTTTCTTTTGGCAGTCCATGTATTTTCAATGGGCAACCCTGTTGGCATAATGGTGGTTCAAAACCACCAGCCCTTCCAAGGGAGAAAGATGGGGTGTTCTACTCCTATAAAAAATTACATCTTTATAATTTACAAGGGCAGTTCTACCCTGCCCTTAGGCTCACTATGAGTGACATCGACTGATGGCAGTGAGTCTGTTTTTGTTTTTTTCCATGTTGAAGATACTTCTCCAGCATAATGAAAATGCATCGATTCTTCTCTGTCCTCTATATTCAATGGTCAACGTTCACATCTACATGAAGCAACTGTAAATACCATGGCTTGGGTCAGGTGCTCATTAATTCTCAGAATAGCATTTTTATTTTTCTACACTTTTGTAAAGTTGTGTGCATCCAATGCACTGAATTATTAGATCTTCTGTCTGCTCCTTCCTTGAATAGAAAACATTAGTTGTGGGAAAAAAAGATCACATACTGGGTAGGATACTATTAAATTTCATTTAAAGTTTTCTACTCCAGTACAATCTATTTCTGTGCTATTTTGGATTATGAAACAAGTTAGATAATTATCAGAACATAAAACTCAGTATTTCCAGAAAGGAAGCATTAAAGCTCAGCAGGGTAAAACCAGACTATTAAAAATAATTAAATTATTCAATTAGATTTAAAATTCAATTTAGAGCTGACATTTAGAAGAAACTCAAATATGACCTTCATGAAGGAAATTATTATTTTTTGAAAAAATGTAAAATAATGCAAGTATGCACTGTCCTATAATCTTTATTAGATGCCATCTATTTGCTCCTCATTCATAAGCGTCCTATCCTGTACACCACATTCAACCATTTGGATGTGAAGATCACTGTTGCAGCTTCTATATCAAACCAACTTGAGGGTCTCACTCTTTTTCACTGACCCTCTACTTTAATTTATAACAGAAAAATCTTTAATAAACAAACTGTTTTAAATCAAAATTGAATATAAACAACAACTCTCCACAATCATCTGTGTGTATATTCTTTTTTAGGTATCAAATAATTGGTATTATAGAACATATACATTCAATGTTGCTGTGGTAGTTACCTAATCTGGTGTCAATTTAAGGATTAAGAGTGTAAGGGTGGAGCCTAGACTGTCACCCTGGAGATAGCCCATGAGACTTCTGTGGGCATGGCCTTCTATGATAATTCTGGGAAATCTGGAACTTCCTCCTTGGAGGTGGAGGACACCTCTGTCTCTCTGCTACTACCTGGGAGACATTGCAGAAGACAAGCCACATGGACGCAACAAGACCTCGGAAGCCAGAGAAGCCACAGAGACCCCTGCCGGCACTGAGATGCTTGCAACACCACTGGATCCACGAGACTTCCCACCCACTGACCTGTGATCTTCCTGCATTCGGTGTTATTGCATGTGCTTCATGAGTCTGAAGAGGACTTCATAGATTGGTATTGTACATATAGGCTAATATCTGATTTATGGACTTGATCTGGACTGTTCTGGGATATTTGCTCAATACTCAATTGCTCTGTATATAAATCTCTTTCTTATACACATATGTATGTCCATGGATTTGTTTCTCTAGTCTAACCAGATTGACACAATTGCATACTTAGAGTATTGCTTTGTTGGTTTTGTTCTATTTTTTGGTTTATTAAATAATTTCCTTCTATTTTTGTTTTAGAGTACAGTGAAATCTATGAGGTCATTGCCAAAAAACAGGGACTATGAACAAAAATCCGTCTATTGTTTGTTTTTTCATATTCTGCCTGCTGAGTGTTTTTTAATGTTTATAAATAGTTGAAGGAGTAAAAAGAAGATAATATGAAATTCACATTACGGAGTCTATAAATATTTATTATTAAAATATGACCATTAAAATTATTATTTAAAAAATTAGAATTATTAGAATGATATAAAAATATTATTATTAGAATATGTTCTCTCTTTCACTGATTTATAGTGGCAGAGCAGAGTGGTTGAAACAAAGACTAAGTGGCCTGTAAAGTGGGAGGTATTTGCTCTTTATAAAAATAAACTTTACCAACTCCTGCTAAAGAATTAGTTTATCATTAAGATTACGTTTTTTAATTAGCCAGGTTTTTATTATAAAGGTGCCACAATTTATTTGTCTCCTTAATAGCTGATTAACCCATTAGTGAGCCTGAATTAACATCTGAGCTTCCCATATTCCACTGTCCCTCAACTAGAATTGACCTAATATAAGAACATAATATTTGAGAGTTTTAGAGAAAAATAATTTATTCAGAACCCACATTTATTTTACCTTTGCATTATAAAGCATCATTGTATTTAATTTTCCAAAAACTCCAAGGCAAATCTCTACTTGTGATATACAGATGACAAATTTAATGCTCAATAAATAAATGGTAGTGTCTAGTTTGAATGCAGGTTTGATGAATTCTGAAGCCAATACTGCTTATTGCAGAGAAAACGTCACTGTGATTAGGGAGGAATTCTCAAATGCTTCCCTTGTAATTAATTACTTGATCCTTAAATTGCAATGAAATCTAGATATCTCTATTAAGGTGAAGTTATGCATATTAGATATATTGGACATACATAGAAAAGAGGAGAAAAAATAATATTTTTACAACTTTACCAAATCTTGACATCTATTTGCATCACTTATTGCTAAAGAAACTCTGAAGAGAAAGCCAAGACCTTATGAAATAGTGGGTGCCTTACTTCAACTATGACAATATCTCCATTTTGTTAAATCTATTATATCCAATTTGCATTTTAAATTTTTTTCATTTCATCATTATGTTTCTAAAGTTACATAATATTGATTTCTAATTATATTGCATTGTGTATTACCTCTACTTTTTGCTAAATAAGGGTTCATTAACAAAAGATAAAGGAGGAAAATGAGAAGGAAGAAGAGGAGGTAAAAGAAAAAAACACTATTATAAAACAGTAAGGTTTATTTCTCTCTCATATTTTATGTTGTTAACTATATCTTTACTTCATAGACTTTCTCAGTCTGAGACCCAGAATTAATAAACAGTCTAGTCCAAGATATGCAGAGAGTGAAAGAGCAAGAAAATTGTCAAACTATTTAAAGAATCGGCTTTGATGTGGCATAAGTCACAATTGTTCACAGTTCTTTTGGTTTAAACACACCATGTGGCATAGACTGTGTATAGTACATATTTTAGTCAGATGAAATGAACAGGAAAAATTTCAAAAAAATAAAATCTACCATATTGACCCTTTATGGAAGGACCCCTGCTGGCATAATGATTAAAGCGCTCCATTGATAATTGAAACAATGGCAGTTAAAAGCCCTGGTTAAAAGATGGTCATACACCCACATGAATTTTATGTTTGCCATGATGTGCTTATGCCAAACCAGTATAAATACTTGTGAGTGAAGCCACATCAAAGCAGACTCTCCAAGGAGTTTGGTAACCAGCCTGCTACCAAGGCACAAGGAACTCTGAAGGCATTGTGGGTTATATGTTGAGCTGCTAGTCACAGCGTTTATAGTTCAAACTCGCCAGCCACTCCAAAGTAGAGAGATAAGGATCTTTTCTCCCATAAATATTTTCAGCCCCTGAAATCCAAGGTTAAATTCTACCCCTCTTGTATACAGTCACTATGAACTGGAATCGATTTGATGGCCATAAATTTGGTTTTCATTGTGGGCTGCTAAGGGACGGAATATGGCAGTCTGTTTCCATAAAGATTTAGTCCTGAAGACCATATGGAGCTGGTCTACCCTGTCCTCTGGGGTCACTATGGGTAATTGGGATTTTGGATTTTCACATCCTCACAGAGGCACACTGTCTTATGATGCAGCTGGTGGCTTCTAACACCAGAACTCCTTATTAGGATAAAAGTCCCTTAAATGCTACAAAATATGATTAATAATGGTATTTCTAATAGGTACTTATTTCCTAAAATGGAACCTTGGTGTTATAGCCATTAAGTACTTGATTATTAGCCAAATTGTCCTTAGAACCCACTGGCACCCAACAGGACAATGATGTGCATGTCTTCCATATTCCATGCCTACCACTCATCCATTAATTCATGATTTTGTGGTAATTTCAGTGTGAATGTGGTGCTGGAAACTGTCACTAGTGTGTCTGATACCAGCAGGCACCGTTTACAGTAAACACATTTCAGTGGAACTTCCAGATTAAAAACAAGCTATAAAGAAGGAATAATCTATTTCTGAGGGATTAGTCAATGGTATCTATGATAGGTGGGTTTATTGTGCCAACCAAGCCAATGGGAACATGTGGGATTAGTAAGGTCGGAGTTTAACTGGAAGGCAAAGAGATAAATGACTCCTGAAGACCCGCCCTTCTCTCCCTTGCACTCTGGTGATTGGACCTGTGTGTGGCTGCTGTAGCTAGTTCTCTGCCTCAACTTGTGAGCTACACTACCTGTGCTACAGCCAACCCATGCATCATGTTGCTAGAGCTTGAGGTTTCTTCAAGACCTGCTTTGCCACGCTGCTGTTGTATACATTGCTTGAGCTTCATGCTGGAGGATCCTGGTCATCTTGTGTTGCTTGAGTTCAATATCCCCTGCTTCGCTGAGCTCCTGAGCTTCTGCTGTTGGTGTCCCACGCTGCTGTTTGCTGTTTGTGGCTGAACTGCCTGCATTTCCCTAGGGCAGACTCAACTGTCTGCTTCCTTGACCTTGGACACAGAAGTCCTCATGAGTTGAAAGCTTCCAGTATATTAACTGTTCCATGTGAGTTGACCTGAGCCCTCTGTACTGCTGTGTGGACCAATTAGCTGTTATATTCCTTCATCTATCTATCTATCTATCTATCTATCTATCTATCTATCTAATCATGTGTTCTGTTTTTGTTTTTCTAGAGAACCCTGTGTAACACAGAAACCTTATGAATAATTTCAGATCATTGTCAGACACAGTACTGGAATACAAGATCCTCAGTCTGAATGATACTCAAAGTACAACTGGGGAAGAGTCACCTCTTCAAAATAGAGTAGGCTTTAGTAACATGGATGGAGTAAAGTTTCAAATTTTCCTTTACTGATGAACTACAAAGCAGATTTAAACAGACATTGGCAATCAAATTCAGAATGCACAAAGTATGGGTACAGATAAGTGATCAGTAAACAAAAATGTGCTTGACACAATAGATGTATATGTGGATTGTGATAAGAATTATACTAGCCCCCAATAAAAGGATTTAATTTAATTAATAAATAGATAAATAAAAGATAATATTCAGTTACAAAAAATAAGAAAAAGATATGATGGCCTATGTCAGTTGGATCTTGGCTCAAATCAGAGAGCACCAGGGAAATGTTTACACATGTTTAATTCCGTATGCCAAGGCATTCAAGTGTGTGGATCACAGAGACTGGGAATGCCCTTGAGGAGAGTGGGAATTCCAGGACCTCCATTGTGCGCATGAAGAACTTACCGTGGATCAAGAAGCAGTTGTGAAAACAGAACAAGGGAATGAATGCTGCATGGTCTAAGAACTGGAAAAGGGTCCAGCAGGTTTGTATCCTCCTACCGTGCTTATGAAATCTGTATGCTAAGCACATAATCAGAGAAGCTGGAGGAAGGCTTATTAACACACACAAATGACACAACCTTGCCTGCTGGGAGCTAGGAGGATGGGAAGCACTTGTTGATGAAGATCTAGGACTGCACCTTCAGGATGGATTAAAACTCAGCGAGAAGATTGCAACTCACAACTATATCAATAGGTAACATCTCGGTTAAGAGAGAAAAGGTTCCTATTGTCAAGAATATTGTCTTGCTTGTATCCACAATGGAAACAGTAGTCAATAGATCAAATGAGATGTTGCATTGTGTAAATCTGCTGCAAATGACCTCTTTAGAGTACTAAAAATCAAAAGTGTTACTTTTTTTTAAACATTTTATTAGGGGCTCATACAACTCTTATCACAATCCATACATATACATACATCAATTGCCTAAAGCACATCTGTACATTCTTTGCCCTAATCATTTTCTTTTTTTTCTCCTCTTTTCTTTTTTTTACATTTTATTAGGGACTCATACAACTCTTATCACAATCCATACATATACATACATCAATTGTATAAAGCAAATCCACACATTCCCTGCCCCAGTCATTCTCAAAGCATTTGCTCTCCACTTAAGCCCTTTGCATCAGGTCCTCTTTTTTTCCCCCTCCCTCCCCGCTCCCCCCTACCTCATGTGCCCTTGGTAATTTATACATTGTTATTTTGTCATATCTTGCCCTATCCGGAGTCTCCCTTCCTGCCGTCCATCTCCCAGGGAGGAGGTCACATGTGGATCCTTGTAATCAGTTCCCCCTTTCCAACCCACTCACCCTCCACTCTCCCAGCATTGCCCCTCACACCCTTGGTCCTGAAGGTATCATCCACCCTGGATTCCCTGTGCCTTCAGCCCCCATATGCACCAGTGTACAACTGCCATATCCAGCCCTACAAGGTAGAATTCTGATCATGGTAGTTGGGGGCAGGAAGCATCCAGGATCTGGGGGAAAGCTGTGTTCTTCATCGGTACTACCTTGCACCCTGACTGACCCATCTCCTCTCCTAAACCCCTCTATGAGGGGATCTCCAGTGGCCGACACTTGGGCCTTGGGTCTCCACTCTGCACTTACCCCTTCATTCAATATGGTATATATATATATACATATATATATACACACACACACAGATATATATATATATACATATATCTTTTTTTTTTAATGATGCCTTTATACCTGGTCCCTTTGGCACCTCATGATCACACTGGCTGGTGGTGCTTCTTCCATGTGGGCTTTTTTGCTTCTGAGCTAGATGGCCGCTTGTTCACCTTCAAGCCTTTAAGTCTTACTTTGAGGACTAAGGTGTGCCTGATCCAAGCCATGACATTTTCAATGGCCTCAGAAACATGTGAAAGTTGGACATTGAATCAAGAAGAACAAAGTAAAATTGGTACATTTGAATTGTGCTGGAGAAGAATCTTGGAAGTACCATGAGCTGCTCAAAAGACAAACCCATTTGTCTTGAAATATAAGGCCAGAGTGTTCCTTAAAGGCAAGATGGTGGATATGTTTTCCAGAGAGAGTAGCCCATAGGGAAGGAGATTATGTTTGGTAAAGGGGGAGGGCAGTGAAAAAGACAGAGGTCCTCAAGGAGATGGATTGTCACTGCGCTGCAATAGTGGTTTAGGTCTAAGAGCAATTGTGAGATGTCGCAACCCTGGGCATTGTTTGTTCTCCCATGCAATGGGATCAGTGTGGGATGAAACTGACTCAATGGCATTTAACAATAATAATTACTATAAATTGTGGCTATAGTTTGATTAAAATGGAAAATAACCATAACAAAAAAGCAAGTAACACAAAAATATGTACAAAATTTAGAATCCATTTATATTAATCCATTAATACAAATTATAGATATGTGTTCAATTAAAATTTACTAAAAACAAAATACCATTTACACTCGTTTAGAAGCTGAGTTTTTCAGCAGAAAAAAATGTGCTGATAACTTGGATTCGGCTTACACACGGGTCAGTGGCATGAATGGATGTCATCTGGTCAAGCCCGGCTAAAAAAGGGAGGAAATCTCATGAAGCCTGCCATAGAGTTAATAGCTAAGTGAGTTTGAGATGCATGGGAAGACATTTCAGAAGACATGGTGCGACATGCCTTCCAGAAATGTAGTATTAGTAATGCTATGGATGGTAGTGAAGACTGCGCTTTGTATGAAAATGACAGCAGTGATGGTGATGACAGAGATCTGATGACTTCACACCAGCTGAAGGTCTGCTTTGGGATACGGATGATGAGGAGGAATCCAGTTTTGAAGGATTTTAACTCTTTACATTTTAGCTTGGTTGCTGATTAAGCTCAGGGAAGAGTACTCTTAAGGTATCATTGTTGACACCTTGTTGTTTTTGTTGAACCTATTTTCCACTTATTGTGCTGGTTTACTAATGTTAAATGACTTGTTGTCCTTTTATTTATGTTTTTTATTTAAAATAATTATTTAAATACATTACCCCACTGATGTCTCAATTTTTAGTAATTTTATTTCCATTTGTTTTGATTATTGAAACTCACTGATAGCTTCTGCATTTTGTACCCCAGGCTTATACTTGAGTCAATCAGTTTTTCTGGTTTCCCAGTAATAATTAGGTACCTCAGATTATACTCGGCTATATTCAAGTATATATGATAAGTCTTGAAAAGCAGAAGAAAATCTTAAATAACCAAAAATGTAGGAAACCTAAAGTTGGTTAAAAAAAATTCTGAAAATATACAAATAGTTTGCAAGATTGATTAAAACCTTGATCAATTAGATTGCAATTGCAATATTAAAAAATGAAGGAAATGAAAGCTATATCCAAAGGAGGAAATTTTATATTTTAAAAGCTCATTTTAACTCTGTTATCAAATTGGGATATATAGGAAATTGTTATACTTTGACAAAGATATACATTTTTTCCAAATTTACCCAAGAAGAAATTTAAGAATATCTAAATCAAAATAAATCAATTGAATTAAAACTCAAATTTCTCTCAACAAAGTAGTGATTACACTTGCATTTATTCAACTTTTGAAGATCAGATAATAAGACAATAATGAATTATAGAAATGCTTTCAATACCTTAAGAAACAAAAACACAAACAAGGTAAAAGCCATAAAAACCAAATATAGCTGGCAGTCAATTCCATTCATAATGACTCTTTAAGACAATGTGGGAGTGTCCCATAGGGTGTAAATATTTATGAGAGCAGACTGCCAAGTCTTTCTTCTGTGCAGCAGCTTGTGGTTTCAATGATTAACTTTTTATTTAGAAGTTAAACGCTTAACTGATGTGCACCAGATCTACTAAAAATAAAAACAAACAAACAAAATGCACCTCTAAGGAGATGGGTGGACCCCATGGCTGCAACAATGGGCTTAGATATAGGAATAATTGTGAGAATGGTGAGGGCTGGGCAGAGTGTCCTTCTGGTGTGCATAATGTCACTATGGGTCAGAATTGACTTGAAGAAACTTACTAACAACTATTATTAATATTATATGTGATATTAGTAGTAGTAACTGTGATACTTTTTTTTCATTTTAGTTCCATCTAGTCAGTTCGATATGGTGACTTGGAATTGGAATTTTCTCCATGGCAGAAAGTTGTTTGTTTTTGTTAAGTCAGTTCTACCCAATCATGACACTATGCACAGTGGAGTGAAACACTACTCTTGCCTGAAAGTTAGTATTTGAACAACTGGGAATGATCAAATATTTTTAAAACAAATAAATTCTACAAAAGAAAGACTTCTGACTGAATATAGCAATTGTCATGAACTAACTGTCTGTTGATGAAGTAAGTAGCAAATATTTGTGAACACTTCCTTAAAATGTGATATAGGCCACTTCTTTTGATAAAATTATTATTACCATGAAAAGAAACTCTTTAGGGTCTCAGTGTTAGATATTAGTATGCCTAAAAACTACAAGTTTTCAATAAATATTTGGGAAATAATACTAATAAGTATTAGGGCTACAAAGTTGAGAAAAACTAAACTTGAGTGGGAATTAGTACAATGAAAAAGAGTGATGATTTTTGTTTTATATGTGCAACTTCCAGTACAAGCAGAGGAGAGAAGTAAGTAGTGTACATAGGAAACAGGAGTTAGTGGGCAAGTAAGACTGGAAGGACGTGCTGAAATTAAACCGCATTGCTATAGGATTTAGATAGATAAGGCCCCTCCTGAGAGAGTGGGTTACAGAGTGAGCTGCTAGCCATAAGGTCAGTGGTTGGAACCCACTAGGAGATCTTTAGAATAATGACGAGGCCCTATACTCCCATGATCATTTTTTAAAAGCCCTGAGAACCCAAAGGAGCAGTTATACTCTGAACTACAGGGTCACTATGTGTCAGAATCAACTCAATGGCATGGGTTTAGTTATGGTTTATGTTTCAGTTAAACTAATATATTTATTAGTATACTGAATGACTTTCAGAGAAATGAAATAACTTTAGCAAAAATAATCAAATTTGAAGTGAAACTCAAAAGAGTACACTAATAGGTGTAATAATAAAATTTATTTGATTCATAAAAACCTTAGGAAAAACTATAATCTCACTTTTGCTTATTAAAATTTTCATTATTAATTAGGAGATAAGACTTATATATTTCCATAGTTAAATTATTTCGAGCAGTTTTATACAATTGCTACCACAATTCATTTCCAAACATTTTTTTCTTCTTGGTCTCCTTGACATCATCTCCCTTTTGCCACAAGCCTACCACCACCACCACTCTATCCCACCCCAGCCTACCACCACCACCACTCTAGCCCACCTCAGCCTACCACCACCACCACTCTATCCCACCCCAAAGCCCTGATTCTACTTGAGGTCCCTCTAGGTTCAGCAATCCTGGGTTTCAAATACCCCCAAACAGAAAAGCATAAAACACCTTTCAAGAAGGTGACCCCATAATGGCATAACACATAAACCCTAGTATGAACAAACAAAACAAAATACAGATCAGAGCCAGCATGCATTAGAGCGGAGATCAACTAACAAAGTTTTAACTCTTCCAGTCAGGTTTGTCTCTTTGATCTGCTTTACTCGTCTCTCCAATGCACTCTGTTCAGTAACCACTTTCCTCCCATCCCTCGATTATGGAGGGAGGGAGTTGACCGACGACTTATTTCCTGTGTGATTCTACAGTTGCATCTTGGGCTTCCACTATCGTCCATAGTATTCTTCAACCCACATTCCCTTGATTTAGGCTCTGATACCAAACCTGCTTTTAGCTTCAGCTTAAATGACAATAATATCAGAAGATTGCTATGCCCTAAGAGGATGCTCAATAAGACTCTCTCCCATAAATTAATAAGGAAATTTTAAAGGGATCCAAAGATAAATAGAAAACAAACAAATAATACCACCAAAACCAAAATATGTAGATCCAGGAATGGGTTTTGGGCTCACACTAAATCCTAGCTCAAATTTAAAAACAATTACTTCTGAAATAATGGCCCTCTGCTGCCTACTCACCCTCAGGAAGGGAACACAGAAGTCATGGGTGCTACAGCAATATGTGAAGAAATTAGATGGTGCCTGGCTGTGGTAGCTTTATAATCTGTTGTCAATTTGAGACTCAAGAGGAAAGGGATGGAGTATATATAGCCTGTCAATCAGGTTGCAGCTTGATGACTCATTTGGAGGAGCTAAGGCTAGTAAGACACATGGAGCTAGGCTAGAGCCCTGGAGCTGGAGGAGTCACGTGGAAACCCCTGCCAGCACTGAGATGCTTCTACCACTAGTGGATCCACAATATTTTCCACCCACTGACACGTGATCTTCCTTCATTCCACATCATTACATGTGTTTCATGAGTCTGAAGAGGAATTTGTAGATTAGAATTGGATATACAGGCTAATATCAGACTTTTATCTCTTATTTGTACCTGTGTACATGCTCCAGTCTAGTTTTAAGTAAGAGACAGCACTGGGTTCATGATAGTGGGTGGTGAGGAATTATGTTTTCTAAATATACTAAGGTGATTTGTGTGTTTCTGTGATGCTTGAAGCTATGTCACTGGTATTTGAAATGTCAGCAGTCACCCTGATTTCAGCAGAGCTTCTGGAATAAAAATAGATTATGAAGAAGGAATAGGCTCTTGATTTCTGAGGAATTAACCACCAAGGATTTTATGATTAGAACTGAAACATTGTCAGATACTGAAAAGCTATGGAAGCAAGCATAACATTTTCAGAGTTATGGCCAGAGGTGAGCCCCGCAGGCCCGAAATCACTCCAAAAATTTCTGAGAGAGGATGCCTTCTCAAAGCAGCTTTAATGACTCAGAGGAACCTGTGGAGTAAGCCTTTTGTACCTTCATTTCTGATGTCACATGACTCACAATGAGAAGAAACAGATGCAAAACCACATACAAATCTAGAAAATTTGTAAATTGAAGAAGTGAAGTGCTATACCTAAAAATCAACATGCTAGGAATTAGGAGCTGAAATGGACTGGTATTGGCCATTTTGAATCGGAAGATCATAAAGTTTACCTCGCTGATAATGAAACTGTAGAGAGGAAGGGAATTGTGCTCATTGTCAAGAAGTACATTTCAAGATTTATCTTGAAGTAGAATACTGTCTCAGATAAGATTATATCAAGCTGCCTTCCAAGTGATCCAATCAATACAACTATTGTTCAACTGTATGCACCAACAACTAAAACTAGTGATGAATTGAAGAAGTCGTCCAAAGTCTTCAGTCTAAAATTGATCAAACAAGCAATCAAAATGCATTGATAATTATTGAATATTTGAATGTAAACATTGGATATAACCAAGAAGGAATAATATTTGGAAAATATGGTCTTAGTGAAGAAATAATATTTGGAAATATGGTCTTAGAAATGAACTTGTAAACTGCATGAAAAAATTTTTCAACAACAGAAAAGGCAACTGTATACATGGACTGCTCCAAATAAAATAACCAGAAATAAAATTGAGTACATCTGTGAGAAGACACACGGGAGAAAGTCAAAATTATCAATAAAACCAGGCCAGCAGCTGACTATGGAACAGATGATCAATTGTTTGTATGTAAGTTCTGGTTGAAACTGAAATAACATAAACAAGTGCACAAGAGCCAAAATACATATGTGAATCTATCCCACCTTATTTTGAGAATAGCTAAAGAATAAATTTGAGTCATTGAAATTAATGATAGAAGAACTGATGAACTGTGGGAAAGTATCAAGAACATCATACATGATGAAAGCAATAAGTCATTTAAAATTTTGTAATGAAAGAAAAAGATAAAAGGGGCTGTCATAAGAGTCTCTGAAACTTGCTTTTGAACATAGGGTGCCACAGCACATTGAAGAAATGAGGAACTTAAATAACTGAACAGTAAAATTAAAAGGGAAGCTTGAGAAGACAAAGTAAATATTATAATGAAGTTTGCAAAGAACTAGATTTAGAAGACCAAAATGGAGGAATACACTCAACATATCCTAAACTGAAAGAACCAAAGAAATAATTCAAGCCACAAGTTGCAATACTGAAAAATTCTATGAACACAATGTTTAATGATGCAGGAAGCATCAAGGAAGATGGAGAGAATACACTGAGTCACTGTACCAAAAAGAACTAGTGGATATTCAACCATTTCAACAGGTAATATATGAGCGAGGAGCAATGATACTGAACGAAGAAGGTCAAGCTGCCCTGAAACATTAGACAAAACCAAGCTGCAGGAATTGATGGAATACTATTGAAATGTTTCAACTAGCTGATAAAGAACTCTGAGTATAAGAACTCACTCTGCAATACAAGGGAATGTGGAAGAAAGCTGTTGGACCAACTGACTGGAAGAGATTCACACTTGACCCATTCCTAGGACTGGTGATCCAAAAGAATGCGCACATTTTAGAACAGTATCGTTAATATCACAGACAAGTAGAATTATGCTAGAGATCATCCAACAACGATCACAGCAGTCTATTGAGTTTGACTGAAAGCAAAGGATACTAAAAGCATGTTTACATATGTTGTATTAACTATGCTAAGGCATTCAGTTATGTGGACCATAACAAGCTATGGCTACTTGAGAAGAATAGGAATTTCGGAACACTTATATCCTGCTCATGTGAGAACCTGAACATGGGTCAAGATAGAGTTGTACAAACAGAACCAGGAAATACTGCATGGTTTAAAATCTGGAAAGATGTGCAACAGGATTGTGCCCTCTTACCATACATATTCACTGTGTATGGCAATCAAATAATTAGAAGAGCCAGATTATATAGACAAGAATGTGGATCGGGGTTGGAGGAAGGCTTATTAACATGCAGATGACACAACCTTGCTTGCTGAAAGTGAGGGGAACTTAATACACTTGCTGATGAAAATCAAAGATTGCAGCCTTCAGTATGGATAACAATTCAAAGTAAAGAAGACCCATAGCCTCACAATGGTACCAATAGATAAATGGAGGAAACTGAAGTTGTCAAGGATCTTGTCTTCTTTGGATGCAAAATAAGTGTTCAAGGGAGCAGCAATTAAGAGACCAAAGACAAATTGCACTCATAAATCAGCTGTGCAAAGCTTCTTCAAAGTGTTGAAAGTCAAGGGATTTTTTGAGAACTAAGGTGAGCCTGTCCCAAGCCATTATATTTTCAATGGCCTCAGATCCATGTGAAAATTGGACACTGGGTAAAACAAACCAACATCAATGCATATGCACTCTGGTGCCGGTGAAGAATGTTGAAAGTACCATGAACTAACAAAAGGACAAACAAATCTGTCTTGGAAGAAATACGGTCACAATGATCCGTAGAGGCAAGGAATCTGAGACTTCCTTTTGATTGCTTCTTGGCCTTTTGGCTAAGATCAAGTGAGACTTCCTTTTGTGTACCTTGGACAAGTTGTCAGGAGAGACCAGTTGCTGTAGAAGGGCACCATTCTTGGTGAAGTGGAAGGGCAGTGACACAGAGTAAGGTCCTGGACAAGATGAATCTACACAGTGGCCCCAACCAAGGATGCAAAGAGAAGAACCATGTGGGGAGGGTGCAGGGCTGAGCAGTTTCATACTTTTCCACATGGGTCAATATGAGTTAGAACTGAATGATAGCACACCTAACAATTAAACAATAGTTCACTAATATGCATAGTTATGCAGATGCTAGCATAAAATCCAACTACCACAGAAAACATATACTGATACATAATAGAGTTAAATGAGCTTCATTCTGCTACCATTATGTTTAAAATAAAGATTTCTCAGACTCTCTCCTTGAAAGTGAGTCATAGGCATGGGATCCAGATGATTCTGTTAGGAAATGTTGGAAAAACAGATTTAACTCAATAGGCACAAAGGAGACAATAAAGTCTGCTAGATGGTATGTTTATTTTAATAAGGTACTTGAGAACTCTACTCTTGAAAAATTTAACTCATTCCTTGTAGAGAATGTAGGTCAAGATAACTATTATTTTATAATTTACAGTCTATGTTATGGGAGCTAACTTTATATCAGCTATTATTAGCTGGGGACAAATATATAATAATTCTGAGAAACTTCCCTTCTGGGTAATCACTTATTTAAATATTAATAGTATTGGGTCTTATATTTGAATTATCCCTAGTTCATTCATTGGAAATCAACCGTGTCTATTTCTTGCATTACTCTGGCATTCACGTTAGTGTGGAAGAGCTGTGACGCTCAGCTTCATGTACTTAAAGAGAACCATGATTTTTGTTACTTCAGTAGAAACTAACCCACCTCCTTGGTGGATTCATTAATTTGAAAATAAAACACTGGATGGTCTAGCCAAATAATATGTTTTGGATTTAGTTTACTATGACTATTTTGCTTTAATTTTAGAGTTGCTTTCACTACAATAATTGCTTTGAAATCACTGAACCAGAATCTTTTAGCTATAAAAGGAAAATTAATTACCTAGATAAAGCTATACAAGTTAAAATTATTTAAAGAAAATTAGACATTGTCTATAGGTAGACAGTAAGAAATGACTTTAATAATCACGTAGAATTTTAAAGCAATTATATTATGCCAAAGACTAATTACCTATAAGCAAACAAGAATTTAAATTATAACCACTTCAACTCATCACAAAATAGTGACTCTGTGAGAATTATTCATCAAATAATTACTTCAGCTATTTTTAAGAGGACATGGACTCCATTTTGATGACTCCATTCTTCAGTCTACTGACCTTCTTAGCTTTACAGTTACCAACTTTTATGAGATCATGCTTAAAAGTTACATGCTTTATCTTTCCTGGTTATTTATATTGTGAGATTATGGGGATTATAAATGACCTTTTCAATATGATGGATTCAAGCTCTTATAGTCTGAAACTTTGAACCTTTAACTTTATATTTTATTTCTATTATCTGACATAAGTGAAAGAAAAATGAGGCTTTTGAAAAAAATTCATTATAAAGATCTTTTCTTGTTATAGTTATTTCATTTAACTGTTTCAGCTGTATCAAAGGACAAGCAAGATTTATCATTTGTAGGATTTTGAAAACCATAAAAGATCTTTTGAGAAACTTGATCATTTTTCAGTAACTGAACTAGAACTACCACAGACATTTAATATATCCAATAAAAGTACAGATATAATGAAAGCCCTACACTAGTAATATATAACCAGAAACTAACATTTCAATGACTACCTCAAGTACTGAATATAACATCAATTGCAGAAAACTGTCTTAACACCTCATCAGGCAGCTAGAAGAGGGAAATCTTCCAAATAATCTTGTTCATCATTCTTGGGTATTAGGCCATTAATAAAATGGCAGGCCCTTCCATTGGTATAAGATTGAAAGACCAATTTACAAAAATAGGGTTATTGAGGTTTCAATGACTTAGAATCACTTTTTAGTATCTTTTTGAGAACATTTTATAAACCTAACTGTTTTAAAGTGTAGCTACCAATACACCGTTTAGAAATCTGTGTATGTAGAGTTAACCATTTGTATATTGAGTACAATTTTGAGAGAAGTTTCACTTTTTAGAAATATTACAAATAGTAAAGATTAATTTAAGAAAATTAAAGTAAATATATATTTTACTAATTTAAAGGGAACATTTATTAAGTCTTCAAAGGGACGGAGACACTATAAAGACAGAAAAACATCTGGATGACGGATATCTTTGGCACAAGGTAATGTGGTACCCAAGGATGCACAGGTGGCATTCTAGCTAAATAAGCAACAGAACAAAGAAACGCACAGACTCTTCATTAGTAGCAAATGAATACATCACAGTTTTAATTGTGCCTATAGAAGCAGAAACAGGATTATGATTAAGACACATCCATTGTCAGAAAGATCTTACAATATTGGTATAGAATCTTCCAACCAAGGCAGTGAGGGCCAACCTGATACCTGCAGCATAACTCATGACTGTGTGACCCTCTGTACTGTGCCCAGTACAATACTCTTCATCCAGGACACACCCAGGCAAGTCCCTAAGAGAGAATGCCCTTCCCTGAACACGCAATCCATTTTACTAACCCGCTTTTCATGGCACTCTGAGAACAAGAATCTCTACAGCCTTGGTTAATTATCAGAAAGATTTCAGTAGAAACTTCATAAATGTGGGGACTCTGGAAGTGGATTCTTACCTGACACTACAATCTGCAGCCTTTGCAAACTGGAGTGCAAACTGGGGTGAATTTAATGTCTCAAATAATCTTCATTCTGATCATGAATTGTTATTCTTAATAATTCTTTGGTCATACAGGCTAGTGTGCTTCTTCTGTGTGGATTTAACTGACATCTAGTTTCAATGGCTACTGGTCTTAAGGACCCGAAACACTGTACTTTGTGATAGCCAGGCACCATCTGGTTACTTCATCACATTTTCATGGGAACTCATAATTTTAATGATTTCTTTATGAGGACTAGCATCGATGAGGTCAAGAAAGATTGATTAGTTCAATTGCAATCTCCAATTAAATGAAATACTCACTCCACTAAAAAACAAATAAACCCCAAGAAAGTAAAACCCAACATCGTATAATATAGAATAGAAATTGTTTCATGTGTGCTATAAAGTAAAAATACATGTTTTGCTGACGTGACAATACTTGGGTAGACATTAAATAGTTAGTTATATGAACTCAAACTCATTGCCATCCAGTGGAGTCTGACTCAGAGTAGCCCTATGTGACAGGTAGCACTCTCCCTGTGGGTTTATGAGACTGCAACTCTTTATAGAAGCAGAAAGTCTCACCTGTCTCCCTTTTATTTATCCGAGTGTATAACTATATAAGATTCCTTGAAGGATACATAGAAAGCTTTAATGTTGGCATTGTTCAGGAGTTGAAAAAAATCTAAGCAAGTATTGGGAAGGGTTATTTTACCATTTTATATTGTTCAAACATGTTTTATTTTAAAATATCTAATCTGAAAAGTAACAAATTATTTAAATATTTCAAGGAGGAAAATCATAAATTCTGTGAGACATGAAAGAAAAAAAGGTTTCTTGAGGAATAATAACTATAGTTGGGCAGTGCATAATGATATTATTAAGTGCTCCCATGAATACAAAAATATTAGTAACTAACAGCAACTTTCTGACTGGCAGTGGTGTTTCTGTGAATTTCAGTTGATTTTCCCAAGTGCTTCAAAGTAATTTGTTTTTTAATCAGTAGATACATTGGAACCAGCATGGATAAATGTTCTACAAAAATAGTTTTCCAGCCTATCCAATGTAAACATTCTTAATAAAACCAGATTATACAAGAAAAAGAGTGATCATCAGTTTTCTTGGAAGAGCCAGATTGCAATCTTAAACATGTTCCTGACCCTCACTTTTATTTGTCAACCACAAAATTCAAATCCACTGTCACTGCCACTGAGTTGATTCCAACACATAACAACCCTATAGAGTAGACCTTCCCCTTGATTTTCAGTCTGTAAAGCTCTAAGGCAGAAAGAAGTCACCCTTTCCCTCACTGAGTAGCTGCTGGGTTTGAGCTGCTGACATGGAGGCTCACTGTTTCACTGGGGCCTCCTTCGTTAAGGGCAGCTAACAGCTTTCCAAAATCCAGGAAAAATGAAGCTAAAAAAAATAGAGTCTAAAAAAAATAGAGTCTAATGTAAAATGGAAGAAATAACAAAGTAAAAGAACTGATTGGAAAATCTCAAAAGGCAGCTTCAGAAGACAAAATAGATTATTATAATGAAATGTGTAAAGGTCAGGGGTTACAAAGAAAAAGAGGAAGAATGCAGCCAGTATAATATGTCAAGCTGAAAAATATGAAGAAAATTCCAACTCTCAAGTTGAAATACTGAAACATTCTATGGGAAAACCACAACTTCTCGGTTACTTTGTTGCACCATGGTGGCTTCTGTCTCGCTGTGATGCTGCAAACGATGTCACCGGTATTTACAAATACCAGCATGGTCACCCAATGCGAACACATTTAAGCAGAGCTTTTTCCTCCATCCAAATCATTGTAGTAGACTCTATTTTACAATACATCTCTTCCTTGATTATATGGTGAGTTCCGACCCAAGGAAACTATCTTCTGGCCCTCTATTGGACAATGTTCTGCTCATATTCATGTTTTCTGTATCTGAGTATCTGACAATGTTACAATGCTATCTATAAGGTTTTCAAGTGCTAATGCTTTTGAAGTGGACAAATGATTTTGTATGTGGTTCTTAGTCTGGAAAGTCTGCTGAAAAGTGAAGAGGCTTGTTAAGAGGTGCCACAGAGTTGGTTCCAAACCATAGCAACACCAGAACAAAGCCTTCCTCACACTTGTTCCTGGGCTCAGGAAGGTGAACATTTTCAAAGACCTAAGGTTAGAAAACCAAAAGAGGACAAACTCAGTATACCTTAAAGAAATGATGGGAAAAAAATCAAGCTTCAGGCCGCAATATTGAAAGATTCTATCGGGAAAATCCACCATTTCCTGTCCGTGTGTCATATTATGGTGGCTCGTGTGTTGCCGTCCTGCTGGAAGTTAGGTCACTAGTATTTTAAATGTCAGCAGGGTCACCCAAGTGAACAGGTCTCAGCAGAGCTTCCAGAATAAGAACAGAAAAGGACTTGGCTTCCCACTCTAGAGGAAGAATGCCCTGAAAACTGTATGCACAGTTAGAAGCATTTTCAAATCCTGAAAGCCCAAGCTCCGGAACCAGAACATTATCAGAGGTACTGCCAGCAGAGAGAGCACTCAACATATGACTGACGAGGAGATGATGTCTCGTGGGGAAGTGAAGCATAGTGACAGGAGTCTCAGAATGCCCGGGGGAATGGCACCTTTGGGATGTTCAGTTACTGATTGTGCACAGCTCAAGGTGAAGAGACAGCTGAAAAAAATTCTAATGACTGAAACTTGCAATGTGCAAATTATGAATTAAGCAAAATTGGAAATGGTCAAAATGAAGAAGACAATGCATGGAAATTGATTTCTTAGGAATGAGTGAGTGGAGTTGGACTGGTGTTGGTCACTTTGAAACAGAAAATCATATGATTTATCATGCCAGGAAAATCACCATCAACAGGAATGGCTGGCATCTATTGTCAGAAAGGATCTTGCTAAACTAATCATGAAATTCAACGCTACCTGTCATCGGATTCCATCTATTTGCCTTCAAAGAAATTCAATCAGTAAAACTATTATCCAAATGTATGCACCAACTACGATTAACAAATTGAAGAATTTTACCAACAACTTTAGCTGGAAATTGATCCAACATGCAATCAAGATGCATTGACTGTTATTGGTGACTAGGATACTAATCAAAAACAAAGAGAAAGGAACAGTGATGGGAAAATATGAACTGAACTCAGTAGTAGAAATGAAGCTGGACATCACATGAGGTAATTTTGCAAAACCAACAACTTGTTCAAAGTGAACACCTTCTTCAACCACACAAAAGGCAACTATACAATGTAGACTTCTCCAGATGGAATGCACAAAAAATAAGGCAAGGTCTGTGCTGAGATTCTGCAAAAGTTCAATATCAGCAGCTAAAACGAGACAAGGGGCTGGCTATGGAACAGATAATCAATTGCTCAGATGTACGTTGAGAATAAAGCTGGAGGAAATTAAAACAAGCCCACAGCAGCCAAAATATAACTGTGAATCTATCGCACTTCAATTTCAAGAACATATTTGATACATTGTGTACTAATGACAGATTATCTGTGGAAGGATATCAAAAGCATCTTTCATGAAGAAAGGAAAAGGTCATAAAAAAAAGAAGGAATGAAAACTCAAAGTGGATGTCAGAAGAGATACTGAAACTTGCTCTTAATCACAGAGCAGCTGTGTTAGTCTGGTTACTTAAGAGAGAAAAAATCCACAGAAAATCATGTACAAGAGAGTTTTATATAAAGGTTAAGTGTGCATCAAGAAAACATTCCAACCCAGTGCTGCCCAAGCCCACAAGTCCAACATTAACCCATTAATCCATATGTCCAACAGCAGTCCACAAAGTCCTCCTCCATCTCACAAAACACACACTATGATGCCGACTGCAGGAGGAAAGCCAAATCAGTGAATGCGTAAGTATCTCAACTCTGGCAGGATCTCCACACAGCTTCCCCGGCACCCAGAGCTTCAATTTATATTTTCCTACTTCCCATATTTTTCCCAGGGGAAAAAAATTGAGTAAAGGCTTTATCTGACCTCTGGCTAGACAAAGAAGAAAATCTACCATGAGGGAGAGGTCAAACAAACATCTACTCTCCATCTTATGATTTGTATCTCTAGTACCCCATTACCAAGGTACCATAATGTGTTAGTCTGGGTACTTTAGAGAAAAAAATCCACAGAAAATCGTGTATAAGAGAGAGTTTTATATAAAGGCTAAATGCACATCAAGAAAACATCCCAATCCAGTGCTGCCCAAGCCAACAAGTCCAATATTAACCCATATGTCAACACCAATCCACAAAGTCCTCCTCCATCTCACAAAACAGACGCAGTGATGCTGACTGCAGGAGGAAAGCCAAGTCAGTGAATGTGTAAGCATCTCAGCGCTGGCAGGGGTCTCCACACAGCTGCTCCAGCACCCAGGACTGCATCGGGGTAGGTCCATGCGGCTTCTCCTCGGGGATATCTTGCAGGAAGTGAACATTGCCAGTTGAAGCAGAAAATTGGCTTAGGCAACTGCACCCTGGTCCAAGCATCACAAAGCAAGAGACCTGAGGACTAGAAAGGCGAGGCTCACCGAACCATCAATCTCTCCACCCTTCAACTAATCCCACATGTGTTTATCAGCCAGGTTGGCCCAATAAACTTTAACTATATCAATCCACACCTTGCCAACTTGGCACCTATATATAATTATTCAACCTTACAATTGCAATTAAGTAATAACTACACTTTAATCCTGTGAGTATGTTCTCCCACTATGAAAGTTTGTAAGCCAATCTTTTCATGCCGCCACCCCCGCCCCACCAATTTTGAGTATCCAGTTTACATACTGCCCACTTACATCAACCCCGTTCTCTGAGAAGACAATCATATTTTTTGACACGAAGAGTCTTCATTCCAGTTGGAACCTTGTGAAGTTTGCATCTGTAAGCAAAGTCAAATCTGGAAAGGCCATCCATGAAGTCAGCAATAATATGCACCAGTTCACAGGCTCAAAAATCTCCAGGGTTGGTGCTGGTCAACTCAATGTGGGCTGCCTCACTCAACATCCTCAGGGTGCCCATTGGTTGCAATGTCATTAGACCATGGGCTCTCACAAAAATGCAAAATGCCTAGCCCCCTAGTGCTAGGTCATAAACCTTAGATCAGCCAACCCGCTCTCATCTTCTCCTCTTTTCCTGTAATCAAGTCCACAGGCATCAGGGGCCAAACTCAACCTGTCTCCTTATTGCTGCATTTCTCCCACTTCCACTCGACAAGTAGATGCATGTGGTCACCTATCAAGCATTTCAGCCTGCTCTCAGGCTCCCTTTAGCATTCAGTCCCAGAGAGGAGTTTTCTTCATGGTTCCAGATTTTTTCCAGCTTCTGACAAAGACTACTGGTTCCTGAGTACTCCAAAGCAATGGGTGGGGCATATCTTTTCAAAGCTTTCTTTGCAGGCATGGCCAAAATCCATCTAAAGATCAAATTTTAGTGACTTCAAGCAAGTGGGCTTACAAACTTTCTATTTTCCTACTTCTCATATTGTCCCCAGAAAACAACTGAGTAAAGTGTGGCTTTATCTGACCTCTGGCTAGACAAGAAAAACAACCATGAGGAAGAGGTCAAACAAATATCTACTCTCCATGTTATGAATTCTTACTTTAGTACCCCACTCCCAAGGTACCACAATGTATTCGTATAGGTACTTTAGAGAAACAGATCCACAGAACATCATGTATAAGAGAGAGTTTTATACAAAGGATAAGTGCACATCAAGAAAACACCCCAACCCAGTGCTGCCCAAGCCCACAAGTCCAACATTAACCCATATGTCCGACACCAATCCACAAAGCCCTCCTCCATCTCACAAAACTGACTCAATGATGCCAACTGCAGGAGGAAAGCCAAGTCAGTGAATGTGAAAACATCTGAGCACTGGCAGGCTTCTCCCCATGGGTGCCCCAGTACCCAAGGCTGTATCGGGGTATGTCCATGTGGCTTCTCCTCAGGGATGTCTTGCAGGAAGTGAAACGTGCCAGTTGAAGCAGGGAACTGGCTAAAGCAGCTGTACCCTGGTCTGATGATCACAAAGCAAGAGACCCAAGAACTAGAAAGGCGAGGCTCAACGAGTCATTTAGCTCTTCACCCTTCAATTAATCCCACATGTGTTTATCAGCCAGGTTGGCACAATAAAATTTAACTATATCAAAATTCCAACATGTAGCTCCAGAAGACAAAGTCATATATTATAACTGAATGTTCAAGGACCAAGAATTCGAAAGGTAAATGAGAAGAACACATGCAGCATATCTGAAACTGAAAGAACTCAAGAAACTTCAAGCCCTGATTTGCAACTTGAAATGCTATATAGAGCAAAAATATTGAGCAATGCAGGAATCATCAAGAAAAGATGGAAAGAACATAGAGTCTCATTGGTGCTATTGCACAAATGTACTTTAGTTCTTTGGTGCTTCCTTCCCCCCACAATCATGACCTCACTTCTACCTTACATGCTCAGATTAGACCAGAGCATGCACACTGCTACAGATATGAGCTTGCAACACAGGGAATCCAGGATAGATAACCCTCCCCAGGGACAACGAGACGAGATACCAGGAGGATTAGGGGAGAGTGGGGGAAGAAAAGGGGGGACAAATCACAAGGATCAAGCTATAACCCCCTTTCAAGGGGGTGAACAATGGAAAAGTCTGTGGGTGATAGAGAATTATGTGATATATGAAAATAACATTCTATAACTTATCAACAGTTCATGAAGGAAGGGGAAGAAAATGAATCTTATATCAGGGGATCAAGTGGGAAGAGAATGCTTTGAAAATGATGATTTCAGTGTATGTGCTAATGTGCTTGACACACTGGATGAATGTACAGATTGTCATATGAAATATAAGAGCCCCCAATAAAAGTATTTAATTTTTAAAAAATAGGACTGAAAAGAAAAAAATATACGGAGTCACTATGCCAAGAAGAACTAATCTACAGTCCACCATTTCAGGAAGTAGCCTATGAGCAAGTAAAAATGATGCTGATGGAAGAAGTTAAACTGCACTGAATACATTTGTCAAAAACAGGGTCAAAGAATTGATAGAATACCCATTTAAATGTTTCAGACAGTTGAAGAAGTACTGGTATCACTCACTTCTCTGTGCTAGGAAATTTGGAAGACAGCTTCATGGCCAACTGACTGGAAAATATCCTAATGTGTGCCCAGAACAAAGGATGGTGACCTGGAAGAATGCTCAAACTACAGAAAGATATCAATGACATTTCACACAAGTAAAATTTTGATTAAGACCACCCAACAACTGTTGCATCAGTACATGGACAGGGAGCTTCCAGGAGATCAGGCTAGAGTCAGAAGAGAATGTGGAACCAGGAATATCATTGCTGATGTCTAATGCAACCTGACTGAAATCAGGGAACAGCAGAAAGCTGGTTAGTTGTGTTTCACTGACTACACAAACGCATTAGACAGTGTAGACCATAATAAAGTGTGGATCACCTTTAGTAGAAGGGCAATTACGCACACTTCATCGTGCTCATTCAGAACTTGCACATGGATCAAGAGGCGGTTGTGTGAACCGAACAAGGGAATACTTCATGTTTTAACACCAGAAAACATGTGAGTCAGGTTTGTGTCCTCTCACAGTACTTATTCAGTCTGTACACTGAGCAAATAATCAAAGACACAGGCTTATCTGAAGACAAATGTGGCATCAGTATTGGAGGAAGGCTTATTAACAACCTGTGGTTTACAGATGACATAACCTTTCTTGTTGAAAGTGAGGAGGGATTGAAGCACTTGCTGATGATGATCAATATGGATTACACATCAATGTAAGGAATACCAACATCCTCACAAATGGATCAATAGGACACATCATCATAAGCATAGAAAAGGTAGAACTTTTCAAGGATTTTGTCTTACTGAGATCCACAATAAATGATCATTAAATCAGCAGTCAAGAAATTAAATGATACATTACATTAGGTAAATCTACTATACAAGACCTCCGTTAGTGTGTTAAAGAGCAACAATGTTATTTAAGGACTAGGGTGTGCCTAATTCAAGCCATGCTATTCTCCATTGAGTCATATGTATATGAAAGTTGGACAATAAATGAGGAAGACCATAGTAAAATCAATGCTGTGGTACTGTAGAAGAATACTGAAAGTACCAGGATTCCTAAAAGAACCAACCCACCTGTATTGGAAAATAAGTTCAGAGTGCTTCTGAGAGGAAAGGATGGCAATACTTCATCTTACATTCCTTGGGCATATTGCCAGGAGACTCCTTGGAAAAAGACATCATGTTTGGTAAAGTAGAAGGGCAGAGAAATAGAGGGATACCCTGAGCGAGATGGATTGACATAATGGCTACATCAATGGGCTCTGTCATAGGAAGAGATGATGCAGGACCATGCAATGTTTTGTTCTGTGTGTACAGGGTCACTATGGGTTGGAGCCTATTTGATGGTACTTAACTGCAACGACATGGGAGAAAATATTGAAAGATGCAGGAAAAATCAGAAAAAGATGGAAAGAAGTATGCAGTGTCATTGTACCAAAAAAGAACCAGTCAACATTCAACCATGTCAAGAGGCAGCATATGACCTAGAACTAACAGGACTGAGGAAAGAAGGCATTACTCAAAATCAAGGCTCCAGGAATTGATGCAACACCAATGGAAACATTTCAACAAATCACTGAAGCACTGGAAGCATCATGAGTCTATGTCCCAAAATTTGCCAATCAGCTCCATGGCCAAGAGATGCATATTTGTCCACAATCTAAATAAAGATGTACAAACAAAATGCTCAAATTGTAGAATAAGGTAAAAAAAAATCACATGCAAGTAAAATTTTTCTGAATGCCATCCAGCAACTCTTGCTTCAGTACATTGACAGGAACCTGCCAGAGATTCAGGTGGAGTCAAAATAGAACATGGAACAAGGGATATCATCGCTAATTTGAATACGTTATAAGGCAAGACCAGTTTCTGGAAAAAGATCTCATGCTTGGTCAATTAGAGAGGCAGCAAAAAAAGAGGAAGCCTCTACAAGACGGCTTGACACAGTTGCTTCAACATTACGCTCAAATAAAACAAAGATTGTGAGCACGGTGCAGTACTGAGCAGTGTTGTGTTCTGTTGTACATAGGGTCAATATGGGTCAGAAATGCCTCGAAGATACCTAACAACAACAACATGGACAAAACATTGAAGGATGCAAGAAATAATAAAAGATGAAGAAGGAATAAACAGAGTCACTGTGCTAAAAAGCCTTGGTCGACCTTAAACTATAGTTATTTCAAAAAGTGTCATATGATCCAGAACCAATAGTATTAGGGAAGAAATTCAAGCTACACTACAAGCATTGGTGGAAAAGAAGCATTGGAAATACTCATTCACCAATGCCAGGCTACGGGACTAACATACTGGAATAGAACTGTATAGAAGATATTCCAATAAAGATAACCCAACAGAATGTGAAAATTATGGAATAATATAATTAATATCACATACAAGCAAAAATTTTTTTGTAAATAATTCCAAATTTTTTCAGTAGTGCAATGCAACCCACCAATTGAAGTCATGTGACTGTAGACTGGCAAAAGAACAAAAAAAGCTTGGAGAAACAGCTAGAAGGCTCATAGATGTGAGGATGGTGATACTTCATCTAATATCATTTGGTCAAGCTATCAGGAGAGACGTGTCTGTAAAAAGACATCATGAATGGTAAAGTGGATGGTCAGAGAAAAAGAGAAATGCTTTCAACAAGACTGCTTGTCACAGTGGCTGTAACATTTGGCAGAAGCATAACAATTATGAAGTTGTCATGGACCAAGCAGTTTTCAGTGCTGCTGTACATAGGGAAGTTATGGGTCAGAGGCAACCCATGATGGCAGCTAACTGTAACAACAACAAAGTCAAGTTGATTCTAATATAAATCAAGATAAATCTGTGCATCTATTCATAATGACTTAGGTGTGAAGATTTGCTTTTACAAATAAAAGATCCTCAGGTAGCTTTAACCTGTTTGAAGCTATTTAAATTTTGTATTTTTTGCTGCTCTCTTGACAAGTTGACTGCATATTAAAATATGTGATGCTGCTCCAAAGAGATATCAGCAGTCTCTAACAATTCCATTGCGTTCAAGAAACACACAGCTTCCCACTTGTTTGTCTGAAGCAGACCCTAGCAGAGCAGGGGAGGCTCTCAGGTCTCCCACCCATGGGCAGCAGGTTTGTTTGAACCACGGACCCTTCAGTCCAGTACTTAACTATTGTTCCATAGTGTTTTCAAATAAACACCTCTGTGAGTTTTAATTTTATTATTTGTTTCATTCCAGTAGTCAGTGTTTCTTCCATGAGCTTTAACTAGTCTATTATTAAGAACAAGGTGTAAAGTGTTTTATGACATCATTTTGATTTTTTCTTTATTTTCTGTCTTTTAAATGATCTTTGGATTCTTCATGAATTATATTCTTAATGCCATCCCATAGATTTTCAGGTCTTCTGTCATTAGTGTTCAATGTATCAATGTTTTTTATTAATATGTTTCAAAATCCATGTGGGATAAAATCAAGTTCATCTTTTGGCTCTCATAGACTTGTTTTAATTTTCATTAGTTTCCATTTGAATTTACATATGAACAATCGCTGGCTTGTTCCACATCAAAACCTGTCCTTGTATTAGCTGATTTTAAAATTATTTGATTATTAATTGAAAAATTAGAAACAAACTTATCTCATAAACTCTAAAACTAAACTTGTAAATTTGGTTATATTATTTATTCATCTGCAAACTTTATCTCTGTTTAAGACATCTTAAAAATGGTATTTGAATTAAAATCCCAAAGCATTCCAATACCATAATTAATGTAATACAATTGGATATTTATACACCTCTTTTCTAGTTTAATTAATAACCAATATAATCCATTGAAACTGATTATTAATAGGACCAGGAAAATAATTGGCCAACATTCAATCATTTCAAGAAATAGTACACAATAAACATTAATGGCATTGCAGGAGGAAATCTAAGCTGCACCAAAGGCATTTGATAAAAATATAAACTTTAAATATTCCATGGATTGATGGAATACCATTTGAATATTTAACAAACTGAAGCAGCTTTGGAAGGACACACTCTTCCATTCCTAACAAAGATGTCCCAACTGAACATGGAAACTATTAAACAACATAATTGATAGTGTAACACAAAATATATGACCCAATTCTTTTACTGTCATTATCCTAATTTATCATCTATGATCCTCACCTAATCTCTTCAGAATTTGTGTAATTTGGTACATATTTCATTAGCTGATACAGTTAAAATTTATTGTGCCAACATGACCGATAAACACATGTGGGGTTAATTGAAGGGTGGAGGGATAAATGGCTCAGTGAACCTCACCTTTCTAGGGTTTCTTGCTTTGTGATGATCGGACCAGGGTGCAGCTGCCTTAGCCAGTTCTCTGTGTTAGCTGGCAAGGCTCACTTCCTCCAAGACATCCCTGAGGAGAAGCCACATGGACATAGCCCGATGCCACCCTGGGTGCTAGAGGAGCCATGTGGAGACCCCTGCCAGCACCGAGATACTAAAACACTCACTGATTCGGCTTTCCTCCTGCAGCTGGCATCATTGAGACTGTTTTGGGGAGATGGAGGAGGACTTTGTGAATTGGTGTTGGACATACGGGTTAATGTTGGACTTGTGGGCTTGGGCAGCACTGAGTTGGGATGTTTTCTTGATGCACACTTAACCTTTATACAAAACTCTCTCTTATACATGAGTTTCTGTGAATTTGTTTCTCTAAAGTACCCAGATTAACACATTAGCAATCATGATTTTTTTTTTCTGAAAGAGTCTCCAAATACTCTCAAAATCATCCCAAGCAAAGCTAATTCCTGCTACCTGGTTAGTCAAGAGAAGTTACTCTGAAACTGGCCTATGACCTAAAGCACTTTGTCTGTCTGTCTCCTTGCTTATGGTCCACAACAGCCCCCTTTAGTTGTCCGGAAACCTAGGGAAGTGTGAAACATTTGTATGCCACTCCCCTGTCATGTGAATTCCACTGCAAAAAGAATGCAATGTCTATTATTTAGATTTCTAAGGACTCCATCAAGACAGTATTCTGTGTTGCTGTTGGTCTCCCTGCTGGCGTCACCTGCTAATACACTTCTGTGCTTGTGTTTCTGTTTTCTTTCTCTCAAATTTTGAGTTCATGAATTTTAGTATAAAAATCTTTCTTTTATTTAGATTAATGCATGTTTTGAAGAATCACATAGAGTTTCTTTTAATTTTATTTTTCTTTTAATTTTATTTTTGATGCTCACTTAGACCCTCCTAGGAAATGTTCCATCTTTTCTTTCCAACATAATATATTATTTTTCAACCATTTTATTGGAACACAGCTGCTGGGTCAATAATCTTGTCAACTGAAGAATAATCATTTCAGATATATTCATTTCTACTATAAAAACAAAATAATAGTTATTTTAAATGTTCTAGTACCTTTTCGGGGGAAATATCCATTTAGCTGCCTTGAGTATAGAACTGCATGTAAAAAAATATTACACTCTGAGTTAATGAAATAAACACTTCTAAATGTAATGATAAAACACAAGGGAATACTAGAAGGTTATTTCATTAAGTTATGTCAAAAAGCACCATATATAATTGAGAATTGGAGAATCCATAATTGGAGAAATTTAATGTGAAGGCAAAATAAAAACTATAGAAATTGAAGGCAATTAATTCAGAAATATTAATTGAGGATTTTATTTTCTGTGAGCAAATCTATAAGGAATGCACAAAAATGTAGTGAGCTCGGGTGAGATCATGTTTAGGTAGTAATTACCTTGCTATAATCTTGTAAAGTTTAAATGAAATAGTGTATATAAAACCACCAACAGCAAGCCATTGAAAAATGAGTTATTCTCTCTTCTTAATAAAAAAGAGAGAAAAACCTCATTGCTACCTAGTCAATTCTAACTCATAACAGCCTTACCAAAACATATCGAAGGATGTAGATCTTTATGGAAACTGAGAACCTTAACTTTCTCTGACAGATCTTCTGGTAGTTTTAAATCGATGACCTCACAGCTAGCAGTTCAAAAGTTATATGGGTTCTAAAATGTATATGGAATAAGAGACCAATCTCCAAAATTATCAAAACCATCCACCAATTGAAAAGTAAAAGACTAATAGTCTGTTTTTTAAATGGGCAGATGTACACAAAATGGAACTTTGTCACTGATGAAATTAAGGCACCCAAAGAGCAAATGAAGCAATGCTCAAGAACAATTTGCAGTAGAGAAATGTAAATCAAAGCAACAAGATATCTCCTCACCACAGCACAAATAATAAAGTTAAAAACAATGTAACAGAAAACAACAAATGCTAACAAGCGTGTGGACAGACAAGACCCTCTTACACTACTGTTTGGACAGTAAAATAGTGAAAACACTGTGGAAAGGGGTAAGACCCTTCTTCAAAAACATACTAATAGAAATACCAGATGGCATAGCAATCCTTATAGTCTGTGTATGTCCTAAATAAATAAGAGCTATGGCTTGGAGAAATAAATGCATACACATATTCATTGTAGCCTTATACACAATTGCAAAAGTAATGGAAACAACTTAATTGTCCATTCATGTAAGAATGGAGAAACAAACTATGGTACAGACATACAATAGAAAAACTTATCAAACATTCAACAACGATGCCAAGTGCGTAGAACAGCTCACAACCTGTATGAACCTAGAGACCATGATGCTGCGTGAAATTAATCACAAAATAACAAATATTATAGTAGACAAATATTGTTAAAAAATTAACAAAATGTTTTCAGACTACAAGAAAATGATAGTTATCTGGAGAAGAAGGGCAGAAAGCTTAAGTCACTTTGGATAAAGGGAAATATAATATATAAGAGGGAGTTTGGGGGGAAATGATAAAGCAGATGGAAACACTGGGAGGATTAGAAGAATAAAAAGCCACAGAGATCACTACAGTTGTGTGTACATCATGCATGGAAAATGACCCATGAGTAGATACGCAGATAGACATGCACTCTGAATGGATGTGTTGGGGAGAAGAATGGGAATATGCTGACAAATATGTCTCTTCAGCTTATACAGAAAGTATTTGTACTGAGGTATTCACTTTTGCTGTAAATATATACATGAAGTGTTGTAGCATACAGGAGACAAAAAAGTTTTATAAAAAACATCTTAGACATAACCAAACATGTTGAGAAGTCAATAGCTGGATCTGGGGACTCAGGACCACAATCTTAAGGAACACCAAGGTCAATTGGAAAAATATAGTCTAGAAAGACAAAGTTGTATTTCCCATACTGGTGAGTAGTGACTGAAATTTTTACAATATTATGATATGTCATCTAAATTTCAAATATATTCACTCCCTGTTGAAAGGTATGTTAGTCTGGGTGAACTAGCAAAACAAATTCATGGACACTGATATGTGTTTAAGAAACAGCTTTATAAATGAGAGCAGTTGAATATTGAGAAGATATCCCAGCCCAGTCCAGATTAAGTACATAAGTCCAATATTAGCCCATATTTGCAATACCAATCTATAAAGCCCTCTTCAGTGTCACAAAATACATACAATGATACCAAATTCAGGATGATCACAGGCTAGTGGGTTGGAAGTCTTGTGGATCCAGTGGCATTGTATGCATCTCACCTCTGGCAAGGATCTCTATGTGGCTTCTCCAACTCTAGAGGTCTGGTTGCATCAGGTTAGGTCCACATGCCTTCTCGAGATCCCAGAGCATAACACCATGTGTCTTGTCTGTAGAGCATCTCTCACGGAATGAGCAGAAAGAGTGTGTTTCCTGCTTCCAAAGAGGAAATATAGGCGTTCTCAAACTCCTCAGGAGGCCATGCACGCACAGAGGTCTCATTGGCTATATCCTGATTGATAGACAAGGCTCCACGCCTTCACTCTTAATCCTCAAACTGATACCAGATTATGTAACTAACACAGATGACCCCTTGTCAACTTGACACTTTCAAATAACTCTTTAACTACATGTAATTTTCAAACAAAAAATAATAAAATCTTATCTCTACCTAATAGGATGAAACTAAAATACATACAATTAAAAAATGTGCCACTTATTTAAACATAGCATTCTATAAGTGGACAACACAACAAAATTCTATGCCTAACTATTGCAGTTAAGTAACACTAACATCTTAATGTTATAAATATATTTCTATGAATATATTCCCCTGTGAAAGTTTGTAAGGAGGCCAATTCATGCCTTTATCCTCCCAATTGTGGGTATCCAAGTTCTATACTGCCCTCTTACAACCCAGTGCTCTGAGGAGACAATCATATTCTTTGATGGGAAGAATCTTCATTCTAGTTGGAACCTTGTGATTTCCGCTTCCAGAAGCAATGCCAAATCAGGACAGGTCATTTCAGCAGTAATATACGCACCGGTTCACAGAGTCAAAAATCTCCGCTTCATCTGGTCGGGTTGTGGTCAACTCAATGTGGGCTGCCTCACTTAGCCTCACCAGGTTGCTCATTGGTCGCCTTGCCATGGGCTTGCCATACATTGATCACGGACTTGCCATATATTCTCAACAATCCTGGCAACTTGGGCTCGGTCATGAACTTCAAGGCAGCCACTCTCATCGTCTCTTCTAGTCCCTGTGAACCGGATCCACGGTGTCAGTGTCCAGACACAACCCGTCTCTTTATTGCTGCATATCTCCCACTTCCACTCAACAAACGGATTCAGGTGGTCACTTTGCAAGCATTTCAGCCTACCCATGGGCTTCCTTTAACATTCAGTCCTAGAGAGAAGTTTTCTTCATGGTTCCAGAATTGTTCAGCTTCTGACAAAATCCACTAATTCAAACTTCAACTTCCAAAGAGTTCCTTTTATCTTCAATCTGTCAACAGCCTCCCAGGCAAAAATCTCTTGGAATGCAAATTTTCTCAGTACTCCAGAATACTGGGTGGGGCATATCTTTTCAGAACCTTCTGTGCAGGCATGTCCTAAACCCATTTAAGGATCCAATTTTAATAGCTGAAGACAAATGGGCTTGCAAGCTCTCCATTTTCATACTTCCCATAATCACATCTATAAATCCTTATGTCAACAATAATAAGCAGAAAAATAAGCAGAAGAAATCAATATAAACCAAATAGAATCAGATACTAAACTAAATTCTTAAAGCAGTAGAGTTCAATCCACATTCAGCGTAATTAAATCCTTAACTAAACTGTTCTATTGAATAAAAATATGGGATGAGGCCTCTAAGAGTGTGTTAGTCTGGGAAAACTAGAGAAACAAATCCGCAAAAACTCATATATGTATGAGAGAGTTTTATATATAGGGAAGTGTATATTTAGAAAGCACCCCAACCCAGTCCAGTGCAAGCCCATAAGTCCAACTTTGCCCATATATCTGACACTTATCTACAAAGCCCTCATCAAACTCACAAAACGCACAATGACACTGAGTACAGGAGGGTCACAGGCCAGTGGGTAGAAATTCTTTGAATCCAGTGGCGGTGTAAGCATCTCAGCACTGGCAGGGGTCTCCATGCGGCTTCTCCAGCACCTAGAGCTGCATCAGGCTAAGTCCCTGTGGCTTCTCCTCAGGGATGTCTCATAGGAAGTGAGTCTTGACAGCTGAAGCAGTCACACACTAATATGACCATCAGAGAACAAGAGACTGGAGACAAGAAAGGTGTGGCTCACTGAGCCATTTATCTCTCTGCCCTTCAATTCTTTCCGCATGTGTTTATCAGCCACGTTAGCACAATAAACCTTAACTATCACACTGAGTTAAGCATTATGTTTTCCATCAGCTTTGAGGTGGTTCGCATATGGTTACAGGGTCACCAGTCACTAGGTGGGTAACACAAAACTGGTCTCTGAGTGGAAAGAGGAAACAGAAGCCTGAATTGCAAACATGATGGTACAGGAGCGTGCGTTGTTGATCACTGTCAATGGACGTCTCATGAGGTTGTGCATAGAGAGTAGGCACCTTGGGTCACAAGTCCAGCAGCATGGGAGCTGACATTTGGATCAGCAAACATGACGACTGTACCATAAATTAGCAAGGAGGTTTTGAAAATGAGCCAAGGCAGATGAAAACAGAAAACAAACAAACAAAGGAAAACGCCCATAGACCCAGTAATGGGTTTTGTTCTTGGAGTAAATCCTAGCTCCAACTTAAGAACAATTAGTAAATCACGGCTCTGCTTAATGCTCGCCCTCAGGAAGGGAGCACAGAAGATATGGGTGTTACAGAAAAATGTGGTGAAAAAATTGGATGGTGCCTGTTTTTTTAGATAAAAAAGCATCTCGGGTCTTAAAGATTTGATTCCAAATAAGCAGCCATCTGAATAAAATGGATTAGTCGATAAGAAACAAAGATATTAAATTATGTGATGGTCACAAGATCAAAGCAAGTCACTGTCCAAAACCGTGAACACCCGATGGATCTGCACCAAGAAACACACAAACCCAAACCCAAACCAAGCAAACAGATAAGACAATGAGTTGTTAAAAACAGATCCTCAGCCATGTAGGTTTTAGTGTTCAATCTCTAACATTATGTTTCTCAATAAGTAAAAGTAATGAAAAGAAAATAATAATCATCAGTCTCAGTAGCATTCATCTGCAAACACCTTTTAAAGCATCTCAAATATTTCTGTGGGCACATAAATTATTTTGAATTTTTAAGGAAACATACTCATCACTGAAATTTTCTTGGTTCCATTTACGTTTTTATTCTCTCTGTTGGTCCAGACTATGAATCCAGAGGAGTGCAGATGGTTAAGCACAAAGACTAATCCAGATGTGGGCACTTAAAACCCATCCAGATGTGCCTTAGGAAATATACCTGGGAATATGCTTGGGACAGCTCATTGTTTTGACAATCTCATGTAATCAGCACATCACAGCCATGAGTTGAAAATTACTGATGGCAACTAAAAACAACAACACCAAAAATTCTAAAAAATTGTGTTTTTTTTCAACCAATTTCAATGGAGGTTGCTCCTCCCCCAATTTCAAAAATAACTTTTGAATCAGTTTAGAAAATCATTACCGCCTTCCCGCTCTTCCCTAAACACACACACATGCACTCACAAGCACACACCTAATGAAATTTATAGAACCAATAGATTAAGGATTGAACCTACTAGCATTGAGTTAATTCAAACTGATCAGGAGCATTTATAAGCTGTTCAAGGGTGTACATTTTTAAAGAAACATGTAGTCTCATCATTTCTTTTGTAGAGCAACTGGTGGATTTGAATGATCAGCCAGGCCCTGGTCTCCCCAACACTTCTACTAACCAAAAGATCTCACTGCCATGGAGTAGATTCTGACTTATAGCGACTCTATAGGACAGGGTGGAGCTGCCACTGTGGGCTCCGGGGACTGTAACGCTTTACAGGAGTAGAAATCTCCATCTTTTTTCCTGCAGGGCTCCTTTATTCCTGATTAAAGCATCTTTTTTTCAATTTCTCAAACATGTTTCGCTTCAGAAACATTGTTTTCATGAACACTAATTTGGTATCCATTGATTCTATAATTTATATTAATGTTAACACTATAACGATCATACTTACCTCGTAGTAGAGATGCCATGATCATGAAGGTGGTTTTCCCAGGGCGAGGCTTATCCACTGCACTCCGGACGTGCTGACCCCCGCGATTTCCCCAAATGTGGGGAATTTGACTGCATAATTTGTGGTAGTGGGGGACTGCATCTGTGTTTTCCCCTGCATTAAAAAGAAAACAAAGTAAAAAAGAAAACAAAAAAAGTAAATGAACTTTATCCTTGTCTTACACTGGTATAACTGTTTGAATAACATATCAATTCGATGGGTAGTTTACTATATAAATACAGTATACATTCCTTATTATCAAACTTTGGGATATTATGAATGACTACTTTTAATTTCATTTAGTCATTTAATTCAGTAAGAAATTACATTGAAAGCATTGATGTTGATGCAATACATCAGTTTTCAGTATCAACTATATATTCCTATTAGAATAATTAAACTTAGTGACCTTTATATTTCACAACATTAAAATTTTAAAAATCAATATCATGAAAGAATTTTATGTATATGACTTCATAAATGTGGGCGCTTTGCCAACTTGAAATATTTTATTTGCATAATATTATTTTGCAGATGCAATCTGATGTGCTAAGGAAAATTGCATCAATTAGCTTCTCTTTTCTCCCTTCTTGAAGGATCATTGCCTCATTTGCTATTTCAATACTCTCTGATAGCTGTGACTTTTGAAAAGGTAATGCGACTGAGTAATGTCTGAATTAATCATATGCAAGACTATGAATAGAGATAAAACATAATGAGTAAAACTCTGTGACCTAACTTTATTTTCAGTCTTATTTTGTTCCTGTGAATCAGCAGATGTCGTACTTACACATTTCTAAACCTATACTTGTTCGAGCGAGATGCTGTGCTAAGACTGATACTTAGTGATTCACATTGCGGTACTTTTACAATTAAGATGTTTTCTTTATTTTCCATTTAAATCATCCAATAAGTCATTTCAAGATAATCACATTGGATGAAATATTCTTAATTTTCCAGACTCTTTCAAATCCTATTTTTGTTTCCATTCCCCCTTAGCAGGTGAAAAATGTTAAGCAATTAGGTATATTGGGGAATTTCAATGTTCATGCCTTGATAAACATTAACAGCAGATTCAGGAATTTTCTTTCCATTATCTTATAATTAGTGCAATATAATATAAAGCATCTGCTTAGAAAATATCCTTTGAGAAAGTTTTATGGAACACATTCATTTAATAATGACTTTTAGGCTAATGTATTCGTCTTTCCATCTTGAAAACCTGTCAGAGTATTCAAAATTAAAATATTTTCTCTGCAAATTACATTTTAAAAACTGATAAACTGAAGGTGTGGATTTAGAGGAAATTTTAGAAAAACATTCATCTGCTATCTTTTATCCAACACATATAACAAGCAACAAAAAGGATAAAACAGTCCAATTTAAAAATAAGCAAGCTTTTACTTTGCTATTGTTGTTTGTTGGGGGGATGATATATTTTTCTATACATGAAAAACAGAATAGGCAAATCTATAGTGATAGTAATCCTATCTATAGAGATAGTATTAAGAGTTCCTTAGACGTATTGCAGAGAGGTTGGGGGAGATGGTAAACTAGTAACAATAAGTTTTTAAAAATGATGAAAATGTTCTAAAACTGATTGTCGTGATTATTGTACAATCCTTCCTGATGTAATTGAACCATTGAATTGTGTGATATGTGGACTATATGCCAATAAAATTATTAAAAAATATTTAAACAAAGTTATACAAATGTTCAACAAACACAAAACAGTTGTGTAAAATTATTAGTCATTAGATGAATGCAACAAAATGGATTCACCCAGGGGCTGAAAGGATGGCCCCAGAGAAAGAAACACAGCTGAGGACAGTGCGGGACCATGCCAGGTTTCACTCTCTTGTGCATGAGGCTCTGTGAGTCAGGACACAGTCAACAGCCACTAACAGCCACAGGACATGTTTGCTAGAATGGAAAAAAGTACAAAACCTTGCGATACCAACTGTCAGCGATATTATAGAGCAGAAGGAACCACTATCCATTACTGGTGGACCCAACACTTAGAAACATTTGGCTATTTTACAAAACATTAAATACCCACCTATTATATGACTCAAAAATATCAGTTGCATGTGTATCTAAGACAAATAAAATATGCTCCTATAAAAATAGTGTGAGTATAGCATCTGAATTCCTCCAGCTTCACGATGGGGAGGCGAGAGAGGAAAATCACTATGAGCATCCACCCTAGGCCAATTCTATAAAGGTTTGGTAGTAGGGATAACTGAATGGTCAGACACACCCCCACCTTCAAATTTTCTTTACAATTCCTATTTTGGAAACAACCATACTTCTGACAGTACTCTGCTTCTCTGCTGGGTTCGGTAAGCCTTTGATTTCAGTGGCCACACAGACTCATGGATAATCCTCAAATTATGGGGTTTATTAGAGAAAGTGACAGTTTGAAATTCAGAATCAGACATATTCAAGATACACTTCTGGTTATAAGGCTCTTTTCTCAGTCATGCTCAAAGACACATCTGTTAGCCATGTGACCTCTTCATATCTATTCTGCCCAGGCAATTGCTGCCAAGAGGGTACGTTAGTCTGCCACAGCCGAAGGCACCCAACTCTTGCTCAGCAGGTCAACAGTTATAGCTCCGAGAGCTGGAAAACTCTTGACTCTGTCTGTGCTCTTAGTGATGCTGCTGCTGCAGCTGACACCATTTCCCCACCGCGTCTCAGGTGTCATAGCTCTGCCTCCTCGATTGAAGAGGCTTGCACAAAAATCTCAGTTTTAAAAGAACATGCTCCACTCTGCTCTTCTTTCTTGATGGTTCATTTTATACCTAGTGGGTTGGCATAGTGGTTACACTTTGGGCTGCTAACTGCATTGTCAGCAGTTCGAAACCACCAGCCACTCTGCAGGAGAAAGATAAGGTTTTCTATTCGCAAAAGGATTTTGGTCTCAGAAACCTTCTGAAATACGCATAATAGACACTTAAATTTACAAGTGGGAGAAAACCAAGGAATCATCTCACCTTTCTCCTTCAGAGCAGCATGTAGCTTTGAACTGCTGACCTTGTGGTTAACTGCCCAACATGAAACCCACTATGCCAACAGGATACCGTTCCCTGTAGGTAAACGTAAGTCTGAATGACCTACTCTTAGGGAGTTGGAGCCATGATGAGGTGGAATTGACCCCATGGCATTACATTTTTAGAATTACAATAAAATGGATATTCATGATTCCCACATGCCTGATTCATACAAAATGCCATGCAACGCAATTATCCTTGATATTAAACCCTTTCCTCCATTTAGCATATTCCCTCACATTCCATATTCTGCAATTCAATGGAAATGGCTCACGTCTTTGAAGGTCACATGCAAAGTTCAGAAGTCCTCTAGAGATGCTTGTCATCCACAAGGCTACAGCAATGGTGAAATTGTCAGGTAATACACTGGAATTCAAGAACCAGAGGTGAAATAGAGGGAAGCCGGTTGCAAGATCCAGAGCAAGAGATTGAAACGTTAAAGAGCGAAACATGCCTCGCTTTCTTCTGCACGCGTTCTGTTTGAAAGATCACAAAGATGGCTTTGATGGAGCTGTGGTTTTTGCCTTCTGCAGCACACCCCTTAAAGAAATACAGAGCAGTGACTTGAGTCAGACCCTCTATTAAGGTTTGTGGTTGTTGGGTGCCGTCACATTATTGTCGACCAATAACTGTCCCCTGCAACACAGAAGGAAACACTGCTGGTCCTGTGCCATCCTCACGATTGCTCCTTTGTCGGAGTTCATTCTTGCATCTGTTGTGTCAATCCATTCCGTCAAGGGCCTTCCTCTCTTTTGAGGTCCCTCTACTTTATACCAAGCATTTCTTTCTCCAGTGACTGGTCTTTTCTGACAGCACATCCAAAAGATGTAGATGAAGTCTCAGCAGCCTGGCCTGGCAGTACTTCATTCAAGACTTTTAGTAAGGTGCCAACCTTACATTCTAGTAACGTGTTGACCCGGAGGTATGTCCCATCATCATCCTGTTTCATTAGAATAACAGATAAATCCCCCCAAAGGAGAATATAATAATAAAAGTTAAGTCTCTAATTTGTAACACTTGAAAAAGGGAAGACTGACTACAAGGGACATAGTGCGAGAGTAATTAAGTGCACCTCATGTCTCTCGTTACAAAGTTCTCTGACTGTACATGGTGTTTCTCACAGCCTTGCCCACCACCAAGCTGTCCTTCATGGACATAGTAAACAGAATGAACCTTCTAAAATCTATATTCAGTTACTCTCCAACTAAAAACTGTCCACTGGCGTTCTAAACAAAATTCTGCCCTCGATTTAGAGTCCCAATATTTGGTTCCCACCTGTTTGTCAAATCTTTGCTAATTATGTTCTCTGAACACCGTGCTTGATTTCTGCTTTTATGGTTTATTGGAGCTTAATATCCTCGTACATTCCATGGTCTTTACTGTTATAGTAATCACACAGTCTCCTGCTGTTTTCCTCCATCTTCCATCACTTTATCATCTCAAAACTCACATTTCCTTCAGTCACCTTTTCTAATTCTACTGTTAGTCCCATTCCATGCACAATCAGGCATATGCATATTAGATATTGTATGTCTTTATAACATGGTGGCTAGGGAATTCATTACCTCAATTGTATTTCTTCAGCAAATCTTTTAAATTTATATTTCCATTCACACATTTATGAAAACTGATATAAATGCTAGGTATATAGCTCATCTTCAGTTAACCTAAAAACCACTATGTAGCTGCACCTGTTCGTTTTTCTGGCACAGTACAGAGACCTTTAGATATCTCCTTGGCATTCAGCAGAGAAAAAGCAATTTCCTATTGTGAGTTATCAGAGTCTTCTTTTATTATGTTGAAACCCTTCATTTCACATATTATCAACATTTCTTCAGAAGCAGCAGCTGATTGTTAAAAACTGTATGTTCACAGTATTATTTTCTTTTCTTATTTATTTGTCTCTTAAAAGTGAACTATCTAATAATAGTTTTATGTCTCCTTCCTCTAACATATGCTTCTACATGACATTCTTTGTCCATAACATTCCAAAAATTGATGAAATTTTGAAATGTACCTTTTCCCTAGTGAATTTAATTTCCATGAGAGTTAAGGATTGTGGCTATCATTTCCACTCTGTCCCACCAGAGTAAATGACAATGCTGTCACATCCTTCATGTATGCTTTGTCTTTCTACAATGACTGCATTGATTTGTGAATGAAAAAGGCATAAAATAGAAAGAAGCAGTACAGATGTGCAACTGAAATGAAACTTTCTAATAATTATTTGTTTTACCAAATAGCCGATGCCACCTTAACATTATAAAGAATTTGGCATAAAGTTGCATACAATAAATTAGTAAGTATTAATAACATATATACAAGCAATAACTAACTTGAAGTCATAAGAGAAATGAGTCTGTATGTATACAAAAAAATGTGCCGGATGTTCTGGGTAATTTCTAGGACCTTTATATATTAAAATTTTAAACAATATTTTAATAGATTTAACATAATAATATTTCTGTATATTTTTTCTTTAAATAATTTTATCAGAGGCTCTTACATCTCTTATCACAATCCACTCCTCCAATGTGTCAAGTTCATTTGCACATATGCCGCCATCATCATTTTCAAAACATTCTCTTCCCACTTGAGCCCATGATATCAGCTACTCCTTTCTTCCCTCTCCCTCCCTGGCCCTCCCTCCCTCATGAACCCTTGATAAGTTGTAGATTATTTTCCCCATATCTTACATCGTCCTCCATCTCCCCTTACACACTTTTTCATTATTCATCCCTCTGGGAGTGGGTTATATGTCGATCTTTGTGATTGATTTCCCCTTTCTTCCCACCTTCCCTTAATCCTCCTGGTATCTCTATTCTCATTATTGGCCCTGAGGGGGTTATCAATCCTGGATTCCCTGTTATATGGGCTCTTATCTGTAGCAGTGTGCATGCCCTTGTCTCACCCGATTTGAACAGTAGAATTGAGGTCATGATAGTGGGGGAAAGGAAGCACCAAAGAACTAGAGGAAAGTTTGTGCTTCACCGGTGCTATACTGCATCACCCTATCACTATTCTTGTAAACATATACATGTATTTTTCCCCTGGAGTAAAAAAGGTAAATTGATAAGGAACATATTATTTTACACTAAGATACTAAATGTCTTCTTGTCACTATGAGCAATTTTACTTGGGTTTTAAAAAGCACTTACTTGCTAAAAAAGATAAACAATGTGTCAAGTGAAAGACCAATCTATTTAGTGTTAAATATAAGAATTCCCAATACAAAGAATATTAAGATAATGAGATATAGGTTTCAATTACATAAAGCATATATCTCAATTATTTTTCAGAATCAAAATATCCTCCATGAATTCTTTAAAACGTTTGTATCTGGAATAGTGGTGTAAAAGTCATTATATTATTAAAGTATTAGACAAATAGACAAAACTTGCATGATTATATAACTTTCAATAATAGCTTTGTTATTTTTAAATGATGAAATCAATATGACATCAAATAATAACTTTTTATTGGGTTACTTCTTTTTCAAAGAGTTTTGTACTTATATAGCATAAAACAACTAATCCTGGGAATTTAGTCAATAAGATAACATTACACAGACAAAAACTTGAAAAGATATTTGAATGTGTACTATTGTAAAATAGAACAATGTAGTTGACTCGGAAGTTGTTATAATAAAAACTAAGTGTCCAGGTGTTTTTGTGTTGGCTTCCTCTTGAATAAATACCATTTTGCATATTCAAATATCTTTAAATCACTTCAAATTTTTAATGTTTGCTATGTAAATTAATAGGTATATTTCTCTGTTCTATGAATGTTTGAAATAATAAATTTAGGGCTTGATTCCACTTTTAGCATAATAAATATAATAGAAAAGGAGGATACACTTGTTTACCACTTTTAAAATAGTTTTCATTGATATAAGAAAATATTGTCATAAGTAAAAACAATAAATTTTAGTACAAAAGTAACAGAAGATGGAATATCCTGACATATTTAAGGGTATAATGCTGTTTATTACTAGAATGTATTACAAATATGAGGAAAATTATTGTATCTACATGTTTATGAAGAAGATTCATACTCAGTATTTCTGTGCACAACAGACTTCAAGAAAATTCACTGACACAAACCTAGACTGATGGAGAAAGGGGCAACTGATCACAATGATCTACATATAACCCCCTCCCAGGGAGATGGACAAGAGAAAAGTAGGTGAAGGGAGGCATCAGTCAGTGTACAACATGGAAAAAAATATAAATTATCAAGTGTTTATGAGAGAGGGAAGGTAGGGGAGAGAAGAAATTGAGCAGATACCAAGAACTCAAGTTGAAAGAAAAACAATTTCTAAACGATGATGGCAACATATGTAAAAGATGCTTGACACAATGGATGTATGGATTGTAATAAGAGGTGTAAGAGCCTCTGACAAAATGACTTAAAATATAGATTGATAGAAAATATTAAAGCATCTGTAGAAAGATAATTTTAATACAAATTTTACATGAAGTAACATAAAATATTTGGGCATACATTTAATTATCAAAGTTCTGTTAGTCTGGGTAGACTAGAGAAACAAATTCATAGAGACACATTTATGTGTATAAGAAAGAGCTTTATATATAAGAGCAGCAGAATATTGAGAAAACAACCCAGCCCAGCCCATATCAAGTCCATAAGTCTAATATTAGCCCATATGTTTGATACCAATCTATCAAGTCCTCTTCAGACTCATGAAACACATGCAATGATATCGAATGCAGGAGAACCACAGGCCAGTGGATGGGAAATCTTGTGGGTGTGGTGGCATTGTATGTATCTCAGTCCTGGCAGGAGTCTCCACTTGGCTTCTCCAGCTATCGAGGCCTGGCTCCATCAGCCTCTCTCCATGAGTTCTCCATAGGGATGTCTCACAGGAAGTGAGCCTAGAGAGAGTATCTCCCACTTGCAAGGAGGAAATACAAGAGGTCCCAGAAACCTCAGGGAAAGGCCATGCCCACACAGAGGCCTCATTGGGTATAACCTGATTAACAGACTAGACTCCACCTCTTCACTCTATATCCTCAAATTGACAACAGATTATGTAAATACCACAAAAGTCAAATCAAAATTTAAAACTATATGCAATATATAATGTCCAATTCTTTAAAATATATACATGCTAATATGAAACACCAAACAGAAAACATTCATTGTTTATGTTTTAAAAAAGATTTTTGACTTGATATCCTATGTTTGTAAACATAAAAAAGGAAACTACCAGTTGCTATTCATAGAAACTTTATATGAGTTAATATAGTAGGCAATATGATAATAAAATAGTGATTTAAATAAGTGAGAAGCCTGTCCATTAATCATTAAGTGCCCTACTACTAAGCATCTATTATAATCAGCAAATGCCATTTGTCAACAACACAAAAGAGGAATATACATGTGGACCTCTGCAGATGGAAGAGAAATCAAATTGACTACCTCTATGGTAAGAGATGATGGGGAAATTCAATATTAGTAGCTAAACTCCGGTTAGGGGGCAACTGTGGAACAGACCATCAATCAAAACAAGTCCAGGAGAGCCAAAATATGACCTTGAATATATCCCACATACATTTTAAGAACATCTCAATCACATATTTGAAACATTAAACACTAATGACAGAAGGCCTGACATCAAGTGATGAAAGCAAAAGGTCATTTAAAAGACTGGAAATAAAGAAAAAGATCAAAGTAGTTGCCAGAAGACACTCTGAAATATGCTTTTAATCATAGAGTAGCTTAGGCAAATGTAAGAAAGAAGTCAAAGAGCTGAACTGAAATTTTCAAAGTGCTACTGGAAAAGACAAAATAAATATTATAATGAAATGTACAAAAACGTAGTTAGAAAAGCAAAAGGGAAGATAATGCTCAACATTTCTTAAACTGAAATAACTAAGGAAAATTGTCAAGCCTCAAGTGACAATGTTGAAAAATTCCATGGGCAAACGACTGAATGATGAAGGAACAGCCCAACAAAACTGGGATAATACAGAGTCAATGTCGCAAGAAGGAGGACCCACTCCACCATTTCAACAGGTAGCGTATGAGCAAGAACCAATGGTGTTGAAGGAATCAGACCAAGCTGCACTAAAAGCATTAGCCAAAAACTAGGCTGCAGGTTTGATAGAATACCAGTTGAAATGTTCCAACAAGCTCATAAAGTACTGGAAGCACTCACTTGTATATGCCGAAAAATTTGGAAGACAGCTGCTTGGTCAATTCACTGGAAGAGATCCATATTTATATGAAATCTAAATAAATGACCCCATAAAAAGCTCAAATTATGGATAAAGATCATTGACATTGCATACAATTAAAATTTTGCTGAAGATCATCAAACAATGGCTGCAGGAGTATATTGACAGGGAGCGGCCAGAGGTTCACATGCAATTCTAAAGAGGCTGTCGTTGCTAAGGTCAGATAGATCTTGGCTGAATGCAGAGAATACAAGAAACACGTTAATTAGTTTTGCTGATTCTCCATATATGTGCATCATTGAAATCAAGCAAAGAAAGAGAAGTATGGACTGTCTTGAGACGAGAGGGAAGCCCATACACTTCGTGTGCTCATGAGGAGTTTGTTTCCAGATCAAGAGGCAGTTGTGCAAATAGAACAAGGAATGTTGCAAGATTCAAGGGAAAGTGTGTGTCAGAGTTATATCCTCGTCCCACACTTACTCATTCCGAATGCTAAGCAAATAATGAGAGAAGCTTCATTATGGAAAGAAGAATGTCCCATCAGCATTGGACAAAGGCTTACTAGCAACCTTAGATAGGCAGATATCAAAATTATGCTTGCTAGAAGTAAGGACAACTTGAAGCACTTACTGACAAAAACCAAAGATTGTACCCTTCATTATAGATTACACTCAATGTAATGAAAATGCTCACACCGGTACCAATAGGTAATAACATAACAAATGGAGAGAATAGTCCAGTTGTCACATATTCCATCCTTCTGGCTCCACAGCCAGTGCTCATGAAAATAGCAGTGAGTAGATCAAAGGACACCTGACGTTGGGTAAATCTGTTGCACAAAACTTGAATGTGTTGAAGAGCAAGGGAGTTGCTTTGAGAATTAAGACACACCTGACACAAGCCATGGTGTGGTACTTCACATGCTTTCTATGCATGTGAAATTTGGATATTGAATAAAGATAGGAGAAAATGAATGTGTTTCACTACGGTGTTGGAGACGTATATTTAAAGTATCATGGAGTACCAAAAGAGGAAACGGATCCGTCTTAGCAGAAGTACAGAGTATTCCTTAGAGCAGTGGTTCTCAGCCTTCCTAGTGCCGCGACCCTTCAACACAGTTCCTCATGTGGTGGTGGCCCCCAACCGTAAAATGATTTTCATTGCTACTTCATCACTGTAACTTTGCTACTCTTATGACTCGGGCAACCCCTGTGAAAGGGTTGTTCCAGACCCACAGATTGAGAATCGCTGCGTTAGAGCCAAGGAGAGTGCGACTTCATCCCACATACTTTGGACATGTTTGTCAGGAGAGAGCTGGTTCTGGTAAAGAGCATCATGCTTGGTAAAGTCGAGGGCAGCAAAAAAGCGACTGGCCCTTGAGAAAAGGTCTTCATTCTAAGGATGGTGCAGGCCTGGAGCATGTTTCTTTCTTGTACAAAGGGCTGCTATGAGCAGGAACCGGCTTAACGGAATCCTTGGGAATGTTCTTTCTAGCAAGCAAAAAAATCCTTGCTCATTTAAATTTACAGGTTTATTCATACATACACAGATACACTATGTTCTAAGTATGATTTATGTGTTCATTTAGGAATTTAGCCATTTATTAATATATTTAACCAAGACTATTAATTGAGCTCTTACTGTACTAGGTCCCTTGCTAGGTGATAGCACATGGAGGTCAAGAGCTAATGATAATATTCATGATAAGGCTGCCTCTTTGAATTATAATTTCATGAGTAATTCTGATATCAAACCAATAATTACCAAAATAGTATTTCAATTACATTATCTTTTAGAGGAAATAACAAGTTTCATCTGTAGTAATCACCTAAACAATTGGTTACACTAAATTTGCGATAAATGTTATGAGAGTCATATGATAAGCTTAGAAATTATAAATGATTGCAAAGATATTTTCATTTCAGTAAACATAATAGTCTCTAAAATATAATTTCAGATTTTGAAATAGAAATTATCATATTTTACATTGGCCATCAAATACTACAATTGTGTTAATGACTGGATTACTTTGAACACATATATATTTTTTCACCAAAATAAGATCATTTTACCTTAAGATAATAAATGGAATTATGGATGGAGATTTAAAACAAACCTTTGATGCTTGTTTTTGATTCAGATTTCTGCATCCATTTACAACAATCTGATTCTCTTCACCTTTAAAATATCAAGGATAAGCACAAATTGTTCGTGGTTATATTATACATTTCTTGGCATAGACTAATAAGTCTATTTCCTGGCATAGACAAGTAAGCATCATCAGCTTGTTGAAACATGTCAATTAATTCTTGGAGCATTATTAATTAATTCTTGGAGCATTATTTCTGACTAATGCTTTCCGTGCAGCTTGGACTTCTTCAGTTCATGTCGTCGATTGTTGCTCACATGCCGCCTCCTGAAATGGTGGCATGTCGACCAGTTTGTTTGAGGACAGTGATTCTGTGCATGTTTTCCATCTTGCTTTATTGCTTCTTGCATCATTCATCATTTTGTCCATGAAAGCTTTCAATATTGTCTTCTGTCAGGACAGTTCGATGTGTCAATTTCTTCTTGAAGATGGCCCCGAAATTCAGATATGATATATTCAAAGTTGTCTTGCTCTTGTTAGTTTGTTTTACTTTTCTTTAGTTTCAACTTGAACTTATATATGCCATACTGATGGCCTGTCGCACAGTTGGACCAGGACCTGGTTTTAACTGCTATTAAGCTTCTCCAGTGTCCCTTCCCAAAGATGTATCTAATTTGATTTCTTGTGTTTCTTTTTCACCTTTTGTGTTGGTGAAAAAAGGTGTTTGCTATGAACAAGTCCTTGTTCTTACAAAATTGTATCCTGTGATCTCCAGTTTCATTTCTATAGCCTGGTCCATATTTTTCACCTACTTTTCTTTTCTCTTTGATTCTAACTTTTGCACTCAAATCACCAATTATTATCAATATATCTTGATTGTATATTTGGTCAATTTCAGACTGAAGACATTGTTAGAATTGTTCACTTGCATCACCATTAACTTTTGTGGTTTGTACATAAATTTTACAAACAGTAGTATTGATTAATTTTCCTTGAACATGGATGGATATAATCCTATAAAAGACCGCATTGTACTTCATGATTGATTTTGAACTATGCTTTTGACAATTAATCCAATGCCATTTTTCTTGCTTGTGTCCTTCTTTGTACAGTAAATGATGATCACCTGATGCAAAATGGCCAATACAAGTCCATTTCTCATGCCTAGAACATCAATCTTTATGCTTTCCATTTCATTTCTGATAACTTTCACTTTTCCTATGTTCATGCTTGCCCTGTTCTCAGTTCTGGTCACTAGCAATTGTTTCTCTTTTTTTACCTTGAGTCATGGCCCATCAGCAAATGGAGATCCCAAACTCTCCAATCACACAGGCTTTACTCCAATCATGTCTCCACTCCACGGAAGCAGTTCCTCTGTAGTCACATTTCGAGTGCCCTCTAAACTGAGGATCCCTTGGGCACTATGTCCAACAATGTTCTGATTTCATTCAATAGGACTTCAGCATCCAACAATGTTTTTAAGCTATGCATAAGGTTTTCATTAGCCTTTTCCTCCCAAGGGGCAACAGATGCACTCTTTGTTGTCTATTCTTATTCTGGAAGCGCAGTTGAAATCTGTTCACTTTGGGTTACTCTGCTGGCATTTGAAATACCAGTGGCATAGGTCCCAGCACCACCACAACACACAAACCACCACAGTAGGCACAATGATAGACAAGTGGCAGAATCATTCTTTTTTTTATAGATATATTTTTTTAAATCATTCTTAAAATGAATGTAGAGTGATACGTAATTCAACTTATGAACGTGCAATGACATTTAAATTCATAGTATGCAACATGAAACATATTGTTAAAATGTATATACAACACACAACAAATAAAGAAGTCCAGACTCATAGTGAGTAACTACAGTTCTGTTGTTTACAAACCTGAGAGAAAAAAAATAATAAACTGACAATCATGCTTGCATTTCCCAACCCATAGTCTCTGAAAGTTAGATCTTGCTACTATTCATTTAATATAGTGATCAGACGAAGGAACAGCTCTTTTCTACCACATTGAAAGTCATTATTCATTTAATGTATTTTTCTTCAGATTGACTGATAGATTTGAGAAATTAATATTAATGAATATAATGCATTATTTTAAAATTATAAACCAAAATGAAGAAAAAAGTGTTTTATAAATGCACAAATTAACTACTCAATAACATTCAGTAATTGTATTCTTGAAAACTAAGTAAGACGATTATATATTTTTAAAACTCAGCTACAATTATTCATCACCATAATTTGCCTAGAAATTGTTCATTCTTTGAGGAAAAGCCTGGTTTAAAAATGGAAAAATATTTTGTTGATAATTTTAAAAGCTATAAAAAATTTAGTCTGTTGAAATGAAAATATCTTGTAGAAAAGGATAGAAATCTTCTGAATGATTTATTGTCCTGTCCCGCGGGAACTTCAACGCGGATCCTGGAGGAGGGAGTGGGAATTGAGGGGACAAGAGACACGGAGCATGGAGACAAGACAATAGCCTGATCAAGTCTCATTTATTGAGAATGAGTGGAAAGTTACAGCTTATATAGGCCAGCAATGGGGGAAGCAAGCTTCAGATGTTTCCCTAAAAACAATAGTGGGAGAAGCAAGATGCAGGTGTTTCCCTGAGAACAATAGTGGGGGAAGCAAGATGCAGGTGCTTATATATAATCATTACACACATGTTTACCCAGGGTTGCAAGCAGAGTTCATTCCGGGAATACTAACAGCAGAACAGAATCGTACAGACAGATAGAAACTTCCTTATCTATGTCTGGCAAGCTAAGTATGGCAAACACAGCTGCAGTGCTCTGTCACCTAGGCTGGGTTGGAAGAATACACAGAGCTCAGGATAATAAATTCCAAGTAATGGCCGGTTTATGGCTCCAGACAATTTATTAATATATAACAACAACTATGAAATATGAAAATTTTGTTGTTTCTGTATTGTACAAAATTAAAAATCTATGTTTTAGTTGTATGCTAACTTTTAGTGATACTGATCATTTTAATTTACTTTATTTTCAGGAGGAGTCCTACTGCTTTACTGGTTATGTGGTGGGTGGCCTGCTGAACCAAAAAAAGGCAGCGTTTGATATCACCAGCCACTTCCGAGAGAAAGATAAGGCTTTCTACTCCTGGAAATAGCTACATCTTAGAAATCCATAGGGGAAAGTCTACTCTGATCAGTAGGATAACCGTGAGTCAGGATCGACACACTGGCAAGGAATTTGATTTTTTTTCATGAAAAACTAGGAAATGTATTAAGGAAACAATTGCCTGTGGTCTTAGCATCTAATGAAGACCAATGTAATTATTTTGGTTTTCTAAATATATATTGATATTATTGTTTGTTTCTATATTATCTTCACATATCTGTGCATATATGTGTAGGTGGTGATGGAATACAAGGTACACATTACATGTTGTTGTTAGCTGTCATTGGGTCAGTTCACTTAGCAATCATATGCAAAATAGAATAAAACATTGCACTCATGTGTCATTCTCACAATTGATACTAGATTTGAGTCCATTGCTGCAGCCACTGTGTCCATCCATCTGGATAGGGCATTCTTCTTTTTGCTGCCCCTCTATTTTGCCTACAATGATTTTCTTCTCTGGAGGGTGGTCCTTCCTGACAATATGTGCAAAGTATGTAAAACCAAATCTTGCTATCCTAGTCTCTAAAAGTACTCTGTATACTTATTCCACACAGATCAGTTTTTTAGCAGTCCATGATATTTCAATATTCTTCTCCAGCATCACCATTCAAATGCATAGATTCTTCTTAAATTATTTTTATTCAGTGTACAACTCTTTCATATGCATACAAAATAATTGAAAATGCATTATCTTAGTTAAGGCGCATTTTAGTTCTCAAAATAACATCCAAACTTTACAATCCTCTAAAGAGTTCTTGTGAAGTAGCTTTTCCTAATGCAAGGTGTTTTTTGTTCTCTTGAATGCTGCTTCTATGAGCATTGATTGTGTATCCAAGGCAGAGAAAATCCTTAATAACTAAATTACTTTTCCTCTATGTATCATAACAAAACCTATGTCCTAGTTTTGAGGACTTTGATCTTTTTACATTGAGCATCAATTCATGCTGAAGGCTGCGCTCCGTGATCTACATCAGCAAATACTGCAAGTTCTCCTCACATTCATTAAGAAAGTTTGCGTCATTTTTACATTGAATTTTTAAAATAAGCCTTCCTCATATTGTGAAACCATATTCCTTTTCATATAATCCAGCTTATCATGTCAATAACTCATCATACAGATGATATAAATATGGTGAGAGGATACAACCATGTCACACATCTTTCCTAATTTTACACCATGCAGTATTCCTCTTTTCAATTCCTACAACCGCCTCTTGATCTAGGCACAAGTTCCTCATTAGCACATGAAGTGTTCTGGAATTCCTATATTCCTCAAGGTTATCCATATTTTTTTCTGATCCACACAGTCTAATGCCTTAGCAGAATATGAATGTCTTTCTCATATCCTTTCATTTCAGTCAATATCCATCTGATATCACCAATAGCATGACCTCTTCCAAGTCTTCTTCAGAATCTACCTTGTACCCCTATCAGCTTGCCATCAATGCACTGCTACAAGCTTTGTAGTTTACACTGCTCCAGTGTAAACTTCCTTGTATGTGCTATGAATGATATTGTTCTATAATTTCAGCTTTCTGTTGCACATCGTTTTTTGGCATGAGTACAAATATGGATCTCTTCCAGTCAATTAGCCAAGTAGCTGTCTTCCAAATTTCCTGCGATAGATGAGTAAGAGTTTCTAGTGTTTCGTCAACTTGTTGAAACATTTAAATAAATATTCCACCTATTCCTGAACCCTTGTTTTTGGCGAATTCTTTGTGTTAATCTGGGTAGACTAGAGAGACAAATTTATAGACACATATGTGTCTAAGAGTGATATATATACAAGAGCAATTGAATATTGAGAAAACACCCAAGTCCAGTCCAAATCAAGTACATAAATCTGATTAGTCCATAAATCCAATACTAATTTATAAAGTCCTTTTCAGACTCATGAAACTCATGCAATGAGGCTGAATTCAGTAAGATCATGGGACAGTGGGTGCAACATCTTGTGGATACAGTGGTGGTAGAATCATCTCAGCACTGGCAGGAGTCTTCATGTGGCTCCTTCAGTTCCCAGGGCATGGGTTTTATCAGCATAGTGTCATGTGTCTTGTCAGTAGAGCATCTCTCAGGAATTGAATAAAGAGAGAGAGTGTGTCTCCAACTGCCAGGGAAACATAAAGGAGTTCCCAGAATCCTCAGAGGAAGGCCATGCCCACACAGAGGCCTCATTAGCTGTACAATGATTGACACGCTAGACACCACCCCTCTACTTGTAATCCGCTCAAATTGACAAATGATTATATAACTACCAGAGACCACCCTTGTCAATTTGACACTTGCACATAATTCTTTAGCCACATATAATTTAAAACAATAATAAAACCATATATAAAATTGTATAAAATTCAATATGTGCCACCTTCATTTAAACATAACATTCGATAAGTGAACCAAACAAAAATATCCCATGCCTAACAATTGCAGATAAGTAACACCTACACCTTAATCCTAAAATCCTATGAATAAATACCCCATCTATGAAATTTTGTAAGGCAGCCACTTCATGCCTTTATCCTCCCAATTTTGGGTATCCAGTTTCTATCCAGACCTCTTACATCAACCCAGTGCTCTGTGGAGACAATCATATACTTTAACATGAAGAATCTTCATTACAGTTGGAAGCTTGTGAAGTACTTATCCATACGCAAACCCTAATCAGGACAGGCCATCCATAAAATCAGCAACAATATGTACCAGTCCACAGGCTCAAAAATCTTCTCTTTGCCTGGTTGGGTTCTTTGGTCAGGTTCAGATCAACTCAACGTAAGATGCCTCACTTAACCTCACCAGGGTGTCCATTAATCGCCTTGCCTTTAGATCATGGCCCCATCACAAATTCTCAACAACCCTAGCCCGCTCGTGCTAGGTCATGAACTTCAGGTCAGAAAACCCGCTCTCATCTTCTCCTTTAGTTCTTGTGAACCACGTCCACGGGTGTCAGTGTCCAGAGCCAACTGTCTCTTTATTGCTACATTTCTCCCATTTCCACTCAACAAGTGGATCCAGGTGGTCGCCTAGCAAGTATTTCAGTATGCCCACAGGCTTCCTTTTTAACATTCAATCCCAGAGCAGAGAGTTTCTTCAGGGATCTAGATTGTTTCAGTTTCTGACAAAAACCACTAGTTCAAAATCCCAAAATCCAAAGAGTTCCTTTTTTCCTTCAATCTGTCAATCTTTCCCCTAGTCACATCTATTGGAATGAAAAAATCCCGAAAATTCCTAAGCATCTGGTGGGGCTAATCTTTTCAGAGCCTTTGCAGATGTGTTCTAAACATATCTAAAGATCAAATTAATGACTTAAGGCAAGTGGACTTACAAGCTCTCTATTTTCATACTCACCCAAATCATATATGTAAATTCTTATATAACAATAATAAGCATAAGAAATCAGTATAAACAAAGTAGAATCAGATCCTGAACTCAATTCTTAAAATAGTCAAATTCAATCCTTATTTATCTTAATCCTTATATAAACTATTTTATTGATACAAAAATATGGGATTAAGCTCCTGAGAACATCAAACCAGTCAGGCTTTTTGTCAGCCATTTTGACCTTAGGTCAGTCATTTTGACCTTCTGTCAGCCATTTTTGCTGAGTATCTCTGAGAAATTCAAGTAGCAATTTTGTCCCTTGAGTTCAAAATATGCATTAACATCATTCATTTTTGCCATTTTAAAGAGGAGTACCAAAGACAAAAACCAAGCAAAATATCAAAACTTTAATTTCCCATATTCTTTCCAGAAAACAGCCCTGTAGACCGCATGATTATGTTTTACCTCTGACTAGCCAAAGACGAAACACCACCATGGGGGAGAGTTCAAACAAACATCCACTCTCCATCTTTATGATTTGTTTTTCTCCCAACGTCGTTCTTCAACACCACTGGCTCTTGTTCAAATGCTATCTCCTGAAATGGTAGAATGTTAATCAAAATTTTTGATACAATGATTTTGTGAATTCATCCCATCCTGTTTTGATGCTTCTTGCATCACTCAAAATTTTGCCCAGAATATCTTTCAATATTGTAACTCAAGGTTTACATGTATTCTTTTTCCTTTTAGTTTATGATATTCTGATCATGTTCTTCTTTATTGGTTTTCTAGCAATAGGTCTTTTCACATTTCATTATAATATTTAACTTTTTCTTCCAGTGCTACTCTTGGATATTTTGTGTTCAGCTCTTTGATTTCTTCATTTCTTCCATTTGATTTTCACACTCCAGGATTAAGATCAAATTGTAGAGTCCCTTCTGACATCCACTTTGATCTTTTCTGTCTTTTTAATTAGCTTTGACTTTCTTCATGGATGATATTCTTGATGTCCTCCCTCAGTCCATCAGGCTTTCTCTCATTTGTGTTCAGTACATCACGTCCGTTCTTGAGATGTTCTTAAAATTGAAATGTGATAATATTCAAGTTCATATTTTGGCCATTCCGGATGTTTTTAATTTTTTTCAGCTTTACCCTGAACTTACATATGAACCATAGACTGGTTTTATTCACTTTTCACAGAAGTCTTCTATTTGACATTTTTGTATTCCATCTAGAGATATCTGTGTGTATTGTTGCCTTTTATGTTGCCGAAAAAGGTATTTGCTGTGAACAATTTGTTGGTCTTTCAAATTTAAATCATGGGATCTCAAGCTTCATTTCTTTCACCAAGTCCATATTTTCCAACTACGGTTCTTTCCTCTTTGCTTTCAACATTTTCATTTCAATTTCCAATAATTATCAGTTCACCTTGATTGTATGGTTGATCAATTTCCAACTTAAGATGTTGGTAGAATTCTTTAATAGCTTTATCACTATGATATGTGCATAAATTTTAATAATAATTGTATTAATTGTTTTTTCTTGAAGACTGTTGGATATCTCCTATCACAGACAGCATTGTATTTCAAGATTTATTTTGCTGTTTCTTTTTTGATAGTGAATACAATGCCATTCTTATTGACACCACCATTCCTGGCATAGTAAATGAAATGATTTTCTGTTCTAAATGACTAATACCAATCCATTTCAGCTCAGTAATGCTTAGGATTTTAATCATTATGCATTCAATTTCATTTTTGATGACTCCAAACTTTTCTAGATCCATACTTCACACATTCCAATCACGCACATGTTTTTTCAGCAGCTTCTTCTTTTCTTGAGTCAGTCCCTATTAGCAACTGAAGTTTTCACTCACACAGACTGTACCTCAAACATGTAACCATGTTCTACTCCACTCCAAGAAAGCAGTTCCTTCCCATTCACATTTCAAGTGTCCTCCAAGCTGAGTGACCCATCATCCAGCACTCTCTCTGAAAAAGGTCTGCTTCCATTCATTAGGCCTTCGATATCTGACACTGTTAGAAGCTGTGCTTAAAATTTTCAGCAGCTACATCCTCCAAAGTGTGTCCTTCTTCATAATCTCTTCTTGGGAAGCTTAGCTGAAACCTATTCCCTTTGGGTGACCCTGCTGGCATTTGAAATACCAATGATATAGCTTCTAGTATCATAGTAACGCACAAACTTCCAAAGTACAACAGATTTACAGACAATGGTGGACATATTATTCACTAATAATGAAATAGTTAGCTACTAAATATTATATATGATGATCATTTTACTGCTATTAGATATATTTATATAGTGAATTGCAATAGCCCCATATGTGTTATCAGCATATATTCATCATATATTTCATAGGACATTGTCATAAATTACTTTTCTTATCCAAATGTTTCAATTAGAGTGCCTCTACATTCTCACTTAAGCTATTTTATTTGTGAATAGATTGTTTATGTACAATTCTAAATAACAAGTTAGCATTTATATTTATTTACTTCTTAAAACTTGCTTCAACTCCTTATATGTTAAAGCTTAGTCCTCTGTCACCCTTTTGGGAATATTTGTACCACCGACTGTCAGTTGTCTAAAGTATGTAAGATGAAGTATCACCATGCATGTTGATATGATTCTGAAAGTGAAGGCATTAATGCTTCAAATAATAGAAGATGATTTTCTCCTGAAAATCAGACAATGAAAATCCCAGTAATCAAATAAGAATATTATCCTATTTAGTGCCGGAAGATGAGCTCCTTATGTTTCAAGGCTCTCAAAACACACAGTGGTCACAACAGTGGGCTCATAAAGATGATATATGGTGTCTGTTTTATTGAAATAGGGTCAACATGAGTCTAAGCTGACTCAACAATAGTGAACTCTAGAAAATACTTTCTAAATTGCTTTAGATTTTTAAACTTGTTCATGATTGTTATTAAAACATTGAAATAATTTCTTCAGCAAAATTTTAATATATTTTGTTCTTTTAATTAGAAAAACAATTAGTCAAATATTTGTATCCCCCTAATAATTTAATTTTTTTCTATATGTAAAACTTTATGAAATAACTTATTTTTAAGAGATTGTTTCTTTCTATTTACTGTGTCTTTTCCAGGAGCTGCACAAGTAACTCTTTAAGCGTTCTGACTTTAATGAAAACCTCCCTGTAATATTATCTCTACAGAAAACAACTTCTGTGACCTTAAATTCCGCCTAATGTTCTTAACCCTGCTCCGCTGCTGACCTCCCTCTCTTTCCTGCCCGTGTACTCTTATCTTTGTCAGTTCTCCTATCCTTAATATTTAAGCCCACCTTGCAGGGAATTATTTCTTCATTTCTTTGTTTCAACCTAAACATCTCCTCTTACACTAGAGTCTATGAGAATCTGTGTGTATGTATATGCACACACATACATACACACATTTTCTGGCTAAAAATATCTCTTATATATACGAGTATATATATTTATTAACCATATTCTTGCTATATTTCACACTCTTTATTTCTCTACAAATATACACACATGAATATACATAGAGATAAATTTATAGTAAGAAGATGTCTTTCTCTATATATATATTTAGCTTAGATAGGAAGTAGGTCAGAACCTGGGGAGACTTCTTTTCAATTGTAACAGGGTTGGAATTTGAGTAAGGATATTGTTGTTGTTGTTGTTTGATGTTGTGCCATCGATTTGGTTCAGAATTATAGTGACCTCATGCACAACAGAAAAAAAAATCATTGCCCCATTCTAAGTCCTCCTTACAATTGTTACTGGGCTTGAACTCATTGTTGCAGCCACAGTGTCAGTCCATCTCCTTAAGGGCCTGCCTTTCCTTTTTGGTCCCTCTACTTTACTAAACATGATGACCTGCTCCAGGGACAGGTCTTTCCTGACAATTGTCTAAAGTTTGTAAGATGTAGTATCACCATCCTTGGAGTTGGAATGCCATACATCTTCCAAGATATATCTCTTTGTCCTTTTAAAGTTCCTGATACTTTCATTATTCTTCTCCAACACCGCAAACCAAATTCATCAAATCTTCTTTGGTCTTCCTAATTCTGGATCTAACTTCACATGTCTATGAGGCAACTGAAAATTCCATGGCTTGGGTCAGGTGCACCTTCATTCTCAAAGTAACGTCCTTGCTTCTCAACACCACAGGGGTAATTGGCAGCAGATTGACTCAGTGCAATTCCTCTTTTGATCTCTCAAATGCTGCTTCCATGTACATTAATTGTGAAACCAAGCAAAAACAAACCCTTGACAGCTTCAACTTTAATTTTTAATTTATCAAGATGTTCATTACTTATTTGTCTTATTGTGAGAATTTTGATCTTCTTTACATTGAGTTGTAATCCATACCGAAAGCTTCAGTCCTTGATCTTCATCAGCAAGTGCTTATAATCTTCTTTCTAAAGGGTCTTGTAAAAGGACACTGATCCCTTTAGGGATTGATGGAGAAACTATTTACAACATTACTTTTTAGAGGTGTACTGGGATCTTACCTTATAAGAATAAGGGTTAACCTTCATTCAGTATGGTGTATCTGTAAACTAGCTCAATTCTGTAAATAGACTGAAGGGCCATGACTCTCTATTCTAAATATTTGAGTTAGACCACTGCTGTTCTGCTCTGGAATTCTTTCCATTATACAAGTCAGGCAAATATCTAGTAGGTTTCCCAACTATTTAATTCCTAGGGCATCCTAAGGAACCAATGCTATCAATCCATATAAGTCTGACTATTCTGGATTACTACTTGCACTGCCAATTACAGTAGTTATTCCCACCTTGTATCAATTATTTAACTGCACTCACTTGGCCCCTACCCTCCCAGGGTCAAATCAACCCTGGTGCAGTTATATGATTTAATTCACGTAGGGCAGTTCTCACTGTCAAACCTGGTTTACATGAAATGGCTACACAGCCTTCTTCAGGGAAGCAGCAACTCCCTCTACACATATGTATCTCAATGCTCTGATATAAGTGGGACACTCCATGTGCAGATCAGTGGTCTTTCCTGATCAATTCACGTTACCATGCTAATTTTCCTAAGCTTTTGGATAACTTCATCTACACTAAACCAAGGTAAGTCTCTTCCTTCAACGTTATCTATGATATGCCATCACAAAACCCATGCTTTAGTGAACCAAACAAATAAGCTAACTCATCCTTGAATATCTACTTGATCTGAAAAAGGGAAACAAGAAGTTCTCCTTTGTCGGTGGACATCAACAAACTTAGACTATCAAATGTAATGTTCCTTGAATGATTTCCCACACCTTTAGCACCATTCTCACACGTATTATTCATGTTTCTGACTGTAAATGTTAGAAAATGATAGCATTTCTTTGGGGTCACGATCTTTACTTCAACTTTTGGGATTAACTGTACAATAGTAAATGGTGATGGTACTTCTTGTAAGGCAAAACTTCAATAGCCCTAGGTGCAATATAAATACATAGTTGTGCTAATAACCTCAATTACGATGGAGGGGATTATGATTTTTATTAATATTGGGTTACTGTACAAACATGGAGTAGTCTCTTCAGATAGGACTGCTGATGCTGTTGACTGAAGTGAATCAATGGAATTTAGAGGCCCAATGTCTCCGTTGTAATGATTATCTATTGATATGTTCACATGACAAGTTTTAGGGTTCCTTTCTTCCTAATAAATGCCCTCTCTTTAACATCTGACACCATTTAGGGTTAGACATTTAATGGACTTTATAATTCAGCAAATATTATGAATGGCTCTGGGTTCTCTGGAGAAGCAAATTCTCCTCCTGCTATATAAATAGATAAGATAGATAGATAGCTAGAAAAATTAGTGATAGGTAGATAGATGATAGATAGATTTATAGATGAAAGAGATAGATACTTGATAGAAATGTATATCAAGAAAATGGTTCACACAGTTGTGTAAGTGGGTCCATTAAGTTTAGTTTAGATGTAGGATCCAGACGAGCAAGAGACAAGCAAGCTTCCCATGGCACATCTTGTTATAGGAAGTAGACCACTGGTCAAGTTTCAAGGAAATGTGCTCGGACCTGTGGCCTGGATAAGGGGTCACATTCCACTTGGTCTCTAACAACTGATTGAGCACTCACAGTAGAACCCTTTATGGAGTTAAATGTATGATGTTAGTGGCAACCTGGGCGATCCATCACTAACCCTGAACTGTGAAACCACCGATGATCCTAACGAAGACAAGTGTACAAATAGCTATCACAGAGTAATTAAAATGCATTGCTACACAATTAGATAAACTTTATTGGACAAAAATTTGAAGCTATTTTTTCTTCTCATATCTTTCAAATGTGCCTATGGATTTCTGAAATCGGTGTGTCTAAATTTTTCGTCCTTATTGGAGAAATCTGCTCTCACTCAATGATATCATGTCAAAATGACAGTTTTGGTATCCTTAAAGGACAGAGATAATGTTCATTGTAACTTTTAGGGGAATATTCTGCACGAAAAGAAGTCAGAGAATAACTAGATGTTTGACAGGATAAGATTTTCCACAAATTTCTCAAAGAAATTCTCTTGCTATCACCAAAAGTTAAATTGTAATGGGAAAATTTTCTCAGCACAACTATCCTGGCCTTTTGTAAACTAAATAGTTTCCAACTTTCTCACAGCCTCTTCCTAATAATTACACATGATTGGACTGTAATCCCTGAGAAAATCTATCAAGATAGCTCCTTTGATAACAACAAACAGTCACAATAACTTCTGTTCCATCTCTACTACTGCTATCTACTTTTCTTGCTCTGTGTCCCATAGCACTCTATTTTTCCAGTTGCATTCTATAATTTATTCCATGGTCATGCAGAAATCAGAGACAGTGTTCAGGGTTGTGGAATTTATTAGGAAGTTAGCAGGTTACAATTAAGTTCAAAATGCACAGGATTGGGTTGCTCAGTCAGGAAATGTTACATAGATCTTTTAGGACTGCTAATAAATGACCAAAGGACATTCCCAACTCCACTGTAAAGCTCAGTCCAAAGACCCTTCTCTCCAGCTCCCTGGGTCAGTGAACGCAACTCCCTGATTAAGTGCCCAGAGGCACCCACTCCACACAGCAGGCTCCTGCCCCAAAGCCCTCAGCCTTACTTGCTGTGTGTTCCGGGAAGTCTGCTCCTGGATCTCCTGCTCTGTCTCCTGTGCAGTTGCTCTTGCTCCTCTGTCATTCTTATGTCAAAGATGTGTTCACTGATGTCCAAATGGCTCACTGCTGTCTCTTGGTGGTAGTGAGATGCCCCCACGCCCCCACTCAGACCAATTCAGCGATGGTTCATTTTAGACACAAGAGGATGGCAATCATTATGAATCTTATTAAAGCACTTACCAAATTATGTCAGTATTGTTCCCTGCCAACAGAAACAACACACTAGAAGAGTCACATTGAATTCTGTGTTGCCCTGTACCTTGTGTACTTTCCCCTCTACCTTGAGTTTACTGGGCTAGACTCTAGCCACTAGAGCAACCCCTTGGACACATTTTTCATTCAGACTTTTCTAAAGGCACTCAGAAAAGCATATTACTGAGGACGCGTGTCAGTAGCCGTGCACTTACAGTAGGGACAGATTTAATCATGCTGCGTTTGGAATAAGGCCATGCCTGTACAAACTGGGACATGAGTAGCAATATGTTTTTGTTTTACTTAATTTTGTATATAAATTTCCTTCAAATGAAATGCTCTCATCCTTCCTTAGAAAACACAACAACCTACCATATATACTCGTGTATAAGCATTTTTTGTGCTGAAAAACTGGGGTTCGGCTTATACATGGGTCAGTGGTACCCAGCAAGGTGTAACATCTCGCTGCCCGCCCCCCTAAGGTAATAGTACAAGCTCCCGTTACCTCGTGGGTGATTGCTGTTACTCCGCTGTTCATTCAAAGCCCTGCAGGGTTTTGAATGTTTGTTTACTCACATCATCTAACCAATCAGAGCCATCCTATGACTTGTATCTTTGAATAAGCCTTTTAAAGACCATATGTGAAGTATGTGGCATGAATGGATGGCATCTGGTCAAGCCCGACTAACAAAAGGAGGAAATCTCATGAAGCCTGACATAGAATTAATAGCAAAGCGGGTTCTAGATGCATGGGAAGATATTCCAGAAGACATGGTGTGACGTGCCTTCCAGAAATGTAGTATTCGTAATGCAATGGATGGCAGTGAAGACTGCGCTTTGTATGAAAATGCCAGCAGTGATGGTGATGACGGCGATCTCAGTGAGGACAGCATCTATGATAACCTCACACCAGCTGAAGCTCTGCATTGGGATATGGATGCCGAGAGGGAATACAGTTTTGAAGGATTTTAACTCTTTACATTTTAGCTTGGTTGCTGATTGAGCTCAGGGAATAGTACTCTTAAGGTATCATTGTTGATACCTTAATGTTTTTTGTTGAAACTATTTTCCACTTATTGTGCTGGTTTACTAATGTTAAATAACCTGTTGGCCATTTATTTATGTTTTTTATTTTAAATAAATATTTAAATACATTACCCTACTGATATCTCAATTTTGAGTAATTTTATTTTCATTTGTTTTGATGATTGAAACTCACCAATAGCTTCTGAATTTCCCACCCTAGGCTTATACTCGATTCAATCAGTTTTTCTGGTTTCCCAGGTAATAATTAGGTACCTCGGCTTATACTCAGGTCGGCTTATATTCAAGTATATATGGTACTTCATACACATGTGAAAACTAAATATAGAATAATGAATACTAAAGATGAATGGATGTATTTAAAGTGTGGTGCTGTCAAAGAATATTGAAAATATCATGGACTGGCGGAAGAATAAATAAATCTATCTTGGAAGAATTACAGCCACAATGCTCCTTGCAAATGAGGGCGGTGAGACGCCCTCACATATACATCTACTTAGAAAATGATTTCGTGCTTAATAAAGTAGCAGGTCAAGGGGGAAGATAATCAAGGAGATGGACTGTCACCGTGCCTGCAACAATGTGCTCAGACAGCAATTGTGAAGATGGAGCTGAACTAGGAATCATTATGAGTTAGAATTAACGTAAGGAGTTCTAATAACAACAGCATATGTTTTTCTATCTATTAATCTATATTTTATATAGGTAGGTATATCAATCTATTTACCAAATATCTATCATCTCTATCAATACAAAAAAGAGAATAGGGGCCATGACTGATCTCCTCTGGCCTCCCTATTATCAGGAGCTAGTGATCAGAAATGCCTCTACCCCCCATCCTTCTTCACCTACCTTCTTTACACCAACCTCTCCTCCCATGACACTCTTACTTTTCTGCTCATTTTGATAATTGGTTGCAATGTGACAAAGTACACACAGATGAAACTCACAACCATGAGCTTTATTAAAGACATTAACAGGTTATCACAAGACAGGATCAGTAAACAGCAAAGATAGAGTTGTTGGTCCACAGTAATAACTCTCCTCAGCCAGTAACCAGGCTTCTTTCCATTCCTCAGCCTCTCTGTCACATAGTCCTTGGGAATCTGCCTCCATGGGCCAGAAAGCCAATCCACTGCCCTCCCACATGATTCCATAGTCTCAGTACTTCTCTGTTCTGTCTTATGGTATCCTTGCTCCAGTGTCTGGTCTCAGTTTGGCTCCTTTGCTCTGCCCCACGGCCTCTGTGCCACAGCCTCTGCTGTCTCTGGTCTCATCTCCACTACTATTTCTTCTAAAGATCAGAATGTGCACCACTGAGCCTGGAATGTGTCTGTGTGTTCATGTTTCTGAGATGGCTCATATATGCAGGCTGGTGTCTTTGATGGAGATGAGGTCTTTCATCCAATCATACATTCAAGAAACACAGGGTTTTGACTTGCCTCACATCCTCTACTAAAGTAGAGACATAATCTCACCTTAATCTACTCCATTACACATCCAAAACTAAATTATGTAAGTAGAGACATAATTACACCTTAATCCTCTCCATTAGCTCAACAGAAAATTCCTTGCAAAGTGGGATAATAACCACAGGCATGGAGACTAAAACATATGATTACAAGGGCCATAGTAATTGACTATCTTAGTTAGTCAGTTAAACTTCATGTATAATTATGACTCGACTGTATTTATAGAGTTTAATAATGCCAGTATTTAGTCCTTCGCATTTCTCCTTAATTTTATCAATTGTTCGTCACTTTTGATCTTCCCTTGCACACTTAGCACATCCCTGTCTAATCACAGAGTTTGAACTTAACTTGCAGTCTGTTTTGTTGTCAGGGAATCTGTTGTAATCCTTTAGCAACTTGAATTGTATTCTGCTCTCTCTTGTATATTGTTTCATTCCTGCTTTGTCATCTTAATTAATTTTTTTCTTGCTTAAATTGCCTCTGTTTCTTTTCCTTACTAAATTGCAGGTCAGGGGTAGAAAACAGCTTTAGGTAAAAATAGAAGTTCATTTATATCACAAGCCTTGCAGTATCAGGTGTTTCATCAGGTGTATTCATCTAATAAACATTTATTGCCTATTCTTGGCTAAGGTAGTCTGTTCAGTGCTAGGAATTAAATGTTAAGTCCTTGTGTTCTAAATACAATCATATTTTGTTTATATTTCTACATAAGAAGTTACTTTACTTTTCTTTATGAATTTTATGCCAATTTGACAATTCCAAATCCATTTTAATTAATTAGCAATTAAGCTGGATAATTCCTGTCTTAATCTAAGTATGAAGCTTTCTATTCCAGTAAATACTTACAGCCTAGGAAACCCGTAAAAGTATATCTACTCTGTTCTATCAGGTTGCTATGAGTTGGAATTGATTTGATGGCAGTGAGTTTGGAGTTTAGTTTTAGGTTTTATAGTTGCATGGCAATAGTAATACACATGCTGATTAAGTACCATAATATAATTCCAGGGTGTTAAATATATTAAAATTCCTGTAAGAAAACTAAAACTCTCAAAAACCAAGTTAACTGTCAAGATGTACACAGTTGGTAATGTTACTAAGATGAAGAATCCAAAATTAAGTCACTATCCCGACAAACTAAATACCCAAGTTAAAATTCAGCCACACCTTGTAACAGTACATCTTCTTTAGACCAGTTAAAACTAACCATTTACTTATTTCCTGCTTTTTGCCCACTGCCATGCAAATTGAAGACTTTTATTTGAAGATGTACTAAATGAATGAGCAAAATAAGAAAAGCAACAGAGTGAAAATGTGGAAAGGGACAAACAGTGATACAGTCTACAGTCTTCTTATAGATATGAATGCAACTGGAACCCACCTGGCTATTCCAGGGCAGAAAGACCTAGGAACCTCCATTCAAAACCCTATAAAAATGCAGCCTCATTACGTGATAATATATTCTGCCAGAATTGGTTAGTTTCTTTTAAACATATATACAACTGATACGTATCTATACAATAGCTTAGCAATTCTACATTTACTTTGAAATGTTTGCAGTTTTTGAATAAAATGTTGTAAGTAAACAAAAACATAATAAAGGTATATTAATAGCCCAAACTAAGAAAGTGTTGTGTATTTTTGGATAACATGTTTATTCAAACACATTTTTAAATGAAAAGCTTACTCATTATCAATACTTTTACATTTTAATTTGAATATCATTTTCACTGTATAAATTTTTAATGAATTATTGGGTTTATTTTGCTTTGCATTTATCATGATAATATGGGTTGTATTAAGTAAAATTGCATTTTAGAGCAAAACCAAATGCACTGCCATGGAATAGAAACCTTACCCATGAGAGCAGAACTGGGTTTTCAAGGCAACGAATCTTTAGTGGGATAGAGAGCCACATCTTTCTCCCACAGAGCAGCTGGTAGGTTGACTTTACATTCTAATGCACACACACACACACACTTATATGAAAAAACCAAGTGGAATCAGGATTGGATAAGGGCTTTAAAAATATGTACATGACATGACTTTTACGTATTGAAAGCAAGGAGAACTTCAAACCCAAGCTGATGAAGATCCAGGATCACACCCTTCAGTATGGATTACAAGTCAACATAAAACAGACAAAAATCCTCACACTTGGTAACATCATGATGAATTGAGGAAAGGTTGAAGTTGTCAAAGGTTTCATCTTGCTTAGATCCACAATAAATGCTCGTGAAAGCAGCCTTCAAGAGATCGAAAGATGAGTCGTGTTCCATAAATATGCTGCACAATGCCTCTTTAGAGTACTGAAAAGCTAGGCCATTACTTTGAGCACTGAGGCAGGCCTGACCTAAGCAATAGCATTTGCATTGCCTCATAGGGTTGTGAAAGTTGGAGATTAAAAGAAGAAGACGAAAGCAGAATCTAGGCATTTGAATTATGGTGCCAGAGAAGAACATTGACGGAATTATGAGCTGCTCAAAGGACAAAGTGATCGATCTTGTCAAGAACGGCAGAGTGGTCCTTGGAGGCCAGGATGGCAAGACAAGATGCATCAGTTATCCTGTCAGGGGAGGCCAGTGCCTGGAGAAGGACATCATATTTGGGCAAATTACAAGGACACTGAGAAAGAGGAAGGTCCTGAGGGAGATGAATTGACACTGTGGCTGCAACAATGGGCTCATGTGTAGGAATAATTGTGAGGTAAGTGTGCAGGACTGCCCAGTGTTACATTCTGTTGTGCTTAAGGTCACTATGGATCAGACATGACTACTTGATGGCACCTAACAAATATATATATATATATATATATATATATATATATATATATATATATATATATGCACAAGTATATATATGTATGTATATATACACCTTAGAAAATAGAACAACATATGTCTATTTTATACATATATATGAAAAAAGTAACAACATATGTATATACTGTGTGTATGAGTGTATATATATGTGTGTGTGTGTATGTGTATATAAGTTTCCTGACAGCTCATTATACTGCAATGGCTTCTGTGTTGTTGTGATGATGGAAACTATACTACTGGTATTTTCAGATACCATCAGGACAACCCAAAGTGAACAGATTAAGAGTTTCAGATTAAGAATAAACTGGGGTGGGGGAGAATAAGCTAACTATTTCCAATGAATATCCATGGACATCTTATGGAAAGCAACTAACAATTGTCAAATACTAAACGCCTAATGAATAGCAAGAGAATATTGTCAGAGATCATGCCAGAAGATGAGCCCTTCAAGTAGGAAAACACTCAAAATATGCCTGAGGACTAGCTGCCTTCTCAATGGCGAGTATCTCATAAGGGCATGGATGGAGTAAAACGGACAGGAGTAAAGCATTTGGGACCTCCATTTACTGATGAAACGAGTGAGGAAAACTAGCTGCAAATATGTATTAATGATTGGGACTTTGAATATGTGAAGTATGAATACAGGAAAAGTATAAACACATCAAAATTGAAATGGAGCACACAGAGGTCCATATCCCAGGTGCTCGTCAGCTGAAATGCATTGTGCTGGCCATTTCAGGAATTCCCATAATTTATTATACCAGGAATGACAGACAATGCAATCGGGATCATTCACCATCAAGAAAGCTACTCCTATGTCAAGATCTATTTTGAAGTACAAGATGTCTATGATAGGATATTATATATCCATATATGAGGAAATCCAGTCAGTACAACTATTACTCAAAATTATTCACCATCCAATAAAGCTAAAAACAAAACAACACCAAATTAATTGACATTGAGGCCAAGCTGTCTCTGCAACCACACAGGACTAGGTGGAATTGCCCTGTGAGTTTCTGAAACTGTCACGCCTTATGGAAGTAAAAATCCCAGTTTCTCTGTTGGAATGGCTGGTGGTTTTGAACTTCTAACATTTTGTATCACAGTCCAGTGCTAACCAGTATGCCATGAGAGCTGCAACCACTGAAGCTGGTATTGTAGAGATTGAAAAATGTTTACCCACATCTTCTGTCTGAAATTGATGCAATGTGCAATCAAGACACATTGATAGTTTTGCCTATCAGAATACAGAAGTTGGAAACAGAAAAAAATAGTGGGAAAATGTGTCCTTAATGATAGAAAAGAAGCTAGATATCACAACAAAGAAGTGGAAGAGTGCCGACAAGATGGATTGACACAGTGGTTGCAATGATGGACTCTAACCTTATGATTGTAGGAATGGCCTGGGGGCAGTCATGCTGTACTTAGAAGCCCTAGGAGTTTGAACTGGCTCAATGGCACCGACCACAGACATGTGTGGCTGGACAGAGAGATGATGATGATGATAGATAGATAGATAGATAGATAGATAGATAGATAGATAGATAGATAGATAGATAGATAGATATACTTCTACAATCAAATCAAACTCACTGCCATCCAATCAGTGCTGACTCATAGTGAGCCCCTATTGGCTTATGAGACTGTAATTGTTTAAGGGAGTAGAAAGCCCAGTCTTTCTCCAGAGAAGATGTTAGTGGGTTTGAACTGCTGGACACATGGACTGAAGCCCAACAAGGATTTCTCATTTACTTCTAAATATACTAAATATACTGCAACTACACAACAGAAGTTCTCATTTACCTCTAAATATACTACATATAAAAATAATAATGATGCCAAACCAAAGTCATTGACTTGGAGTACATAACAACTGATAGAAATCTTATTGGACAGAGTAAAACTGGCTCACAGAGCTTCCAAAACGGATGACTGAAAGACCAAATGAGGGTGTGAAGGCTCCAGCTCATGTATTTTGGACATGTTATCAGTGGGGACAGTCCATGTTAAAAGACAAGATGATTAGTAACCTAGAAAGTTAAAGGAAAAGATTAAGAGCCCAAATCAGTTGGGTTAAAAAATGGCTCTTACAAAGAGCTCAAACATGGTAAGAACTGTGAGGATGGTACTGAGTGCACAATGTATTCTATTCTACGCAGGTAGTCTATGAGTGGGAACCCACTGGATTGGATCTAATGATAAGAAGTAGAAACAGAACCATTCAAATATTCAGAAGACTACTTCTACTGAAAAAAAATACTCCTTGAAATCATAAAAAAGAGAGTGGATAAAAGCCTGACAACTAAAAACTGTCAATATTTTGAATGAATGCAGATGTAAGAGAGAACCTTTTCAAATACCAGCTTGCCATTTTCTTTGCATATCAAATAATGACACATTCTGTACAGACATTGACTTTGAACTGGTTCATTTTAACTTGATCACCTACAGAGAATTTGCATTTCCATCCATTACATAATAAATCAGAATGTAAATTTGAAAAAGGTACATAAAATTACTTAGATATAGGTAATACTACCCGAGGGTTCTGTTAAAATATATATTCTGATTCAGTATATCTGGGGTTAATGGAATTTTTCACAGAAATGGTCAAACTGAAATGAAACATATAAAAGACCTAGGTACAATTAGATTAAAAATAAAGAATAAAGATACAGGCCAGAATATCATATAACCTCGGGAATAAACTTTACATGAAGTGGCAATAAGATCATATATATATATATCAGTCCGCAAATAAAATGAGGGAAATAAACTGCCAAAAGCAAATAGTCAGAAGTAGCAGAGTAAGGAGTGAAGTGGGAAAAAATACATTTTAAGTATTACTATGATTCTGACAAAATGCATCAAGAATGTACACATTGCTGAAAACAGTCACTCAGAATCACAAAAATAGTTTCCTTAGCAATTCAAATAACAGAAAATATTACCAAAGTTTTATTTCCCCTTTTCCTTGGCAGAAAATGTCCCTCCATACCTATGTCTCCCTACAGAAAGTTTTATGATACTTTTTCATTATATAGTTCAGCAATAAACTGGGCTTGAGGGGATGCACGTAGTCTTTATGAGACGAAAATAAGGCTTAACTTGTGTAGACATATCTCTGTACACATCTACACTGAGAAATCGGGAAGTACTATTGCTCTTGCAGGTAGGTGCCATCGAGCTGGCTCTGACCCATAGAGACACAACGCACGATAGAGAGAAAACCTGCACAGTCCTAGCCCATCTGCACATTGCTTCTAGGCCGAGCACATTGATATAGCCACTGTGTCAATTCATCTTGTCAGGGCTGTCCTTTTTTTGCTGACCTTCCATTTTAACAAGCCTGATGTCCTCCAGGGACTGGTTTCTCCTGCCAAGGTACCTGAAGTTTGAGAGACGAAGTCTTGCATTCTTGCCTCCAAACAATACTTTGCGCTTACTTTTGCCAAGACAGATCAGAGTGTGCTTTTACCAGTCTATGGTACTTTCAATGTTCTCCAGCACCACAATTCAAATACAGAGATTCTCCTTGGGTCTTCCTTATTCAATGTCCAACTTTCACGTGTGTATGAGGCAATGGAGAATACCCCAGCTGGGGTCAGATACAACTTAGTCCTCAAAGTAACATCCTTGCTTTTCAAAACTCTCTAAAGGTTTTGTGCAGCTTTTACCTAATGCAACACATCTTTGGAGCTCTTCACTGATGCTTCCATGAGCATTGATTGTAGATCCAAGAAAGACAAAATCCTTTACAACGTCAACCTTTTCTTAATTTTTCATGATGTTATCTTGATCCAGTTGTGAATGTTCTGGTCTCCCTTATATTGAATTGTAATAGTACTGAAGGCTAATATCCTTGATCTTCCTCAGCATATGCTTCAATTCCTTCTCACATTTGGGAAATAATGTTGTGTCTTCTGCATATCCCAGATGGTTAATAAACAATTCTCTAATACTGATGCCACATTCTTCTTCATATAAACCAGCTTCTATTATGATTTGCTCAGAATACAAATTGAACAAATATGGGGAGAGGATATAACCCTGCTACACACCTTTCCTGATTATATTTTAGTATTTGTTAAATCATTTTATTGGGGGCTTTTACAACTCTTATAACATTCCATACATCAATTGTATCAAGCATTTTTAGATATATGTTGCCATCATCATTTCCAAAACATTTCCAACTTGAGCCCTTGGTATAAGTTCCTCATTTTCCTCTCCCTCCCCTACCCTTCCACCTCATGAATACTTGATCAATTAAAAATTGCTATTATTATTCAGAATTGTATAATGTCCATTGTCTCCCTTCACCCACATTTCTGTTATTCACCCCCTTTGGGAGGGCTATTTATCCAAATTTGTGATGGGTCCACCTTTCTCCCCCATCCCCCTCCTCTACCATCCCCGTACCATCAGGATATTGCTACTCCCACTACTGTTCCTGAGGGTTTATCTATCCTGAATTCCTTGTGCCAAAATCTCATATCTGTTCCAATGTGTGTTCTCCGGTCTAGCCAGATTTGTAAGGCAGAGCTGGATAGGGGAGTGGGGGGGGGGGATGCATTCAGGAACTAGAGGAATGATGTGTGATTCATTCGTTTTATTCTATACTTTGGGTGAATCATCCTTCCTTATAACCCTTCTGTGGGTGGAAATCCAGTTGTCTACAGATGGACTTTGGGTCTCCACTCCAACCCCCCTCATTCATATCGTAAGTTGTTTGTGTGGGATCTTTTGACGATCCAAAACCTTTCCTGATTTTAAACCATGCATTATGCCCTTGTTATGTCATACACTGCCTCTTGGCTCATGTATAAGTTTCTCATGAGCACGATGAAGTGTTCTGGAGTTCTCATTTTTCTCAAGGTCATCCAGTCTATTATGACCCAAACAGTCAAACCGTTTTCCATAGTCAATGAAACACAAGCAAACATCTTTCTGATAGTTAGTCAAGATCCATCTGACACCAGGCATGACAGCTCTTGTTCTGTGTCCACTTCCAAATCTGGCCTGAACTAATGGAATCTCCGTGTCAATGTACTACTGCAATTGCTATTGGATGATCTTCAACAAAATTTTGCTTTCATATTATATCAGTGATATTGTTTATAATTTAAAAACTATTTTGAGTCACCTTTCTTCGGAATGGGCACAAATATGAATCTCCTCTTGACATTCGGATAAGAAGCTATTTCCAAATCTCCTGGCATAGATAACTAAATGCTTGTGGTGCTAGGTCAGTTTGCTGAAACATGACAATGGGTATTCCAACAATTCCTGGAGACTTGTTTTTAGCTAATGCTTTCAGTGCAGTTTGAACTTTTTTCTTCAGCACCATTGATTCTTGCTCATATGCTACCTCCAGAAATAGTGGAATGTGGACTAGTTCTTTTTGGTACAGTGACTGTGTATTCTTTCCATGTCCTCTTGATGCTTCCTGCATTTTTGGTCCACAGAATCTGTCAAGATTGCAGCTTGAATACTCCTTGAGTGCTTTCCGTTTCAGACATGTTCAGCATGATCTTTCCTTTTGGTTTTCTAGTTACAGCTTTTTACACATTTTATTATAATATTTGACTTGGTCTTATCAATCTGCCTTTTGAAATTTTCTATTCAGCTCCTTCATCCTTTTAAAACTTTGATTTAGCTACTCTACGATTAAGAGCAAGTTTTGGTCTCTTCTGTCATACACTTTTATTCTTTCTTTTCTGTCTTTTTAATGAGATTTTCTTTCTTCATGAATAATGGTCTTGATGTACTCTCACAGCTCATTAATTCTGTTTTTGAGAAGTTCTCAAAATTAAGGTGGCATATTTTGGCTCTAATGGAACTGTTTTAATTTTCCAGCTTTATCCTTAACTTACATAGGAGCAATCTACTTTTGGGTACTGGTGTGGTTTTTAGCTGCTTATATTGAGCTTCTCCATAGCGTCTTCCCATAGATTACTCCATTTGATTTCTATGCACTCCATCTGTACAGGTCCATATGTGTAGTGCCCTTTACTGTTATTGAAGAAAGGTTTTTGCTATAAACAATTCATTGATTTTACAAAATTCTGATTTTGCATAATTTACAAAAGTTCTTCATTTCTATCAAGCCCATATTTTCGAACTACTGTCCCTTTTTATATTTTTCCATCTTTTGGATCCCAATAACCAAAAACTAACATGCATGTTTGATTAATTTCTCACTAAAGTCATTGGTAGAATTCTTTAATTTCTTCATCACTATCTTTTGTGGTGAATGCATACATTTGAATAATATTGAATTGATTGTCTTGAAGACGGGTATATATGATGTTGTCACAAAAAGCATTGTACTTCCAATATATCCATTCACCTATAATTCAGTTATTTGTTCCCCTAGTCTACTGGGATTATACAGTCATCATTGCTATCGCCTCTCCCTTTCCCCCTCCCCACCCTTTGTTTTCTGTACCCTCAGGGAATCATTACTCTCGTTACTGTTTCTAAAGTGCTATCTCTTTTGACTTTTGTGCATCACGTGAGCTTAATTATGCATATGAACACACTCATGTCTAACTAGGTAGTATGGTAAGACAAGAACCGTAATTGTGAGGGGAGGAAATATTAAAGAACTAGAGGAGAGTTGTGTTCTTCATCAATGTTATACCACATACTGGACTTAACATCCCTTCCCTGTGGCCCTTCTGTGAAACACTGTCTGATTATTTATTTTCAGGTGGGTTTGGGGCCTCCATTTTGTCCATGCATCTTCACTTCTATTTGATTGCTTGTTATTAATTTTTTTATGAACTTCTGATACTTATTCCAATCAACACATCATGATCACACAGGCTGGTGTGCTTCTTCCATGTGGGGTTTGTTGCATCCCTGCTTGAAGGCCGCTTATTTAACTTCAAGCCTTTGAGAGCCCAGATGCTATATCTTTCAATAGCTGGGCACCATCCACTTTCTTCACCAAATTTGCTTGTGCACCCATTTTGTCTTGGGCGATTGTGTCGGGAAAGTGAGTATCATACAATGCCCAAATATTAGTACAAGTCGGCCCAAAGTCCATCTGTTTCCTTGTTGTATATATATACATAGAGAGAGAGAAACACAACTATTTTTATATCTCTGTATATTTGCATATTTTACCTCTGTATAATTTTTACTTTCTATACCTTCATCTTTTTCTTTTTTCTTTCCTTCTGCCCATCATCATGATTACCCACTATTCACCTCTCCGTAGTGCTTTTCAGATATGTTTCAATTGTTCAAACACAACCAGGACTGCTACACCCTCCTCACCATTTGTTTTAGTACCCTTGATTTTCCCCTATCCCTGTCGTTGTTGGCTCACCACTCTCCTCCCCCTTTCTCCTCCCCTCTCCTCTCACAAAACCCCCCACCCCCACTCCAGAACCACTGGTCCTATTGCTTTCTCTTTGGGTTTATTTATCATGCCTCTCTTAGAGAAACACCCAAAGTAATATAAATAAATAAGGTAAAAAAAAAGAAACATTGTAAATAGTTCCATTAAAATCAAAGAATATCTCTCTGTTAAAAAGAGGAAGGACTTGCTATAATCTGTCAACCCAGTCCCCATCTCTCTCTGGGTTCAATATTCTAGGTCTGCTTACCCAAGAGTACTTGTACTCTTTAGTCCTCAGCATTCTTGGTCAAAGAGCAGGTCTCCTCTAAATCCCCATTGCTCTTCCTTCCATTAGAAATGGAGTGGTCTGGTGCCCCCTCCCCCATTCCACCTTTAGACTTTCAGTGTGGCCTCTTGTAGGTAAGCTCCATGCACCTCAGATGTGGTATCCAACGCTGCCTCCCAAAACAGAAGTCTTTAATTGGGATTCCTGACGGGCTTGGTTGCTTTACTCTTGCTGCTGGTCTGTTGCACTTCCCTCTTAGCTTGCTTCCATGTTGGTTGGAGAGATCAGCCGCTTTCCCTGGTCTGTGATTTTAGTGCTGTCCTCTGTAGCACTGTCATCTAGGGAGGGGACAGAGGGGACATCGCGTCTTGAACTGGGATCAGCCTTGCAGTCCTCTCTGTTAACCAGCTATTCTGTGCTGGAATGTCGCCCTCCAGGATTGGCACACCAGAATGAAGTTTGCTCTCTTTCTCCCTTCACTTTGGAGACAAAAACAATACCCTCCCCATAGGTGGATTAGTGCCCAGGTCCCCATTGTCATCTTTTTCATTCCTCTCTCCCACTGTGGCCCTTAAAGACACATGGGTTTGCGGGGCTGGGGAGTGGGGAGATGTCTTTCTTTTTCTTCCATTCTCCCACTGTGGGCCTTAAAGGCACATGGTGGGGGTGGGGGATGAAGGGAAGTCTTTCGGCAAATGTGCAATCTGCATCTTTTATTTATTCTTTTAATTATTTTTGATGCCTTGTGCATCATTGGAGTTTGATCTGACTCATGACAGAGTATCTGGTCCTTAGCCCAGATACTGTGAGTTATGTGCATTCCCCCCTATGCCCAGTGTGCTGTTTGAACTTACCTGAGTGGGCTTAAGCTTCCTTGTCCTTTTGTGCTTGGCTAAATTCTTTCTGAATAATACCCTCCAACTTTTTCCACAAAATGAGGTGTTTCATCTTTTCATCACAGCTTTTCAGGGATGCATAGTACTCCATTGTGTGTATATACCAGATATTTTTAATCTATTCATCGATTGATGGAATTTAGCTGTTTTCAATTTGTGTCAATTGTAACTGTGCCGCAATGAACATTGTAGCTCAGGTTCTAGTCATGGTCTGCTTCTTATTTCCTCTGGGTATATGTTGAGTCATAAGGTAATTCAATTTCCAAGTGTTTTTGGTATCACCAAATCACTTTTTACAGTGGCTGTACATATCTAAAGACCACCAGCAGTGAAAGGATTTTTTGAACTGGGCTATCTTCGACGGTGTTATGTTTTAATTTGCATTTCCTGGATAGCTAAAGATCACAACACTTTCTCTTATGTTTATTGGTCATCCAGCCTTCCTTCCTTGTGAATCTTCTGCTTATGTCTTTTGCCTACTTCCTCAGTAGGTAAATCATTTTTTCTTATTGTAGACTTGCAGTGTTCTATAGGTTTTAGTAACAATCTGGTTGTCTGATACATCATTGCTGAGTATCTTTTCCAGGTCCATGGGCTCTCTTATTATTCTTTTGTTGAAGTCTTTCAATGTTCACAAGTATTTGATGTTTAGTATGTCCAACTTGTCTATTTTAACTTCCTCTGTGTGTATATCCTCCCTTACTTCGAATAGCCATATATTCCCTGCACCAAGATTCTTAGGTTTGTCCCCATTCTCTCATTGATAATCCTGATAGTTTGGGGTTTTACTGGGCGTCTATGACCCACCTTAAATTTGTTCTTCTAAATAGAGTAAAATATGATTATTGCTTCAATTTTTGGCAGTAGATATCCAGTTTTCCAGCACCATTTGTTAAAGAGATCATCTTTTTCCCATTTGATATTTTTGGGGCCCTTATCAAAGTTTAGTTGTCTGTATGCTACTGATTTTATTTCTGGATTTTATATCCCTATCTATTGGTCCATGTATCTATCATTATACCAGTACCAAGCTGTTTTTACCACTGTGGCTGTATAATAAGTTTTAAAGAGAGGTAATTCCAGACCTTCCTTTTTATTCTTCTTGAGGAGTCCTTTGCCACTTCTCGGCTTCTTCCCTTTCCATATAAAGTTGGTAGGTAGTCAGATTTCTTTGAAAAAAGATGATGTTTGTAATTGTATCAGGATTACATTGAATTTATATAGTGCCTTGGGTAGTACTGGCATATATACAATTTTGAGCCTGGTAAATTTTGAGCATGGTAAATTTTGAGCATGGTAAATTCTTTCATTTGTAAAGATCTCTTTTGTTTACTTGTATTAATATTCTGAAGTTGCCCTGTACTTATCTTTTGTGGGGTTTTTTGGTTGTTGTTTGTGTAAATCCACAGCTATCTCAATTTATGGTTGATTATTGTAAAGGCACTACCTCCTCAATATCTTTTTTTGTAATCCCATTAGTTGTAAATAGCAATCCAATTGACTTCTGCTTGTTGATCTTGTAACCTGACACTCTAATAGTCCTCTATCATTTCCATCACTACTATTGTGGAGCATTTGGGATTTTCAATATATAAAGTTATAACATCTACAAATAGTGAAGGTTTCAATTCTTCCTTCCCCAGACATAAACATTTGATGTCCTTCCATTACCTTGTGTTATTAGCTAAGACCTCTAGGACATTGTTAAATAAAAGTGGAGGCAAGGGGTATCCTCGTCTGCTCCCCTTTTTTGGTTGTATTACTTTCATTTTTTCTCCATTGATCATAATTCTGGCTGTTGGCTTTTCATATGTAGCTTTATTATATTTAGGTAATTTCCTTCCAGTTCTATCTTCTAGAGTGTCTTCCTTAGGAATGGATATTGAATGTTGGCAAATGCTTTTTCTATGTCTATTGATATTATTATGGGGTTTTGTCCTTTTCCTTGTCAATGTGATGGGTAATGCTAATGGATTTTCAGATGTTGAACCCTCCCTGCAATCCTGAAATGAATCTTACTTGGTCATTATGAATTACTCATTTTATATATTTTTGGAATCTATTGGTCAAAATTTTGTCAAGGATTTTTGCATCGATGTTCACTGAAGATATTGGTCTGTAGTTCTCTATTCTTGTGGGATCCTTGCCTAGTTTTTGGTGTCAGTGTTATACTAGATTCATAAAATGTGTTTGAGAGTTTGCCATCCTTTTCTAAGCTCTGGAAGAGCTTGTGTAGAGTTGGTGTCAGCTCTTCTCTGAATAGGTGGCAGAATTCTATGAATCTGCCTGGGCTGGGAACTTCTTTAGTTGAGCGTTCCTTGATAACCTTATCTATTTCTTTCTTTGCTATGGGTCTATTCAGGTTCTTCACATCTGTATTGGATAATCTGAGGAGAAATTGTTTTTGCAAGTATTGTCCATGTCTTCCAAGTGTTTGTATTCATTGGAGTACAAGTCTTCATAGTACTATGTAATTTATTTTTTAAATTTAATTTGGGTCCATTGTAATTTCCCCTTTTTATTCCCTTATCATGGATATTGATGACTGCTCATTTATATCTTTGGTTCAGTTTGCCAATGGTTTACTGTTTCTGTTAATCCTTTGGAAGAACCAGTTTTTTACTGCATTGATTTTTTTTGCATTGCTTTTCCACTCATTTTCTCCATCTTGATTTTTATTATTTCTTTTATTTTGCTAAAAGAGGGATGATTCTGTTGACTCTCTTGTAATTGCTGGAGATTTTGAGGTAATATATATATATATATATATATATATATATATATATATATATTCCTTCTTTGACATGTATCACTGTCAAGAATCATCTGATAACAGTCTTTGCTATATCCCATAGGTTTGGGTACATTGTATTCTCATTCTCATTGGGTTCTAAAAAATTCCTAATTTCATCTCTAATTTGGGTCTGTACCCATTCACTTTGAAGAAGAATGTTGTTCATCCTCCAAGTATTTGCCTTTTTAAAAAATCTATCTTTTGTTGACTTCCAGCTTTATAGTGTAGTTGTAAAAGAGAGAAGTTAGTAACCTCCATATGTTTGAATCTATTAAAGCTTGACTGTGTCCTAGCATATGGTCTATTTACAATTCATGTAGTGTGCACTAGAAAAGAACGTTGTTTTTGTTTTGTTTTTTTACATTTGGGTGAAGAGCTCTAAAAATGTCTATGTGGTCTAGTTGTCTAATTGTAGGGTTTAGTTCTGTAGCCTTCCGTTGAGCTCCTTTCCTGAAGATCTATCTTTCTTAGAAAGCCGTGTGATCAGTCATCTAGTATAATTGTTAAGCCTGGGATTTCTTTATCATCTTTTGAAGGTTTGATTGATGTATTTCACATGTCTCTCATTGGACATGTATATATTTATTATGCTCCCTGGCTCTTGATGGACTGATCCTTTCAGCATTATATATTGCTTGTCCTTATCTTATGTTATGTCATTTACCTTGAGAAAAATTTTGTCAGAATTTGGATTGCTACTTCTGCTTTTACTTCATTGCCATTTGCTTATTATGCTTTATGCCAGCCTTTGACCTCAACCTGTTTTTGTCTTCGAGCTTAAAATTTGTCTCTTGCGTATTACTAATCCATATGTTTTGTTTCTTTAGCCACTCTGCTAGCTTTTGTCTTTTAATGAGTGAATTTGGACCATTGACTTTCAGAGTTATGACATCCATCTGTGGATGATTTGCTATCATCTAGTACCTTTTGTGTTAGATATTTTCCTCCCTCCCTCCGTGGCAGTGTGTGTATATGTGTGGGAGAGATTCGTTGTTGCCTTCTTTATTGGATCAATATAATCTTGGGGGTTGTTTTCAGTGTGTTGATTTGTCGATAGTATTGTGCTATGTGGTAGTGTTTATGCTCTGTGAATGTTGGACTTCTGTCCAGTGAGTTGGCAAAAATTTTTTGTAGTCCTGGATTTTGATTTGTTTTGTTTTTTTAGCATATTCTCTGAATGTTTCCTTCTCCGGAATAACTCTTGCCTCTCCATCTATTTTCATGGATAGATTGACAGTATATAGTATTTGTGCATTGCAGTTGTTCTCTTTCAACTTTCAGAAGATGCTACTACATTCTCTCCTCTTCTTCATGTTGTCCCCTGAGAAATCTGAGCATATTTTCATCTGAGCACCCTTATAGGTGAATATAATTTTTTCTCTAGCTACTCTTCTGATTTTCTGCTTTTCCTCAAAATTAGATGATTTGACTACTGTATGCCTTGATGTATTCTTCTTGGGGTTCATTCTTATAGGTGTCCTCTCTGCTTCTCAGGTGATTGCCTGATTCTCATATCTTATGTTGTTAGGGCTCATTTATCATCAGTTAAGTTGATAAAAGTTTTCTTCCAGTAATTTCCTTGATATTTTAGCTGTGGATATCTTCGTTATGTCTTGTTCTAGTATCCAGATTATTCGAATGTTGTTCCTCTTCACATCAGTCATTGTTCTTAGATTTTCTTCAACTTCTTTGATTATCTTGTTTGATTGCCTTTCCCATATGTTGAAATCTGCTTAGCAATCTTTGAGATCGCTGATACAGTTCTCTGTCTCTTCTAGACTGTTTGTGAGGTCTCTTACATGGTCATTTAATTCTGTTGCCTCATCCCTTAATTTGTGTATTCCCTTCAACAACCCAGCATAAACCTTGAAAGAATGGAAAAACTAATCACCAACTTTACATGGCAAGCATAAAACCAGGATAAACCAAACACTACTAAAAAGCTAAATAAGATGCTTTTCACTTCCAGATGTCAAAACTTATTGCAGAGCCATGCTAACCAAATCAGTTTGGTTTTAGTACTGTGGGCTAAAACGCATTAAGTAGTGTATAGATCAACTAATCAGTAAATAGTGCTGGAAAAATTAAATCTCCACCTTCAAAATAATTAAACAGGACAAATATCTTGTGCTCTATACAAAAATGAACTGAAGATGGACTAAAGACCTAAACAAAAGCCCTAGAACCATAATGACCAATGATGAAAACATTAGGACAAATATAAGTGCCCTAATAGAAGGCCTAAAGACACTACCAAACATAGTAAAAAATATCTATCCTACAAAAGACATAATAGAGGACTGGCACCTTTTAAAAATATAACACTTATGTGCATGAAAAGACTTCAACAAGAGAGTAAAAATAAAACATACCAATTTAGGGAAAATATATGGCAATGATATATCAGATAAAAACGCATTTAAAAAAAATAAATTACAACACCTTAATATGAAAAATACAAATAACCCAATCAAAAATGGCCTCAAACATGAATAGAAAAATTCCTAAAATGAAACCTAGGCAACTATAATTATATAAAGAAATTTATCTGTTCATTATACATAAGAGAAATAAAAGTAAAACAACAATGTGATAATACCTAACAACTAAGTTCAGCAAAATTCATTAAAACAGAAAATAACAAATGTTGGAAAGGCTGTAGATATATTGAAACTCTAATCCATTGCTGGTGCGATTGTAGAATTAATCATAGAGCAATTATAGAAAACATTATGACACAACCTTAAACAATTGCAAATACAAACACTGCAAACTCTCCACTTGAAATATATCCTAAATAAATAAAGAACAAAATGCACACCCATGCTAACTGCAGAAATCTACAATATCAAAAAAATGAAAAGAATAAAAAATTCTTTCAATCAAGGAATGGAAAAACTAACGCTGGTACATACACAAATGGAATATTCCACATCATTAAAACACACACACACAAGTCTGTCAAATACCTTGTGATATAGCCACAATTGGTGGAATTCATATTCAGAAAAGTTAGTCACTGTCATAAAGATAAATATTTTATGATATCATTATTTTAAAATAAAAATGGATTTTATCCCAAAGGGCAAGGCTTTGGGAATGAGGGAGTGGAAGTCAGGGGGAAAGAACAGGATAAGGAGGGAGGGAGAATGGGAAAAAATTCATATGTACAAGGATTTAATGGGATACTATAATTGTTTTGAGGAGATGGGTTGTGCAACAGCATATAATGTTTTTCTTTGCATATTTATATTTATATTCCACAAAAAAGGAAAAACTAAAAGAGAAAGAGAGATTTTTAAAAAATCTTTCATATTCCTTACCCTTCTGACCTAAATACAGGTCTGAGTAGTTATAAAGGAGAAAAAGAAAAAGTGAAACTGACTTCAATTATTTTGTGATACACAAACTACTTTCAAACAAAAAAAAAATCAAACAACAAAAAGCGGTGAAGAGCATGTGGAGAAATGAGAATCTTCAGACACTGCTGGAGAAATGTAAAATTGTATAAATACTCTGGGAAACTATGGTGCTTCATTGAAAAGTTTGAACTTAAATGTCATTTGTCCCAGCAATCCCACTAAACTCACTTCCATCAAGTCAATTATGATTCTTAGTGATTTTATGGACAAAGTACAAATAGAGAATTCTTTATAGAAGGAGAAAACTTCACCTTTCTTTTCCCATGAAGCAGCTGGTCATTTTGAACTTTTGATTTTGTGGCCAGCAGCCCAATATGGAAGACGCTATGCCACCAAGGCTCCTTAATAATCCCATTACTAGATATATATCCTAAACAAATAGAATCAGGGACACTAACAGACATATTCACATTATGTCCATCAAGCATTATTCACAATAACAACAATATGAAAACAACCTAATTACCCAAGAATACATTAATACACAGATAAGCAATGATATATACATCCAGTGGAATATTAGTCATTGTTAAACAATAATGATAATCTATTAAATACAAAGAAAAAAACCTCATAGCATGGATGCACCGTGAGGATTTTAAGCTAAATGAGACAAAGGGACAAATATTATATGAGATTAATACTCAAAAAGTCAAGGAGAGGTTTACACATAAAAATGCTTTGAACCACCGGCCTTTCCTGTGAACAACCCAAGCTGTGACCCATACTACATCAGAGATCCCTCTGTTACAAATATAAAGATAAATAAGATACAAATCCTGACCTCAAAGAACTTTTTATCCAGAGAGACAATTATTTAATTGAGCTGCTTGTCTTTTTGTTTTCTCTTTCGTTTGTTTTCCCAGTTGCCCTCAAGTCAATACCAGTTTGTGGTGAACCCATGGGTGACACCAGGAGAACAGCCCTCCCTTGTGTTTACAGAAATATTTCCTTTTTTCACAACGCAGGGACTAAGTCTTTCCCTGAGCAACTGTTGAGTGGATTTGAACCTTTAACCTTCTAGTTATCAGCCAGGACATGAGCCATACTTAGAAACTCCTATTTAATTTAGTGTAGTGGATTATATGTTGGGCAACTTACTGCAAGTCCAGTGAGTCGAACCTTCCAGCTACTCCAAGGGAGAATGTCTGCTCCTGTATTGATGTAGAGTCTTGCAAACAAACAGCAGCAGTTCTTCTCAGACCAATGTGGTCACTATGAGTTAAAACGGACTCAGCTGCAATGAAAATATATGATCATTACATGGGGCCTGGGTGAGCAAGCAATTTCCTCTTGACTAAGAAGTTAAAAGTGGATGGTTTGAATTTATTCAGTAATTCTGTGAAAGAGAGACTTGGAAACCTTCTTTCTTTAGGATTGCAGGCAGCAAAACTCTATTGCCCTGCTGCCAAGTCAGTGCCAACTCTTCATGACTGTATAAGACAGGGTAGAATTCTCCCTGTGGGTTTACAAGACTGTACCACTTCATGGGAGTAGAAAGTCCCTCCTTGCTCTTGAAGAGTGGCTGGTCCTTTCACATTGCTGATCTTGTGGATTAGAGCCCAATATGTAATTGTTAAGTCATAAGGACTCTTCCAAAAACCTATAGAGTAGATATACTCTACCACCATGGATCAGAATCAAATCGACAGCAACACGTTTGGTATACAAGTATTAGGAAGACCCAGACCTAGAGTATGGTATATGATGGTTAAGCATTGGGCTTCTAACCACAATTTCAGCACAACTCCATGGGATGAAGATGGGGCAGTGTGTTTGGTTTGGTTTTGATGGGTGCGGTGGATTAAAACTTCTTAATATGATTCTTCTACCCAATCTTCTGTAATTCCCAACAAATTTTTGCTTGAGCCTATGCAAACTGATCGTGTGTACCACTAACACATGGGATTAGTCTATTTCAGGACCTCCCCCACTATATAAAGGAGCCATGTGTGAAGCAATAACAGAGAGACACCCTAAGGATTGCAGGATGTCCAGAAGACAGGGTGTTCAAGATCCCTGTTTGAAGTGGTGGAGACTCCCAAAGCAGATCTATGAGGTATTGCGGTATGGATACTCAAAAGAACAGCTCTGACCCTATGGGGTCCCTTCTCCTCTGCGTCAAGTCAGTGAGGAAATGGTCCCAACCATATAGCATTTAAATGCCAAGTGCTACGACGGTGCTTTACAGGAAATCCTTTATTGTCCAAAAGGTTCTATTTCTAAGAATTTTTTTCATTGGCAGCTTGTGGGTCTTGGTTTTATCGGTCTTTACACCTATTTTCCCCCTTTTTCACATCTCAAATGATTAAATTGAGAAACTTATTTCCCCAAATATCCCATACCTATATCCTGGCATATATTTTATTGTTTTGGCACCATTTCAATGATCAAGGTCTGATTTATCATTTGAAATAACAGGATATTAGATAAATTTTAAATATAGATTTGGTGGGGATGAACTTTAGTATAATTTGTGTAATTTCAGAATGTAAGGGATATGTTGAAATGTGTTAAGATGGTAAAACATAGTATGAGGAAATGGACAAAGAAGAAATGAAATGGTTCTGAAATATTAAACCTAGAAAAGACATAAAATC